>NC_132923.1:78219522-78848967 GCF_047675955.1 Chlorocebus sabaeus | reverse complement strand
AAGGCAGGTGAGTCACTGGTTTCCAAGTACAAATAAGAATTAGCACTTTGGAGTTTCACACCTGACAATCCATGAAACAAGACTTCAAAGGAATTTGTTTGAAAACTTGTTTATAATTATAAGTCTCTGATTGTGGGAAGAATTTGAATACAAATTATGAAACTCTTTGTTCTGACAACGACTGTAAATTGTTGAAACTCTTGTTTCAGTATGATGTGCTTTTTTTTCCTTTTCTTTTCTTTTCTTTTTTTCTTTTTTGTTTGTTTTTTTTTTTTTTTTTTGAGATGGAGTCTAACTTTGTTGCCCAGGCTGGAGTGCAGTGGCATGATCTCAGCTCACTTCAACCTCCGCCTACCAGGCTCAAGTGATTGTCCTGCCTCAGCCTCCCAAGTAGCTGGGATTACAGGTGTCCACTACCATCCCTTGCTAATTTTTTTGTATTTTTAGTAGAAATGGGGTTTCATCATATTGGTCAGGCTGGTCTCGAACTCCTGACCTCAAGTGATCCACCTGCCTTGGCCTCCCAAAGTGCTGGGATTACAGGAGTGAGCCACCATACCCAGCCTGATATGCTTTTTAAAAATCATTTTAATCTAGCTGTGATACACTGGGTAAGTTGGTAGAAAGATCATGCATTCATTCATCGATTCATTTATTCAACAAGTATCGGTTTATGATATGCCGGGCACTGATATAAACGCCAGGCACTGCAGTGAATACAACCAAGAGAAATATCTGCCTCCAAGGAGCTTTCTTTTAGCAATCAATGTGCAGGAGTGGACAGAACATGGGGTACAAATCTCAGCCATCTCACCTACCTCTTGAGTAAGTCACCTTAATCTCTTCCTCTTCCAGAGCCTCATCCAGAAAAGAGGATTCAGAATAGGCATTAGGTTGTGAAAGCTGCCATAAACAAAGTGCCACAAACTGGGTGGCTTAAACAACAGAAATGTATTGTTTCACAGTTCTGGGGGTAGAAGTACACAATCAAGGTTTCAGCAGGGTGGTTTCTTCTAAGGGCTATAAGAAAAGGATGTGATCTAGGCCTCCCTCCTTGGCTTGTAGATTTTTGTCCTCTTTCTATGTCTCCTCACATCATCTTCCTTCTATACTTTCGTCTCGGTGTCCATATCCCTTTTTATAAGGTATCTCCCCACATCATCTTCCTTCTACACTTTCGTCTCTGCGTCCATATCCCTTTTTATAAGGATGCCAGTCTTATTAAATTAGAGACCATTCTAATGACTTCATTTTAATTTGCTTACGACTATCCAACTCTGTCTCCAAATAAGATCACATTCTGAGGAAGCAGGGATTAGGATTCTAATATGTCTTCTTTTGGGAGGACACAAAGTCAGCCCTAATAGAATGCCTGTTCATATGCTAACTCTTTGGATGGCTACAAGGCTCGTGGCAAGTAGCAGGCAGAAAACCACTGTAGCCAAGTGGTCAGCACTAGGACACTTGGAATCTAGACCAACTGTCCACTCCAGAGCAGTCTTTGTTGCTCACTCTGCTTATTACTGACCTTGGTTATATTCCTTGACCTTTCACTGAGCTTCCACTTCAACTGAAATATAGGAGAGGTGAGGTGGGGAATGCACTTACCTCACAGGGTCAGTGCAAGGGTCAAAATATGGATATAGCAAAATATGGATCTTGCATAGTCTAAGTAGTCTAATAAATGGCAGCAGTGTATGTATTTTTAAATTATTGAAGAATGAATGTATGTGTAAAAAGAGATAAGGGAAGTAGAGGGCTTTACATAAAAAAGTATTCTACAAAAAAAAAATGGTCTCTTTTATAAATTATTTTAAGGTTTACAGAGCATTTTCACATCCTTGCTATAACCCACTTTGACGGATACTATTATTCCCATTTTATAGATGAGAACATTGAGGCTTGGAGAGGGATGTAAAATGGTAGCCAAAATATTAGAGTGGTTGTGGTTCTCTTGGATATTCTAAGGATGGTGCTTTCTTTTTCTTTTACTTTTTTTTATTAACTTGTAGCTCTTAAGCTCACATACTGAGCATGCTGCAATATAAACAATCCTGATGAGAAGCTGTCCAAAGGAATTCACAGCATCTTTGCACTCCTTGCTGAATACTTAAAATCTTCAGCACACTCAGGCTGGGATCGGTTTTCCTAAATGCCTTCATGCTTTGGAAGCTGGGAGTTTGGCTCCTTGGGGACCTTTCTGCTTCCATTTAAACCCAAAGCAACGGACTTGAAAATCGAAATCCAAAAAGCTAACAAAGACCTTATTAATTGTGGCTTCTTTATAAACAGTTTTTTTTGCTCTTCTTTCTCCTCTCTCTAGGCAACCCTTGCATAAAAATATCCACTCACCAACTGTTCACCAACTGTTCTTCCTCTTGCTGGCATACCTTATGCAGCATCCTAAGATGCCAGAGCACATTTCTGCTGCAGCCTCCACGATGCCTGGGCTTATAGCCATCAGGTCTTGCTATGGTGAGGTGTGTGGGAGAGGAGGGAGAGATGGTGTTGTCTGGCACAGGAAGCCCAGGCCATGTGGCAATTAGGGCTCAGACTGGAAAGGCAGTGGCCACGTCATCGGCTTTGGAGTCAGAAAGACCTAGGTTTGAGTCCCAGCTCAGCCATGTCCTTACTGTGTGTTATCATTCAAATTACTGTGTTTCACTCTCTGAGCCCAAAATTTCTCTCCTGTAAAAGATGGATAATAACTGTTTCTAAGGACTGTCATGAAGATTTTTTAAAAACTCCTGTATGTGATGGCCATGATATGGTGCTTGGTACATTATACAGACTCAATACAGGAAAATTTCCTTGATCTCTTTTTAACTCCCAAGAAGCTCATAGTCCAGTAAGAGGACCAAATTTAAAAAAAAAAAAAAAAAGAAAGAAAAAAAAAGAAATCTATGCAAGTGTATTTTAAAAATAGTTGAATAAGGTAGTATATTTTATGCTATTTTTATTCAGTAGTATAAAAGATGAAACAGGACAGTATCTGGTGACTTAGGAAAGGGAAATGGCTGTAAGTGCTAGATTTCAGAGAACAAAGAGATCTTCGGAGGCTGAAGAAGTCCTTTCTGCTCTTTTTAGGAAGTCTAGTTCTAACCAAGCTCTGCCTCTCAGCAGTTGGAACAATTAATCCCTTCAGTTCCTCCACAAACAATTGCAAGTGCTGTCTTTGGGCTAGGCCTAAGCCATGGAGACATGAGGCGAACAGACCCCAGCCTCAACCTTTAGGAGCTTGCAGAGGAGCCAGAGAACCAGGCATGCAAACAGTTGTAACAGGTAAGAGGGACAGAATCATATGGCTGTTTATGGAGCAGGCCTGGAGGAGTTGGACAGATTAGGGACCAAATTCCAGCTCAGCTACTTATTAGCACTGTGGCTAGTAGCTTAACTTCTCTGAGCCTTCTTTTTTCATTTGAAAACTTGAGATAATAATAATGAGTTCTTCACCTTGTTGCAAAGATGAAATGACACAATGCTTGTTAATGCACAGCAGAGTCCTGGTATTAAGAGTTCAATAATTGTTAACTGGTATAATTCAGGGTGAAAAATGTGTATACATTTATTTAGAGATTTTGAATTATAATAATATGCATGTGTATACATTTGTACATATGTAATATGTGTGTGTCTACATATAATATGTGTACATGTATAATATAGATTATATATGTATGTGTGTATATAGTACTGTAGAAAGCTCTTAACCTCTAAAGTTTTCACTTTCCTTCTTCTCAAAATAATCAGTTGGCTCAGAACTCTCCCTGTGACCTTGGACACATCAGGCTTTCCACAGTCTCACTCACCCACCCTCAGCATTATCTCTGACCAAATGAGTCCCCCACCTTCCTGTCATGCTCAACCATAGGAGTCCTGAGTATTCTCAAAAGTCACTTCCTAAAACCTTGCAAATCTCTAAATTCATGAGGGTTGATATGACAGCAAGCACATCAGAAGTCCACAAAGAATTGCAGTGGGACCCAAATTCTTTTTTCTAAAAAGTTAGTAAATGAGCAAGACATGCTCTTCACTTAAAGCTGAGTTCGGCCGGGTGTGGTGGCTCACGCCTGTAATCCCAGCACTTTGGGAGGCCGAGGTGAGTGGATCACCTGAGGTCAGGAGTTCAAGACCAGCCTGACCAACATGGAGAAACCCTGTCTCTACTAAAAAATAAAAAAATTAAAAAAAAAAAAAAATTAGCCAGGCATAGTGGTGTCCTGTAATCCCAGCTACTCAGGAGACGAGGCAAGAGAATCGTTTGAACCTGGCAGGAGGAGGTTGCAGCGAGCTGAGATCGTGCCATTGCACTCTAGCCTGGGCAACAAGAGTGAGACTCTGTCTCCAAAAAAAAGAAAAAAAAAAAAAAAGCTGAGTTCACCGAATGAGGGAGCCAACTGAACTTGGAGTTAAATTAAGAGAGTGGCGATCTAAAGTCTGGTTCAGCAGCTTGATAGTTAAAAGAGTAGTTTCAGAAGTCAAATTATCCCAATTCAAATCCTGGCTATGCTTCTGCTTGACTAGACTATCCTAGCAGGTTACTTAACCTCACTAGGTCTTGACTTGCTCATCTTTAAGTGAGATCTTTATAGTGCCTACCTTAAAGTTTTGCTGTGAATTCTGACTGTGATAGTGCACGGAAGTTAAATATCACCGTATCTGCCTGGTGTATAACTTCTCAATAAACATTAGTCATCATTATTATTATTACTCTTATTTTTCCATGGGCATAGTGTATTTGTACAGATAAATTTTCACCCACATCAATTTTGTCTAGTCATTTTCTCCAATAAACTTCATCAACTGGGAACTGACATTCTCCTTCCTATGATCATCTCACCACTTAGAAAAAATCTTCTTACCTTTTGACATGATTTGATTCAATAGCCACACTAGTGCCTAGCTCATCGCTGAAATGTTTGTTCAGGCTCCCATCTGCCTCCCCAATTACACTTCCATCAGGAGTCCTGTATTTTTCATGTGTATCCTTACAGACACCATCAGTGATGCTTGTCTTCTTATATGGATGTTTGTCTCACTAAAGAAAACGGAATAATACATTTAAGAACCCCAGGAAGAGGCCAGGTGTGATGGCTTGCACCCGTAATCCTGGCACTTTGTGGGGTTGAGGTGGGAGAATCCCTTGAGGCAAGGAGTTCGAGACTGGCCTGGATAACACAATCTCTACAATTTTTTTTTAAATTTAGCCAGGCATGGTAGCATGTGCCTGTACTTCCACCTACTTGGGGGGCTAAGGTTGGGGGATCACTTGAGCCTGAAAGGGTGAGGCTGTAGTGAGCCGCAGTTATGTACCACTGCATTCCAGCCTGGCAACAGAGTGAGATCCTGTCTCAAAACAAAACAAAACAAAAGGAACCTCAAGAGCCACTTTTACTAATTTTTTTACGTATTTTCCCCCAATTTTATGCTGTATTTTCTTATATGCCTTTATAATATAATATGCCTCATTCCCCCTCCTTTTGCCCACCTTTCCTCTTGCCCATTTTACCTGGCTTATTTCTTCCATGTCCTTCAAAGTTAAGCTCACATATGACAGTATTCATTCATTCAACCACAAATTAAAACATCAGATACTGTGCTAGGTGTTGGATATGTAATGGTAAGCAAAACCAATGAGGTCCCTATTTTCCTGGGCTTAGAGTCTAGAAACCAAACAGATATTGATGAAATTATCATACACATAACGCACTTTAGACCATGACTAATGCCATGAAGGAAAGGCTCAGGGTGCCATGTAAGCACATTGCAGAGTGACCTGGTCACATATGAAGAGTCAGGGAAGGCATCTTGGAAAAAGTAACATTAGGCTGCATTAGGTATCCTATCAGTAGTTTCATATTAACCTCTGCTTATAGCTCATTGCATTTACCAGTCATGGTGCACCATCATTCTCTCTCCATCTGTTTGTCTCTCTTGCTAATCTGCGACCGTCCTGATAGCTGGTGAAGAATCTTATTCCCAGAACCTATTACAAGCCTGGCACTTAGTAGGAGCTAAAGAATTGGTCATTAAATTATTTCTTGTTTTTGAAATAAAGTTTAGGGACCCTTTGAGCTGAGCATTTCTCTCAATCTAGCCCAGAATCAGTCCTCAAAATTCTAGACACCTTGCTTCATGCCCATGCTGCTGCCTACTTCCCCTTTCCCCAGTAATCATCCCCTGGGAAGAGGTGTTGTAACTCCACATCAGCCCCAGGGCAGCTCTCATCGGCTCTGCCGCCTAACTCATATCGCATTACATTTAATACATGTGTATAATGAATGCCGCACACATTTGGCAGTGCTTCTGTGCACCGTGTCATTATAAGCCATATTGACAGCAAACAAGTCACATATTCTCCCTGCGAACACTACAAGAAAAAAGAACATATAATTTTGTTGTTGTTTGTACGCTTTTCTCCAAGTCACATTGGACACCATTTGCCTTTCATTAGAAACACCATGCTGACAGTAAAATCACATATCCCCAACACACAAAGAGGAGAAAAACAAGCTGTCTGGGCCCCCTGTGAAGGAGAGGAGCAAGGACATGGACTCTGGGAAGGGGCTGGGGTAACAGAAAAGGGTGATTTCCAGGGCTTTAGTGGCTCTGATTCCCCTAGAGAGAGTTGATGCACTCTTGCCCCACAGGGTCCGTCTGTGTCATCATGCTCTGGAGTTTTACTCCACTCAAGCCTTGCCTCATGCATTCACTTATTCATTTATTTATTCACTCATTAATTCATCCAACAATGTATTGCTATATATTCTTTCTGGAATTAAGTTAAGGGGGGAATGTAGAATACTGAAATACATTGAGCTCTTACTGTAGACATTTGCTACATATTTAATTTTCAACAGAACCTTATGAGGTCAGTAACTATTGATTGCTTCAAAGCTTTGATAACTGAGCATCAGAAAGCTAAAGTGACTTGCTCAAAATTACCAAGTATGTAAGATCAAGATTTGAACCTAGGCCTATTTCATTATAGAGAGTAAATAAATGAATGAGTATTTACGGAGTGTCTATAATGTGAGGCACTACTCATGTTTCCAGCATATATTTGACATTACAATCGTTTACGCCCCTGCCTTCCCCACAAGCAAGCTCATTCATTTATTCATTCAATGCTTATTCAATGGCTTTCCTGTAGTGAACACTGTAAGTTATCTGATAGCAGAGTTTATGCCTTAGTTATTTCTATAGTCCTAGACTGTAACATAGAGCCTGGGACACAGCAGAAGTATAAAATCTACTGAAAACAAGAGGGGAAGGAAGATGGAGGCAGGAAGTTGTTTACTATCTAGGGGAAGATAGGTATGTAGATAGTGAACCGGATGGAATAAGGCAAATAAAGGTAGACATTATTTGCCAGGGGAATATTGAGAAATAGATGGTTCCTGGCAAGTGCAGGAATTAAAAAAATATTTTACCCAAGAAGACTCACTAAGGCTAGTTATAAAGACTGGGAACTCCAACTGTGAAGAATGGATGGAACGTTCATGTGTGAAGAAAGGATGGCAAAGAGATATGGTAGGGTATTGAAGGCCACACAATAGAGAGAGTGAGTAGCATGGCAGGAATATACAATCTATAGAGAGACAGAGTAGGAAGCAGGCTAGAAAGACAAAGTCAGATTGTAGAGAGTGTCAGCTTTCTTTCTATTTTATTTGTTAGGTGCTGGGGAGATTTATCTCATAGTTGTTTCCCTTCACATGAACTAATAAACTTTTCTTCAGAAAGGCAACAGGATTGAGTGAATTGAATAATCCAATTACCAAGAATATGGCCTCAGGAGTCAAACAGTCCTAAGTTCAAGTTGTGCTCTGCCACCTCATAGGGGTATCACCTTGGGTGATCTAATTCTATTCTCTAACCTCTGGGCTCTTTGTAACAAAATCAAATTGATAGGACCTGTCTCATAGGTGGTGATGATAGATTAAATAAATATGCAAAAATTCTTAAGAGTTTTTGGTATGTAGTAAGCTTTTGATAAAAGTTATTGATTATGATTTCCAATTGATCTCAACCACATGAGCTCAGAATACAGAAATTAGAAATACTTGTAGAGGAAGGAATACTGTATCCACAGTGTCGAAGTCCCATCATCTCTCCATCCAACAACATTTACTGATAGCCTACACACCATTTTCAGAAATTTTGTATTGACTGATAATGCACAAAGGAGAAATGCAGCATCTTGTCTGCAGGGAGCTCACAGTCTTTAGGGGAGGTAGACAGGTAAATGGAGAGCAGCAGTGCAGCAGACTAAATGCAAATAAGAAATAGACAATTAAAGTGGAAGACTTCCATGTACTTGCTATGTGCATTGTGGCAAATTTATTTATCTTTCTCGGATTCAGTGTCATCATCTTTAAATACGGCGGGGGGGAGAGATGAAATCTGATAAATTCTTATACTAACTTGATGAGCTACTGTAAATTTTAAGAAAGAGTTGGTATCTTGCCTAGCTCACAAATGATCTTCAATAATTGCTTATTCAATGCACAAATGGATTAGTATTATAATAGCAGTGCATACAAAATGCAGCAGTGTTATATAAAGTAATGGATTAGGATAGAATTGTATTGAAGAGCAAGGAAAGAACTGTACTACTTTTTACGTGGGTCTGTCTTGATCAGACAGCTTAAGGAGGTTGTGATAAATTAAATATGGTTAAAAATTCTTGGCAGCTTCTTTCAGGAAGAGCTGACCCCTGGAATCTGGGCTAGACTTGTTACTTGTTTTGGCCATTAGAATATCAAGCTGACTTTTTGTGAGCTCTAGAGACTAGGACCCAGAAGGAGGAATGTTGCCCTCTCACCATTATGTAAAGAAGCTGGCACAGCCTGCTGGAGGAGAAAATGCCACCTGGGGAAGAACTGAGGCACCCAGCCAAGATCCAGCACCCACCACTAGACATTGTGAGTGAAACTATCATTGACTTTTCATCTCAGCTCAACTTCTAGCAGAGTGTGGCTGCCTGAGTGAGCCCAGGGGAAACCAGCAGAGGGACCTCCCAGCTAAGCCACAGAATCATGAGAAATAACATGTTGTTATTTTAAGTTATGTTTTGGGGTAATTTGTTACCTAGAAATATTTAACTGAACAGAGGCCTTAATTCGAATGCCAAGGAGATTTTTTTTGATAATCTAAAATTTAGTTTCTTGTGTGTATGTACACAATTCTAGTTTTTCTGGGCATCTTGTGTTTCACTTGCATTCACTATTTAAAAGAGTATATATACCAAGAAGGTTAAGAACTACTGTTTTAAGTCTAGGGCAAAAATGTTAAGAGCTTATTCATCTTGTTGTGGTCATGGTTTGCATTTTCGTATTGATTAGTGATGTTAAGTATCTTAGCATAGACCTGTTGAACATGGTACCTCTAGTTTACACTACTGGTTTTTAGTTTACACTTAAAGTTTAAGAGGGTAGATCTCAGGTGTTCTTACTGCAATAAAATAAAATTTTTAAATGAATGAAGGTGCATATGCACATACATGTGCATATACATACACACAAGAACATCAAGAGCTTTTAAAGTTTCAGCTTCAGGGCAAGGCCTATTGCACAGTGCAGAGATGTATATTGTAGGTCAGCTTTGCCTGGGAGCCACAGCTACAGTGGGGCTGTCCAAGGTGCTGGCCACACTGTCTTGCCCATTTCTCATTTAATTAGCACTGTCCCTAGATGGAAGGCACCTTAAGCCATTCCTTATGGGTAGTTACTTGGTCACACTGTTATGCCATGTTAAAATATGTCTTGCTTTGTTAAACAACAAGAAAGTCAGATGACCCATAATGCTCACCTCTTTGATCCTGAACTGTACTTACTACCCGCTATCAAGGCTGTGATGAACATCAACATAATACACAGGAGGACCTTAACCTAGGTATACCTGAATTGGATCCATACTCTGTGTCCTTATGCTGGCTCAAGAATATGTGCTACCCTTGTACCTATGAAGCTCTTGAAAGGCTTACTAGCACCCAAAGCCCTAGAGGGACAAGGTGGAGAGCTGGAAGATACCTGGTTTTGATTCAGACAGAGCAGTGTGGTTAAGAGTGCAGCTCTAGAATCTAACGGGGTTACCAGCTGCAGCACCTTGGGACATTTTGGAGACACTAATTGTACCTACTTTACAAGGGGGTTGTAAGGATGAAACTAGTTAAAAACATAAATTGTACTTAAATAAATTAACATATTCAAAGTAGTTAGAAGAGGGCTCAACTCACAGTAAGTGTTCAATAAATGACAGGCATTTTGATGAAGATGGTGAATGATTATTATAAGGACTGACAATAAAAATGTAATTTTTGGATTTCAGCTCTGACACTTAGCTGTGGGATCTTCTCAAAATTTTGCTATTTTCATATATAAAACAGGAACACATCCTTCTTATGATTATTAACTGAGGGAATGAAGAGGAAAACATAGTGTCAGATATGTAATAAATACATGATATAAATGATATTTTATTCTTCTCTGGGGCTCCCTTCTTTCCTAGGATTCAGCAGATGCCGAAATATTGTCTGAAAGAGTGTGTGGATGTGTGTGTGCGTGAATCTTTAACAACAGAAAGTATAAAAGTCACTTTATGAAATGATAGTGGGTTCATGGAAATGACTCTGGGGTCTCCTGTGTCCTGTTTGTCACAGAGAACTCCCTCTCATCCACTGCTTTTTGCTTTGCTGTTAAGAAGCTTTTGAGATAGATTAAAACAATAGCATCAACAGAGGTATAATTTTCTTCCATCCCTTTTTAATTAGCTGTGAACCGCAGGGCTTTCTAAGTGGCAGCAGAATCAGAGAAGGCAGGAGGAGCGGAAAGCCACCATTTGAGTTCTTAGGATAAGAAGCATTTACTAAAAAACATTCTGAGAATCTGGATAAAAGATTCTGCAAGTTGTTCTCTCATCTTTTTAAAAAACAAACCTCTGTCTGTCAGCTCATTGCCAATTCCAGCCTGGAAAATTGGCATGAATGTTTCGAGGAAAGGAAGCAGAAAGTATAAATTTAAGAACTGTGGTAGAACACAGATGCATGAGTCAGTAGATCTTCGAAATGCCACAAATCATTTTGTGTGTGTGTTCTTTAAGTCTCAATCTTTCTGACCCTTAAGTTTCTTATCTGAAAAAAATGGGAGATGTGTTCCAATATAGCTACTATTTGCCAAATTCCTATCATATGCAGAGCCTCACAACCATACCGTTAGGTAGGTGTTTTATGTCCAAGTTTCAAATCAGAAAACTGAAGCTTACAAATCTGAATTTATTCAATGGCTCACAGCTTGAAAACTGTGGAACCTACCCAGCTATGAATCTGGTTCTTTCTGAATTCTTCCACTGCATCATAAGACTTCTCATCTTTAAAATCCCTTTCAACTCCGTAAAATTGCATCATTTGTGTACTGTTCAGTTGTTAGTTAATCAGAAGCAATGCAATAATACATATAAGTTCTTAAACTTTTCAGTATCATTCTTGTTTTTCTGGAATAATTTAAGAGAAAATTAAATAGTCTGGCTACATGATCACCATAAGCATTATATGTATATAGATATTTTCAAGTAATTAGCAAAACTAATTTAAGAATTTATTCTGAATTTCTCATCCAGTGGGTAACAAAGCCTGTAAGAACCATGAATTTTTTACAGAGTTCAAGAATATGAATATCATCAAGTATTGTCTGTAAACTAAAAAAAAGTCTTACCAATATATGACTTTACGTTTTTCAAATGTACTTTTAGAGCTTCACACATGTTAATATATGTATGTTTTTTAAATTTACTTTTATATATATATAAACATATATAAATATATATATATAAACATATATATAAATATATATATATATATATATATATATTTTTTTTTTTTGAGATAGGATCTCACTCTGTCACCCAGGCTGGAGTGCAGTGGAGCCATCTTGGCTTACTGCAACCTCTACCTCCTGGGTTTAAGCAACTCTCATGCCTCAGCCTCCTGATTAGAATATATGTATGTTTTAATGTAATGTTTGTATTTACATAACATCCAAGTTTATTTTAAAATGACACTATACTATTCATTACAGCTTTTAGTTCTCATATCCAACAGGTATCAAAGTATAAGTACCCTCATACATCACAAAACTTCTTGATGTTAAGGAGTCCTCAGTGTAAGGTAAGTTAAAAACTGCTTCTTTACATAGAAGATTGTAAGGTACTTGAAACTCTGCTATTTCATTTGATCCTTGCAATCAAATCAACAATCATCATATAGTACTTTTGAGACCAGGATTCTACCTGCTTATTAACTTTCTGCTTTGTTAGGTTCTAGTTAAATGGGGATTTACTACTCTTCTACTTTAGATCAGTTTTGTGCTTTGGGTATTGCTATAGGCTGAATATTTGTGTCTCTCCAACATTCATTACTGAAATCCTAACCCACAATGTAATGGTAATAAGAGGTGGGGCCTTTGATAAGTGATTAGGTCTTGGAGATAAAGCCTTTATAAATGGAATTCGTGCCCTTAATGGGAATCTAATGGGATGAAAGAGACCCCAGAAAGCTCTCTCACCTCTTCTACCATGTGAGGACACAGAGAAGGCACCATCTATGAAATAGAAAGTGAGTTCTCACCAGACACCAAATCAGACGGTGCCTTGATCTTGGATTTCCCAGCCTCCATAACTATGAGAAATAATAGCTTGTTGTCTATAAGCCACCCTGTGTATGGTAGTTTGTTACAGCAACCTGTAACAGACTGAGACAAAAACTGCAGTCAATAAATCCTAAAATGGCAAAGAAGAGTGGATTTCAACTAGAAGTGAGAGAGCTTGGCTTCAAGAGCAGCCAAGAAAAGAAAACATGGTAGAGAATACTACAGCCACTGACATTTTCCTCCTTCAAAGGGTCAGCTTTGCCAGTGGGGTCACCCTGAACCCCTGCAGTGGGAATAGCAACATGTAGAAAATGCCACCACGTTCCTCACTAATTTTCCCAGGGCTCCTTGCTGAGATATTCTGAAGCCACAATCAAATCTTTAATTTAAAGCATGAGAAAAGGAAATCTATGGCACTTGAGGAAAACTGCCATTGATGGGGACCCATCACTTTTGGAGATAATTTCAGCTGAAATCAGCAGATTACCCAGAAGATACTGTAGAAAGCTGATGCCTAATCAACATGAATAAGAAATACTTTCCCTTTGAATCCAAAGCTCACAGTCACTCCATTTCAAATTCAGCCTCTAAGATCAAAACTGGTTGTAGTAAACAAAGCTTTTAATCCATAGGAACCTTGATATCTTAGATTTCTGGTGCAATGACCTTTATGGAAACTCACCATGCAATTTTCAAATTATCTGTGTCCCTGAAGTCTGTCACAGATACCCAGAGCCTTCCAAGAAACCCACAATTTCCTATGAGAGACAAAAAAAAACTTCATTGACTATGTAGATTGAAAATTAATTCCCCATAGGAAAAACAAATGTTATCTGAAAGTCCCCTGGACTTTACTACAGATTGTAGAACTACCATTTATTGTAGTGGTTCAGGACATTTTTGCCTCTTTGAATCAGTTGGATCCTCATGATAGTGAACTGGGGAGGTGAGTGTTACGTCATCAGCCCCATTTACAAATGAGAAACAAAACCAAGGAGGCATTCTGAGAGGTCAGTTTGTCTAGGCATAACCAAGGCAAGACTTGGATCTTTTGGCTTCATGAGAAGTGTTTTTTCCTACTCTTTGCTGTCTGCCTTCAACAATTGCTGATTTTCCCTTGACTTGGACAAAATTTGTCTATTGTTCACAAACTCTCTTATTTGCTTTCCTGCACATTGCCTGTCTCCACTTACAAGTATTTTGAAATGAAATGGGCAGATTTCCTACCTTGCCTTTGCTGAAGGTCATCTGCTTACTCCTATTTCATCAGACCTGATTTTGATGACTATCATTTGACAGTAAAACGAGCTAGGTCTAGAGTTCTGACAAATTACAAGGTAGATGGTGTAGTGTGAGGGAAAGGGCCAGAAGGCCTAGATTCCAGCCTCAGCAATTCCACTTGCCAGCTTGGCAACATCAGGCCAGTTGTTAAACTCTTGGAGTCTCAGTTAACTCATCTGTAAGACAGGAATGATATCCCATCTCTATCACAGGAGTTTTGGGGGAAATGAAATGAGGTCAGAGATATCCAAGTATTTTACAAATTATACAGAGCTGAATCCTGTCAAAGGCATATAGTTATTTTGTATCCGTGATCACAAATCAAATGTCTTTGAGACATTTGTAAAGAATTGTAGCAATAAAGTTCAGTAAAATTGTGAATGGTGGGTCTGAAATCCACAGAAGAGGGCAGGTCCCACCAATGGCAATATCTTTAATTATGTACCAATAATAATCAGTTAGCCAAACCGGATACACCTGCTAGTCAAATTTGGTATATGAGGCACCAGTTTGTGAATCCCATTTCCACGACAATATCTCCCAAACTGTGGGCTACAGATGCCCCAAGGGGTTTCAGACTTATTTCAAATGGTCATAAATCTATATGCACACAAAACATTTCCTATCGCCTGAAAAAAACAATGCCATGTACATCCAGACAGTAGTATTTTTAAAGTATAAGTGGATATCATTGTGATTAATAAAGTACACATTTATTAAAAAGCATAAGTTGATTCATATTAACTTTTTGTTAATTGATTAATCTCAATCAATAGGCACTAACCACATAAAACTTATTCTTATGGTAGTTGGGAGAATAAACATCATTAAAATTTATTTTATTTTAATATTTTTATTTTTTAGGTACAGGGTTTCACTCTGATGTCCAGGCTGAAGTGGAATTATACAATCATAGCTCACTGCAGTGGTGAATTCCTTGGCTCAAGGGATCCTCCTACCTCAGGCTCCCCAGTAGCTAGGACTATAGGCATGAACCACCATACCTGGTTAATTTTTTAATTTTATTTTTGTAGAGACAGAATCTTGCTATGTTACCCAGGCTGACCTTGAACTCTTAGCCTCAAGTGGTCCTCCCACCTCAGCCTCCCCAAGTGCTGGGATTATTCCCATAAGTCACCATACACCTGGCCAATTTTTTCACCTTAAAAGGGGGCTTCATAAGCTTAGATGTTGGGAAACAACTCTGAAATATTTTCAAAGGGTATAATAAGTAAGTATAACTAGTTATACCAGCCAACAGAAGGCCTTGTCTTGAGATGGCCTCAGGATCTGATGCCAACTGGATTTGAGGAGAAAAACAAGAAAGACCTATGTTTATGAATACTTTCTGAGCAGCCAACAAGTCATTAGCAGCATCTCTTGATATAAGGACATAGGAAAGGTGTTCTTTGTGTGGGCCACACAGAGAGGCCCTCACATTCACCTGTCGACCTAGTCAGCCACATGTATACATGTTCCTGAGTATGTGTACACACACAAACTAAGCTAGATTCTGCATATTTCCTTATGCACACACACAAACTAAGCTATATTCTGCGTATTTCTTTATGCACACACACAAACTAAGCCATATTCTGCATATTTCTTTATGCACACACACAAACTAAGCCATATTCTGCATATTTCTTTATGCACACACACAAACTAAGCCATATTCTGCATATTTCTTTATGCACACACATACAAACTAAGCTATATTCTGTATATTTCTTTAAACAGTATACACTCCCATATGCACAGGTTCTGATCCCTGGAACCTATATATGTTGCCTTATTTAGGAAAAAAAACTGTCTTTATAGATGTGATTAAGGATTCTGAGATGGGGAGACTAGTATGAGTTAGCCATATAGACCCTAAATGTAAAAACAGGTATCCTAATCAGAAAGAGTAATAGGGAATTTGACACATAGATATTTACACAAAGAGGAGGTGATATGAAGACAGAGTAGAAAGAGATTTTAAGATATTGGCCTTGAAGACTGAAGTGAAGTGGCCACAAGCTAACGAATGCCTGCAGCCACCAGAGGCTCAAAGAGGCAAGGACTACATTCTCCCCTAGAGCCTTCAGAGGCAATGCAGGCCTGCCAACACCTTGATTTAGGCCCAGTGAATTTGATTTCATACTTCTAGCCTCCGGAACAGTGAGATAATAAGTTTCTGTTGTTTTAAACCACCAGATTTATGGCAATTTGTTACAGAAGCTGCCAGAAGCTAATACAATAAATATACATCTTCTAAACACATACTTTACACATGTACATTACACAGACATGTCAAATGTACATCAACTTTAAGTACACAAAGCCCTTAAACACAACAGACACATCTACATGAAAATGACACTTCTTATACATATCCTAAAACCTGGCATCACCATCTACCCTGTGACTCAAAAACCAGAGTGTTACTCTTGTTTCCCCTCGAAACCTGAATAAAGAGTTCTTTAACAAGTTCTTCTGGGTCTACCTCCAAAATATCCCCAATCTATTCACTTCTTTCCACATCCCCTACTAGTGTTCTTCTCCAAGTCACCATCATTTATTTCCCAGATTTTATACTAGCCTCCCAGCAGTCTCTGTCACCATCACCATTCTTGCCTCTCTACAGTAACTTCCCCAGAAAATACCCAAAATAGTCTTTTAAAATCCTCAATGGGATCATTTCACTCTCCTACTGTAAACCCTCCCAACATGGCTACTCAATTTTTCTAAATAAATCCAAACTCCTTACCATTTCATAAAACACCCAGTATAACTTGACCTTCTTCTCCCTCTCTGACTTTATTTCATCCCACCCCTGCCTGCTTGTCCTTGATCCAGGCACACTAGCCTTCCTTCTGCTGATGAAACATGCCAAGCTCATTTCTGTCTCGGGACAATTGTGTTTGCTGTCCTCACGACCTCATCCCCTGACTGTATCCTCATTTAGATTTCAGCTCAGATGTCATCTCCTTAGAGAGCTTCCCTGCTCATCCCCAACTTAACCCCCACTTTCCATTTCACGACCCCATTTTATTTTCTTTGTTTAACACTGAGTGGCATTTTTAAGTCTTTGGGCATTTATTGAATTGTGTCTCATCTACCTCCCCTCACTCAAATAAAAGTGCCGTGAAAGCAGTGACTATGTCTTGTTCACTGGTGTATCTCTGGAGTCTACAACAGTGCCAGCATATGATGGATGCAAATACTTACCAATTTAATGAATGGCTCTCAACTTTGGTTTAGAATGTAAAATATATATAGAGAGAGAAAATACCAATTCCTAGGTGCCATCTTAGACAAACTGAATTGGAAATTTTAGGCAGCAAGACTCCACAATTTATATATTGAAAAAGACCCCTAGGTGATTTGACAGGTAACCAGAATTGAGAGCCACTGACTTAAACACCTAATCAATGTGCACATGCCTTATATACATTCCCACGGCCCACATGCATATGGCTGGCACATATATCTTCCATACCAGATATCATCTACACATTTATGTGTCCACCCTTTTTACACATTTATTATGCATACCACATACAAAAATACTTCATAAATGATTATTATCCATAATATAATAATATATATAGTAATTCCTATATATATAGTATATATATAGTAATCCATATATATAGTAATTCATATATATAGTAATTCCTATTATAGCAAAACTGCCATTTCCTGAGTGTCTACTTTGTGCCAGGTACTGCAACTGGTGCATAGCTTGGAGATATAAAGGCCTAGTCCCTGCTTTAAAAGAACCCACAGCCTACAATCACTGCTATGGACTGAATGTTTGTATTCCCCTCAAATTCATGTGTCGAAATCTTAACCCCCAATATGATGGCATTAGGAGATGGGACATTTGGGAGATTAAGTTGCGAAGTTGGAGCCCTCATGAATAGGATTAGTGCCTTTACCCTTAAAAGACATGAAGACATAATGAGAGGACAACCAACAGCAAAACCAGAAAGTGAGTCCTCACCAGACACTGGATGTGCCGGCACCTTGATCTGGACTTCTCAGCCTTCAGAACCTTGAGAAACAAATGTCTATTTTTTAACTCACCCACCTACGATAATATGTTACAGTAGCCTGAACTCACTAAGACAATCACTGAAGCAGACCACTGCAATCTAAGATGTTGAGTGTTTAAAGAGGGCAATACTGAACCCTGTGGGGACACAGATAGGAGAGCAAGAGACTGTCAGACTGATGAAGTCATATTCCAACTGAAACAGGCAAAGCATGACTTGCACCCTAAAGCATAGAAGTTATTTAGGCTAGGAGGAGGAATGCAAAGGGAAGGGTACTTGATGCAAGGGAAAAGAATGTGCAAGAGGTAGCAGCTAGGGTGCATGGTTTGTATAAGGATATGCAAATTATTTAATTTACTTGTTTATTAAACAGAAGTTTGACTGCTTATCATGTCTCAGGTACTATGCTACACACAGCTGAAAACAAAGGCCCAGGCTCATGACACCAGAATCTCTAAGGGTGGGGTCCGATGAAATGTATTATTAAAAAACTCCCTAGATGATTACGATGCGCAGCAGGGTTGAGAACAACTGGTCTAGGTGAATTCACTTTGCTGGCTTCCAGAGAAAAGAAGTAAAGGGACTGAGTGAATAAAAACTAAGCTGTCCAGTCCATAACACTATACATGTGCTTTTGACAAACTTAAGGACTTCAAAGACAATTGCCAATTCATCGTTACCTTCCGAGGGCAGCCAGCAATACTTCCAAGAACTATAGTGCTGTAAACACTGGGGACTTGTTTGCTCCAATTGGGTCACTGTTCACTGAATCCCTGACCTGGGCAAGTTGGTGCAAGGCACTTCTTGGCAAGGCCAAGTCTTAGAGCACCAAGCCCCTCAAGATGGAGGCCCATACAACCTTGAGACCAGGAGCTTCAGAGTTCGTGGACTAGGTTGAAATTGTAAAGAACTTGCGGCTTCTCTGGTTTTTCATTTCCCTGGATTGCACTCTGAAAGTTGGGTCAGAACTAGCCCATCTCCCTTCGAGCTCTCAGGCCGCCTCACATGACAGAAAGCAGTGCACTACTCAGCAGCCACCACCAAACCATCTAATAATGGGTTCACCTCCTCTGTCTCCTTCATTTGAGGGGAAATATTGCCTGAGGCACAAGCAAAGCTTCAAATTGATTTAATTTAAAATTTCAAACTGCTGTATGCAGCTTTGCTCGACTGCCATCTGCTTTTCCAGTATGCAATGACACCAAGCCTGTTTTTATTGTGTTTGCTCAACCAAGTCCACCAGTAAAATATTAATAATTTTCCCAGCGCCTGGTTGGTTTGCGTGCTTGGGATGATATCCAAACATTCATCAGGCTCATCAAAGTTATAAGCAAAATAATTTTTCTCCTTAAGTGGGAAGGGGAGGAGGGATCTGGATTTTTATTAGTGGTGCATATCACTAAGTGACACTTAGCTTTCTCTGCACCGAAAAAGAAAGCAACTGCATTGCTTCTGGCCCCAACATTAGATATACTTTCTCTGTAGAGAGGCAGTTTTTCAGCCAAGCAAGGAAATAAGTAATCTGTGAAGATGGAAAGTGGGTGCCATCCCTAATGCCTCTTTTGCCTCACTCATCACATGCAATTTGACATTAAGTCTTGTTGAGTCTGTCATTATTCTTGGGTTCATTTCCTTCTCTCCATTACCACTGCCACTGTTTTTAGTCCAGATCCTTGCCAAGTAATATGGATTACCACACTAAGATGCCTCTGGTTTCCTAACACTCACGAAATCAGTTTCCCTTTCCTCTCCCAATCACCAGAAATGGAGTTTGTAACTTTCAACATGATTTTATCAGTCATTTGCTCCAAACTCTTCCATGGCTCCCCACTGTCCTATCCTAAGGTCCACATTCTTTTGTACAGGTTACAATGCTTATCTCTCCCTCTATTTCCACTCCAGTATTCTATGCCTCAGTCAATCATTATTCTCCTGGGGCAACAAACCCACTCTTGCCCACTGGTGTTTGTTCAAGAGAGATCTATAGAGAATTCCACACAATGATTAGCTAATAGCATAGTTCCAGAAAGGATGGCTGTCATTATTGTCACCCTCATTTTTTAAAAAACAGGGATATCCAGATCATCCTGATTAATCCCTGTCCTCATCAAAGGCATTCCTCTCCTCTTTAGAGGAAGAAAAGAATAGACTGAATTCATTTGTTTCCTTCAGTTTGGGGCCAGGAAAGAATGGGTCCTAGCCGCAACATTGCAGATAACAGGTCACATTGCAAAGTTGTTAAGAGCTGTGCAACAAGACATCCAGGTTAAAATGCTGACTCTGCCACTTACTAATCAATAGATTTGAACACTAAGAACAGAATTAGGCACATAGTGAACACTCAATTAGCAACAGAGTAATAAGTCTAACATGTACACATCTCTGAAAGCAGAACACAGATTTGTGCATTTTCAAAGGGAACACAGGTTCTCACCATACAATGCCTTTGCTAAGGACATTTCCCCCAACTCACCATAAGAATTGCCTTCATCCATAATTATCCGTCTGGAGAAAGGCTGTGTCTTCTTTAAGAACCAGATGAGATAAGTGAACTCCCATTCACAATTGCTACAAAGAGAATAAAGTACCTAGGAAAACAACTTGCAAGGGATATGAAGGACCTCTTCAAAGAGAACTACAAACCACTGCTCAACGAAATAAAAGAGGACACAAACAAATGGAAAAACCTTCCATACTCATGGATAGGAAGAATCAATATCATGAAAATGGCCATACTGCCCAAAGTAATTTATAGATTTAATGCCATACCCAACAAGCTACCACTGACTTTCTTCACAGAATTGCAAAAAACTACTTTAAACTTCATATGGAACCAAAAAGGAACCTGCATAGCCAAGACAATCCTGGGCAGGAAGAACAAAGCTGGAGGCATCATGTTACCTGACTTCAAACTACACTACAAAGCTACAGTAACTAAAACAGCATGGTACTTGTACCAAAAGAGATATATAGACCAGAGGAACAGAACAAAGGCCTCATAAATAACACCACACATCTACAACCATCTGATCTTTGACAAACCTGAAACAAACAAGCGATGGGGAAAAGATGCCCTACTTAATAAATGGTGCAGGGAAAACTGGCTAGTCATGTGCAGAAAACTGAAACAGGACCCCTTCCTTACACCTTATACAAAAATCAACTCAAGATGGATCAAAGATTCAAACGTAAGATCCAGAACCATAAAAAGCCTAGAAGAAAACCTGGGCAATACCATTTAGGACATAGGCACGGGCAAAGACTTCATGTCTAAAACACCAAAAGCAATGGCAACAAAAGCCAAAATTGACAAACGGGATCTAATTGAACTAAAGAGCTTCTGCACAGCAAAAGAAACTATCATCAGAGTGAACAGGCAACCTACAGAATGGGAGAAAAATTTTGCAATCTATCCATCTGACAAAAGGCTAATATCCAGAATCTACGAAGAACTTAAACAAATTTACAAGAAAAAAACAAACAACTCCAGGAAAAAATGGGCAAAGGATATGAAAAGACACTTCTCAAAAGAAGACATTTATGCAGCCAACAGACATATGAAAAATGCTCATCATCACTGGTCATTAGTGAAATGCAAATCAAAACCACAATGAGATACAATCTCATGCCTAGAATGGCGATCATTAAAAAGTCAGGAAATAACAGATGCTGGGGAGGATGTGGAGAAACAGGGACGCTTTTACATTGTTGGTGGGAGTATCAATTAGTTTGACCATTGTGGAAAACAGTGTGGTGATTCCTCAAGGATCTAGAACTAGAAATACCATTTGACCTAGCAATCCCATTACTGGGTATATACCCAGAGAATTATAAATCATTCTACTATAAAGACACATGCACACGTATGTTTATTGCAGCACTATTCACAATAGCAAAGACTTGGAACCAACCCAAATGTCCATCAATAATAGACTGGATAAAGAAAATGTGGCACATATACACCATGGAATACTATGCAGCCATAAAAAAGGATGAGTTCATGTCCTTTGCAGGGGCATGGATGAAGCTAAAAACCATCATTCTCAGCAAACTATCACAAGAACAGAAAACCAAACACTGCATGTTCTCACTCATAGGTGGAAGTTGAACAATGAGAACACATGGACATAGGGAGGGGAACATCACAGACCAGGGCCTGTGGGGGGTTGGGGGATAGGGGAGGGATAACATTGGGAGAAATATCTAATGTAGGTGACGGGTTGATGGGTGCCAGTAAACCACCGTGGCATGTGTATACCTATGTAACAAACCTGCATGTTGTGCACATGTACCCCAGAACTTAAAGTATAATTTAAAAAATAAAATAAAAAATAAATAAATAAAATAAAATAAAAAAGAATCAGATGAGAAGTCACTTCCTCCAGCATGCCTTGACAGGCATATAATGGAATGGGATCTGGTGTCTGGCTTTGAATTGCAGCATTATCACTTGCTGTCTACATTATGTTAAGTATGTTGATAATCCACCTGAATCTCGTTTTACTCATCTGTAAAATGGGGATAAAATTACCCTTCTTGCAGGTTGGTTGTGTGTCCCACTCAATACATTTTGATTCCCCTAATTCCTTCTTTAGATCCCTAATGTCAGTGGAATTTATTTAATCCCTCTTCTGAGCTCCTCCTAAAATTTACATACTTCTATTGTTCTATAGTTTCTCTATTTTATGAACAAAACGAAAGGACTTGTTCACGTCTTGAGTAGATTATTTTGACCTTGCCTGACCAGTGCCTCTCTGTCCAGTCTTGGTCTCTAGATTTCTATTTACTCAGAGTCATCATCTAACCATGCAAATCAGATCAAGGCACTCTCCTCAGGGCAACCACTGATTGAATCCCTTCATCCATAAATCAAGTTCAAACTGCTTGGAATGCTATTTAAAGTTCATGGCAAGCTTGCCATGCCAACCCCAACTCCAGCCACTGCCAAATTACTGTCCCTATTGTCCCCAGAATCAGCCATGGACTCTAAGCTCTGACTCAAGAGTCATCTCTACATGGAATGCTCTTCTATTACCTCATCATCAATTGAAATTCTACCCCAACATCTAAGGTCTAGCTGAAATATCCCCACTTTTCCCAAGCACTTCCTTATCTCCACTCTTCCCCATCTCCCAACAATTGGGAACAATGAAATAAACTAACAAATGGGGAGAGTGACATATCTTAGCCACCAATTAGTAAATGGAAGAAACGGGTTTCAAACCCAAAGCTTCTCATTCTAATGCACCCACTCATGCTTTCTTGCCCCATCCCATGTTGCTTCTCCACCCTCTTCACTCCTATGCCCATAACAGCAAGGAACTCCAGAAAGCTCAGATACTGTAGGTGCCTGAAACTGTTAGTCTTGTAGAGTCACCTGCTTCTTTGCTTCTCTTTCCATTCCTGATAAAATGGATATGAAACGGTATATGATGCAATGGGGCAGTCTCATACATTGCTGGTAGAAATGAAAGTGAAGGGAATTTCTGGAAAGCAATTTGGCAGTATGTATTAAAAGTCTGCAAAATAATCATAGTCTTTTACTTAGTCATTCCTTTTCTGTAAATCTGATTTAATAAACTAGAAAAAAGTAACTCTCTCTCTCTACATGTATATATGTGTATATATATATACCGACACATAGATATAAATATATAAACATATATATATGAATATAAAGAGATAGATATATACATACATACAAGGATAATATGACAGGGAAAGTTTGAAATAGCCTAAATACTTAAAAATACATAAATGGAAGTATTTAAAAACTTCAATTCTAGAGTCAGATAGAACAAACCTAGCTCTACTTTATAATACTTATGTTATCTTAGGTACATTATTTAACCTTTCTGTTCATTATTTGCTTCATCTGTATACTCATCTCTATAAAGGGATACTAGAATCTACTTCATAGGCTTCCCATGAGGATTAAAAGAGATTTTATAGGGAAAAGATATAACTCACAGTCTAATACATTAAATGTTCTCAATAAATATAAGTGAAGAAGGAGGAGGAGGAAGAGGAGGAAAAGAAGGAGGATGAGAATAATTAGGAGAGATAGCCACTGTCTAGACTATTATGCAGTTCTTAAGCATTATGTTAATAGAATTTGAATTAATAATATGAAAAATAAATTAATGATCAGTGAAATGGCAGGATTCTAAATTGTATGTACAGCAGTAATCCAATAAAATAAAAAATTGTAGAAAAATATCGAAAGAAAATGTGCTTAATGTTGTCAATAGTTATGCCTCAGTGATGAGACTATGCACATGTGTATAGGGGGTTATAATCTTTCAATATCCTGGCTTTATATATTTTTTGCCTGCTTGTGACTATCCTTGCCCAAATAGTATCATGGATACCCTGAATGACATGGCAAAAATCACATCATAATTGTCCTTCATCTCTGTTGTTCCCTGACATAAATTCAGTGCTGAGCAAATGAGTCTTGTTGATTGAACAGGCAGCATTGTCTCCATTATTACATGAGTTATTTCTATTGCAGATGACCACAGTGGTGCCTAGAACAGGATACTGTTCAATAAATGTGAGTTTCCTTTCTCTTGCTCCACTTGCTTTTCTGTTTTATTCTAAAATTTCCAAACTGTTTGGGAATAAAATAAGTGACTCTGAGAGCCCATGCCATCACTAGCTTCTATGTAACAGCTAACTGCATACTGCCTTTGGATCAACTGGCAACAGACTCTCAGTGACAGAAACACTGGTCCACAGAGTTGCCCTGGAAAACGGGACTGTGTTTCACCTAGCAGGGAGCATTTTTCAGGTAATAAGGAAGGGAAAACAGTTTAGCCCTTTCCTCAAGTGAAGTGGTTTTATCCTGGTGGCCTATTTGAGTTAGATTCAACTCTTTTTCCATTTACTTATTCAGTATTCATTAGGTGGGCAGCTACCATGTGCCAGATGCTGAGGATACAAAGGTAAATTTCATTTAGAGCAGAACCCATTTTAGGTAAAACACCCACACGAAGCAGAGAAGTCAACTGTGTGATTCACTTAATGACAACCAGTGGCTGCACTTATCTAGCATATATTTGACAGTGATAGTATAGGACTAGTGGACGTATCCCAGGTGGTTTTAGAATCAGACAATTCAAATCCCACCTCTGTTTCTTCTTAGGTATCTGATGTTGTGTCTGTTTCCTCATAAAGTGCAATGCCAAGCTGGTGTCAAGATGAGAGCTCATCTATGGGTATCACTTAGCAAGCCCAATGCCTGACCAACAAGCAGTGGTTAGTGTTAGTCTTTTTATTGTGGTTTCAGTATCTTTAAGAAACCCTCCTACACATGAGGAAGAAGCACGCACCTCACCAAAGCTGCCTTCAAGGAAGCAAAATTCTCTATCATAACTAAGTCAGATGATTCCTCATTTTTCTCCTTCCACTCATTGCCTTCTGCTGCTGGTTACTGATTTTAGTTTCTGTTTTATGGCTTTAATTCTGGCCCCTCACCCTCTCAAAGAGGATGGGGAAATACATAAGATGACAATTAACCTTTCTTTCTTCTGAGCTTTGTAAGCCTGGCACTGTGTTCAACACTTTCACCAATATTTTCTCATTTAATCTTCATGCTGGGCTTGAGGTAGGTATTGTGGTTCTACTTTGCCAAAGAGAAAATGAAGGCTCAGAGAGAATGTGAGACCTGAGGTCATAGAGCTGTTAAATTGTTGAGCTGGGTTGGAGCCAGATGTGTTTGAGTCCAGTTCCTGCTCTTACAGTGTACAGTGAAGCCTCGTGTCCGTTCTCATTACTCAATTAGGTCATTGGTCATTCCTCTTTAGGAAGGCAAAACACAGACAGAGATAAGTCTTCAAAATGCTCCATCTTTCTGAGTCAGATTTATGTCACCCAAGATGTACACATTCACTAAATTTGGAGGTCAAAGCAGCCTTGGCCTTCAACATATTAAATAAAACAGAGATCTTGAGAACTTTCATGACTTGTTCAAGCCCACACAGAAAGCTTGTGGTGGAATAAGAACCAGAAAGGATCTCTTCCCAAACATAGGAACATCACCTTTATTTAAACCCACACTGAAAGATTTAGGGGTGAAATCTGGCCAACGTTTTCTGGGCATTGAGTGACGGGAATCCCAGGCGGCCAATGAGCTCACTGGGCAGAGTAGAAGAGGACCGTAGCCTGGGCACAGAACTGCCTGCAAAAGGACCCACATGAATGTTAAATAGCTCTCCTGCAGCCAGGAAGCAAAGGCAAACTAAGGTCCTCATGCAACTGAAAAGCAAGGCAGTAAGGACACATGTATGTGTCATAACAAATTAAGAGTCACTGAGTGAGGACCCCAGCACTGCTATTTCTGCAGCAGGATCTGCCACTGGTCCCACGTCAGCAACTGGAGACTGGCTCACACAGGGACTTGAAAATAGAATGCCTTGCAAACGTTTTCTTTCTAAATTCTCCTTGCAGAAGCCTCCTTATTCTTTCATAATCACCACAAAGCAATCCTCAGTCAAGTACTAAAGTAAATTCAAAGCAATTAGAGAGTCTATCTACAGTGAGCCCGAAATGTGTTTGCAGTGGTTCTCCGGGAAATGGCTTGGCGTACATTTTCCCCCAGAATAGTGCTATTTGTGTAAGGAAGATGCTGCTCATACCCAATGTATAAAAACATACACACACGCACATGCACATGTGCACGCACACATTTACTATGACAAATAGATGTAACATCTCAAGAGTAAAATACTGTGTTGTGGGTTACAAGCCAAAGCAAGGCAGCCCCGCTCCAGTAAGCACTTATAAATTGTTGTAAAAAATATCAAGAAATAGGAGCTCGCCTTGGTAATATAACAGCTGCAGGATTTCAGGGACCAGGACTAGCTTAAAAAAAAAAAAAAAAAAAAAAAAGACAAAGAAAAAAAAATTAAACAGCCAAACCCATTGCTTCAAATATTTTGCTGGCTCTCTAGGGTGGTCTTGTGTTTCTAATTAATATTTCCCCCTAATTACAATCATGATGGTAAGTGTGTTAAATGCAAAACTCATTCCTTTCTTCACCACAGAGCTATTGGGGAAGAGGAGGCAGGCACTCTAGGAGGAAGGCTGGCCAGCTTCATTGTGATGCAAAAGAATGCAACAATTAAGAATATAATTTTGGGAGATGTCAGCAGTCTAATTACTCATAGGGCTTCCAGCAAATTAAGCAGTAGGTGAATTAGCTCATTTAATGAGATCTAGAATTTGGAGGCAAGGTACTTTTACTTTGCATTTGAGAAACAAATTTCCCTACTACATGTTAATAATTTGGGCACCCCAACATGCAATTAGCTCAACAGATTCTGTGAAAGCATAAAGGTCAGTTGCTTAAAAGGATCTGTAAGGCAGTTAAATTGCATTTATCTGCACCCTGAATACCCTCTCTCTCCTCTTCCATTTCTTTTCTTCCCAAATGCAGTCGTCCAACTTGGAGAGCACATAGTTCAATAAAGGGACTTTGGAAACTACAGCTTTCAGAGAAGGGTTAAAGGAGGCACAGAGGAAATTGCATTGAAAACCTGCTTTAGTTTTTTTTTTTTTTTTTTTTTTTTTTTTTGAGATGGTGTCTCACTCTGTCACCCAGGCTGGAGCACAGTGGCATGATCCTAGCTCACTGCAACCTCCGCCTCCCAGGTTCAAGTGATTCTCCTGCCTCGGCCTCCCAAGTAGCTGGGATTACAGGTGCACACCACCAGGCCCAACTAATCTTTGTATTTTCAGTAGAGATGGGGTTTCACCATTTTGACCAGGGTGATCTCAAACTCCTGACCTCAGGTAATCCACCCGCCTTGGCCTCCCAAAGTGCTGGGGTCACAGGTGTGAGCCACCACACTCGGCCTGCTTTAGTATATTAATACCTCTCTAATCCTTTGTTTCCGCATCCGTAATGTAGAAATAATGACACTCATATTACAATTATTCTATTTACTAGTCAAATTTCTTTACAAGATGGTATTCCTTGAAGACAGGAAATGTAATATTTATCTCTGCATCTTAGCACCTATCACTGTGCCTGGAACATAATGTTTGTGTCACCCCAAATTTCGTGTGTTGAAATCCTAACCCCCAAGTTTATGGTATTAGGAGGAAGTAAGGCCTTCGAGAGGTGATTAGCATAACACCAACTTCTGTGCCTAGAACATAATATATGCTTAAAATGTATATTAAATGAAAATTAATAATTCAAAGGAATAGGTGAATAAATCACTGGTGTAAGGAGTCAATGAGAAAAAAATATAAAGTTTCCAACGTGGTCCCTAACTCATAGTAGACCCTCAAGAAAGAAAAAAAAAATGGCTGTGAGTATTAGCCACACTGGAATCAGAGTTAGGCTTTGTGAAGAAGGAGGAGTCAAAGTGTCCTGGACAGAGTTGTCTTGTGACCTAATGGGGGAGAAAATAAAATGTGTGGTCAGTGTTCTTCATGTGTCACACAAGCACAGAGACTCAAAGGCTGCCCAAGACCCAGGGACTCTCAAAGTACTCACAAAGGGTGTGAACAACCTAAGTGATCACACCATGCACCAGAGACTCTGCAAGGAGCTTCCCATCTATCAGGATGTTTTATCCTAACAGCCCTATGAGATCGGTATTGTTATCCTTTCTTTTTATAGATGAAGCAGCTGAAGCTTGGTGAGATTAACCAACATGTTCAAACTGACACAGTTGATCACACACATTTCTAGGCATTCAATACCCTTTACACATGACACAGAGGCCAGTATAGGGCATACCAAGCTGTCTTGTAATTGTTGCTCAGCTCTGCCCTCAACCTGGGAGCTAAAAGGGGGAGCAGGGGAAGGAATCACCTTGCCTCGACTCTCACTGCTATGGCCTGAATGTTTGTGTGCCTGCAAAATTCATATATTGAAAGCCTAACCCCTGAGGTGATGGTATTAGGGAAGGTGGGGCCTTTGGGAAGTGATTAGGTCATGAGGGTAAAGCCTTCTTGATTGGGTTTAGTGCACTTATAAAGAAGACCCCAGAGTGCTCCCTTACCTATTCTACCACTTGAAGATACAGCAAGAATGTGCCATCTATGAGCCAGAAATCAGGCCCTGACAAGACACTGAATCTGCCTTGATCTTGGATTTCCCAGCCTTTAGACAGGTACAAAATACATTTCTATTATTTCCAAGCCACCCAGTCTATGACACTTTGTAATAGCAGCCACAATGGACTAAGACACCCATTCTGTCTTCTCTGCAGTCTCCCTTACAGAGGACCATGTGTTCCCCACTGCTTTACCTTCTCATCTAACATTAAATGAGAAACCACAATTCAGGAAGTCCTTTGGTTTGTGAAACAAAACTGAAGCCTTCCTCTTTTTTGACCGTATCAGGAAAGTGTCTTCCAAAGTCATTTCTTGAGGGTAACTCCAAAGCCATGTTCTCTCCATGGCTCTCTACAGAGAACTTTCTATCTCTCAAAGGCTTTAGTAACCATTATTATTCAAATTATAACTTGCTATCATTTATTGACTATTTACTACAGGCTGGACCCTGGGCCCTACATTCATTGTCTTATTTAATTCTCACTAAAAACCACATGAGATAGTTACTATTATTACCCTTAATTCATAGGTAAGGATACGAGGTCAGAGACGTTAAATGAATTGTTCAAGGTCACTCAGCTTGTAAGGGGTAGCATTGAAATGCCACATCAGGTTTTCTGACCCCAGGGTCCATGCACTAACTGTTCTATATTGCCTCTGTTGGATGGCTCTGACAGTTATAAAAATATTTTTTAAATAGAACTAAAACCTGTCCTGGAACTTCCAACTATCGGGTTTCTTCCTCTGAAACCATAGAGAACAAATCAGCCCCTTTTATAGGACGCTTTTCAGATAATGGGAACTCCAGCTCCCTGCACAGCATCAACCCTTCCAGCAGACAATTCTTCCCAGCCACACAGACACATCTGGGTTCTATTTTCTATAATGGTAACTTACAGTTTGTGAGTCTATTGTTATTTTTACCTTTTGTGTGAGGTATTTCACTGACATGATCTCACTCAACCCACCACGATGTTATGGAAGGTAGTATTGGTTCCCTAGTTATAAAGAAGAGGAAGGAAGCTGGGGCATAGGAAGATGAAGATTACTGTCCAAGGTCAAAGGTTACCAAGTAGCACAGCTGAGGTCCCCAAGATTCAAACTGGAGTGTGCCAAAAGTTAAGACATGTGCTCTTTCCACTGTGGTATGAAACCTTTTAGAATGAGTGAATAAACCATACACAGCAGAGTGTGATAAGCACCTTAAGAGAGGTCCAAACGAATGCTAAAGGTGCTCAGCTCTGAAATGGAGATGACTTCTTTCCCACCAAGTCTTCAGTGAGGCTGCACTAATTACCATTTATATAAGATGCCTGCCTGCCTCTGCTGGTGCTCAGAGAGAAGTTTTAATTTGCTGGTGAAGGATTTGGGGGAGGGAATGGAGAGTGCTGTGAAGTGTCCCCTCCAAAGTGAGAGTTTTTTTTTTCAGGAAAACACTGGTTGGTTACTAATGGAGAAGAAGAAAAAGCAACAAAGACAACGAGTATACTTGGGATGTGATCGCATGCCTGGAGCATCTGGTGGCAGGATTCACTTGTCCTTTCCTTTTCGAGATTGCAATTAAGTAGATAATATGAGAACTGACAACTGGGTTGTCCCTACTGAGCTTGGGGCCAGGTGAGTACTTAAGAACCCAATCCCACCCAGAAGAGACTCATCTATGTTAACACTAAGGATGCCCTGAAGGAGGTCCTGGCCACACACAGGTAGCTGTTGGCTGATTTCAGCTTTGCAAGCAGCTTGGTGAGAGAACCAAAAGCTTGTCCTATCCAGACTGAGCTTGTCAGGGAAGTAGAGGCCTGAGGTTACCTAACGAGAGGCAGGCTGCCAAAGTGGAGACACAGGGCATTTACAATCATACAAACCTGAGTACCAATTCTGCCTCCCCACTCACTCTATGGCTGTGTCACCCTGGCAAGTGACTTAACCTCTCTGATCTTCTTTTCCTCATCTATAAAATGGGGGAAATGAAATGTATCTCAGATTGGGGATTCGAAGGTTTCAGATGACCATTTAGGTAAACTTCTTGGCACATAGTGTGTGTTCAAGAACCTTAAGTTCGTTCCTCTTGGGAGAAGACCCCTCACACTGAGCCGGGGAGCAGGGTCCTGGTCACTGAGACTTCTTTTCCACACAAACTTCATCTTGGCCTCTAATGAGGTGGAAACCCCCAGGGCCTGTTACTTCCTATGATTTCAATGTAAGCACAGGCAGTGCTGACTGGGCTGTTAGACTCCAAACGTTCCCTGGTAGAAAATTTGAGTGGTGGGGATTGGCAGGGGATTGAGAGAGAGGGGTGGGGACTTCAGATAGCCAGTATTCCTTAGCCTTCCAATTCCTTAACAGCCAAATTACCCTAGGGCCTCTTTATGAAGCTAAAGAAATACAAATACCATTTTCAAATCATCAGGCATTCCCAATACTGGCTTTTGCTGAGGGTAGCTAAGAGTCAAAGCATACCTGGATCCTAGGCCAGACCTCAACAGCCTTAGTTCTGGCTCCTTCTGTTTCCATATTTCTCAAGATCCTGGTTTTCTCTGCTGGAAGAAGCATTTTCAGAGGTTGTCTGAAGTCTACAGCCCTACCCTCTGTGAGGAGAGCACAGATTTGAAGTCAAGTCGGCCTGGGCTCCAAATCTTAGTTCTGCCACTTATTAACTATGTGGCCTTAGACAAGTTACTTAACTCCCCCATGCCTCAGTTTCTCTGGATACAAAATGGGATAATGATGCTAATACCTCATAAAGTAGGCATGAGGGTTATATCAGTAAAGTGCTGAGAAAGGAGCCTGATAGGTAATTACCTGATCCCCCTCCTCTTGCTAGAGCCCCCACACCCTGGTGATACTCACCACTATGCCTTCACTTTATGATCAACAGAAACACTTTAACACCCATCCCAACAAACACATGAAATACATTACACAAAGATCAAATGAGTGGGGATGATTAAAACTATTTTCCTGTTTATTCAAACAAGTGGAGTGCTCTGTCCTCGGCCACACAGTTTCAAGAATGAATCCATGACTACATGCCAAACAGCATGACTCCTAGGGTAAAGTTCTTCCCACCCCACCAAGATGCCCTCACCCCTTAATTTCTCCTGTTTCTTTAAACAGAAAGGTTTTGATGGAAATACTAGTGATATATATAAATTTTCAAGCAGATATTATATAGGAAGGAAGACAGTAAGATGTCAAACTTGGGGCTGCTAAATGAACATCTGTAGCCCAAACATGGGGCCCTAGGACTGGGAGGCTTAGAGAAGTAACTGCCACAAAAAAAGATGCACCAGGACATTGATTTCTTCTGCCTGTTTGCTTGATTTCCACTTTGAGTTTACTCAACTGGCTATTCCTCTTTGTTATGCCTTCTCGAGAACATGACCCCAGGCCATCTGAATGAAAATATGTTTGCCATTACCTCATTAATTTCTGAGACTTTGCATTATTTTTTACACCCACCTCCTTTCTTTTCTTCTCTCTCAAAATTCAAAGTATTGGTGGGAAAGAGGCAAATCATGCACTGTTTCTCCATGATGTGTCAGGACCTGAATCTGTCATTTGTGAGCCTGACCTCATAACTCAGCCAAGCCAAGCTACAAGGCACCCTGGGAACCCATCACTGAAAGACTGCAGAGGGAGGAAGCTAAGGACAGGAATAGCCAGCTGGTTGAGTAGCAGAGTGTCTCCTCAGCTCCCAGGAAATGGTGTCTAAGGGTGATGATGAACTGGGACTTCATCTGAGTCCAAAATAATGATGCTGCTGATGCAATAGCAGAACTTATTAAACACTGACTATTACATATGCCACTATGAGATAGACTTACAGAGAATAAGTTACTTTCCCATAATCACACAGCCAGTAAGTGACAGAAATGGGATCCAATCCAAGTATGTTTAATTCTAAAGCCCATGCTCTTCACCAACAAAGCCCAGCTTGATTTAATTTCTCCCCAAACATAGCAACATCCATTTGTTAGGTCCCTTCCCAATTTAACTGTAAGCGTCTCACATACATACATTGTTCCTATCCTAACAACAAGTTTGTGAGGAACTGAGCTCAGAGAGGTTAATCCACGCACTGAAAGGCACCCAGTGTTCAAGAGCAGAGGGAGGGGCCTGACACAGGTCCTTCTGAGCATGACATGCATGATCTGTCTGCAAGACCTGTTGCTGCCTTTCCCCAGAGGTCCAGACTGAGGATGGGACACTGTAGATAAAGACAGCAGTGTGAGAGGAGGCAGTGGGCAATATGGGGAGTCTAGGGGCAGCAGTATGCTGGTCCCATATAATCAGGCCCAGGGGAGGGACCCAGAAAGAGGGTGCCAGACTGTCTGTACTCCAGCAAGACAATCCCAGGAGAAATGCCAGAGAGATCAATGAGAAGGCCAGTCATTCATACTGGGCACACACATCAGTGTTTAGGGTACTCGGATAGGTACCCAGGGCTCACCCCAGGTTGTCTGGACACCAGGAGTCACAGCACTCGTCCAGGCCATACCTGTTACTTAGGGTGAGAGGAGAGGACGAGATGTGGCATTTGTGGAATAACGACTGTGGCCAAGCAGTGGGCTCTGTATGGTTCCATGGTCAATTCTCACAGCAATTCTACAACATAGATTTTGTTACTCTTCTCTCACACTTTACCCTAACTTTCTCCTGCCTACCACAGTGCTTGGCACATACAAACAGAATAACAATGTGTGGAACTGACTAATTCATTTTCCATTCTGCTGATCAGGGAGAAATTAATAGAGGCAGAGGCTATTAATAAAACATTACATTACCTCCAATGAGTGTGGAATAATTCTCTAAAATACTGACAATCAGAAACTTTTCTGGTAACCTAAGATTTCAGTCAACTTCTTGTGGGTGACAATGCTATATTGTTTTAATTTGATGAATTAAATTCAACAAGCGTTGACTAATATACACCCTTAGCCAGGCATTGTTCTGGGGATAAAGAATGAAATATGGCTCCTGCCCCTGAGTCACCTCCTGGGCAAGCTGGACTTGCAGAGGACAGGAACACCATTGTATGAGCAGTACCGTGACTGCAGAAGCACAGAAGCCATGGGAGGCCAGCCCAGAGGAGAGGCATAGGAGCAAGTCAGAGACCGGGCATGATGGTTCTCGCCTGTAATCCTAGCACTTTGGAAGGCCAAGGCGGATGGATCACTTGAAGTCAAAAGTTCAAGACCAGCCTGGCCAATGGCAAAACCCCATCTCTACTGAAAATACAAAAATTAGCTGGGTATGGTAGGAGGCACCTGTAATACCAGCTACTTGGGAGGCTGAGGCAAGAGAATCACTTGAACCTGAGAGGTGGAGGTTGCAGTGAGCTGAGATCATATCACGACACTCCAGCCTGGGCAACAGAGTGAGGCTCTGTCTCAAAACAAAACAAAAAGGAGCAGGGTAGAGAATGTTCTCTAGAGCTGCTGATGATGGAAGGGAGATTGTATGCCCGAGTTGAGAAGGTCAAGTCAAGGAGGACATTCCAGGTAGAGACCCGCACAAGCAGACGCAGAGACACAGCAGAGTGGAGACCACAAGCAGTCAGCCAGAGCTCGCTGTACTCGATGGCTGTCTCTTTCACCAAGTGGGAATTCCTTTTTTACTGACTATGAAACTAATGCAATAATGTTGGATGAAAGAAGCCAGACACAAAAAAATACACACAGCATGGTTCCACGTACATACAGTATATAAAGTTCAAAGGTAGGTGAACCTAATCCATGCTGTTAGAAGACAGCATTGCGGCTACCTTGGTGGGGTGCCGACTGGCAGAGGGCAGGATGGGGCCTCAGGGGTGCCAGAAAACCTCTACTTCTTCATATGCATGCTGGAAACATGGTTGTGTCCACTGGGAAAGATTCATCAAGTTCTATAGACAGGACTTGTGCACTTCTCCATATGTACGTGCTATACTTCAAACTAAAGTTTATGTCAATGAAGGAACACCAATAATGAAAAATAGGCAGTGCAAATAAAGATGAGGTGGAAAGTATAATTCCACTACCCAGGAATAAGAAAGAAAGTTTTGTTCCCCGCACTTCCTCAATCTGGCCCAAAGGAAGATGATGAGAACTGGCATCTAGGTGTTTATGATGTGCCCCAGAATCATTTTTCTCATAAAGAGGACACTCATGGTTTTCAGAGTGAGCACAGATTCCTTCTGATGGATTCTCTCACTCTGTGTCCTGTCCTAACTGATCATTGTATTAACCTTATAATAATGCAACTGTGCATTTTACATGGAATTTTAGGCTCTGCTTGAATCCTTGTGGTGGTGTTTTACCATGTATCTAGATGCTGTGTTTTCACTGCTTGATTGCCCTTGCTACTATTATCTATAGCTGGTATCATGTCCCTACCATGAACCTCTCCATGGCCAGGAAACCAAATTCCACATCTCGACCCTGATGCAGTTACCTAGGAGGGAAAGGACTACCATACATTGAACCGCTACCATATGCCAGGAGCTCACGTGGGTTATCTTCCTTCATCACCACCTCCGCACTGCTACATAAATCTCAGTACACCTTTTTACGAGCAAGAAAAAACTGAGGTTGACAGAAGTGAAGTAACTTATCCAAGGTCACATAGCCAGGATTGGAAACTTAAAAGCCCAAGCTTTTCCTATTGACCCTCACTTAACACTTTCATGAGCACTTACCCTGAAACACAACACATTTAGGATGCTTGCCAGCTATTTCTCCAGTTGCTACCCGGTATTCTTTGCTAGGGTCACAGAATGCATGGGTATTTCAGAGAGGGCTAGAAATCTCTGACCACTCTCTCAGATAATTCAATTTGTCACTCTATTAAAAATAAAAAAGATAAAATAATAATACTACTGCCGGCCATGTCCTGGAGGGGAGGAACCCACCGGAGTCTTTCCAATGAGCAGATAATATATTTAAATGCAGTCCATCAGTCAGTAATCTGCTGCCACCCCATCCTCGGAGAGCCGCTTTATTGAACACTGTAATTGCCTGGATGGTGTTATTCATTTCTGTAGCTGTTGCTATTAATTAAATATTTTTGTCGAAAGCTCCCCATGACATTTCTTGCTGCATTCTTGAATATCTGATAAGATACACAGTCAGTACACTGGTACCCGCTGCATTTGGCTGATAGTCTTGTCCTAGTTTCTAACCCTCAAAACGCTAAAGAAATGACACAGTTTTAGTGGAATGAGGACTTGTATTGTTACAGAGTTTGGGGGAGTAGGGGGAGTCCACGAGTCTTAGTGAAATAGATGCAAATGTCACGTTTTAGAGCTCATTGTACTAGCAGAAGCTGGAAATTGGCCTAGACCCTTATTCAAAGGTTTAGCTCGTTCCTTAGGTTAAAGAAAGTTCAGTTGCACTGGTTCCTACATTCCCAACCCCAGTGGAAAGAGGCATTTAATCATTCATTCATTCATATTTAACAAGTATCTCTGGCAGTCCTACAACGTGCCAGGCCCTGTGCTAAGTGCTGAAAACACAGAATTTAAATACAAATAAAATACAAAATAAACCAAAGAAGTCTCTCTCCTTAAAATAGCGTAGTCTGTTGGGGAACAGAGGCAAGGCTACTACAGTAGAAGGCACACTTTAATTCCAGGTGTGAACTAACAGTAGCAACAGCTGAGGCTGCAAGGCCTCTGACTATTAAGTCTGGCAGCAAAAGGCAGAGGACAAAGGGAGTATAGTGTACATAGAGCAAGGTATCCTAGCTGAGACAGAGATGAGATGCTGAGTTCGTCTGTATGAGGAACTGAAGGCTGCAGAATCCTGTGGTCTTGCATTGATCTGGATGACATGCATGAGGAGTTTTATTTTATTTTTTCCTTGAAAGAGGAGAGAATCTGAGATCAGAGACCTTGAAGGAAGGAGGAGGACAACAAAGGAAGAGCATGGCATCTGTCAACCTCCCTCTTCCACCTCATTTCTGGTCTGAGTTGGAGGCTGTATGAGCAGAGAAGGGAGGTCAGAAGCTGAAGCCATTGTGTTTGTAAGAGACTCAGAGCACAGGCTAAGCTGCCGTGAGGCCCAGATGCACAGAGCACTTCCGGGAGTTGGGGAACAAGGCTTAGCTCCTTCACTGATCCCAAGCGTGCTCCAGTATCCTAGGACCAGCAGCCTTGGGGCACGGGGAGTAAGCACCTCTGTGTGGACACTAGCCTACTTATGTTGGGCATTATTAGGATGGAATAGACAGGCACATTCAGAGGGCTTCAAGACAGTATAGCATTCAACACTGGGGGTGGACAGGATGTGGGTAGCCGACTGATTGGTTTGATGAGAACAGATGCGCATAGACCTGAAGATCCTTGTGGGTGGGGACAACTCTGAAGGGTGATGGAATTCTTAGGAGGAAGGAGCTTTCAGCTAGAAAAATTTGAATGCGACTATTAACAAGTGAAGCAGACTTGTAATGTTTGGGTTGTTTAGTGATTAAAAAAAAGAAAGAAGAGAGAGACAGATGGATGAGACCATTGGCACATGGAGAGAGGATGTCAGCAGAACTACCGGAGCAGAGCAGCGTGGTACAGCCGAAAGAACACTGAAGGTCAGGAGACCTTGTGCTGGTCCTTTGCTGATAACTGTCTGTGTTTTGCTGAGCAAGTTACCACCCCTCTCTGGGCCTCAGTTTCCTCAGCTGCAAATGAAAGGCAAAAAGTAGTTTCCAGCTCCCCCAGGTCCATGATTTCAGATGACCTGCTTATAGGGTACTCAAGTTTTTAAATGCAGGAACCTCCTAACACCAGGTGAGGGTTACACATGAAAACATAACAAAGTGAGAGAAGAGCAAAAAGTCGAGGTTCTCATGGCAACCAGAATTCATAGCAGCTCTGCATTGTTAAAGGGACTTCTCCTGACAGGCTGATGAATAATCCCAAAGTGTACCTATTGTGCAGGAATTGCCAGGGACTCTTTCGGGGAAAAAGTGGGGCACAAAGGTAACACTAGCCAACCATTTTAATGAGATTTTTAATCAGTGCAAAAAATTTGACAACATTTTCAATGAAGGTGTGCAAATAAAAATGCATCTATATTTAATGAGGCACTCTATTTATTATTTATGCAATAATAAATGCCAGTTGGTTATTAATAAAATATTGCTCAGTCATTAATCCTCAATAAATACGGTTAGAGTAATTAGTATTAAAGTGACACAGAATACTTCATAATGAAAAGGTAATTTTCTCAACGTTAATGGATTATTCAAACAAACCTTTACTCACAGTTATCAAGATCAAGACCCTCTAGGGAAAAAGGACTAGCGAGTTACAGTGTAACCTTGAAAACTTTGAAAGTTTAAAGACTTGAAAATGAGGCCAGCAGGGGTCTTTAAATTGCTATTGAGAGTGTCAGGTTTCTCAGAAAAAAAAAAAAGGTACAGAAGCCCCACAGAACAAGCACATACATGGATCCAGGATAGTATCTAAATTCTACTAAATTTATTAAGTTGTGTGACCTTGGCAAAGTCATTGAGCTTCTTTGCACCCTAGTTGCTTCATTTGGAAAATGAGGATAGTCCGGGCGCAGTGGCTCATTCCTGTAATCCCAGCACTTTGGAAGACCGAGGCAGGCGGATCGACTTGAGGCCAGGAGTTCGAGACCAGCCTGGCAAACATGGTGAAACCCATCTCTACTAAAAATACAAAAATTAGCCAGGCATGGTGGTGGGTGTCTGTAATCTCAGCTCTTCAGGAGGCTGAGGCAGGAGAATCTCTGGAACTTGGGAGGCAGAGGTGGCAATGAGCTGAGATTGTGCCATTGCACTCCACCCTAGGCCACAGAGTGAGACTTTGTCTCAAAAAAAGAAAAATGAGGATAATGATCTTCTCCATTCAGAATTGTGATGAGGATTAAATGAGATTATGTATTTTTCAAAAACCTAGTGCTATACATAGTGGAAGTTTTGAAAATAACAATTCAGGTTAAATCCCATCAGTAACAAGGTGTATTCCATTAGTGTAGCAAAAAAGATGATAAATCCTGTTTTCTGAGGATCCCAAATTTTGGAAATTTGCTCTCATTTGCTGGGTTGAAATCCACATTCTTTATCTTTTCTCAAAATTATGACTATCATTCACGAGCCCTTACTTTGATCCTTTCTGGTTTATCTAAGCTGTTTTTATAGATGTCAAATCACTTTGACGGCATCTTCTGACTGTGACAGAAATAATGCAGAAGGGTGGAAAAGTGTAACTCTAAGAATAGGGAAAACTGCATCCCCCTTCCAGCTCTGCATAGATGTCAGCCAATCATTTAACTCACTGGGCTGTGGTCTTAACAAATGTTGGCACAAATCATTTTTATAAGTCTCTCAGATTTTAGCATGTAAGTATTTTATGACCCTTCCCTTAAATTGTGGATTCTTAGAATTTTCTCTTTCTTAGATGTTCGTTTTAACGCCAGTTGGTGAGCCTGGAGAGTGTAAAGTATTGTTAGAGTAGGTAGTTAGGCATGAGCAGAGCAGGATAGAGATCCGCCTCCACCCCACTGCCAACCAGGAATGTCAGGCAACCATCAGGTGATGGTCAGGTGGTTGTTAAACTGTCTCTCTCAAATAATAAGTCGTTGCAGTCAGTGCCAGGGAAAGGCCATCTCCCAATACATAAAAAAACACCTGAATCTGGTGATTAGCAGCTTCCCAGTAAGATCTCAGGAGTTGGGCAAATGGACACTAGCATGTTCACTAAGAGGTAAAATGGAGGAGTTTAACTAGTATATGATCTTCCTCTACGTAAACACTCGACTGGTAAGGGAAGAAAGCCTCCAGTGAGCACACATACGATTTCAGTAAAACACTGCATGCAGGCCCTCTCAAGTGCTGGAAGTGCTGGCAGGCCACTGCACATGCAGAAAGCCCACATATAAAACCCCAAGTCAAAGGTCAAACTGTGCACCTGAATCTCTCAAGTTGCCTGCTAGACCCTCTTCCAAGTGTACTTTACTTCCTTTCATTCCTGCTCAAAAACTTTTTAATAAACTTTTACTCCGGCTCTAAAACTTGCCTTGGTCCCTCCCTCTGCCTTATAGCCCCTCTGTTGAATTCTTTCTTCCAAGGAGGCAAGATTTGAGGTTGCTACAGACTCCTACAGATTTGCCACCACCAATAGTATGTGATTTGAGGAGGATACCCTAGTGATTAGCACAGTGCAACTCCCCTTAGGGAAATATTGCTGAACTGGAGGTGAAGACTAGGGAGAATAGAAGTGGGGTCTGAGGGGAGAAGGAGGAATTTTTATGCAGCAGAAGAATCTGAGACAACACTGACCGAATCCAGAATCAGAATCATTTAGTTTCCAGATAACAACCTCGTTGCTGCTGAAAGGTGAAGTTCATTGGTCCCCAAATCGATCTAATGACTACAAGTATATTCTGTGGTGCCAGCCACTATACTAGATAGGAGTAATACAGAATTGAATATGCAGTTTCTCCCCTCAAGAACTTTGCACATGAACAAATCACTGTATTAAATATGATCAGTGCCAGAAGAGAAACAAAATAGTATCTTTAGAAAACCCTCTATTCTGTCTGTCTTCTAAAGAATAAAGGTAGGAGGGTAATGAAAGCCCTTCATGAACTCCTCAGAAAGCTCTTGTCTGTTTGGATCTGCCCCTTTGCCAGTTCTCCCTGGTACTTCTAGAAATTCTGCATCCTGCCAGAGGCAGTGTAGTATAAACACACGTAGGTATAGGATGGTGTAGGCCCTGGAATAGTCTGGGTCTGTATCTAAATTCTGCCATTGCCTAGCCTTGTGTATGACCTTGATCAAGTTATTTAACACCCAGTGCCTCAGCTCCCTCAGCTGTAAGCTTGGATAATAATAGTGCTTCCTCACTAGATATTTGTAAATTTCAAATGATGTCACTGGGCAATCACTCAACCTCTGAGCCCCCCGTCTTTTTTTTTTTTTTTAAACAGATTCTTGCAGTGCAATGGTGCGATATCAGCTCAACCTCTGCCTCCTGGGTTCAAGCGATTCTCCTGCCTCAGCCTCTTCAGTAGCTGGGACTATAGGCACACACCACCACACCCAGCTAATTTTTGTATTTTTAGTAGAGACAGGGTTTCACCATGTTGGCCAGGCTGGTCTTGAACTTCTGACCTCAGGTGATCCACCTACCTTGGTCTCCCAAAGTGTTGGGATTATAGGCACGAGCCACTGAACCTGGCCCACTCCCAGTTTTAATGTGACAAACAGGGATAAGACTTTCTAGAGTAGTTTGAGGAATTAATGTACACATGTATATAATTTAGCATATTGCCTGGTACATAGTAGATGTATGAAAAATGCAAATTCCTTTCAGCTGGGGAGAGAATATTAGGATTTTTAGGCAACAGTATCCACAGATACTCTTTCTTGTGGACATTAGTAACAGAGTTTGCACTTCTTCTTATTACCAAGTATGTACATGGATTATCAATTTTAGATTTCCAGGATCTCAGGTGCAATGCTGGCTCTCCATTTATCTTCCTGTGGGGGACTGGTCCCACCGAGAGGATTGATTAATAAGAACATGTAATTTGTTACTGAAAAGCCACTGAACCTCTTCTTTAAAAATGGGAGCATTTGTGAGCTGCTGTGAATATATCCATATACATTTTTAATCCTCGCAGTTCCTGCCAAAGACTAACCTTCCTTTAAGAGGGCTTTCTTTATGAGCTACCGCTTATTAATCTGCTATCATGGGCCAGGGTCCTATGCTAAGTACCTTAGATACATCATTTCTCATAACCTGCAGAGCAAGCCAGAGAAGGGAGTCTTATGAACTGTACAGTTTGGTGAAAGTACTGAAGATCGCCAGGTTAGGGGCAGGGTAGTGGTTCTCGAAGTGTGTCCTGGACTAGCAGCATCAGCAGCTTGTTAGGAATGCACATTCTCAGGTCCCCATTCCCAATTGATTGCCTCAAAAGCTCCAGGGGTAGGATCTTCTGCACTTTCTGTTTTAACAAGCACTATAGGAGATTCTGAACCATCTGTAAATTTGAGGGATTTCCCTAGGATCCCATAGCCCGGAAGTAGTGGGGTGGGATTGCAGCTTGGGTCCGAGGACAGACTAGAGCCTCTCTCAACCAAGAGCAATTCTGCCCCCAGCAGACACTTGGTAATGTCTAGAAATATTTTTGTTTATCACAACTGAGGTCGGGAGAGTTGCTACTGCCATCCAGTGAGTGGAGGCCAGAGATGCCACTAAAATCTCACAACGCACAGGACGGCCCCCAGGACAAAGAATTTTCCAGCCGTTGCTGAGGTTTAAGAAACCCTGGTCTACAGCTTTATGCTGCCTTATAAAAAAGACACTTAAAAGCAGGGAGGGATGAGGCAGGAAGAAAGGAAGAGAGAGAAACAGAGAGAGACAAAAGAGGAAAGAAATGAAGGGAGAGAAGGAAAGGAAAGAAGGAAGAAAGAAAAGGAGTTAAAGGAAGAAGGAAAGGAAGGAAGGAGGAAGAGAGGGAAGAAAGGGAGGGAAGGGGAGTGGGGAGGAGGGAGAGAGAAAAGAAGAGAAAAAAAAGGGAGGAAGGGAGGGAGGGAGAAGGGGAGGGAGGAAAGGAGCGAGAGATGGAGGGAGGGAGGGAGGGAGGGAGGAGGCTAAATGACTGATTTGGAAACAGTCAATGGGAAGATCCCTCCTGCCCTTGGAGAGCAGGAAACTGACAATCAAAATGGCCCTTTAAAAACACTTGTGCCGGAGCCTGGGAGCTACATAGAATGGAAATGAAGTAAGTCTTCAGTATATCATACTTAGTGGAACTTTTGGACATGAAATGTACTTTCAAAGTAATGTGGCATTTCAAAAGCATGTTGTCCTCTGATAAGCCAGGGTTTGGAACCAGAAAGAAAATATCTGTATGGACAATTACCAGACTGTAACAGCCGATGAATGTGATTTGTGACTTGCAGCTGCTGTATGTATTTTGGCACATAAACATATAGACGTTGGTCGCCTTTTCAAATGCCTTTAATATTTTCTCCAGCATGAGCTCCAGCTCTGCTGTCTCTTGGTCTCCTCTCTCTGCCTGCTCCATCTCACACTTCTCAGTCTCTTTTTCCCCTCAATTCTTCTCTCTTCGCCTCTTTTTAGCCTTTTTTTTTTTTTTTTTTTTTTTGAGACAGAGTCTCGTTCTGTCATCCAGGCTGGAGTGCAATGGGGCGTTCTGGGCCCACTGCAATCTCCACCTCACGGGTTCAAGCGATTCTTGTGCCTCAGCCTCCTGAGTATGCGGGATTACAGGCATGTGCCACTACGCCTAGCTAATTTTTGTATTTTTAGTAGGGTCGGGGTTTCACCATGTTGGCCAGGCTGGCCTCAAACTCCTGACCTCAGATGATCAGCCCACCTTGGCCTCCCAAAGTGACGGGATTATAGGTATGAGCCACCACACCCGGCCTTTTTTGCCTTCTAATCTTCCACATTTCTCTTATCTTCCTGTCTCTTGTCAATCTCTTTCTCTTCCATCTTCCCTTTCTCTCAAATTTGCTCTCATCATCTTCCCTTGTTCTCCCTACTTACTCTTTCTTCTCCCTTAGTTTCTTAATTTTCCATTTTATTTTTCTTTACTTTTTTCTAAATCATGCTTTTTTCCCTCATAATCCCTTCCTCTCCTTCCCCTTCTGTTTGTTTTTGTTTTCTCAGTTTTCTCCATTTTCTCTCCTTGCACCCTCAATTTTCCCGTCCTTTCTCTTGCCCCTCACTCGCTCCATCTCTCTCCTCCTTACTTTTTTTCTGGTTTAGGAAAGCCTTAGTCAGCCCATCAGCTTCTATCCAAAGGGCTCTTTTTTGCCTGTTTGTTTGTTTGTTTTGAGATGGAGTCTCACTCTGTCACCCAGGCTGGAGTGCAGTGGTTCGATCTTGGTTCACTGCAATCTCCACCTCCTGGGTTCAAGCGATTCTCGTGCCTCAACCTCCTGAGTTGCTGGGATTACAGGCATGTTCTACCATGGCTAATTTTTGTATTTTTAGTAGAGACGGGGTTTCACCATGTTGGCCAGGCTGGTCTCAAACTCCTGACCTTAGGTGATCTGCCCGCCTCAGCCACCCAAGGAGCTGGGATTACAGGCATGAGCCACTGCACCCAGCTGAAAAGGCCGTTTTTCTGAACTACACATCTCCTGCATTCTCAGCAGCTGAGGAAGTAAACTTTAGGAAAGGTTGCATTGTCACTTGGAGCTTGGGAGTAACTCCCACGTGTGAAGGATTAGAAAGACCACAGATTATCCCTTTGCTGTCTGGGAGTACTATGGCTCCAGTTTCTGACTGTGGTAGGCAGAATAATGGTCCCCAGAGGTGTCAGGTTTTCATCTCTGAAATTTAAAAATGTTACCTTGTTAGGAAAAAGAGTCTTTGCTGATATCAGTACATTAAGGATGTTGAGATGGGAAGATTACCCTGGATTATCCAGGTCAACCCCAAATTCAATTGCAGTGTCTTTATAAAAGGCAAAGGAGATTTCACACACAGAAAGGAAAAGGTGGTATAAAGACGGAGGCAGAAGTTACAGTGATATGGTCACAAGCCTCAAAATATTGGCAACCAGAAGCTGGAAGGAGCAAGAACACATTCTCCTCCAAATTTTCTGGCAGGAACTGGCCCTCCCAATACCTTAATTCTAGCCCCATGATACTGATTTTGGACTTTTGGCCTCCAGAATTGCAAAAAAAATAAGCTCTTCTTGCTTTAAGCCACCAGGTTTGTGGTAATCTGTTACAGGAGCTACAGGCAACTGATAACACTGATCTTGAGCTGTATCCAAAACATTAAGTTCAGAGTTTTTGGACTGTCCCTCTGATTTGGTTAGTCTGCGATCCCTTCCTTATGTGATGAATTGGCAGGACTCTGTGTTATCACTATACAAGATTTTTATTTGTTTGTTTTTCTTTAAACTAGTGAGTATTTAGCATATTTTGATATCTTTAGGCTATGAGTTAATTATATAGTTCTTAAAGATAATACATTGTTCAGTCTGCCTATATTCTTCCACTTTATTCATATATATCCGTCAGTCTTACAATCCACATTCTTTTCTTTTCTGGTCTACTAGGATGTTAGAAAAAAAAATACAGGTTCTGTTTTATGGCTCTATCTGTGAGGTTCTGTACATTGATCACACTTCTGAGTCATTTTCCATAATGCAAAGATAACAGCTTCCCTTTAGTGACCTATAACAAAGAAATCAGCAGATACAAGCAGTTAACACAAGATATATATGTGTGTGTGTGTGTGTGTATATATATATATAAATCCACAACATTTTAAATAAACTAATGACCTGATAAATCCATTTTAGAGAGCATATGTCATAAACAAACAAATAAAAAAGAAAACAACAAGGAGTTTGAATCCAGGCAGACCTGGATTTGAAACTTAGCTCAACCATTTAGTAGTCTTCAAAATTTAGGCTAGTTATTTATCTTTTGAGTCCTTTTTTAAAAATCTGTAATATAAGGGTGATACTATCTGTCATACAGGTTTTATTACAAAGATTAATTAAAATATATGGAGGAGCTCATGACAATATCTGGCATATGGTATGTTATTGTTATGAATATGAATATCGTTAATAAAGACTATCATACTTATGTTCATTTTATTATTTGTGTGTTCATGGCAAAATCACTTAAGTTCTTAGGCTTCAAGTGCCTGGTCTATGAAACAAGGGTAACTGCCCTTCCCTCAATGGGTAATTGTAAGGATTTGATGAACTCACACGTGACAATGGATGGCATAGTGACCACGGCATAGGAGGAACTCATAATAAGCCCTTTCTTTTTCAGGCTATTGAGTGTATTGTGCTCCGCTCGCTTCAATGACAAAAAAAACCTCAAAGAAGAAACCTGATTTTGATGGCTTCTCTTTACTGACATGTTTTAAAATAGATGGCCCTCAATTTTATAGAAATCCAATTGACACTACTTAAAATTTGCATAGTAGATGGGAGAGACTTCATTTTACCAGACAATTCTTCAGTTAGCCAAAGTGCTCTAGGATTTCTTTAAAAATACAATTCCCTGCATTCTTCTGAAATAGGATTCAAATGAAGAAATTTTCATTAACCCAGCTTGTTAGCACCCCCTTATTACAAAATTCCACCTGTGTGGGTCAGGACTGCTTCGCTCTTTGTGTGCTGACTTCAGTATTCAATCTGCCTCTCCTGCACTCCGGGTCCACATCAATGCCTTCAACTTAGATTGAAAGTCCACTGGGTCATTGCTTTTTGACTGGCATCTGTGGATGCTTCCCAGGCAAGGTGGCCACTTGGGAAATATTGCTGGTCATCACTGTCAGATGACTGCTCTGAGCACCTGTTGGCCTTGAAGTTTACAAACAGAAAACAGAAACTGACACAGCCTCTTCTCAGAGTAGCTGTCCAGTTTTGCTCTGCCTGGTTCTAAGTCCAGAATCCATCTCTCTTTTATGCCAGCCTCTGCCTTTCTCAGCCACCCCTAGCTGAAGGCTTCAGGACGGGAAGTGGGGGTCAGAATACAAGGGAAATATATTCATTCCGGACCTAGTGCTAGGCCATCCAGAACTCTGCTTTTGAGGCTGCGAGATAATGGACTAATGCCAAGGCATAGGATCTACAATACAGAATGAGAACCAAGGAGCTCAGAGAAATAAGCAGAAGTGACCAGTAGTAACACCTCACACTGCAGAGTGATTCACAGTTTTCTGGAAGGCTCTCTCACTTACACTCTTACATTTATTCTTCACAGTCACTCCAAAAGGGTCAGTAGTAATACACATTATTATGCACATGTTATACAAATATCTATTTTCCATTTGCAGAAATTGAGGCTAAGTGCCCTGGCTGAGGTCATGCAGCTAGTTGGTGGCAGAGCTATTTAAAGGCAGCTCTGACTTCAAGGCAGGCCAGGGATGGAGATGTTGAGCCACCTGCCATTTGAAGCACTTAGTTTACCTGAAAATCTTGAACCTCAGTCCATGGGTCAGAGAAAGGTTGGAGGGAAGCTGTGGGAACACAAGAATGGGGAGCAGGACCTCAGTAGTTTATGGGGCATTTATTAATAGGGCTGAGGATCTCAGAGAAAGTGTAAAGAGGAAAACAAAGAAATGGAGACAGCTCCTCCTAGCCAAGTGGTGTTGCTTAACCTCTGAGCCTCAGTTTCTCCATCTGTGAATGTACAGAATGTCTTTGGTAGAGTTGTTGTAAGATTGAATGAAATTATCCTGAGAGAACTGTTTAAATCGTGCCTGAAGTACAGTGAACAACCCAAACACACTCACCTGCCCTGTTTTCTCATGATCATTGCACAGTGTTTGTGACGAGAAAGTGGCAGCCAATGCCTACCACAGAGAGGGACTCAACACAGGACTCTTCAAAAAAGTCATATGCATTTCAGACCTAAAGCCAGCTTCCTGAACAGTGGAAAACAAACACATTCACACTGACTCCACTTCGTTTTTTTTGTTTGTTTGTGTGTGTGTTTTTTGTTTTTGTTTTTTTGTGCTAATACAGTTACACTTCTTCACATCTATAACAAAATTTATATTACAGCCTCTCAGCTACTAGTAAGCCTTTTGCTATAAGGAATTGACCCTGTTTTCCAGATGAGAAAACAGAGTCTTAAAAAATCAAACTACAGTGAGCTTGGGTGTCCCTCTTTTTATTGATAACTTCACTGTAGTGTAGTTTACATATCATAAAATTCACCCATTTCAATTGTATAATTCAATGAATTTTAGCAAATTTTCCCAGGTGTGTAACCATCACCATAAATCATTTTCACACGTTTTCATCCCTCCAGTAAAATCTCTCATGCCTATGTCCTTTTAACCTGCTAGGGATAATATTGCTTTGGAAGGGCTGGGGGAAAGAGGAGGCACTCCACACAGGACAGAAATACATGAGTCTGTCCAAATATCTAGGCCAGAGTTTGAGACTGGGAGCAGAGGGCTGGTATCTAGGGAGAGAGACGATCATTGTCATTCAGAACACATGAGGCTCATCCCTTTACAGCACTGAGAGCCTCATAAGTGTGTGGCCAGAGGACATTGCAATTCTGTTACAACTGCAACTTTAAGGGAGGCTGTTTTGAAGAGGAATCAGTAAACATGCTATATCCTCGTGGGGATCCTCAGTCCTGATACCCAGACAGCTGGCTGCGGTCAGGAGGGGCTCTGTGTGCCTGGCCTTGGTGGAAAAAAAAAAAAGTCAATGCTTCAAGATGCAAGGCTAGATAAGAATACTGAATAAGACATAAATAGCAAGATCTCTTTTGATTCTTCAGGTCACAGGAGCTTAACTGCACTCCAATCAAATTGGTTAATTAATAATAATAATAGTGATGATAATAGCTCCCATTGTTTAAAAATTAATTCCAGGCAAGGCTTTGTGCTAAGAAATATATGTCCCATTCATTACGATATTTAATTCTTACAACAACTCTTTGAGGCAGGTACAATTACTGTTCCTACTTTTTCCAAGAGGAAACTAAGGCTCAGAGAGGTTAAGAGACCTGCCCAAGGACATACGATAAGCAGATTTTAAGCAGAATTTGAAACCAAGGCTGTTTGGTTTGCCTGTGCTTTCCCCAATTAACACAGTAGTGTGGCAAAATAGCACTACTATTGATTGATGTGTGACTTCATCTATTTTTTCACTCAACTTCTCTGGGAGTCCCACAAGTGCTTGGGGCCATGTCCATTTCTGTTCACTGTTGAATCTTAGGCATCTAGTTCAGTGCCTGGCACCCAGAGGTGGTCAATGAATATTTATCAATTTAACATTGTTGAGACTCTATCATGTGAGATAAAAAGACACTAGAGACTCAATCACTTAGAGATTGAGTGACTGGTAACTTACTTCTTTGTACCTCAGTTTCCTCATGGGTAAAAGCAGAAGGGAAAAGAATCATTAATCTTACAGAATTGTTAAGAGGATTAAATATGCTTGACATCTGCCTCCTATAAAGTCAGGACTCAATAGCTGCAAACTCTTACCAGTATTAGTAATAATATACTACTCGTAGGTATTGCAGATATAAGGACATTTAGGATCACAAAGATGAATCATTGTAGCATAGGTCCAGAGATAAGAAAGCAGCTAAGGCAGGGCATGGGGTCCTGTCTTTGTACTATAAGGCTTTTTCTTGACTTTTCAATGTTCAATAAATGTTTGTTGACTGAAAAATATGCTGACTCAGAATCAGAAGAGAAGGAACTGGTGCAAGCCAGGAGACCTATCATCAGCCCACAAGACAGGGCACCGCCTTCCTACCCAGTGAATTGTGAGCCTGCAAGAAGGATACTCTGACCCACTGAATGATTCCCTCTCTCGCAAGCACCTCCTCTCTGCCTCCCCTCCCTCAGGAATGCTCATGTGAAGGTGAAACAAGTGGATTCTGAAAGGGAACAGTGAATAGTTGCTCTTGTGCATTGTTATGCAAATGCTACACAAATTGGAGTCTTAAATCTGGCCTTAATGATGCCATTCTGCTTTGTCTTCCAGCTTCCCTGACACCCATTCTGAGATGCACCGTACAGATGTTAGTTTATTATGTACACCAAGAACTCATTCTACATCTCAGCGAGGTGGGCTGTTAGCAGCCACCATCACAGCTCTGATAGCGATGGAATGCACCCCCATGAAAGATGTGTGATTTAAGCTCTCTGCTGCCCACAATTCAAGCGCTTTCTTTTATCAGGGCCCAAGTGGCAGCTAATCGAGTTACTGGCAAATCCAGAAACAACACAGATCCCACAAAGAGGCTGATTAAAGCTTACTTGAAATTTGGAAAATAATAATTTTTTAAAATGATAACATTAAAAAAAAAAAACCTCAAGATGTAGAAAGAAAACCAATTTAGTTTGAGCCAATCCCTCATCCTCAGAAGGATTAGAAGAAAGGTTCTGCTTTATGCTAAATGTGGAGACAGCTTTTGCAGCCAAAACATATAACGTCCCGCTAATTATTCTTTCAAGCTTCAACATGTACTTTATTAATCTTTTTTTTCCCACTTTAACAGCCACAGATGTAGACTTAATTCAGTGTGTAAGCAACAGAACTTGTTTAAGTTCATCATGTCAGCTGCATCTTTGGTGTCTGCCTCACAAGGGCAGGCAACGTTGGCAGGGCTCAGAGATGGAAGTCACGTCAATCACGTTTGGCATCATCCTTCCAGGAGATAACCTGTCTTTAGAAAATCCCATCCAGTGTACTCAAGGCAGAACAGTGTGGTCTCTTTTGAGAGTTGCTCAAAAGAAAGAGACAGTTGAAGGAGGACTAAAAGCAGTGATGATAAATAACTCCCTCTCCTACCTAAGGATCTGGACGCTGTTCACTCCTCCCAATGGATCTAAATGAAAAATAGGAAAACAGACAGTCGAAAAAAATACTAATGACATAGAAACTAAACACTGAAAGTTCAGCTTTATTTTATATTTGGGGGGCCATATTTTATTCTTTCACATATCTGCCTATCCATTTGTTAATACATAATTAAATAAATTATAATACTTTATAATACCTACATAGTAGGTATAGAGAAACTTCCATGTGTCAAGAACTGTGTATGGGACTCAGGCATGTGACATACAAATATTCTATTCTTCAAGAGAGGGAAGAAGAGAAAAGGAATCACTGTGCATGGAATACCTACTATTTCTGTGTGTCAGACACTGTGTAGAGAACTCACAATAACCTTTATACCCTGAGAGGTAGAGATTACTTCTATTTATATATAAGAAATCTGAAGTTCAGAGAGTTTGAGTAACTTGCCCAAGATCACACAGTTAGGAAATATTGGAGCTGGGATTCAAATACAGAACCACCACACTCCTAATTCCCGGTTTTATCCACTTCCAAACAGTTAAGGTGTTTGGATTATGTGGTAAATAATTATAATATAGGGTAAAGGTAAAAATGGGCCAAAAAACAACAACCTAAAACATTATGAAAACTTAGAGGAAAGAGAGAATGTGACCAGCTGGGAAGAGTTAAGTAAGGATCCCTAGAGAAGGAAGCAGGTGACCTAGGTTTTAAAGGGTAAGTTAGGTATATAGCAATTAACATTAAAAAGGACATTTATAGGACAGGGAACAGCCTGAACAAAGATCAAAAAGCTGGAAATCATGCAAAAAGATCAGGGAGCTCAATCATAGCAGTTCAGTGTGTGAACAAAGCTAGATAAAAATAAGGTTAGGAATATAGTGTGGGATTAGATTGCAGAACTTCTGATGCCACATAAAGCATCTTTCATGAAAAATTGTCAAAGAAAATTGATTCCATCTTCCACCTATGAAAGACTTAGAGATATGTTTAGTTTCATGCCAATCCAAGACATCAGTTCAGTTAAAACACAAAACCTCTTATTGAATATGTCCAAGTTCCAGCAGGGCATCTGAGATCAGAAGGTTCAAGTTCAAGTTCCAATTATTCTACTCATGGACTCAACAATTCTGAGCACCTTATTTCATTACAGCCATGTTCTGGTGCTTGTTCATTTTCATTGTTCTAAAAGACTCACTACCATATGTATTGGTCTGGTCAAGTTAAGCATACATGTCAATCACAGCAGGACAGTTAGTGGAAACATGTAAATAATATCTACTATATACTTATTTATCCACACATATTCCAGGAAATGTGCACACACACCTACTAATGTAAGCTAGGCCCCAAAATACACAAAAAGATTCCCTAATTTCAAGCCTAGAACAACTCTGAAAGGTATATAGCACTACCCCACTCTACAGATGAGGACACTTGATGTCTCAAGAATTTGACCAAGTCCAGGATCATATTCCTAGAAAGTGGAAGAATCTAGTTGTAAACTCAGTGCTCTTTCCACTTTATTACTATTGCCTTACACTAACCATTTAAGTGGGTAGTTAATCTGTGGAACCCATCAGAAGTGTCCAAATAAACACTGAACAATGTTCAAACTTCCTTTTTGCTGTATGCTACATACTGACAAAGGAAAACTGAAATAAGGGGGCATTGTGTAAGGTATAGTTTGCTGGGAATCATATATTACTGGGATTCATTCTACCTATTTTATAGTATATGATTGCTTTTAGGATATAGGGTTCAGAGAGAGATAAAAGGAGACCATGCATGTAAAGATCTTTTGATAATATCAAGTATTGTAAGAAAAAGGCTCTGCTCTCCTTTCAGTTTAAGAAGAACTTAGAAAATGTGTATAAAATAGTTGTTTGTACGCTTGTTTTCTATTTCCCACTACTATAATAGAAACCATCTGAAAGCAAGGTGTGTGTTCTGCTTGTCTCTGACACTGTTACCAGGGGTCCTTGCTCCCAGAGCTCCCAAGATGGTGGTAGGCCACTTCCAAAATGGCGGCAGGCCACTTCCAAGATGGTGGCAAGCCTCGTGTTCTCTGACTTGGGATTCTTGGCCTCATGGATTCCAAGGAATGGAATCTTGGGACATGCGGTGAGTGTTATAGCTCTATTAGAAGCCATGGGTCACAGAAGAGAACTGTGGAACCTAGTGACTAGTGTTCAGCTCAATTAGGACGAACCCAGGCACTTAGCTATGCAGGAACAATGGCAAGCCTTTAGCCTGATTGGGAGTGGCAGTGGGCGCCTCGCTGGATCAGAAGCTCAGGGGATACCCTGCCGGATCTGGAGGGATGGAAGTCAGCGGTGGGTCTGCGACTGCAGCAAATAGCAGTGGTGTACGGCAAGCGAAAGCTCAGCTCGCGCTGTAACAAACATGGACCAGAAGAGTGCAGTTGCAAGATTTAATAGAGTGAAAACAGAGCTCCCATACAAGGGAGGGGACCCAAAGAGGGTAGCCGTTGCCGGCTCGAATGCCTGGGTTTATGTCCTGATCATTTTCCCTCCTGTTGTGCTCTCAGGCGATAGATAATTGACTATTTCTTTACCTCCTGTTTTTGCCTAATTAGCATGTTAGTGAGCTCTCTTTACTACCTGATTGGTTGGGTGTGAGCTAAATTGCAAGCCCCGTGTTTAGGGATTCTTAGTCAGCCTAGGAAATCCAACTAGTCCTGTCTCTCAACACCACCATAGTGGAATACTTCCAGGAAACTCAAGGTTTAGTGAATTAAACCATCTTTCCTTATATGATACTCCAGGAAACTCAAGGTTTAGTGAATTAAACTATCTTGCCTTATATCTGATAATGATGATAACTCATCATCATCGTCACTGGGATTTGTTGAGCACTTACTATGTGCCAGGTATTATGTTAAATCTTTGGTTTTTATCAATTATTTTAACTTATATAACAACCCTATGAAGTATGCATTATTATTTTCCCCACGTTCCAAGTTGGGTTACAAACATAGAGGTGAAGTCGATTGCTCCAATTCTCACAGATCGTCAGTCAGTAGCAGACCTAGGAGTCAAGCATAGGCAGTCTGGCATGTGTCTCCAATGCTGCACTCTGCTAAACGCTGTTATCCAGAATATGTGAACAGGCCTGACTTGTTCATAAGCAGCATTACTTCCCATTCCCTCATCTAATCCTCATAACGACCCTATAATGCAGATACGATTATTCCCACCTTAAAGATGAAGACACTGAGGCTCAAGGCCACAGACTTAGTTGGAAAGAGCTGCATTCTTTTATTACAGAAAGAAGGATCATATTTTGCCTTCACTCAAGAAAAACATATACATACATCTGATAAAATTCCAAGAATTCTCAGAGCAATTACACAGCCTCTTGCTACAAACACAACAGAACCTTCTTCAAAGCGCCACACATGCTTGGAAGAACACACACATAAAAGCGCAATTTGAACACTTGTCAGTTTTTACCCCCTTGTTGCAAGAGAAGAAGAATGTTTATGCATCAAAAAAATCTAGCGCATTTCCCAGTTTAATTAGTTTTGTCAAGTGCCTGCAGTATGATTTCCATGTTAATTTCCCCATATCCCATTTCAGTTTCTTTATATTCCACTTCAATTATTTGCTTAAAAATTGAGAGAGGCACAATGACTATGTTCAAATTCCACTTCATTCAACTAACATTTACTGATGTTCCATTGTGTACTAGCCCTGCAGGGCCCTCAGAAGCACAGGACATGTGCTCTTACCTGTACTCCCATGCCTATTGCAGACATTACTAATCCATCAGCTTTTCCCTCACATATTCCACACTCTCCGGGAAGTAGAAACCTCAAAATTTGTCTCAGCATGGCTTTCCAGGGAACCAGTACCAATTGATTGATGCTGGCATGGCAAAACAAAAACTATTTGCTATCCTAGTATTAAGCATTTTCTTATAAATTTATTTCCCACTTAATTCTCATGAGTGGTAACTACTATTATTACTCCATTTTTACCCAAGAGGTAACTGTGGCTCACTGAGATCCTACCCAAATGTTAGTTATGAGACTGGCGAGAAGTCTCTCTGACCTCTCATATTTAGCATGACAATCACCAGGCCTGCACTTTCTGGTAATCTGCGGGCCTGGCCCAGCATGGGTCTGCTTTCCTAGCCCCTGAAGGGAAATGTAAAAGGAATGAAAAAAATAATCTCTACCAAGTATACTAATCCCCCAGGTGGCAATAAGTATTCTTGCATTGGCCTGTGAAACCATCTGTATTTCTGTACTTTTATAAATGAAACTGTCAGAGCTGGAAGGGGTTCAAGTAATAAATTAATTCAAATTCTTCATTTTAAATCAAGGCCTATTTTCATCTCGTTTAATCTTTAAGTCAGTCTTTGAGGTAGCCATATTATCCTTGTTTTATGAGGAAGCTGAGGCACAAAGTGGTTGAGTAATTTGTCTAAGGTCACAAAATTAGTTTAGTGGCACAGTCAAGTCTCAGATCTTTTTACTTTATAAGCCTGAATATTTAATGATACATTTTCTTTCCTGATCTCTTCTCTCTTTTCCCTTTAGAACATAAATATAAGGTAATCAATCAAAAAACAGTAGTTTATTTCTTCTTCCACTTCATTTTCATCCCTTTCCTTCTAAAATTCTTTTTATTTTTATTTATTTATTTGAGACAGAGTCTCTCTGTTGCCCAGGCTGGAGTGCAGTGGCGCGATGTCAGCTTATTGCAACCTCCACCTCCTGAGTTCAAGCAATTCTCCTGCTCAGCTTCCAGAGTAGCTGGGATTATGGGCATCTGCTACCATGCCTGGCTAACTTTTGTATTTTTAGTAGAGACGGGGTTTCGCCATGTTGACCAGGCTGGTCTCAAACTCCTGACCTCAGGTGATTCACCTGCCTTGGCCTCCCAAAGTGCTGGAATTACAGGCATGAGCCACCATGCCTGGCCCTCTCTTTATTGAGCATACATATATATTTTAAACAGTATATGATTGCTTAGTTATATATTTAACAAAGTTCCCTGAATCTTGTAGAAAGACCATGAAATACAGAGATGAGTCACAAACGGTTTGTGCTCTCAGGGAGATTACAGTCTGGCATGAGAAGGACTCACCAATCAGAGGCAATTCAAATGCAGTGTGGTTCTGACAGCACAAATACAGGAAATGAGGAAGCACAACATCTGAGTTCTGGACCCACTCAGAAGTGACCAGAGTAATTAACTATAGCTGCTGAAACAATCCCTAAATCTCAACAGTTTAACATAATCTGAAATGAGTCAGGAGGCTCTCCTCCATGGGGTGACTCAGGGACTCAGGCTGCTTTCATTACACATCTCTGCCACCCCTGTGGCCTCTTCAGAGTCCACTTCTGGATTCCTCCATTTGGCCTATTGTATAAATTGAACATTTGTGTTTCCCCAAACACAAACATTTGTTTAAATGTTCATTGTTTAAATTCTAATGCCCAATTACTGTATTAGGAATTGGAGGCTTTGGGAGGTGATTAGGCCATGAGGGTAGAGCTGTCATGAATGAGATTAGCGCACTTGTAAGAAGAGACACAAGAGCTTGGTCTTGCTCTCTGCTTTCTGCCATGTGAGAATACGAGAAGATCATCATCTGCAAACTAGGAAGTGGCCCTCACCGGACAACATATCTTCCAGTGCCCTCATTTAGACTTCCCAGCCTCCAGAACAGTGAGAAATGAATGTTTGTTGTTAAAACCACTTAGTCTATAGTATTCTGTTATAGAAGCCAGAGTCGACTAAGACATCTGCCAATGAGAAGGAAGAGACAGAGAGTGTGTGGCAGGCTGTGGAAGAGAGTTTAGAGATCAGATCTTGCAGAGGTGTATATTTTCATTGGCCATTTAGTCAATATAACTTATGAGCCTCTGGGGTGTGGACTGACTCAATGCTCAGTTTTCCTCTTCCTTATTATACAAAATGACTACATTCCCCAATTTTCCTTAAAGGTAAGGGTGCTGTAACTGGGTTCTGGACAGTGGAACACCCCTGACTCTCATGGTGCAGTCTCATCAGTCTGTGATATGAGAAACCTTTGTGCCGTTAAGCCATTGAGATTTTAGAATCGTTACAGCTTTTGCTAAATTAACCTGACTAATAGAGACTCAATTTCTTTCATTCTAAAATGAAGATAATAGTGCCCTGCCATGAGAAGCAAATAATAAAGTGGGCATGAGAACTCCCAAGTGGTGTAATGTATTGTTTCCCATTATTCATTTCACCCTAGAAAAGCAGTTGGGATCTGGTACAGAGACAGCAAGGAAGGCCTCTCTGTTTATTGTGTGGTGCAGGACAGGACATCAGGCTCTTCAGAGTCCACAGCAGGGTGAGCCTGAGCCACATGCTCCACAAAAAGAAAAGAATTTTTACCGGACGTCTTTCTTTAATAACAACCTTGTACACTTGTATCAATTCTTTCATTACAACACGAGTGGTCATCCCTAGCAAAGAGTCTGCTGGACAGTAAATGTCAGGTACAGTTGAGCTAAGACTCTTTCCTGCAACATCTGGGGGGTTGTTTCCCCCTCAGAGCTGCTCCTACCTTGGTCCCATTGCATCCATTTTACTTGAATAATATGAATAATAACCAGTGGTTTGCTGGAGCAGACTCACACCAGCTCAAGAGAGTCAGTTACGCACATCATTCCCAAGTCTTCATTCTGTGATGTCAGTAACTTGAAATCAGTCATGGTGGGAGTGCTTACACCAGAGAAACAGGCAATGGGCAAATCATGGACTTTTATCTTCCTTTATTTCTTCCTTTTCTTTTTTTCTGTCTTTTTTTTTTTTTTTTTCTTTTTTAAGATGACTGTAGTATAAGAATTCACCAGCACACCACTGGTAATAATGCAATTAGTAATAATAATAATGATAGTAGCTATTATTTCCTGCATGGTCACAATGTTCCAGGACCATACTTAATAAATGCTAAATATGTTTTATTTTACTTATTCCTTGTAACACTCATGGAATTAGCTGTCACTGTGTTACTACTACTCCAAAGTGGAAAATAAAGCTCAGAGAAATTAGTAACTTGCTGAAGGACATGCAGCAATGAATTGGGAGAACCAGGTTTTGAACACAGCTCTGCCTGACTCAATGCTCATATTATTTCTATTGTGTCATTAAATAAAAGGAGAATTTGAGTTTCAAAATTGGATTCTTGAGGGTTATAATAAGGTTGTTTCTACCTAGGAAGGGAAAGAATAATAAAATACTTAAAATGCATCTGTCTTTGCATGAGATTACACAGTTTAGTAAAAACACTCTCTCACATGCTGTGGCTATTAATCCTCCAGGATCTCTGTGAGTCATTCTAGGCAGTCACTGCTGCACTCTTTTGGCAGATCAGTGGACTGGATTCATGCAGTTGGGTGGTTTGCTCTGGACCAAACAAAGATGGCAGGTGCAGATGTGGCCACTGGGTCCTGGGTCTTCCACCATGCTGTCAAGTTTTATAACTTGAAAGATCATACTGCAGTCATATCTTGCCCCCATAAATTATGATTGCTTATTTATATATCCACCTCTGCCTATTCCATGTGAGTCTCCTGACAGTGGTCTTAGAGGTCTTCCATCTCGGTGACTCCAGGGGAAAGCACAGTGGTGCCAGGCACATGGTGAATGTTTTATAAATGTCTGTTTAATGAATGGCTGAATGGATGGCAATGGAGTGAGGGAATCGATTTTCCTGACTTAATGAGGGAGAGATGTAATAGAGAGGCTGACAGGAAAGGGCCTGGTCCCCAAGACAGGAGGAAACAAAAAAAAAGAAGAAGAAAGAGGGTACAAAGAACAGGGAAACAGTAGTCACTGGAGAGCATCTTGAGTTTCTTTATAGCAGTTTCCAAAGGCTTGTGCTAAGCTCAGCCCTCACAAACCTATTGTGAATTTGATGCTTTTTAATCAGCACAACTGCAGGCTTTCTTTTGTGAATCAAGCAAGAGAGCCAGAGTCAAACAAGAGAGAGCAGAGAGGCAGCTGCCCCACTTGTAGACTTGGCCTTAGCTATGCCATCCTGACCTATGCCAAATGGAGCCCATGGGCCTGAGATGGAGGCAGTGTCTTTGCCATTTTGGCCCAGCATTATGCCTTTGGCCCTGCAGAACAACCGACTTTCCTCTTCAGAGCCAACTCTGCATCCCATCTGGCCTTGGGCATCCCTTATTGTTTACATCTCCTGGGCCTCTCACCTCCAACTCTTTAATTCCTCTTCCTTCACTTCTTCTCATTCTTGGCTCATTTTCCCATCTCCTCTTTCCATGTTGTCTGCCTCCCCGTAAACATGATACTTAATTCTGTTTCTTGACTCTGAAGTCTGGCTTTTCTCCGTGGCCACAAGCTGTACTTCTGATTATGCTACCTTTGACCTTAACGAGATAAACATATTGTCTAGTCCAGCCCAGCTGCCAAGACTACCCACGACAAGCTTGTCCTGAGCAGGGGCCCAGCATCCATGGCTTCCATTATTTTTTCCATGGAGAATGTGTTGGTCATGTTCGTGTTCCCAACATCTATGCCTCCCAAAATGATTTAACTATGTCAGTGGTTGCTCCTTCTTGACGGCACCTTAAAATCACCTGGGATGCTTATTTAAAATCCAATATCCACACCTATTGAAGATTTTATCTTAAAACATTTCAGAGATCATTCTAATGTGTGGTCAGGATTGAGAATCACAGGTCTAAGCCAATCTGTTAATCCTGTTTCCTTTGCAAGGGCATGCATGGGCCTGACATTTAATCATGAAGCAAGAGATACAAAGGGAAGCTGGGAGGTTCTGCAAGGAGGACACAAGAAAGAGACATTGCCCTTTCTCTGCATCAGGGTATGTTGAAAGGACACAAAGACACAAAAATGCGTACCCGCTCCCCCGCTACACCCTATTGCTAAACCCTTTTGTTCTGCTATCTAATCTCTGCACGTACCAGAGATTTCGTAAGTTCTGTAAGTACCTGTTTTTCTTTCTGAGGCCGGGTCACAAGACGTGTTTAAGTAAGATACACCCATGCTGCCATAAACTGGTTGTGCAACCTGACACAATATAATTAACTGCCTTTGTGTAAAACTGCTCTCCCGCCTCAAGGGTTGAACCGAAATATCAGAAATGGCGGGAACCAATCATAGTTAGCCAAATCGCCTTGTTCAAACACTAGCCAATCATACATCTGATTTGTATAATAATTCTATGCCCACTTTTCTTAGACTATATAACACTGTTCGGAGCTCAGTGGGGGAGCTCTCCTGCCCGTCTCGTTTCACGAGCGAGTGAGAGTTCCATGTTTGAACCTGTAATAAAGATCCTTGCTGCTTAGCTTTGACTCTGGACTCTGGTGGTCTTCTTCAGGGAATAAACGGTCTGGGCATAACAATGTCATTTCAGATGAACTGCAAAGAACTTCTGCTGTCATTTTGCAATGACGAAGGGACACAAACAGCCTAGTGGGGTACCTGACATGCTGAAGATGGTAGAGTCCAGTGAACTGGAAAGAGCTGGATCCCCATCACATTACTAAACCAAATAACCAACTTGCCCTCTGATCTTATTTAATGAGATAATGTAGTCATTTACTGTGTAAATTGGGGGTCAGTACATTTTTTTTTTTTCTGCAAAGGGCCAAAAAGTAAATATTTTAGACTTTGCTAGTCACACAGTCTCTGAACAAACCATTCTGCCCTTGGACATGAAAACAGCTATATACATTAAATAATGAATGGGCATGACATAGTCCAATAAAATGTGATTTACAAAAATAGACAGTGGGTTGGATGTCACCTATGGAGTGTTTGGCAATTCCCCATTTAGGTAATCCTGAGTCAGTGTGTCTCGTTACTTGCAGCCCAAGGCATGTTAAGTGATACAAGGATGATTCCCAAAACTGAGTCTGCATGAACAACTTTTCTCCCTGCTGAACCACAGATACACATATTTTGTGTCTGCTAGTCAAATCCTCCTTGATGTCCTACAGGTACTTCAAACTCAACATATTCAAAACTGATCTCATCTTCCCCATACCCATCCCTAGGTCTGCCCCTCCCCTTGAACTTCCCACTTAGCAAATGCCACCATCACCTTGAGCTGCTCAAATTAAAAAGCCCTGAATGACCTTAATTGCCTCTATTGTCATTAGTCAGCCAGCCACTATGTTCTGTCAATCCAGCTATAAAATATTTTTGCATTCTCCATCTATAATAAGCTACGTACTAAGTACCACGTACAGCTCAAAATAGTTTATAACAAAGAACAATGCAGATGCAGCTACCACCCTCTCCAAGCTTAAGATAGGATCCTTGATGTACAATAGATAACATTATTAAAATTCCTACATGCCAGCCTCCACCCTAGGCACTTTACAGCGATGGCTGTGATCTTCAGGACAAACCTCAGTGCACATATCATTCTCTGTTATTCATAGATAAAGAAACTGAGGTGAAGAAAAGTTGAATCTCTTACCCTTGGTCATGGAGGCACAGTGGGGGCAGCACCATAATGGGAGGCATATCTGTCCTCACATGAAAGCCCAGGTTCTCCTCACTACCTCTAGTCCACTGATTGTTCATCCTTGCAAGGGGTTGGCTTTCTGAACCAGTTGTCACTTTGGGAACACTAGATCAATCAGTTCGCAGGATGTCACCTGGATCTCACTTTGGCAAAAAGCCCATGACAAACTTCTCATCAGCACAAGGGCTGTGCAATTAGGCACAGGCTATTAAAACATCTCATGTTCGAAATCAGTCACTCTCTGTTCTCTGCCAATTAGGACCACCACCTGTGGCCAGGCAGGGCTTTCTCACAGAGAACAACAAAAATCCAAGTGCTAGGAGGTAGGCAGTGGGGGTCCTCAGCAAGATACTCTTTCCAAAATCATGCATTGAGCTGCAATGAGCTGACATCGTGCCACTGCACTCCAGTCTGGGAGACGAGAGAGACTCTGTCTCAAAAAAATAAATAAAAATAAAAAGAATTTTTTATTTTTCAGATAAATATGGCCCAAGCAGAGCTGAAATCCTCCAGCTGCTTCTTCCCTGTCATCTTCCCCTCACATTGCTAATTTGGAAGTGAGAGGATGGTTGAAAGAACACAACCCTAGAGCTGGGAAGATCTGGGTTCAAATTCTGCTGCCACCTTGGGCAAGTCACCCAAACTCCCTTTGGCCCTGCTGCCTCACCTTCAAGCTGCAAATATGCTACCTACCTACTTCCTAGGGCTACCCTGGGGGTAGAAGACAATGAGGTTTTTGGAGAAGCGAGAGAATTTTGGAGACCTGAGCAGTGCTCGGTGAGTAGCAGCCCTCTTCCCTGCTGTGGTTGCTGTAATGACAAGCTCTCAACTGGAGGCGCATGAGCTCATGGTAGCCCCTCTAGGTGGGGCTGGAAGACAAAGGTTTGTTGAGCTCTTAGTCACTCAGGAGTCCCAGCTCTCCTTGAGGCTGCAGTCTAACACTGTGCTTGGCACTTTAATGTAATTTATTTAACTTCTCTTTAACTTTTTATCTTAATAACACACATTATTAAGCCATTCTCAGACAATAAAACCATGGTTCACCAATTGACAGCTATAAAGTAAATAGATAGAATTCAAAGGTAAGACTTTCTGATCATGATGCTTGTGTTTTTTTACTGCATTCTAAGTGCTTTTATACACCAAGGCAACACTCATGTTCCTTCACTCTCTCTGCTTCTCTCTCTGTCTCCCTGTGTCTCTCCCTGTCTGCACCCTGCCCTTACTTCTCCCCTCGCTTCCCTGCTATCTCCTTCTTCTTCCTCCCTCCTACCTTCTCTCATTTTGTCTCTCCTCAGTAGCCAGGGTACTCCCCAGCTGCCAGTATCTCTGGATTTAACCTGTCCTAATGTCCCCAGGTCTTAGAGAGCTCTGAGTTTCAAACCTTGGGCCTGGTTGCCTAATAACAAACCCTAACTCCCTAGGCCCTCCCACAGCCCTCAGCTCCCTCCCCATGCTGTATGTAGCAGGCTTCGGGCCACTTTTCTTACCCTTCAAGGATGTCTATTTCAACCAATGGCTTTAGTATAAAACCACTGGCCTCTGGAGTCAGGGACTCAGAATGAGCATTGGTCCAGAGGCTGGAACCTTAGAGATATATCTGGCAAGAAAACGGTTGGGGACAAGCTAAACTGAAATTTCCAGAACCAGGGATTTATTTAACAAATGTTTACATAAATTCTTATTAACCACTTTTCTGGAATTAAAAGGTGTTCATTGTTTTCATAATCACTTCATGTTTCCTAATCCACGCTGATATTTCTCTTTCCTCCAGGCCCTTCCAAGTCTTCCCTGAAAAACTGAAAGAAGTACGGTGTAATAAAGCTCCTATGGGTAAGACTCGAGATAAGAGATGTGCCTAAAAAAGGAAAAAGAATTCCAGATGTATGACTAGTGACTTGGAAATCTGGCAGGAGCATTAAGGCGACATTTGAAAGTATCACCATTCTCAGGAGAGGCAATGTGATACAAAGGATACACCATGGGACTTAGAGTTAGGAGACCTATATTTAAATCTCAGCTCCACCACAGGCTGGCTGCACGACCTTGAAATAATCACTTAATCTCTCTGGGCCTCAGTTTCCTCATCTATAAAATGAATGGCCCAGATATGATGATCTCTAAGATGACTCCCAGCTCTAAAATTCTGAAATGCTAAAATGGTTCAGTTCATTCTGATGGCCAATAAATGAAGGGTGATTCAGACTACCAGAGCAATTCATATTTTATTTATTTTTAAATTATGGAAAAGTTCCTTTGGCCAGCTATAGAGGCCCAATTCACTGCTGAAACAAATGCTCTGACTTCAAAGCTATAACATTAGGTATTAAATTTAGAAAATATAAAGGGAATAAAATTGTGCTTTCCCGTTTATAGCTTTATTAATAACTTTTACCTCATTAATAATGTGATCCATTTTTCAACCTCAGCAGGCAGGAAATATTTAGCAAAGAAGAGAATAAACTAACAATTATTGCTTACGTACTATGAATTACTATTTATTGAGTACCTATAATAAGCTAGACACTATCCTAGAGATGTTCCTTATGTTATCCTATTTCACATTTCTAACTGCACCATGACAAAGGCATTGCTTTCCTCATTTTATAGATGAGAAATCTGAGACCCAACAGGATGTGACTTGCTCAGTATCATGAAACTAGTGAGGTCAATTTGAACCCAGGTCTGTCTGATACTCAGACCAACATTTTTCTTACCGTATCACTTTTGAAATATTCTAAGCAGAGAGCTCCCTCTCAGTGGGACTAAGCAAGAAGTAATTAGGTAAGAATGCTTTAAGAGGGATCATCATGCTGGGAATAGAGTCTAAGTGGTTGGACTGGGTAACCTTTGTAATCCCTTCTATTCTGAGAATCTAGTAATTCTATTACCTTAAGTCACTGTGAGTAGAGTAATAAGAAGCAAAATCACTAATCCTCCCAGAGAAGCTGCAAAATATGTTCTTTTTATTTCTTTTTAATGTTTCCTACAACTGTTTTTCTTTCAAGAAGAATAACATCTCTCTGTAATTTAGGAGTCCACAACCTATTTCCCTCAACTACTACCAGTGTTTCAACCTTTTGACGACCCACTAGAACTACAGAATTATTATTCTACATTAAGACTTCTGTATAATTCTACCTATGAATTAGAATGAGGAATATGAAATTTAATTCAATAGCATAGGAAATGTCCACCCGTAATCCCAGGCAACATTAAGCTAGGTTACTTTGCTTAATAATGAACTCTCTTCTTTTTACTTCATGTGTTCAAGGAAGTGCTTAAATACCTAAGTGCTTAAATATATAAAGTTATGGCCACCAATACCCTAAAATAACTTTTTCTTCTTCCTTTTTAACAGCCATTATCTCTGGAATTCCTGTAAGGAGCTCAGAATCTCTTTTTGAGCTTCCTCACTAAACAATAAGCTGAGGACAGAGACATGTCACAAGAAACTTTGTGTAGTGGAATGCTTCATGGAATGAATTCATCATTATTCATATTTAATCAAGGTAAATTCCAGCTATTTCTCCAACAAATGGACAACTTCAACTTAGATCAGGACTTCTATGAATGGTTTCTCTCAGAAAAAGAGGTATAGCAGTCTCTGTAAAAAAAAAAAAAAAAGTGTTCCTCTCCCAAGGTGGCCTAATATGCAGAGCTGATGCCGAGTGAGAAGTTGTGTAAAACTGCCTAGGATCAAGTAGCCTCTTAGGAAGAAAAGACCAGCCAGGTGTGGTGGCTCACGCCTATAATCCCAACATTTTGGGAGGCTAAAGTGGGCGGATTACTTGAGGTCAGGAGTTTGAGACCAGCCTGGCCAATATAGTGAAACCCCGTCTCTACTAAACAATACAAAAATTAGCCAGGGGTGGTGGCACACACCTGTAATCCCAGCTACTTGGGAGACTGAGGCAGGAGAATCACTTGAACCCAGGAGGTGAGGGTTGGTTGCAGTGAGCCAAGATCACGCCACTGCATTCCTGCACTCGAGCCTGGGCATTGGAGTGAGATCCTTTGCCCCCCACCCAAAAAGAAAATAAAAGAAAAGACCTGGACCCTGCTAGTTTTCAAATTATGTCAACCAATGAAAGCAAGTGTTACAGAAGTGAAGTCACCATGGAAAAAAGGAAAATTTGAACTAGTGACCTGACCTGAGTGCAGATCCATAGCTCAGGGGCTTAGAGAAAAGACAGGTTTGAATCCAGCATGGGGTGGACACTGGAAGTCCCTCCAGGCCTTGTCTTCCTAGAGTGGGTGTCACACACTGGGCACAAATGCTGAGCATGTGTGTATGATCTAAATCACCATTTACTATGTGCCGTCACTATTTTAAATGCTTATTATGGATTGACTCATTTAATTCTTAATAATAACTGCATAAGGTATTTACTTCATTACCACTATTTTATGGATGAGGAAGCTGAAGATTAAAGATGAAATAATTTTCCCAAATTCACATGGCTAGCAAATGGTAAAGCCTGGATAGAGCTCCAGATATTCCAAATAAAACTCCAGAAAGGGATGTTTCCAAAAGAAAATAAGGGAATTCCTACTAATAAGGATAGATGGTGAACCAATTGCTTATGTGGAAAAATAAGAGGACCGTGAGCATATGAGTACCTACAGCTGGAAAAATGAGGCAAGTATGGAATATGGCCTCCAAAGACCAAAGCAGATGATGGTGAAAAGAGGGCAGCTTGTATTGTCAGAGCAGAACTGGCCCAAGAGAATGGAAGTCTGGAGGTAAATGTAGAAGTGGTACTGGGAAAGATTAGAAAATCAGGTAAAATGAAAGGGTGAAAGAGTGGGTCTGAAAGGGCAACAGGGAATGATCTGGATCAATCCCAAGTAATAGGAAGCATCCAATGAAGTTGAGGTAGTACAAATGTGATGTGAAGCTGCCATTGTGTTCAGAAGCAGCAGGAGGCTGGAAACCAGAGACAGAGTAGGTGGTTTAAAACTATCTTTTTCCTCTTATAAAGCTATTCCTGACCATCTGGGAAGGATGGCTTCTAAGGGGTTGGCAGAAGGCCTCGATAGAGAAGTTAGGCTAGGAGCTGCCCTCTCTGAGAAACCTAGACACATTAAGGGCGGATTATTAAGGCAGACCCCTTAATAAACCCTTCCTCAGAAGCCAAGCCTCTAACTCGAAGCACCAGATACCTCAAGAATCTGCCTGCTCTTAACTTTTCCCCAAAGCAGCATTCTGGGGCTTTCCAAGACACTGAGTGCCAAACCATTACACCAAGCTGACCTCCAAGCTTCATGGGCTGGTGAAATGGCAACTGAGAGGTATCAGAAGCTCCTAGTTACCTCTCAGTATGCAAGACAGAAATGCAAAGGCAATGCTGTGGGGGTGCTAGAGAGATTCAAGTGACGCTCTCAGGAAGGCCAGTTCAAATCTGATCATCGGCCCCTATGGAAACTCAAGCGAGAAGGCTGCATCTTGCTTTGGCAGGATGGACCTGAGTTTGAGTACAGATTTGCCTCCAGGGACTTCAGGCAACTCCCTTTCCCACTATGCACTTCAGCAGAGGATGGGACTAAATGACCTCTAAATTCTCTGGAGTTTGCCTATTATTATTATTACTATTGATACCAGTAGACTGAAAGGCATGACTCATGGTATGTTAAAAAACATTTACTTCTTAATTTCCTGCTGTCTCCTTAAAATAAAATCAATTACGGTAAAAGCAAAATCCTTATCCTTTATATGTTTTCATATTTATGAGTATTTCCTCTAAACCACATAATATAACTTGGCACTGCACTTTGGAATTTCATTTCTATTACATCTTAGTATCTAGTCCAAGTTTTAATTTTAAGTTCCGGTTACTGTATTACCTTCATTATCATCACTACCACCAATGCAATCATCATTCATTATTTATTTTTCTAAATAGCCTATGAGTTTGTTGGGAGTAAAATCCTTTTTGTCTGATTTTTTAATCCCTAAGAGCACTGAACACAATACCTCACATGACATAGATCCTCCATAAACATAGTGTGAAGGATTAATGATAATTCACACACTCAACATTTCAGTCCAACTAAACAACTTGAAAATTCTCTGAAGACACTGAGATCCTTTCCCCAAGTGTCCTTACGTATGTTGTACCTTTTGCATGGCATTCTTTGCCCTTCTCTAGTCATCTACCATGCTCTAAGATGCAGCTCAAATAATACAACGATAAAATTTTATGAAAAGTTTAAAATAAACCTCTCCAATACCCCCAAATATAAAATAACAGCTCTAGTAAGGCCTTCCCAGAGCCTCTCTGGAAATCTTTATCACCCCCAGCCCACAGCCAGAAACACACATCCCTCTCCTTGTACTTAAAATAATGCATTATGTCTGATTGTATAATTGTCTCTTCAACCAGATCAGGGACTCTGTGTTAAAATCATCTGGGAAGCTTTTACAAAACTACTAGTGACTGGCTCCATTCCAGATCAGAAGAATCAGGTTCTCTGGGGTGGGGTCTGGATATTGGTATTTTTATTCTCTCCAATAATCTAATACGCAGACAGAGTTGCGAACCACTGTATAAAATGATGAGGTACTAGAAGGCAAGAACTACGGTTTGTCTCTGCAAGTCTAGTTCTTAGCAAAGATTACTACCCAATAAAGAATTGTCAAATGAATGAGGTAGGAAGCATAATAGAAGTATAAGAATAACTTATATAAGTCTCTTCCTACAAGTTTATCTTAAAATGTTGTGAAATAACTATATATTAGTCTAATGACTTCTGACTTATTGGACAACTTTGTTTAATCATATCAAACACTTAAATTGCCTAGGACCCAACATCTAACTAAGCAGTTTTCCCAGTGGTGGTAAACATGGTCCTAAAAGAAATCTAGATGGATCCTGCAAAAATATGAACATTAAGGCAGTTCATTAGCATAGCCTCTAAGTCCAAAAGCTGGACCTCCAAAGCCCCATCATGTAATGTAGATATATTTCAAGGTTGTTATCTCACAACTGTCAAACCCAGCCTCTTGTTGCTTTCTGCTGTGTAATTTATCCCTGAGAGTGGCATGAGAGTTTTTTTATTAATTTGTTTGTCAAGCAACACTCTCAGCTCTCTTGTAATTACGTTGCCTGTTAGTAGCATTAAGTACAAACATAGCTCTTGATTTTCACTTGTTAATTTGTCCCTCTCCTACATTTAGATATAGCAATAGATATAGTCATAAGATCAGAAAATTGCTGATGGTCAGGAGAGGGCAACATAAAGGCCTGTGTATCTTTGCCAGTAATTAATATGCAATGAACGAATGCCGTAAGGTGGAAAGATCACAAAAGAAGCTTGGGGTTTGAGTTGGCCCGAGTCATTTGCACTGTGTCTTTGGACAATTAGCTCACCTCTTTGCAGCTTGAACAACCCATCTCAAAAATGAAAGATAATGAAATCTATTTCAAATGCTTAGCAGAGTTATTATGTGCATAAAATAAGACAACAGATAAGAAAAATACTTAGTAAAATACAAACAACTATGCTAACATGCTTCTCTCATTCAGATGCAAACATTCTGTATACCCACTGTGTCATGGGCTACAGTGATATAAACAATGATGATTCTTATCACCATTGTTATCATAAGGATTATGCTGTTATAATGAAGTCCTGGTATCTTGTGGTGGTTAATTTCATGTGTCAACTTGGCCACAAGGTGCCCAAACATTTGGTCAAACATTATTCTGGGTGTGTCTGTGAGGATGTTTCTGGATGATATTAATATTTGGTAGACAGTAAAGTAAATTGCCTTTTCTAATGTGTGTGGGCCTCATCCAATCAGTTGAAGACCTGAACAGAACAAAAAGACTGAGTAAGAAGGAATTTCTTTCTGCCTGCCTTCACCTGAGGCATCATTTTTCATTTCCGTCTTTGGACTCAAACTGGAACTAAACCAGCAGCTATCTTGGGTACCCAACCTGCTGTCTGCAGATCTTGGGACTTGTCAGCCTCCATAATTGCATGAGTCAATTCTTCATAACATATCTATCTACCATCTATCTCTCCACCTATCTCTCTATCTATGTGTCCTTCTTTCTCTCTCTCCCCCACTTCCTTCCTCCTTCCTTCCTTCACTCCCTTTTCCTCTCTTTCACACACACACACACACACACACACACACCCCTTACTGGTTCTGTTTCTCTGGAGAACCCCTTACACATCTCTAGCAATATAAACAGTCTTTGGGGAGGCTTCAGAAATAACTCTGTAAATATAATATCTTACATTGCTGGAAGTGTTTTCGTAGTCATTAGAATCAGCTGGCCAGCTTTAAAAACATCAATTCCCAGCCCTGAGAGATTAGATCATCTGAATCAGCACCTCAAGATGGCAGAACATGGGAATCTGGATTTTAACAGGTTTCCTAGTAATTCAACTCACTAGCCATGTTTAGGAACCACCCAACTAAGTGGTTTGGTTGAGAAAACTAGAAACCAAAGATCTGTCTGATGTCTAAACTTTCATTACTTCAGCTTCATAGATTTCGTTTCTCTTGTCTCCTATTAAATGTAGATGAACTATATATATATAGCCTTTAACCATAAATTTAGAGTATAGTTATTTTGAATTCAACCCTGATCATATTCCTCCTATGTCTTTGGGGTCCCCTGTTGACTATCAATAAAATCCAATTTCCTTAAGATAGCATCCAAGTCCCTCTAAAATAGGACCCCTGGATAAGTCTCCAGCCTCATCTCTCATCACAGTCATTTACATACATCCTAAGTCCAACTTTCCAATGAGCGCTTGTTCCAGTTTCTGACCCTGTGCATTGTTCTTGTTCTCACCTCCAGCTGGAGGGCCCTGTCACCCCACACACTTATCCTTCAAGTTTTAACTAAAATGACATTTTACTCATGCAACTTCTCTAATAGCTCTCTAATATATTGCTTTATATCATAGCCATTTGTGTGTGTGTCTCCCTCAAGAATAGGGACTTCTCAAAAAATCAAGCTACAAGCTGCAAGTGCGTGCACCCAGAGCTCTGAATCTGGCACATGTAAGGTTCATATGGATTCAATGAATTGATGCAGGCTTATATTTCCTACATAGTTACCAAAAGGAAAAAATTTAAAAGTTGGACATTTTGTTGCAAACATGGAAAGAATATGGCAAGAAGGCATAGAGTGTAGGCTGAGCAGCACAGTGCACTGTTTAGAAGCAAGAGGTTCCAATCTAGGCTCCATTTCCATCTCTCTTACTCATTAATGATATGAGGGTCACATTATTAAGACTTCAATATCCCTGTTTTTTCATCCCTGAGTAAGAATGATGATGGTGTCAACCTCACAAGGCTGTTATGGGGATTAACTATGCTAAGAACTTCGTACATCATCAGGATGCATCATATAAACCACTGAATAAGTTATACTTGTTATTGGTGCTCCCTTATTATTTTATTGATGTTTAAGCAAGTGAGTATAGTCCTAGAAATAGAAGACTCCTGATTTATGGGTGCAAAGGAAAGTGGAAGAATCCTCAAGTGAACTTATCTTGTGGGCCATTTCCTTTTCTGAAGGGCATCCACCTCAGAGGAAGAAAAAGCCACAGAGTTATGCCTTTGTCTTTCATGGGCTGCTCCTTTCCCTGATGCAGTCCCTCCAGGAACATAGATCCGTGGGAGATTTGTGTATGTGCTCTGTTTCCCAATAGTTAAAGCAACTCATTTGTCACCACTAAGCATTCATCCTTTTTCTGGAGGTCAATTCACCAGGTGCCTGCACCTGTCCAGGGCAAGCCTGACAGACTAGGGGCAGTTGACCTGACAGCTACTGCACATGAGACTAATCTTCTCTTTGACTCATGGTAGAAGAACAAATGGACCAAATCTTGGCCCAGGCCTGGAAACTCTAAAACCACCCACCCTTTGAATTTTGAAAAGTGACCTTAAATGCCATTAGATAGAGACCACTGCCCTGTGACAAGGCTGAGGCCCAGATCAGTGGAAATAACTTATAATAAAGTACAGAGTTGGGGTTGACAAAGACCATGACGTCTATGACAAAGACAGTCCTGTTCCGGGAGAAATGTGAAAAAAGAAAGACAATGTTGTGAGGTTTTTATAAAAGCAAATGGATTGGATTTTAAAATGTATATAGAGACAGGGTCTCACTATATTGACCAGGCTGGTCTCAAACTCCTGGCTTCAAGGGATCTCTTGCCTCAGCCTCCCAAAGTGCTGGGATTACAGCCATGAGCATGGCCAGCCTTGATTGGATTTTTTTAAAATCTGAGGTTAAGTTCTTCATACTTTTATAATATTAAAGTTAATTTTCTTTATAACAAAATAACGATAGTCAGTGGCTGACTTGTTTCTTCAGTGTCCTTACAGCTAGATAAATAAAAGTTGGCAACTTTCTGTCCTTCTGCACAATTTTGGGGTGTTGGTTATTTTACTAGTCTATGAAATTCTCAAAAGTTTGGGGCCCTTTGATATTAGGGTTGAGAAAAGAGGCTCTAGAGTCAGAAAGACCTGGGCTATCTGCTTTGTTCTTCTTCCAATTTGTGTGACTTTGAGCTACTTATTTAACTTCTCAGAGTCTCTAAAATGGCAACAACAATAATAATTTTCTACCTTACAGGATCATCGCATGATGAAAAAAAGTTACCAGATGGCATGAGGTTAGCACTGGGCCTGACACAAAAATCATAATAATGGGTGGTTAAATAGGTTTTCTAGAATTCAACCATATAGATGAAACATAGAGATAAAAAGCAAATGCAGAAAGAATTAAGCATTTAATTTCCCTATGTGAAATTTCTCCTAGATATAGTCTGCATGCTTTGAGGACTGCTGGGTTTAGATTCAGACAAGTCTAAGTTTATACGCTACTAACTCAGGCCATTTTCTGATCTAATAAATTTAAATAAGGTAGCTCATTTCTCTGAGCTTCTGTTTCCTTATCTGTAGAATATAACTGCCATCACAGAACATCAGCACACTAGGTATTTTATACACATCCTCACTTAATATATGCAGCTATCCTACAAGATAGGCACAGTTGATTATTATCTGCAGTAGCGATGTTCTATAAAGTTTCACAAATACTGAACCATTGCTCCTAGGGGAAACACAGGGTCATGTTCCTGCAAGGCTCTGGTCAAAATATTTTCATCAACTGATCAATATGTAACCTTGTTTTACATGTTTCTGTTTAAAGACATCTTACTTCATATATTATGTTGATTCATTAACATTGAAATCATAGCCAGCAGCACTATAACTCATGCCTGAATGAAGCTTATCTAACTCATGTATTTTCTCCGTAAAGCAAATCCCATGAGCTTTATGAAATATGGGAGTGTCCTGTCTTAGGAACACCAGGCAGCTTCAGTACTATGTCTAGGGGCCATATTAAACCGTGAAATTACCAACAAAAATCACACACAAAAAATGCTAAACATGTCACCACGAAAAGGATGCTTGTTCATAGTAAGAGGGCTGGAACAAGAAGGCAGAGAAGATCACCTTGTACAACCTCAGCTGAGAACACGCATGTCAGGTGACTCAAATTTTTTGCCATTTTGTGTATGTCTGTTGATGACCACAAAAGCACTATGAGTACTGATTTTGGGGTTACAAATAAATTTTAGTGAGTAGTCAAATTTGCAAATGTGGAATCTGCAAATGATAAGAATCAACTGTACTATTCTCTTCATAGTCGAGAAATCTAAGGCTGAAAGAATTTATGTCATACAACTGCATAGTGGTTGAGTGGAAACTGGGTATCTATGTCTCCAAAGACCCATGTTATTTCTATTATTAACACAGTACCCCCCATGTCCTGGTTATCCTAGGAAACGGAAGTGGTATGAATGGCTACCTCACAGAAACACGGTAAGGATCAAATTAAGCACCTTGAAGGTGCTTTTTAAACCACAGAGCATCATACAAACATAAAGGATTGTTATAAGAGGGTTCAATTACAGTGAGGTTATACTATCTAACACTAAGGCCAACTATAATGAACTCCCTGATTCTTCCACAGTAGAAAGAGACCAAGTTAAATATCAGACCTTGAGAGGTTTGTGTCTGGGTAGCCCTTATCCCAGCAAGCAACAACAAGCCAGTGATTCAAGCTAATTCAATGCAGCCTCAGTGGGATTGCTCTTCTAGAGTTCTGAGAGCAAAAGAAGTACTTACAGTATATTTTAGTTAAAGGATCAAAATGCAGGTTGGACGCACTTAAAAAAATGCTTCTGATGTCAAGTTCACTTACAATTGCTGTTACAAAAATCTGCCACCCAGGGCCACAAAAAATCAACACAGCAGCATCAGCCAGCAGTGCGAATATTGACGAACAGGGGTGTTGTCTCAAAAACAATCCTGAAGTTATAGCTATACCTCAAAAGGGGAGGGGGCTGGGAGCCCACAGGCGCCATGTTAATTACAAAAGGGTATTTAATAATTGAGGCCAGACTCATCCAACATAGAATTTGAAGAATTAACCATCTCTGAGAAAAAGAATCAGTAAAGACAGAAAGGACTTAAAAATATTCATAGACTTGAACTCACTAATGATACTTCAAGAATATTAACAAAATGATCAGATGAGGAAAAATCTTGATGCATAAAGTTGTTCATAGTGTAGCTATTTCCAAATAGCTTTAATAAATAATGAGTATTTGGTTTAAATATTATGCTATATCCATACAATAAAAAAGTAAGTGTAAATAAAAAGTATTTTAAATAATTTTTAATAATACTGGGAAATAGTCAAAGTGTAATCTTAGTAAAAAAATAAATAAATAAAGACAGGATACAAAAAGTATGAATCGTCCAGGTGCAGTGACTCATGCCTGTAATCCTGGCACTTTGGGAGGCTGAGATGGGCAGATCACTTGAGTTCAGGAGTTTGAGACCAACCTGGCCAACAAGGCGAAACGCTGTCTCTACTAAAAATACAAAAATTAGCCAGGCGTGGTGGCAGGTGCCTGTAATTCCAGCTACTCAGGTGGCTGAGGCAGGGAGAATTGCTTGAACCTGGGAGGCAGAGGTTGCAGTGAGCTGAGATCACACCACTGCACTCCAGCCTGGGTGACAGAGTGAGACTCTGTCTCTGAAAAAAAAGTAAAAATAAAAGTATGAATCAAACTGTGTGTGTATTACTAAAAACAAGCAAAGAAACAGAAATACTGAAAAGGAACATGTTAAATATTAACAATGATTGATTGATTGGGGAAATTTTGAGTTAATTTGTATTTATTTTTTATGTCCAAGATTTCCACAATAAGCATATACAATTATTTTTAAGGTGTGGAGGCAAACAGTACAATGAAAGTACAATCCAATCTGCTATCAAGCTCCACACTCAAAAGAATGCTTTGATGAACAGAGCCACAGATTAAACAAGATTTTGCCTGTTCATCTAACAGGTCACTGATCTGTAAAAATATCAGATGTTTTCAGATTTTTCAAATCATTTATTATTAAGCAACTAGTTGGACTGCAGCCAACTTAACTACACAAAGAACATGAGATGGCCCCATCCTCAGAAAAGCCCCTGGGGCGGGCCAGGGTTTTCCTCTATTCACCTTTGTACTGCCAGAACCTTGTGCCTGCAAGAGATCAGGAGCTCAATAAAAATGTACTGAAAGAGTGAACACGTAGGGAAATAGGCTGCCCCACAGTCACAGGTCAGCAGACATCAGTCTTTCATTCACACATACAATCATTCAAAAAGGTATGAACCACTTACTCTATATACGTATGACTAGGTATGGACGGCCTTCAAGACATGCAATAACCGGTGATGGTCCTAATACGTAAACAAATGAAGGACTTCATGAAATAAGAAAGGTGTGGATAAAATGCTAAGGGAGTTCCTAAGCAGGAAGAACTTCTCCAGGTAGGAAGTTCAAAGATGTCTTCCTGGATGGAGGGGGATTTTGAGCTGGGTTTTGAAGGTTGAGCAGAATTTGGGCATGAGTGAACAAAGTGGAGAGAGGGTATCACAAACTGACACATGTGCTAATGACATGAGTTAAGTCCTGAATGTGAAAATGTATATGGCTTACAGAACAAAAGAAAAAAAAAAAATGCGAGCACGGGGATGGAAGGGAAGCAGGGAGGCTGAATGGAAGCACAGAGGCAAGGCTGAAGTAATGCATTGGGATCGGGTTATGTGGAGAGAGTTCTGAACGTTAACATTTGCTTTCTTCAGTAGATAATGGAGAACTGTGGAAAGGCTTTGAGTGGGATAGTGATCTGTTCAGAGAAATCTTTAAGAAGATGCTTGGGCAGCAATAGGTAAAATGGATGGGAAAAAAGAGAGGCAGGACCTGAAATGATAAGAATCTTCAGTGAACAGGCATGAACGCTCAACCAGAGAAGCGCTGGAAACTCAGCTCTTAGTTTCTTCCATTATCAGGATGGCTTCATCTCTCAGCTGCCAGATTTCCTTTGAGATGCTGAGGACCAACTATTACACAAATGCTTAAACCCTGGGCTCAGCCCCCAGCCCCTGTATGCCTCCTCCCTCTCAGAGGAAGCTGAATTGCTTTGCAAATATATGCAGATACATGCGAATAACAAAGCCATTAACATGTGCCCTAAGCCTCAAAGGGAAAGGTTTGCTTTGATCAAAGCTCATAATGGGATATATCCAAGGGGCAGAAAAACGATATCCTGCTCAGCCCAAACTGAGCTGAGGAAGGTTTAGACTCTGGAGCAGAAAGCCCTGCCTTAGTAACTGCTATTCAGCCAACTACTCAGGTGCACGGTGTTTCCCTTCTACACCCCCATTTCTTAAAGTTGAAATTGTTGTAAAAAAAACCTTCCCTTTGCTTCATTTTATCACAGCTGCAACTACTGATAGAAACGTGTGTGTGCGTGTGTGTGTGCGCGCGCGCACGTGTGCGTACGTGCGTGTATGTGTTTAATCTGATCTTCTAAACTCTGCTTCTCAAAGTGTGGTCTATGCACAAGCAGTATCAGCATCATCTGGGAGAGGGCTAGGAATGCAGAACCTCCAGCCAGACCCTAGTGCTAGTGAGTCGGAATCTGCTTTTTAACAAGATGCCAGGTGAGCGATGCATATGCACATTATACTTTGAGGAGCACCAATCTAAATGATCTTAGCATCCATAATTAGGATTTCTTAAGGGCCAGGACCCCACATCTTACTCACCTTCATATTCCTCAGGCACAGTGTATGGCACCTAATAGGTAATAAAAATAAGCCTTTGTTTCCTGTTGTGTAAATGGAGATAACAGCTATCTCAAAAGCTGTTGCATGGATTGAATGAAATATCAAATGTGAAGCATTCAAGCACAATGCCTGGCATTTGGGTGGGAAGTGCCCAAAGTTTTGTAATTCCCCATCAAAAGCAATTGTTGATCTGTGTACAAATAACCCCACATGTATGTCGAGTGTTTGGCATTTTATAAATGTCTATCCCATCTAATCCCCATGCCAGCCAGCAGGAGTTGCCATCTGTGTTTCACCAACCAGGAAATTAGGATCCAGAGAGGTTAAGGTGCAAAGTCCTAAGGCAATAGGCAGAGCTGGACTCTAAACCATGCCCCTCCCAATCCACCCTTCACTGTGTAGCCACTTGGCCCACAATGCACAGGCCTACTAAAAAGTTATCTTTGTGTCCACACCACCTTCAGGGTGGAATCCAAGCTCTTTAGCACAACCTGGCATGGGGGGCATAAACTGGCAGGGTCGATAGAACAATTTTACCAAAGACCCAGGGAGCCTCTCATAGCCTGGCCCCTGCCCACTTCTCTGCCCTCAGCTCCCTCTTCCTGATCTGATCTTTCTCCTGTTTCACGTCACATTCGTCAGTCCAAAGTCATCAGGACATTTCACATATCCCTGAATTCACTCTGGTCCCTTTCTCTGGAATGGGTGTGCCTGGTGCCTTTGGGTTGTATAGCTTTATTTGTCCCTCCAGAACCAACTTCACCCTTCTCCATTCTGCCCTGTGCTCCTGGAGGTTGTTCTGAACGGGATATAATGTGGGTTCCCAGGTCCTCTTCTTTCCAAATGGATTTGTCAGGGGATTAAAGAGAAAGTGGACAGTGAAGTCAGAGTATTTGTTCAAGTCCTTCCTACAAAGTTTGCACAAGCTGGCTGTACTCCTCTACAGAAGGTCCTTCTGTCTCATGGAGCCCCTCACTACAGGACTCTCACTGTCCAGATTGTAATCAATTCAGTCTACTTTCATACCACTTATCTGATACCAGCCTGGCTGCTATCAGATAAGCACCATATAACTTCACAGTTCCTTACGGTTTCCTTATGCCCTCATCTTTGGAAATAAATCTTCCATCATTTATCCTGTTTTGAATGTGCTGTTTCCTGTTGGGAAACTGACTAAAATATTCTTCATCCAGCAAATTCCTATGCATCCTTCAAAACCCAATCAAAGGGCCACCATCTCAGATTTCATGATATTTTGTGTTTCCCTCTCAGAACATTTCTGACACAATACTGCTAGTGTTCAAGTTCTCATCTGACTTCTTCAAGGGCAGTGATACTATTTTTACTGTACTTGACAGCTCCAGCATTTAGAAAGTACTGTATAAATATTTGTTGAGTAGATTAATTAAGAGTGACATTAAATTTTCCTAAGCAAACTATTCTACCTTATGAAGATGAACAAAATTTCTGCTGATTTTTTTTTTTTTTTTTCGTGAGACAGAATTTCACTCTGTCCCCCAGGCTGGAGTGCAGTAGTGTGATCTGGGCTCACTGCAAGCTCCACCTCCCAGGTTCACACCATTCTCCTGCCTCAGCCTCCCAAGTAGCTGGGACTACAGGCGCCCACTACCTCGCCCGGCTAATTTTTTGTGTATTTAGTAGAGACAGAGTTTCACCATGTTGGCCAGGATGGTCTCTATCTCTTGACCTCATAATCCACCCGCCTCGACCTCCCAAAGTGCTGGGATTACAGGCGTGAGCCACCGCGCCTGGCCTCTGCTGATATTTTTTTTATATACAAGGCATGGTTCCTCTACACTTAGAATAATCTTTTTTTAGGTTATCTAAATTGCACCTATTCCAGTTACACTAGGACACATAGTCACCCTGATTATAACCCATGCGTAGTGCTATGATATCCAGGGATGAAGTGAAATTTGAGGACTCTAAATTTGCTGAAAGGAGTGGTGAGAGTTGTAATTCCAGAATGGCCACCAGTGATCTTGCCACCTGGTATTTGTGTTCTGATATAATCTGCCTACCCTTGATTGTAGTGACTTGCTTCTAACAAATAGAATACAGCAAAAATGATAGGATGTTGCTTCAGCAATTATTATTTTGTTAGTTGCAAAGGAGTGTATGACTTCTGTTTCGCTAGCAGTCACTCTCTCACTCTCTGGCTCTCTTGCTTCCTTGCTCTGATAAAGCTAGTTACCATATTTGAACTGCCCCTACGAAGAGGTCTTTCTGCTAAAGAACTGAGGGCAACCTCTAGTCAACAGCTAAAGGAACCGAGCCCTCAGTCCAAATGCCTGCCAGGAGTGGAACTCTCCCAAAAACAACTGAGGAATCTTGAAAGGGGATTCTGCCCCAGTCAAACTGTGGGATAACTGCAGCCCCGACCAATATTGCAGCCTGAGGCAGAGGATCCAGGTAAGTTCACTCCAGATTCCTGACTTACAGAAATTGTGAGATACGAAATGTTATCACTTTAAGCCATAAAGTTTTGGAGTAACTTGCTATGCAACAATAGATAACTAATATGGATGTTTCTCTGAGTATCAGTGACTTTCTGGTTCCAGTCTGCCAGATCTTATAGCAGGTGAGTTCGAATTGGAAAATCAGAAAGAAAACAAACAAAAAAGGATCAAATATTTCCAGGTTATAGTTCTAGTAGCAGTTAGCCAGAAATGATTTCTTCCATACCAAAGGAGAAATGCAATAGGCATTAATCTGTCTCACTGATCTGAGTCTTCCTGATCCTTAGGGCTTTTTAGTTAAAAGTCAATTTGGGTTTGCAGCCACCTACCCTCTTCCCCCTTCTAAAATCCAAAAAGAATGAAAACCAAGGCTTTCACTTACTGAGTATGGTGGATTATCTGCCAAACGGCCACCAACGATTCCTTCCATCCATGTACATGCATGCTGCTTCTCCTCTCAAGTGGGAAAGTCTACTTCTCTTCCCCTCGAACCTGTGTCTTGTTCTGACCAACGGAATGTAGCAGAAGTAACACCCTGTGAAGGCCCGGTCTAGGTCTTAAGACCTCGCTGGAATTTAGTTTTGTACTCTTGGGAGCTCTGAGACACCATGTTAAGAATTCTGATCACCCTGCTGAAGAGAAAGTCCATGTGGAGAGAAACGAGCTGCTGGAGGTGAAATACTACAGTGAGTGACAGAGAAGCAGAGACAGCAAGCCCAGCCAACACCTAGTAGTTCCTGCCACCCTAGCTGCAGCGCCAACTAAGCAAAAGAAGCTATTTTAGATCCTCCAACCCCAGGTGAGCTACCCCAAACACCACCACCTGGAACAATAAGAGCTATGCTCAGTGGGCCCTCCCTTAATTGAAGAATCACAGGAAGATAAACAGTTTCTTGCTGTAAAACCACTAACTGTTAGGGCAATTTGTTACACAGCAATGGACAACCAAACTCCAGGGGACTAAGATGTCGTCAGGCAGTTAGCTAGGCTTTTCACCTGTACTTCATTACAGTCCTTACAACACCGAGTACGTGGAATGGATATTACCATCCCATTTCAGATGAGGAAACTGAGGCCCAAAGAGGATAGGTAATTTACACAACGTCACACAAATGCAAATGAGTCAGAATTCATATCCAAATTGTTTATTAACCTAAAACATGCGTACTTCACGTGAAACACTGAGATAGCAAGATAGTGTATGGTTCAGGGCCATCATTGGAGCCTATGTAGTCTAAGAGAATGGCGCCCCTTGGAGTTGTGAGATGTATAATCAAAGGCAGCATCAGCTCAGGACTGGTGGGATAAAAGCAAAGCAAGTTGTAAACAGCCCCTGGCCTATGGGGAGACTTGAGGTCTATTCTCCAGGAGCCTAAGGAAAACTGCAGCTTTGGGAAAAACCTGAGATAAGGTACTTTCACTATCTCAGTTTGAAGGGCTCCTTACAGATAGACCTTTGGATCTTTGACTTCAAATTGTGTCTCATGATCAGGAAGATGCACATCCGTATACGGTTGATGTTAAATAGGAGCTTGATTTAATTGGTATTCTCCAAACCCCCCTTAGCCTGGGGTGGGGCTGTAGCAATGAGGGAAAAAAAAGTTGCTAACAAGGACAGCATGGTAAGTGAGATTGTCAGGAAATCGGGCTAGGAAGTTGTCTGTGTAGCCTGCAGTTCCCCTAACAGTAATAATAGCATTTTCTAAAGTACTTAGCCTGTGCCAGGGACTGTTCTAAGCTCTTTCTTGGAACAATTATTAGCCCTCCTTTATAGATGATGAAACTGAGGCACATCTAGGTTAACAACTTGCCCAGGGTCATGCTGGTAGCTGGTAATAATGGAGAGCCCAGGGCCCGTGGGTTCTGCACTTGGAGCAGCAATGATACAGCTGGTTGAGCGTGCCCTGCCACTTTGGGCTGCCCACAGGGAGGTCTAGCTCTCCTCTTTCTGTGAGCTTATTGGAGGCTAAGTTCTGGTTCTTATAGTCTCCACTAAATGGGACCAGTTGTTTCATTATCTACTTTATCACAATCCACCAAAGGCCTTTATTCAAAAGTCAAATTCATACTTTTATCATCATAACAGTAGTATTGCAATTCTAGGCCTTCAGGCTTCTATTAATTTTTTTCAAGTGTCGTGGTTATAAAGCCTGACATATGATAAAACAGTATATGAGTACAGCTAAAATATGGTGACAGTGGAGGCAGAGGTAGAGAGGGAGCAGCAGGCGACAGAGATGGAGAGGTAGGTAGAGGCCAGACATGCGGAGACATGGAGGTCCCTATAGGGAGGTTAGATTTTTATTCAAGTATTGAAAGAGGCTATTTGTGGCAAGAAGTCTAGATTCTCTTCATCTCCCTAGATACACAGATGGACTACATTTCCCAACTTCTCTTGCAGTTGTATATGGCCATGTGACTGCCTTGCATTGGTTAAGGGATCAATTATTAGTTGACTTCTAGTCAATGGAATATGATTCTGAGCATGGCCCATTTAAGCTTCCCTTGCCTGCTCCTTCCCACTAGAATGAAGACCCTAGGATGCCTTTGTGTAGCTGTTGCTGTCAGTACTCCTCCCATCTTCCCTTAGACCTCTACCATTTTCCTGCACACTGACTCCAGGTGTTCTCTCTCCCCTAAAGGCTAGCACCTGCATCCCCTTATCATCGGAATGCCCTCAGGGTGTCAGAACCCCCTTTGCCTGCGCACACAGATTGCTAGAGGCACCTAGGAAGGTATTTCTCCTTAGAAGCAGACCTTAACCGATGCATGGCAGGCGTGAGCTTAAATGCTCTTACTCCCTTTTTCTGATGAGGATAGCTCTGAGTTGGGGTCTATGCTGTCTCCAGATCTTCCCTTATGGCTGGGGTCCCCAACTCCCGGACTGTGGATGGATACTAGTCTGTGGCCAGTTAGGAACTGGGCTGCACAGCAGGTGATGAGTGGCAGCTGAGCATTACCATCTGAGCTCTGCCTCCTGTTAGATCAGCAGTGGAAATCGATTCTTACAGGAGTGGGAACTCCATTGTGAACTGTGCATGTGAGGAATCTAGGTTACATGCTCCTTACAAGAATCTGATGCCTGATTGAGATTGATGTGAGGTGGAACACTTTCATCCCCACCCTGCTCCATGGAAATACTGTCTTCCACAAAACCAGCCCCTGGTGTCAAAAAACGTTGGGGAGTGCTGCCTTATGGGATTAGGCTAAAGTTACCTCTGTGGGGCTTTGGTTAGTACCATACCCTTGCTTACCTTCCTTCCTTTCCTCACCCCACTCTGTACTTCTGTGCAGTTTTTCCTGGGAAAGCTTCCTAATAGATCATGTTTGTATTAGTCTCAGTTTCAAGGTCGGCTTCTGGGAAATCTGACTTGGGATGGTTTTTAAACTAGGTGTTAATGGCCCTGAATGACTCCTTAGTGAGAAGCAGCCCTGTTGATCTACTCACTAATTCAAGTCATAACCATTGTGTATGAGCCATTATAAATTTTGGGGTCCCTTTGCTACAGTAGTTAGCCTACCCTAACTAATACACTATAAAAAACCATTAAGCAGAAGACTGACTTGATATCTTTTACATTTTAAAATGAATATATGGCCCTCTTATGGAAAATGAATTAGAGGGGGCAAACACCAAAATGAGGAGACCCATGAAAAGATTCCTGTAAAAGTATAGGAGACAATTGATGTGGCTTCCCAGACTTAGGTGGAGGGAGTTGAGTATGGGCATTCCAGGACACATTTTGGTTGGAAAGGAGAAAACTTGATAATGGATTGGATGTGGGGATGGAAGAGTGGAAGGTATTCAGCTTGACTCTTTGGTTCTGGATTGGAGACTAAACAGCCTCCACACAACATACAGATCACCTTGTTATCTAGGGACTTGATTAGAAAACAAACCTGTAGTACTATCTTGGTTCAAGTCTCATAATTTCTCTTGCCTTTTTTAAAGGAAAGAGAAAAGGAACCACTTGTGAATCAGCGGTTACCAACTGAGCACTCAGCCATGACCGTGGTTCTTCACCAGGGCTTTCTGTCACCTGGGTTTAATAAGCTCCTTTTTTTTTTTTTTTTTTTTTTTTTACCAAATCTACATCATGCAACTGCCACTTAAAGAGAGAACTGTCCTGATGGGGTGTTATTGGGGCCAGGATTTAAAAACTGCACGTGAAACACAGCCCTTCCATTCTGGGAGAGCAAGCCTCACACTGGATCTTCAGGGTAGTGCAAGGTTGATTAACACAAAGGAAGGTCCCTGCTCCCAAGGAAGCAATGCCAGCTGCAATGATAAGTCATAACACCCTTCCCCGCAAAGCTTAATACATGTAGAAAGTTAAATATATGCTATGAATAATATCAAAAAACCAAAGATACTTACTTCAAAGCTTAATTTCAGTGTCTCCAATTCCCCACCCTGCAATGGAGACCATCATATGTACATTCGGGTCTTAATTTCTTACTGGCCATCCCATCCTCCTTGCCTTCCCTAGGGAGCCTCCACAGCCCACACTGCCCCCCCACACCAACCCAACTAAGCCCCGACTCTGTTAACTATGTCTCTTCAGTTTCTGTATTTCTGATGCTTTGACATCTGGGGCTTTGCCGATACTGCAGACTGCTACTCAGTTCCCAGGCTTAGCTAATTCCTAGAGATAGTAACAAACTCTCTCAGGAGCTCACCTTTCAAACGCTAACCAATCTCTCTAGAATCTATATCCCCAACCACCTCCTTTATCTACTCTAGCCCATTTATCCACCTGCTCCTATCACCTGAGCCAGGAACCAGACAATGGGGACAGGCTGTATTCCCCAGAGCCTGCTAAACGATCTAAACCAGCCAAACTGCCTCACCTGTTCCTTCCCACAGAAACCACAATGAAGTATCTTGCTCAGAGTCCCGCCTTCCCTCTACTTCCTGAGCAATCCTGGTGCCTTGAGTGTGCAGCCCCCACAAGGTATGGCACCTTGTCTTGGGGTCTGTGAGTGTAACAAGCTATCTTTTCAATGGGAGTCATCTCCTGATCTGTTGGCCTTGCCACGCCAAAATAATAACAAAACCTATATTTTAAAATACTTGCCCCCCTCTCAGAGCCTTCTGTTCCATCCCAGGTCTGCCACACTCCTTTTCAGCCTATAGGAGTTTGACATCTGAGACTTTGGCCTCTCCCCAAGTCCTTGCACCTGGAGCCAGTAAGAGACAGTGTGGCCCAGTAGTGAAGAGTACAGCGGTCAGAATGCCTGGGCCACCTAGAAAAGATTTCCTCACCTTTTTCTGTCCCATATTTCTCTTCTTTCTACAGGGATAATAAAAGTACCCATCTTAATAATTTATTGTCGAGATTGAATAAAACAATAAATATGAAGTGCTTACAAAAGTGCTTGGCACATGGGAAAATTTCAATGACTATTAGTTATCAATATTAATCCATTATTGTTAGGAAGCAAGAGGAACAGTGCTAGCAAAACTAGCAAAAAATATATAAAATTTTACCTATTGCTTCACCAGTGCTTTCCACACACATAGAATTAGGGGTGGGCAGCAGGGAGGAATGATTGCATATTCATAAGCATCTCCAACCAAATTAATTGATAGAGCACGATAGTAATAAAGGGAATTAATTTCCATTTTAATAACTTCACATGCTACATGTTAAGTATAGGTCCATATTACCAGTGGTCACCTAATTCCCCTTTGCATCTGTTCCATGTTGATTATGATGTCAGGAAAGCAAAAGTTAAATCCCTTTTTAAGGAAGAAAAAAAAAATCTAATTTAATAACATTGCAATCCTGTTGAAAGCATGATTAAATCTTAATAAGAGTGGAAGGATGTTGTGTTTCATGTCTATCCCTCTTGAAGCCCTGGCAACTTGTTCAGGGATATAGACGGGGTTGTCAAAGGACTTCACAGCCCAACCCTGGTCTCATCTGCCGGCATCCAAGACGCAGCAGAAATCTCTGATGGTGCTGACACTTCTATTTTCACTTTTCTCATCCTAGTGTTTTTTCTCATTAAAGCAGTTTGATTCTGTAATTTCTACCAGTACAGATAAAAATAAAATGACTCCCAACTTTTATTTTGACCTTATAAAACTGTGTAATTGGTTCAGAATCTTCAGGCTAAATGAGTTTCCTGTGGATTGAGAACATTGGACAGAGGAATCATAGAGTTAAAAATATACCACATGTCTAAATAGAATTAGCTCATACTATCCTATTTGAATGTCCAGAAACTGAAGTCTAATGTTGATCTCAAGAAAGCTTAGTTTCTGATGTATTCATATTTTTTCTCTTCAAAATAAACATAACGGCACAACGTGCAACAAAAGGCATCCACCTCAATTCTCTCTTCTTTTCCTGAATCTCACAACTGTCAGAGAGTCCTAATTAACTACAGAATTATGTCCAACCTCCTAAAAGTTGCATCTGGGACCCCTGGGGATTGGCTCTTGGCCGAATTCCTCAACCTCACCTGTTCCTGCGTCATCAGACCTATGCATCACCCCCTGGATACATTACAATTCCCTAAACACCACACTGGTCTCTAGCTCTGCATCTTGGCAAGTGCATTGCTGCCTATCTGAAATATACTCTCCTACTAATCTTTTTTCCAAACCCCGCTTCTCCTTAAGAGTTAGTTCCAGTGTCTCCTCATTTGTGAAGCCTTTAATGTCTTCCTATTGAGCAGACCCAGGAACCCAGGCCCTCTGAGCTCTCACATAATCTTATGCAAGCCTGCAAATTATACTTGTCAGATTATTGCGCTATATCGCAATGATTGGCTTACTTGTCTCTAATCTCTTCTAGGCTGAGATTATGAATGCTGGAGCCGCATCTTTTCATCTCTATGTTTCTGTACATAGCATCTAGAAAAACACTTGGAATATACTAGGCCTTCAGCATATGATTGTGGGCTGTCTCATAAGAGCCAGACTTACACAGTGTGTATTGTGTTTCAGTCACAACTCTGAGCATTAATGCCTATATACTCTCATTTAAAGACCCTGGCACCCAGGATCCTCTTATTACCATCCCTGTGTTACAGTTGCAGAACCTAGAACATTGTGGGGTAGAGTAACCTGCCTAAGCTCATACAGCTAACAAGTGTCAAGAGTATATGGTGGAGATTCCACGTCAGTCTGGCTGCAGAGTGCAGGTCCTTAAACACTACCCCACACCACCCTCAAGGAAGGGCCTCCTTGACAATGCCTTGGGCTTGGCAGCTCATATTCCTCTAGCAAGCTAGAATTGGCATTGGCTTCCTGTGCGCTCTAAACTAGGAAGGATTAGGAGGCTGCATCAGGGCTGGCTGAGAAAGAATGCTTTGATCAATTAGCCACTCCCAGAGTCAGAGCCACAAAATAGTGCCAATCTCTGATTGCTGGGTGATAGGCCATGCATATCTGCTAAGAAAGGGCTTGTCCCCCACACTAACCTCCCAGTTTAAGTGTCTGCATGGTTTGGACTTTGGATGATTCATAAATAGTAGAAGCCACAAATATCCATCCTTATCTGCCAAGTCTCTTCCTTATCAAACGTCTCTGGCCGGGTCAGCTCCATTCTGGGAATAATTTTGGTTAATAAGCTAGAGCCCTGTCTCAGGTGGCTGGCTGTTGGGTTAAAGAGCAAAGGAAATGAATAAAAGCACATAGCCACGCACAAAGAGGATCTGGCTTATTTAATGTATACTTCTGACAAAACCACAACTGGATTTCATATCTGTGGAAGCAAGTTCCTACTGGACCTTCTGAAGCAGGTATGATTTAAAGACAATCTTTTAATGGTACCACATTTAATAAATAGAGGCTTTAAAACTGTTTAGTTTTACTTCTCTTTTTGAACTTCCAACTCTTAGGATATTCAACAAACCTTTATTTGATATCTACTGTGTATCAGATGCTGTTAGACACTAGGAACATAGCAATGAATAAAAGTAACAACAACAAACCCCCAGAGCTGACAGTTATTAAGTTTCTACTACATGCCAGCCTTTCAAGCAGGTTGTACACACCCAAAACTACACATACTGAGCGATAGTTCCATACTGGCAATATGTTCATGGCGCATTGAAAACACAAAGGAAAAGGAGGGAGGTGGGGGCAGGGTGAAATCCCCTTGGGAAGAAATAGATATTGCTTGGGACAGAAGTTGGGAAAGGATACTCTAGGAGGAACAGCATGTGCAAAGACTATTCACATGGAAGCATAAGATAGCATCGTCAGTAATTCAACAAATCTGAAACTCAGAGTTTAAGGCAGGGAGTACTGAGAGACTCAGGAAGGAGCAAAGGTATTAGAGGAGCTTAGATTTATCTTGAAGGCAAGGGACACCACAGACAGATTTTAAGTGAGGCTTGGGGGAGGCATTATAACAATCAGATTTGCATTTCAAAATGAGCAGTCTACTTACTACACTGTGCAGTGATGGATTGGAACCAGGAGAAGCTAGAGGTAAAGATTCTAAGAGCAAACGTGTTGCATGCTAACAGCTGAAATGTGGTGTGTACATCAGTAGAAAAGTTTATCCAGCAAGTTTAGTACAAAGGAGTATATAAAGGAAATACATGAAGATCAAATGTCCTGACAATATATTCCAGAAGGAATGAATCACCAAAATATTAATGTATAGCCGTTGTGCTGCTCTTTCCAAACTGGTAACACAAGGTAGTAAGAAGGCAGATAAGAGACCAAAATTCTCTGTCCCTTTTGAGCCGATCTTGTTAGTGACATTAGCTCTATCTATGTACTAATTTCTTTATCAACATGAAAGGTACATCACAGAACCTATGTAAACGGGTCAAGTGATATAATTTCATATTAGAAAACGAATGCCTTTAGGGACCATTAAAAAACAATTTGGATAATATATTTCTTTCACTTCTAGCAGAATTTCAAGTTTAAAAAAAGTTGGAGTTGGAGAAACTTCAAAGACAGTATAGCCCAAACCCTTCAATATATGGATTGATACCTTTACCTCTTCTATTTCCACTGCTTGCAGTGCTTTTTCAATCTGATCCATCTGACAAAACTCTCTTCACCCATGACCCATGATGTCCTCACAGTCACTCCTACTCTAAAGCCTTCTGTGAATCTCACAAAAGTAATACTCACTTCCTCTTTGGGGCTCTGGGAGTAGTAGTTAATGTCTGGTCTTTTCTCATCTATAAAATGAGATCACTATTGTGCCATGAAATGAATACTTGACAGAGTCAAACAGAGAAGACAATCACAACCCACCTTTTTTTTTTAAAGACAGAGTCTTGCTCTGTCGCCCGGGCTCAAGTGCAGTGGCACGATCTTGGCTTACTGCATCCTCCGCCTCCCAAGTTCAAGCGATTCTCCTGCCTCAGCCTCCCGAGTAGCTGGGATTATAGGCACACGCCACTACACCTGGCTAATTTTTGTATGCTTAGTAGAGATGGGGTTTCACCATGTTGGCCAGGCTGGCCTTGAACTCTTGACCTCGTGATCCGCCCGTCTCAGCCTCCCAAAGTGCTGGGATTACAGGCATGAGCCACTGTGCTCACCACAACTTACCTACTTTATAACATTGTAGATGTGTCAATTACCTGTATATTTAATCTTAGATCCCTTCTGTCTGTCTTTGAAAAATTTGCAGGAAACAACATTTCCTTAGCTTCCTTCTTTTTGAGTTTCTGAGTATGTAGTACTCATTTGAGGCTGTGGGAAGTTGGAGACCAGGAGGAGGGAAGAGGGATGGGGTATTTTTACCCTTGGCTTTCCTGGTTTGGGATTGCATCTCCAGAAATGGTAGCATCTACTCCAGGGCTCCTCTGTGCTTCTAGCTTCTGAAGGTGACTATGTCTCTGGGATTTGGTGGTACCACTTTTTTCCCCTATTCCTCTAGCCTGGGGGTTACAGTGGCTTCCTCCTATTGCTGCTCTCTACCTTGTCTCAATATCCTCTTTTCACTTCTTAGCTCTTCCATCTTGTATGCAACCATCTCCTGTATTGAATCTTCCCTGTTTCAAATACCTAGACAGATTTCTGTTTTCTGAGTGTCTCCTGTTATATTAGACAAAGAGAAAAGGAGAGGAGAAACAACTAATATAATTACTGACAATGTACTACATATCAGGCTTTTACTCTGGACGTTAGATTCATAATTTCACTATAGCACAGTGGTTAAGGTTACAAAGTTTGTCAGAGAGACCAGACTTCAGATCCCAGTTCTGACACGTACAAACTTAGTCTTACCCTGTTTCTACATCTGCCAATTAGAGATAAGAGTAGTATTTACATGTAGAGTTCAGAGGATTCAGAATCCTACATATAAAAGCACTTATCACAGAATCCAACACACGGTACTCAATGTTAGTTAATGTTAGTTATTAATAACAAATTTATCATAATAATCTGAACACACCAGTAAGGCTGGTATTATTAATATTCCTCATGACATGTGAGAAAATCAAGATTCATAGAAATGAGCTAATATGCCCAAGGTCACATAGCTAATAGAGGGATGCTAGGATTAGAACTCTGACTAGAAAATCTGTTTTTTTCTACTATACAGAATGGGCTTACAGATGAAAACATACAATTGGAATCTATATAAATATTATAGTTTATGAATATAAAGCTTAAATTATCTGGCTCCCTAGTTAATTGCATTGTTATTAGGAGCAGAATTTGAGAGTATCCCGAATCCTGACAAATCCTATCCTGCAGGCTGGCCTACAGCACTGCAAGGACAGCAGGGTGGTCAGGGCTGGCAGCGGGAAGCACTTGGCACTGGGAGGCCACACCCACACTCCGACGGGCCTGCTGGCAGGGGCTGTGGAGTGGGCCTCACCTACTCATTACTGCCATGCTGAGGGGGTAAGGGCTAATGGACTGCCAGTCCAGGGGGACGGTCTGTAGCTCCGCGCAGCTCTCTCCACAGCATCCAGGCCTGAACCTGTGACCCCAACTCCGCGAGCAGAGCCATTACCCACCCCTGAGACTGCCGGCATTAAGATCCTCTCATTACTGGCCATGCAGATTGTTCCCGGCGATAATGAGGTGGCAAGAGAAGAAACCATCCTGGGGGAACTTCTGAGAGCCAAGCCTTCGACAGTAGATGAATTCCTAACCTGTCGTTTTAAAAACTGTCTCTCCAAATTGCCAGGAATATTTTTTTCCAGGAAAGCTTTGACCCTTCTCTTTATCTTTATTTTTAGACTATGTGCTGAAAGAGGTAGAATTCCATACTCACTCACCCCTTTCTTCCCTTGCATCTTTGTTTTTATCTCCATCCTTCTCTTGCCTCCTCTCTCTCCCTTTTTCTCTCTTTTTTCTTTTTCCCCTTTGTTCCTTCTCTTTTTTCCCTTTATTCTCCTATCCCTTCACACAGCATAAAGATGCAAACTTTGGAACAAAATACATTATGGGTCCAAATTGCAGCTCTGCTCCCTGGTAATTAGGGATTTGGGCAAGATTATCAATTTTTTTTTGGAGCTTCTGTTATTTATCTGAAAATGGAGACTAAAATTTTCAGGGTATTAAGGTTATTAAATGACCTTATTTATAGAAAGAGGCCTGTTAAGGTACATGGGCACATAATCGGCACAGAATAAATGCAGGTACCTTCCTGTATTCAGCAAGGCTTTATTGAGTTGAGTCCATGTTATATGTCAAGTCCTGTGGTAGATACCAGGAGACAGAATAAGTTTTGGTTTCTTCTGTTAAATGAGTTTTCCATTTTGACACTCAAGAAAAGCCTGGGAATTTTGAATTTTCTTAAACTAAATAAAGATAAATATTCTTCCTAGTGTACATCAAATATCCAATTGGATGTAACTAACTTCTTTTCTCAAAGCTAAGCAAACTGATGCAAAGGACATCATGGCAATTAAAATGTTCATATCATCTAAATCATTTTCTTGGGTAATATCTTGTCCCTCCCACAGAACACGTTTACAGAAAGAAGACCTTCTTTTCTTTTGTTGGTTTTATTTTCTGTTGATTTTTTTTTCGAAGGTAGGATTATGAACTACTTTAAGGCCCTCTGAAACTAGGAAGGATGTGAGTAAAGTACGTCACATCCTTATTTTTATTTGCATTTTTAAAATTCCTAATGAGGTTGAACACATTTCCATATTAGTTTCAAGGTACTTTGCTAGAACTTGTTTTATGATTTTAATTGGTTACTGTCCATCTGGTATCTTCTCTACTACGCCATGAGCTTCCAGAGAACAGAGCCTGAGCAGCACTTGTCTTTGTATTCTTTGTGTGGTGCAGTAAACAAAGCATCTCACACAGACTGGTTGCTGTAGAACAGAGTTCCTGCCATGTGCCAGCCACTGGTGCTGGGGATAGAGGGATGGGAGCTCTCAGAGGTACACTCTAAGTCCACGGACACCTATAATTTCTGGGCCACTCGCTGAGTGGAGAAGAACTGATTTTGTTTGAAACTGAAGTCCAAAGTCCAGCTCTGCCACTTACTGGTGGTCTGATCTTGGGCAAAGTTGCTTCATCTCTTTGAGCCTCAGTTTCTTTAGCTGTAAAATAAAGACAAGCTCCAAGATCCTTCCAAATTCTTATCATGACATGATATTTGTGTAACATATACATAGCCTGAAAATGAGATTCAAACTTTAGTTATTTTGGAAATTCTGTTTATTATGCCATGGATTGTGTCAAGCAGTTTCACCCAAAAGAAATATAGCATGGGCTATGAATGCAAGCCACATATGTCACCTTAAATTTGCTACTTAGCCACGTTTAAGTAAAAATAAACAGGTGAAATGAATTTCAATAATATATTTTCTTTAATCCAATATATCCAAACTGTTATCATTTCAACAAGTGGCACTGGCCACATTTCAGGTGCCCAATAGCCACGTGTGGTTGGACAGCGTGGCGTGAAGTGTGGCACAGGGGAGGTGGGCTTCGCTGCTGCTGCTGCCCTCTGGTGGATGTACAGGTGAGCGGCCTCCCACAAATGAGGCGTGTGGGTACAATGAAGTCACCAGCCCGTGTGTCCTACTAACCTTTATCATAGCCCCTTCACTCCTCTCATTTAAAGCATAGATACTAATTTTGATTTTTTTAACCCATTCGCTTGTTTATAGTTAAAGAGCCACCTTCGATTCACTAGTCAAAGTAATCACATTGAATCACAGCAGAGCAGAATAAATGAAAGATCTTCATGCAACTCCATACATGTGAGAAATATGGGCTCTTCTACTGACACTCTCTTAGGCCAGGAACTTAACTAGGTCATCTCTCTGCCTCAGTTGAAATTCCAGTCAACAACTGTTTATCTGTCATCCAAGGAAAAAGGAAACATAAATAACCTGAACTATTTTTTTAAAGGCATTTGTTCAGCATCACGATCAGACTATTACATTTAGCAATCAGCAGCATGGGTGCAAAAAACAATCTACATTAAAACCCTTTGTTGGAATGCTTTACACTTTCCACAGAACAGAAACTAAAATAACTTGTTATACAATTAGTCACAAATATAGTCCTCGAGTTTTTTTTGCCCATACACATGATTATTTGCCTAAAACATGTCTTCTTTGTAGCAGCTAGGCCCTGCCACCGTTGTGCTTGGCTGAGTTCACAAATCACAAGTTGTAACCTGTAGCTTCCATGTCACTTCTCTGGCTCTACTCTCCTGCTAAGCTTTGTTTCCTAATTAAAATCTTCTGCCACTGCCATAGCTACTGCTGCTACTGGAACCGCCATAGCCACCTTGGTTTTGTGGTTTGGCAAAGTATTGGCCTCCACCGCCATAGGGGCCAGAGCTTCTGCCTCCAAAATTTCCTCCCTTCATGGGTCCAAAATTTGAAAACTGACTATTGCAATTACCCAAATCACAGTAGCTTCTGCCACCTCCAAAATTGCTTCCACTACCACCGCCAAAGCCACCTCTGCCTCCGTTGTTAAAGCTGTCATAGCTGCCACTCCCGCCATAGCCACTGCCCTGGTTTCCATAACCCTGTCCACCACATCCATAGCCTCTGCTTCCTCCAGAGTAACCAGTGCTGCCTCCTCTATAACCACCATCATTACCAAACCCATTATAACCATCCCCATTGCCACCATATCCACCACCACCATGGCTGCCACCAAAGCCACCATGACCACTAAAGTTTCCTCCATGACCAGAATTGTCATTCCCACCAAAACCACCTCCATGACCACCACCAAAGTTTCCAGAACTTCTTTGGCCTCTTTGGCTGGAGGAAGCACTAACCATCTCTTGCTTTGACAGAGTTTCCTAACTTCACAGTTGTGGCCATTCACAGTATGGTATTTCTGAATGGCAATCTTATCCATGGAGTCATGGTTGTCAAAGGTTACAAAGGCAAAGCCCCTTTTCTTGCCACTGCCTCGGTCAGCCATGATTTCAATCACTTCCATTTTTCCAAACTGTTCAAAATAATCTATTAGGTGATGTTCTTCAGTGTCTTCTTTAATGCCACCAACAAATACCTCTTTCACAGTTAAATGGCCACCTGGTCTTTGAGAATCTTCTCCTGAGACAGCTCTCTTTGTTTCCACAGCTCTTCCATCCACCTTGTGTGGCCTAGCATTCATGACTGCATCCACCTCCTGCACAGTGGCATATGTGACAAACCCAAAGCCCCTGGAGTGCTTGGTGTTTGGATCTCTCATTACCACACAGTCCGTGAGCGTTCCCCATTGCTCAAAATGGCTCCTCAGGCTCTCATCAGTTGTTTCAAAGCTCAATTCTCCAATGAAGAGCTTCCTCCGCTGTTCCGGCTCTTTAGGAGACTCTGACTTATATATGATGGCAGGAAGAAGAGAGACTTTAACGATGCTGCATCGGTGGCATCCACGGGCGGAAAGGAGCAAGCTGACAAACGTATCTTAACCTGAACTATTTTTGCACTTCTTTCCTATAATAATTATGCTCAGAGTCATCCAGCAACCACATTGAAAGCTTCTGTGGGGCCTTCTGCATCACTGGAGAAGGAATTGATTGTGTCTGGTAAATTATAATTCTTTCCAAATTAGAACCAACTATATGACATAGGTTGTGACCTTCTAGTAAGTAGAGTATTTGATGAGCTGGAGAAAAATTATTTTGGAAAAGAAGAAAGAGATTTTGGATCCAGACTTAGATTTGACTCTTAACTATGCTATTTGCTATATGACTTTGAGTTTGAAATTTAGTCTTTTTAGATTTTAGTTTTCTTATCTGAAAAATAGAAATGATACCTCACATTGCAGGGTATTCTTAGTATTACATGATCACCATTTATTCAATAGATACTTATTGAGCACATATTATATGCCTGCCATACTCATGCACACACACACACACACACACACACACACACACACACACACACACAGAGCAGTGAATAAAATAGAATCCACCTCTCCTTTCATGGGGCTTTTAGCCTGGTAGGGAAAGAAAAGTGTTTGAAAAGGGGGCATACAGGACACCATGAAGGCATGAAGTTGGGAACCTTATGGAGTCTCAGGCAGGGTACCCTAAAGAAGTGATATTAAATGGAGACCATAACAATGAGTAGAGATCATCTAGATAGAGAGTTGTATGGAGAAGGGTAGAGGGTGTATAAGGCAGTATTCTAGGCAAACAGAACAGCATGTGCAAAGGCCCTGAGTTAAAAGAGAACATAGATCAGTTGAGCATCTGAAAGCAACTCAGTCCAGAACAGAAAGAAAAAGCAATGAGGCTGAAATTTATCGGGCCAGATACAGCAGGCTCTTGTGAGCCTATAAGAGTTTGGTACTATATTCAAAGAGCATGGAGCTATTGGAAGATATTAAACAGGAGGGTAATATTATTATATTTCTTTTTGAATTCTTTCTGGCTCTGCAGTAAGACAGGTATTCAGTTATGGTGAGGAGAACAAAGTGTAGGTTACAGCAGAAATAAAGGTGAAATATGATGGGATTTTGGACTAGACATGTGGTAGTGTGATGAAGAGAAGGAATTAATCATTAATCTAATGAATATTTATGTAGAATAAGAGAATTAATCGCATTGCTTTATTTTTATGAGTTGAACAGTGGCACATGGCTGATAGACTTTGCCTTGCTGAGCTTTTCCTAAGTATCTATAGTTCATTCAGCAAATATTACTGATGCTCTACTACATGCTACATGTTGTTCTAGGTGTGGGAAATACTGTGATGTCTTACTCCATTTTGTGTTGCTATAAAGGACTACTTGAGTCTGGGTAATTTATCAAAAAAAATTAGAAGAGATTTTTTTTCATATGTACTTTAAGTTCTAGGGTACATGTGCACAACATGCAGGTTTGATACATATGTATACATGTGCCATGTTGGTGTGCTGCACCCATTAACTCATCATTTACATTAGGTATTTCTCCTAATGCTATCTCTCCTCCTCTCCCTCATCCCCCAACAGGCCCTGATGTGTGATGCTCCCTGCCCTGTGTCCAAGTGATCTCATTGTTCAATTCCCACCTATGAGTGAGAACATGCGGTGTTTGGTTTTCTGTCCTTGTGATAATTTGCTCAGAATGATGGCTTCTAGCTTCATCGATGTCCCTGTAAAGGATATAACTTATCCTTTTTTATGGCTGCATAGTATTCCATAGTGTATATGTGCCACATTTTCTTAATCCAGTCTATCACTGATGGACATTTGGGTTGGTTCCAAGTCTTTGCTATTGTGAATAGTGCCGCAATAAGCATATGTGTGCATGTGTCTTTATAGTAGCATGATTTATAACCCTTTGGATATATACCCAGTAATGGGATTGCTGGGTCAAATGGTAATTCTAGTTCTAGATCCTTGAGGAATTGCCACACTGTCTTCCACAATGGTTGAACCAATTTACACTCCCACCAACAGTGTAAAAGTGTTCCTATTTCTCCCCATCCTCTCCAGTGTCTGTTGTTTCCTGACTTTTTAATGATTGCCATTCTAACTGGCGTGAGATGGTATCTCATTGTGGTTTTGATTTGCATTTCTCTGATGGCCAGTGATGATGAGCATTTTTTAATGTGTCTGTTGGCTGCATAGATGTATTCTTTCGAGAAGTGTCTGTTCACATCCTTTGTCCACTTTTTGATGGGGTTGTTTTTTTCTTGTAAATTTGTTTAAGTTTTTGTAGATTCTGGATATTAGCTTTGTATCAGATGGGTAGATTGCAAAAATTTTCTCCCATTCTGTGGGTTGCCTTTCACTCTGATGGTAGTTTCTTCTGCCGTGCCGAAGCTCTTTAGTTTAATTAGATCCCATTTGTCTATTTTGGGTTTTGTTGCCATTGCTTTTGGCGTTTTAGTCATGGAGTCCTTGCCCATGCCTATGTCCTGAATAGTATTGCCTAGGTTTTCTTCCAGGGTTTTAATGGTTTAAGTCTAAGATTTAAGTCTTTAATCCATCTTGAATTAATTTTTGTATAAGGTGTAAGGAAGGGATCCAGTTTCAGCTTTCTACATATGGCTAGCCAGTTTTCCCAGCACCATTTATTAAATAGGGAATCCTTTCCCCACTTCCTGTTTTTGTCAGGTTTATTAAAGATCAGAGGGTTGTAGATGTGTGGCATTATTTCTGAGGCCTCTGTTCTGTTCCACTGGTCTATGTATCTGTTTTGGTTACTGTAGCCTTGTGGTATAGTTTGAAGTCAGGTAACGTGATGCCTCCAGCTTTGTTCTTTTGGCTTAGGATTGACTTGGCCATGTGGGCTCTCTTTTGGTTCCATATGAAGTTTAAAGTAGTTTTTTTCCAGTTCTGTGAAGAAAGTCATTGGTAGCTTGATAGGGATGGCATTGAATCTATAAATTACCTTGGGAAGCATGGCCATTTTCATGATATTGATTCTTCCTGTCCATGAGCCCATGGAATGTTCTTCCATTTGTTCGTGTCCTCTTTTATTTCATTGAGCAGTGGTTTGTAGTTCTCCTTGAAGAGTTCCTTCACATCCCTTGTAAGTTGGATTCCTAGGTATTTTATTCTCTTTGTAGCGATTGTGAATGGGAGTTCACTCATGATTTGGCTCTCTGTTTGTCGAAGAGAAGAGATTTATTAGGCTTACAATTCTGCAGTCTGCACAAGAAACATAGTGCCAACATCTGCTTTTGGTGATGGCCTTAGGCTGCTTCCACTCATTACGGAAGGCAAAGAAGTGCCAGCTTGTAGAGGTCTCATGGTGAAAGAAAAAGCAAGAGTGAAAGTGGGGAGCTGCCAGGGTTTTTTAAACAACCAGCGTTCATGGGACCTAATAGAGTAAGAACTTACTTCCCAAAAAAGGCTTAATCTATTCATGAAGGGTCCACCCCCATGACCCAAACATCTCCCATTACCCAATTCTAAAGCCACTTTCACATATTCAGCTATCTTTATAGCAAGACCCCACTCTTGGTACCAGTTTTCTTTTTCTATTTTGTTTTGCTATGAAGGAATGCCTGAGGCTGGATAATTTGTAAAGAGAAAAGGTTCATTTGGCTTACAATTCTGATGTGTGGAAAGGTTCAATATTGGGCACCTAGTGGTCTCAGGCTGCTTCCACTCATGGCAGGCAGTAGGTGAGGGAGAGCCCATGTGTGCAGAGATGGCGTGGTGAAAGAGGAAGCAAGGGGCTGGGGAGTGCCAGGCTCTTTTTCAACAACCAGCTCTTGAAGGAACTTTAGAGCAAAAACTCACTCACCCCCGAGGGAGGGCATTACTCTATTTATGAGGGATCTGCCCCCATCACTCAAACACCTTCCATTAGGCCCCACCTCCAACACTGGGCATCAAATTTCAACATGAAGTTTGGAGGGGACAAATAACTAAACCATAGCAGATGGTAAATGAAAACAGACCAAAATTTCAGCTCTCATGGAAATTATATTCTTTTGGAAATATAGTAAAGATAATGTATGAAAGTAGGTGCCACATGGTAGTAACCAAAAAACATAGATTCATTTCCTTCTTCCCTTTCCTAGCTATGGCAGAGAAACCCAATTTGTATATTTACATTTAAATAACTCTGTGAAATTAGTCTGCAAGCTAAACCAATGCCGTACTACCAGATAAAAGTTTGAGATTCCCATGGTGTCAACCATACTCGCTGTTGATCTCTGTTTGGATCTCACTTCCTGTCTTCTCACCTAAACCATGGCCCCACATTATTGCCTGCTAGTTATTTTCACTTGTATGCTATACTGAAGGGAACAACAAGAGGGAAGAAGTTAGCAAGGAAGAATAACACTAGAACTAAAAGTTAGGGCTTTCTTTTTGTTGAACACATACTGGGCATCAGCACTGTGCTGACTTCTTTGCATCACAATTCTAGGAGTATGGCATTATCATCCCTGTTTCACAGATAAAGATGCTAAGTCTTAGTTTCCTGGGATGAGAAGTTGCTTCTGTCTGAATAATTAGCAAGCAATTTTAGCTGCCTTTCTCCTTCCATTTCTCTGCCAAGAGGAGATAACAGAGTAACTCCTATATCTACAATTTTAAAATTCTCATGGCTTAAAGACTCTACCAGTGCAAAGAGTTCTTTCCACTCCTCCATCTTTATTTCATAACCTCATACCATTCATTTTTGGTCCAGGTTTCTTTCTTTAGCTCCATAAGGCATCTCAGATTTTGTGTTTCAGCCAACAGGCATGCATGGGGACACCAGATACTCTATTTAAAAGCATGGACCACTACATTAACAAGAAGTATTTACATGCTATGGGTTGAGAAACCTGCATCTCCTAACTGCAATGAAAGAAGGGCTGCCTGCAATGCTGCTGGTTACAGCTAGACATAAAACCCATTATCAGCTCATTGGCTGTTTGGACATAAAACTGCTTGGTCTCACAAAGATATTTCCTCACCATGGGGATAAGTTTAATAAGAACTACAGATGATAGTAAAAAGCACATTTATTTTCTATAACCTACAGAAAGTCTTTATTGCATATAGGATAAATAACAGGCTACTGTGAGTTACTGGTCTGTAATTCCACTTAGGAGGTTTGGGGCATGAAACACAGTGGGGAGAAATTGCTGTTTTAAAAATGAGGCCTGGGAGTTGGAGGCCCAGGAGAGGAGGAAGATGAGTTTCTGTGTGAAAAGATGACAACCCGCTGTCAAGCAATGGTCCAGCACAGCCACATTCATGAAGGCATGGGCAGCCTTTCTACTCAGCAGCAGGTGGCCTGAGGCAAAATTACTAAGCAATACAAACATTATCTTGCCTCATACTTAATGATTTTCAAAACTATACCATAACCCATCTTTTCACTGGACCCTTACAAACACCACTGGAGATAAGCAAAATGAGGACTCGTATCCCCATTTTACAGATGGGAGAGCAATGTTCACATAGGACAGCCAGGATTTCAGAATATGCTGTTGTATCATGCAGAACGCAGACCTTCAAAGACCACAGGATATGCAGATCTGGCTCCTGTTACCTCTCTGATCTCATCCCAGTCAGTTCCCAGCATGCACATCCTTGCTTCTTCTCAGATGCTCCAGGCATGCTCTGGTTTATAGCCTTCGTACATGACCTTCCTTCTACCTGGAATCCTCATCCCCCAGGTATCAGAATGGTGTCCTCCCTCAACTCCATTTAGATCTGTGCTCACATATCACCTTCATTCTACTCTATTTCCATTTGCAACCCCACCCCGATACTCCCTCTTTCCCTTTTCTGCTTTGTTTTTATCCATAGCACTTAATCATCTTCTGACAGTCAGTATATTGTCTTTATTTGTTTACTATCTACTTTTCCCATCAGAATGTAAGCTCCTTGAGGGCAGAGAATTTTGTCTGCTTTGTTTACCACTATATGTTTGACCAGTGATGGACATATGCTAGATGCTCAGCAAATACATGTTGAATAGATTAATGTATGCATAAATCTATATTAGTACTATAGGGAATGAGGGTGAGTGATCACAGGGCTTCAAGAAAGGGTCTCACTCTGTCACCCAGGCTGAAGAGCAGTGGCATCATCTTGGCTCACTGCAACCTCTGTCTTCTGGGCTCAAGTGATCCTCCTGCCTCAGCCTCTCAAGTAATTGGAAACACAGGCATGTGCCATCATACCCAGTAATTATTATTACTATTTGTATTTTTTTGTATAGACAGGGTCTCCCTATGTTGCTCAGGCTGGTCTCAAACTCCTCAGCTCAAGCAATCTGCCTCCCTTGGCCTCACACAGTGCTAAAATTCCATGTGTGAGCTGCCGTGCCTGACCTCATGTGCATTCTTAATGTTGGGTTATGTCACCTTGCTCATCACAACCTAACTTCCCCATTTTCTGGCTCTCAGGCTCTGCCTTCTCAACAATGCCCCAGTGCAAGATGTCTTCTGTCTGATCCTCCAGATCCATGCTCCAGGCTTCTCCACTCAGCCCAGAGCCCCAGGATGCTATCTGTGTGAACTACACCATGGGCTCTCTTGTTCTCTTTTGTCCTCTGGTTGAGGTAGGCCAACAGGGTCTTGACAAGAGACCAAGTTAGTGTATTCACTCCGTTGGCTTCCTCCCTGTGTCCTCACCTTGGGATGGCTTCCTTTCTCAACCAAAAGTCACTGCTCTGCTCAAGATGGCTTCTTCGCAGGACTTCCTGGTCTTAGTTCCAGTACCTGCTCCCTCACCCACACCATCCATTTCCAGGAGTGGTAGCAGCCCTGCACATTGCTCTATCTCCTATGTTTTCCCTATACTCTGCTCACTTAAACAATCCCTTTATTAAACCCTCTTTGAATTACTCTAATCCAGTGTACCTTCTATTTTCTACTAGGACCCTAACTGATGACACACTTTGTAAACTCTGATTTTCCCCTCTGGCCTCAGTCAACCTGATTCTCCCTCTTTCAATGGGAGTGTGCATATTACATGTGTAAAGTGCCTACCACAGTGCTTAATATATTGTAAGTGCCATGAATGTTTATTTTTTTTTTTTTATTATGAATCCCTTCATAATCTGATTCCTGTCTTCTTTCCACCTTTAATCATTTCTACTCCCCTTGGCCACCCCCATTGTACTGGGTTGAATAGCATCCCCTCAAAATTCATGTCTACCCAGAAACTCAAAATATAACCTTATTTGGAAGTAGGATTCTTGCAAATGTATTTAGTTAAAATGAGGTCAAACTGGATTAGGGTGAGTCTAATCCTATTGAATTAGACCAATAGGATCAAGTCCAATAGGACAAATTAGAAACCACCCTAATCCAATAACTGTTGTCTTTATAAGAAGAGAAAACCAAGACACGCACATAAGTAGAACAGCCACGTAAAGACAGGGGCAGAAACTGGAGCACTACAGCTGCAAGCCAAGGAATGCTGAGGACTGCTAGCAACTGCTAGAAGATAGAGAGAGGCAAGGAAGGATTCTTCCCCAGAATCTTCAGAGAGAGTATAGCTTTGCCGACACCTTGGTTTTGGACTTCTAGCCTCTAGAAACTGCAAGAGAATAAATTTCTGTTGTCTTAAGCTACCCCAGTTTGTGGTATTTTGTCATGGCAGCTTTAGGGAATACATATACCCACCAACTCCACATTGAGTGCCCACAATGAACACGGTCTTTCTCACCTTCAGGTCCTTGCATAAGCTGCCTAGGAGCATCCTCTCACCTGTTTTCCACCTGACCACCTCCTGCTTGCTATTCCTCACATTGTGCCTTATCCTGAGACCTTCCCTGACCATCCAGGTCTAACTTAGGGTAGCCTCTCTTCTGAGTTGCACTACACTCTGTCTTTTTGCCATCACAACACCTATCACATTGCACAACAGTTGCAACACTGTTACGTGACTGGTTGTAACACCATTTATTGCACTGTAGGATTTGTGAGGACAACCCTCTCCATCTTACAATCCAATCCGTCTATTCTTAGTTGTATTATGAGTGCCTAGTATGTGTTAATGCTGAGTGGCACTCATTAATTGCTTACTACATACTCAGTACCATTCTAAGTTATTTACATTAACTCATGTACATCAACTTGCTACCTTATGAGGCAGGTACAATTAATTTTCCCATTCTGTAGTTGGCTACAATGAAAAGCACGGGCTGAGACATCTGCATTATTCTTGGCATTCTTCCAGGTGCACTTTGCAATTCCACCAGCAAACCCCATTGCATGATTTCAGTTTCCAAGTGCAAATCCATCTTAGCCTTAAACTCATTTATGCCATTCGCTCCCACTATATCAGCCACGCTCGACTGTTGCATCGTGCAATAACTCTCTGCCAGCCTCCGAACAGTTTTCCCAGTCATCAAGAAGGTGCAATTGATTCAAAGTGTTAATATTTGCTCACCACTGAGACCATCCGGGGGCTTCATCACTCATAGCAATGCCACCCGCTGGAGCTACAGAAGTGCAGGGCTCTCGAAGGCTATGCATGAGCTGATGATGAGAGATGCAGGCTTCTTGGATAAGCAAAATCTCATCACGGAAAGATGTGCATCCTCTCCCCTAACTTGGGCTTTCTGACAGACAGATGAGAAGAGGTTTAAAGTAAAATAAATGGAAATTGCATATCTGTTCATGCTATGAAATCCTGGAGTTCCTGAATCCTCACACATTCATTGAACTATCTTGTATATTAAATATGTACTAAGTGCCAGACTTTCTGCTAGTTGCCAGGAACACAACACAAAATAAAAGGAAGGCTCCATGGTACCCATCTTCCTGCCTTCAGGTAGGAACACACCTGTACATCTGTGGCCATCTGCTCTATCTCAGTTCCTTTAAGACAACTGGACTGACTCACAGAGAAAAGTGAGGACTGTACCAGGGCCATTTGCAGTGAAGGTCTCAGCCCCACCTTCTTGCTCTGCACATAGCCGGCCCCTGCCTGTCTCCCTCACTGTGTCCTGCCTCTTAGCATGGGTTGCTATTTTAAGATCCTCCTTTTGCCTCCCTGGGCTGATCACTGCCATTACACCTTCCTTGGAAGCAGCAAAATGGGGTGGCCATGAGCATGGGCTCTCAGCCAGGCAGCCTGAGTTGAATCCATCTCTGCTATACTCTAGCTGTTTAACCATAGGGAAGTCACTGCAACCCACGTACCCCAGTTTCTTCATCCATAAAATGGCAACACAAATGACAGTCACTATTTAAGAAGGTTGTTGAGACAATTGAATGAGGTAACAGGCAAAGTGTTTAAGATGGTGTCTGACACACAGTAATCACTCAATAAACATACTGGGTAATTCTGTTGTTAGTATTATTATCACCTGGTTGATACTGGATACACACATGCTACTATAAATCTTGTCATCTCTTTTTATTTACACACATATTTTTCTTTTGTTTAGCAAAGGTTTATCAACTGGCCACAAAGCTCCATTTAGGAACTATGGGGGCTACAAAGGAGAAATAAGATGCAGTCCTCAACTTCAAGGAGCACACAGTCTAATGGCATAAACAAGCAAGACTATTAAAAATAGCCCAATGCACTACATGGGGTGCTTTATATGCTTGCCATTTTCAGTCTGCCCAATAATCTCATGGAGTAAGCACTCATTATCGTCATCTTCATTTCACAAGAAGTCACAGAGAGGCTAAGCAATTTCTCCAGGCTTACACAGCTAGGAAATGTCAGAGAAAGGATGTAACAACAGGCAGTCTGACTCCAGAGGCGACACTCAGGGTCCCTATGCTAGGCAACGATCACGGCACTGACAACTGTGCTGGAACTTCCTGGGAGCTCCCGGAAAGGCACCACAAAGAGGACTGATTTCTGACTAATGAGCAGGACTTTTCATGTAGTGCAGAGGAAGGCACACCAAGCCTGGAGGAGCAGGCTGAGCAAAGTGGGGAGAGCACACATTCGGGAAAGGGGCAGTCTGGGGATTCCAGAGGCTGGCCTCTGTGTGGGGAGAGCAGCAGGGTGAGGGGGAAGGGCGGCAAAGGAGCCAAAGGTCAGGCGAGTCCAGGCCAAGGAGTCCACACATCTCTCATAGGCAGTAGGGGCTCACCTGCTGAATGATGTGGTTGGATCTGCAATTTAAGAAGAAAATCAAAAGCCAACTCTCTCCAACAGACTTCTCTGCTGGTTCTCTAAGGTAAGGAGGAGGTACAGAAGACAGCCAGAATCACGCCCACAGTTATGTGTATTATGGTCTGTGCTGTGGATAAAAGAGCATAGAGATTCTTGTAGATAGACCAGTTTTTCACCCTCGATTTCCTTCTTCTTACTGTATGACTTTGGAAAACTTGCCTCACATTTCTGAGCTCATTTGCTCCCCAGAGTAAAGAGCAACTGGTGAAAGCCGCCTCACAGGGTAGGTAAGTGGAAGAGTAAATTGAGAAAATGCGGGTGCCCAGGAGATCTTTATTTATTTATTTATTTTGACAGTTCCTCTGTTGCTGCCCTTTCTGCACCTTCTGTGGGGTTTTTGGGGTCTCCTGCCCAAGGTCCCATAAAGTCCTGGCCTGCGAACAGACAAGCATGTCTCAAGTGTTATAAGTGAGTGTGCAGAAGTCCCAGGGTACTGCCAATTCTCAGCTGCCTGGGCCAGCAGCCATGGGCTGTTAAGCAAGAGGCAACATTAGCCCGAGCAGTGTCTTCCATGATTACCTTTGCTCACACACCTTTTCCTGCTGTGACATCACATTACAACGTGGAACATCTGGTTCCTTGGCAGGATAATGCCACATCTAACTGTGGGAGGACACTGTTTGGGGAAGCCAGCCAAGCCAGAGGCTGCCTGCCTCCCTGCTGCTTCCTCCAGTGCTGACAGCAAGAAGGATGAAGAAGGAAGAGCCCCGGGTCCTCAGGGCCTCCATCCCTCCCTTTGGCAGGGGAGAGGAACAGTCGTGGCCAGGGCAGAGGATGCTCAGATCTGACATGGGCTCAGAAACATCCTCACTGACCCCATTCTTTCACACACATGGGCTCAACACCTCAGGGTATCAGACAATAGGCAGTGACAAATCCATAGGCTTTTGAATGAAAAAGACCCAGGAGTGAGTTCTAGCTTTGCAACCCTGAGCAAGTCACTTAACCTCTCTGTTTTAGTATTCTAGGGTCGCTGAAACAAAGTGCCACAAACCAGGTGACGTCAACAACAGCATTTACTGTCTCACAGTTGAGGAGCTAGGAGTCCCAGATCCAGGTGTTGGCAAGGCTATTTCCTTCTGATGGCTGTGAGATGAATCCATTCCAGGCTTCTCCTCTAGCTTCTGGAAGTTTTCTGGTGACCTTTGGCATTGCTTGGCTTTTGGAAGAGTCATACTGATCTCTGCCTTCGTCTTCACATGGCACTGCGTCTATCCGTCTGTCCAAATTTTTGCTTTTTATAGGGAAATCAGTTATACTGGATTACAACCCCTCCCCGGTCCCTCATAATGGCATCTCCTAACTAACTCTATCTGCAATGACCCTATTCCCAAACAAAGTCACATTCTAAGGTACCGAATGTTAGGACTTCAACATATACATTTGGGGTGAGAGGAGGGGTACAGCTCTACCCATAACATTCTCTAAGGCTGTTCTCTTCTCACTAGAGTGAGGGTAATAAAGGCTGATAAAGCTTTAGTATCCCCACAGGGCTTATTGCACCTCGTAGGGCTGTGTGACAGTTAAATGAGGTAGGGAATGTAACTACCTGACAAAGAGCAGGTATCAGTAAATGTGATTTCCTTTCCCCAAGATGGAGAGAGACTTCTTTTCCATGTAGTTAATCTGCTATCCACAAATTAACTGAGCTTAGTATCTACCCTAATGTGCCCCTAGTAGGAATTTAAAGGTCATTTAACCTAACCTCCATCTCAAATAGTAAGGAAACTGAGGCCCCCAAAAATCATTTTGCTGATTTAATGACTAGCCTTGGGCTAGAACTAATTTTTCTCCTTGGAATAAGAAGCCATTTAATCCGGGGAACATTCTCTGTATTAAAATATCCTATATATAGCTCCTCACTGCCCTACAATAACACTTGCAGTTTGTCTTATGTAGCATAAGCGGTCTTTCTCAAACCCTCCCCATAGCCATCACCTTGTTCAGGTTGTTCTACACAATAGCAACAGGCAGGGATAACTTATGGCACTAGACAGATGAGAAAACGGAGGCTCAGAAAGCTACAGGGCTTGGTAGAGGTCACAGACCTCATAAGTAGCAAGACAAGAATTAGAGTGCAAGTCTCACTATAGCTTTGCCAGGGCTTTCTCCTCTATTGCATGGTTTTATATGTGTGTCTTAGTTACCTTCAAATGGTAGAATCCCATGCAAGGAGGGCTTCTTGGGAAGGCCCTGGCCACCTGCCTCCGCTGTTCCGGCTTCCAAGACCTTCCATACAACTATCCTTGCTTCCTCTTTGAAACATCCATCTTTCGTCTTGCTGCTCTGCTGCTCCACAGAATCCACAGTCACAGAGCAAGGCATAGGGAGACATGGCAAGCTCCCCAGGTTCTTTTCCTGGTGCAGGGTGAGAACACTCACTATGGTGCCAGGAATTCCAGCCCTGATGCTCCATCAGGTGAGGCATTTGATGGAGGGCCTACCTGGTCACCCAGATGACTTTCTGCTTTGAGAAAGTTTCTCAGCCCTGAGATGAGTAGATACTACACACCATGCTCTCCCTCACACAGGTGTGTCTGAAGAAACATGCACCGGGATCTGGGTGAGTCATTTGCAAGAAATGTCAGGAAAGCACACAATGAGACAACTGCATGTGAACACGGGGTTGACTGATAGAGCTGAAAAGTCAGAGAAGGCCAGGGCCAAACTCAGCATATGAACTCATAACTCTGATTTATCAACCAACTGATTTATTCATTCATTCATGCAACAAATACTGATTGAGGGATTACCATGTGCAAAGCACTCTACTAGGTACTGCCCAGGAATAAAGAAGACAACACGGTCCTCACTACCTGGGGCTCTCTGGTCCTTCACCACAGACTGTCCGAAAAGGCCCATTCCATTGGCACCAAAAGGCTTGTTTTAGGGATAGAAAAGAACAAAATAATTACAGAAAACAAGGCAAGCAGCAGAGCCTTTTGGCTGCTTCGGGGTCACAGTGCTGTAAATAACAGAATGTTATAATGGCCTTGGGGTACAATAACTGAAGAGGGGTGTGAGTCATTTCGTGATGCAAGAAAAAAAAATGACATCTTTACAACAGCTGCAAATTAGCCTTGCTATAGGAAAAAATCGAGGAAATGTTTCATAGGAGCAAGGATCCTTGCACATAACAACCTTTCAGAGAGGACTCTGTAGACCAGAAGCACTAGAACCTAAAGTCCAGTGTATAGCCCGGACCCCACACTAGGCACAGACTCAGCCTGTGGTAGCCAGAATTAAGGTCATGGAGTAGAAAGAGTGTCTATTTAGAAATCAGAGAGCTTGAAGTCTGGCATCTATCAAGCCCCTTGCAAGCTAGAGATCTTGGCCAAGCAACTGGGTATCTCAGAGCCCTGAGTTTTTATCTGTAAAATGGGCATATTCACAACAAAATACACAGAGAGCCCTCTATGTGGTGTCTGTCCTTTCTCTGCATTATCTCGCCGAGTCCCCAGTTCAACCCCGTGAAGTAGGTCCTAGGTTATCACCATATTTCACAATGGGAAAGCCGCAGGTGGACAGCCCACGCAAGCTGCCATTTCTACAGCGGCTAAGTGGAGAAGATAAAACTGGTGCTCTATAGCACTGAACCCTTAACAGCTTTAACAATAATAATAACTGATTCCCAGTGAGAAAGTGAGGAATATATGAAATGTCATGTGTAAAAGCATTTGTTAAAAATCACAAAGTATTGCATACAGATGAGGGGGTTTATTATTTCTTCCCTCCGTGGGCATGAATAGACTTACAATAAGCCAAAGAAATTTCATGTTAAATCCTACTCTCCCTTTATTCCTCAACTGTTATAGTAAAATGAGGGGCTAGGGATTTTGGGAAACACTCAGGAGCCAAGGAACCAGCTATAGAGATATGAGATAGGGAAGAAAGAACCACAGGGCCTCGTAGTGCACACAATTTGCAAGCTGATGTACAAACTATTTGCTGGGACCAATTACTCTCATCTTAATTAATGAACACACAACCCACAATCTGTCTGAGAAATGCAAAAAAATATGGCATGTGTTTAGAGGCCGCAGTGTGCCAGCCACCAGATCTGGAAGCACCTTCCCAGACTGCTGGGCTGGGAGTCACCATGGAGACCACATTTTAGCATCCTAATGACACTGAAATTCAGTTCAAACCAGCTTTTCAAAGTGCCCATGTGAAGTGCTTGCTGTGTGGCTGGCAGTGGGTTAGGCACTGTGGAGTGCTCAGAATAAAGGCAGCCCACTCCTTGCCCTAGAGGATGAAGGAGGAAGGATTGTTCGTCAACCCACCAGCCTTGATTTGTGCCTCCAGTCTACTCAGTGCAGTGCCTGGCACTGCAGGGGACTCCAAAGCTGAGGCCACCGACTTGCTTTCCAGGCATTTAACTTGGACAGGTGGTAATGACAATCGATAAATTTGCTGAGGGCTTATTCTGAGTTAGGTACTATGGTACCTATGCCAATTGCATATATTATCTCGTTTTATCCTCACAACAACCCCATGAATGAATTGACTATTAATTGCTAAAATTTATTGAGCACTTACCCTGTGCTATGCATGCCCTAGGCCAAGTACTGGTAGTTCCCAGGATTTAAAAGCTTGGGCAAGATCACTGGTTAGGAAGTGTCACAATCAGGATTTGAACCCAGGATGTTTAGCTTCAAATGCAGGGTGAATTTAACCATTATATTATAGTGTATTAATTCAGCTGATACTTATTGAATGCCTTTGAGGAAGATAAGAATCTTATATTTTAGCAAATTTCAAGTATACAATACAGTATTATTGACTACAGTCACCATGCCATACAAGTATACCTTAATAAAACTGGATTTTTTTTTAAAAGAGTCTAAAATAAAAGACTCTTATATTTTAGTAAAGGGAACTGGGTGTGAGGGGAAACAAGCAATAAACAAATTCAGTTCATAACGACTCTGATTTGTACTGAAAAGAAAATGTACTTCGTGAGTCGATACAAAGGGTGAGAATGGAACAAGATGGTCCCTCCCAGCGGAGAAGGCGCAGTGGCCATGGTCAAGTTGGAGGGCTCCCCTGAAGCAGACACCAAGACAGAGTAGTATGCAGGATGTGTATTAGGATGTGCAGTGCTCTTGGAATCTGTGGAGAGGGAACAGGAGGCAGGGGTCAGCAGAGGGCGATGTCGAGCTGCACTGCAGGCCAGGGACAGTCTTGGCCAACCCTGAGGGAGTCCTGGAGGTTGAACAGTCATGCAGACTTGTCCTGACCTGATACCTCCACATCAACAAGTTATTGGATGAGGTCTATCAGAGGAAAGATATGACCTTGGGCAAGGCAGCTCCCTGTAGCCGAGGCAATCCCAGAGAAGGCTAGCAAGTGCAAGCTGTCTGCCCACTGCACTCTCAGAAGCTGGACCAACAAGTCCCATCTTTAAGGAATTTCTGGATGACACCTCACAGTGTCCACCACAAGGGTGATGGTAGAGGAATCTCTGAGGCAGTGACAACTGAGCTGAATCCTAAATAAGATGGAGAAGACCAAGTGATGAAAAAGGCCAAGGTTACATAATGAGTAAGAAGTAGAGCCAGGCCTCAAATTCAGGCATCTGGGCTCTTGGGTGGCACCTTTGACTATTGCACTGTGCTGTTGCCCCGGGTGCAAATCCCTGGCTATATTAATAGAGGCAGAGTCCAGCTCAAGGGGCAGGAGTCTTGCTCCTCAGATACCATGAGACACTGGAATCACTTATTTTTCACCTGTCCATTTTCCACCTTTCCACCTGTCCATCTATAATCAATCTATCTATATTATTTTGGTAGGAGCATTTTTTAAAAAGTAAGGGAGATACAGTCTATGAGTTAAGAGTGAAATCTCTGTAGCCAACACTCTAGAATCAAATCCTAGCCATACGTATACTAGCTGGGTTTATTGCCATCTCCTTTTAGGCCTCAACCAGTTCATATGTACAACGAGTGGGGGGTAATGAGTGTTCCATACACACACAGCTGTTGTATTGGGGATAATGAGTGTTCCATACACATAAGCTGCTGTATTAAAATAAATAAATAAAGCATTGAGGACAGTGCCTGGCACACAATAATCTTTATCTCAACAAATTTTATATACTATTATCACAAACAATAAGATAGTATGGAGAATTTAAAGACAGTCTTAGCCAGAAGGGAAGAAGATGAGAAGACGGGAATACAGTTCTCAAACATTTGAAGTGGAGATGCTGAGCAGAGGGACAAGTTTTCTACTGTGAGACTCCAAGGAAGGTAAAATTTAGGGAAGGCTCACATTGGGTCCATGAAGAGCACTAGTGCAGATGAGACACCAGACAAAACAGGAAGTATCCTGGCACATAGAGGCTGCCAGCCAGGGGTGAAGTGGAGGAAACTCGGTGGAAGGTTGCAGGAGAAACCTTTAAGGGTCCTTGCATCTCTACGGTTCTGAGGTAGGAGGCTTCTATAATGCTTTCCAATTCCATGCAGTAGTGTTTTCTTTCTTTAATTCACCTACATACAGCGGGGAAAAGGATGCATTCATTCACTATTTGTCAGGAACATAGCAAAACTCAAAAAGATGTCTGTTTGGATTTCTGGAACACTTCAGAACCTCAAAAGAAAGATTATAGGTTAAAAGCACCATGATTGGCCAGGCACGGTGGCTCATGCCTGTAATCCCAGCACTTTGGGAGGCCAACGCAGGCGGATCACAAGGTCAGGAGATCGAGACCATCCTGCCTAACACGATGAAACCCTGTCTCCACTAAAAATACAAAAAAAATTAGCTGGGCACGGTGGCAAGTGCCTGTAGTCCCAGCTACTCGGGAGACTGAGGTAGGATAATGGTGTGAACCAGGGAGGAGGAGCTTGCAGTGAGCTGAGATTGTGCCACTGCACTCCAGCCTGGGCGACAGAGCAAGACTCCGTAATAAACAAACAAACAAACAAACAAACAAACAAAAAGAAGAAAAGCACCATTATCTCTGACTCTTGGGTCCAATGCTCTTCCAAATTAGACAGTATGAGAATGAGTGGGAATGAAGAAAGGCAAACTGCACCTCTAATGTGTTCACTACTGTCACTTATGCTTGGTGTGACACACAACACCACAGTCTCCTTGGGCTTCACAAGGCTTTCGGGCCCTGACCCTGGAGGGCTGGGTGTGCAGAGTCCATTCTTGTTGCATTAGAAGAGCACACAAAGACATGTTGAAGGTTATTCTGGTAGGCTTGGACATGCTATATGATGGCTTTGTCAAAGAGTAATATGCTCTTATGTGCATCACTCCACAGTACATAATACAGAGTCTCATTCCATGTAGACTTCAAAATAATTCCATGACATAACTTTTCATTCACTCATTAAATTATCCAACATGTGTTTGTTGAGCATTTACATCTATTGACTGCTTACTGTATACCAGGCGCTGTTTTAGGTGCTCCCCAAACTTGCACTCTTAACCTCATACTTGAAGAAACAGACACAGAGATTAAGTTTGTCCAAGGCTTCCAACCGAGGCACTGTCCTCCAAAACAATAGTACTTACTGTCCTGATTTAATAACAAAGATGAATAATTAATTTTGTCTACCATGATTAGCATAAATAACAAGAATTATAACTATCATTAGTACTTTACGGCTTACCAAGAATACATACATAATCCATCCTATGCAGTGTGGTGGGCAATTGTCCCTATTTTAAAAATAAACATGCTAAGGCCCAGAGAGGTTAATTAACAAGCCCCAGTTCACCCAAACAGCGAGTGGACAGGGGAGCTTGCTCTGAGACTGTCACTGTCTGTCCCTCAATGCAGGTTCAGCACAACACACCTAATATCAATAATTAGTGTCTCCATATTGAAATGATATCTTATGTAACACATCCATTATTTAATTTGATCTCGCCACAAACCCAGTGAGATCAAAGGCATTATCCCCATTTCAGAGCTGAGGAAACTGAGGCTCAAAAAGTTGTCAACATGTACTAGATACGTGGAGGGCTCGAGTCAGGCTTCAAACCCACATTTTCTTATTCCAACACTCATGCTTTTTTCATTAACCCTCCCTGCCAAATATCCACCTATAATGCCTCTTGCAGAGACATGGAAAGCTGCTGCCCTTGCCTACACAGTCAGTGCCCCAGGCATTCTCTTTCTCTTCCTTCCAGCCATCCCAGCCCAGAGATTTTGGAGAAGCAGCATGGAAAGAAGCTCATGCCTTGCTCAGTACTAGGCCAGGCACTTGGGGACCCAACCATCAGGGAGCTGACACAATTTCAGATGCTTGCTGCCCTAATTACTTGATGATCTGTCATCACAGAGATAGAATTGGGATGCGGGAATGGCATTCTGCTTTTGCCTGGGCAAAGGAAAGGCAGCTAAAAATGCTTCAGTTTCAGTTTACAGAAGATAAATCTCCACCAAAGTCTATGATCAATCCCAAATGTTGGTTCAGAAAGACGGATGGAAGGGAATTGGGCAGTTGTGGAACACCTACTGTGTGCCAGACATCATGCTGGCAAAGATGTCACACAGTACACAGATTTGCTGGTTTGGTCATCACAACACCTTCATGAAAGAGGGATATATATTTGCAATTTGTAGGTGAGGAAGCTAAGGATAGTAGTAGTGGATGAGCCAGACACCTGGGGCAGGAGTGGGGCAAGAATCTCAGTCTTACTTCTGCAGAAGTCACAGAATGGCTTTAACCAGGAGCATGATTTAGTTGGAACTGTGTTCTAGAAATAGTTCTCTGCAGCAATGAAGTGAATTCATTTGAGAAGGCAGACTGAAGGATGAAGGCAGACAGGAGGATGAAGTATATTGTGTGAGATGGGATGCAGGCCTGTGGCTAGGATAGGCATGCGATGAGTGGCTAGACTCGGGACTCATCAGGATGCTAAATTCACATCTCTAGAAGGCCAATGGAGGCCCAGAAGTGGGACACGAGTGAGGAGGATGGAAGGTCACAGTCAGACTGGAACACGGGTCCCTGGCCTGTGTGACCAGATGAATGGAGTGGCCGTTTGCTGGTGTAGGAAGGAAGGCTCAAGGGCACAGATGTTGAATTAAATGTGGAAATGTTGAGTGTCAGGTGCCTGATAGCAATCTAGGTGGAGACACCCAGTTCACAAGTAGAAGTCAGGGTCTGGAGCTCAGGAGAGAGCCTGGACCACAGGGAAGCTGCCAGCATGGCCTTGGTTGTTGCAGCCAGGGATGTGGAGGGAACAGCTATAAGAGGATGTGTAGTGTGATGTGGTAGTGGGGAGTAGAACAGAGCTCTGGGGACACCAAGAAGGGCCTTTTCAGGGGCTTAGCAAGAATGGCCAGATGGGCAGGAGGAAATGAGGAAAATCTACATTTGCTTTTAAAGAATGAAGTGCTTTCATGTGTTGTATTCTTGAAGAAATGAAAGGTGTTGGTAATCCAGCTGAGGAAGAATTCTCTGATGTGATCTGTACTATCCTGGGAGAACACACAGTATGGATGGGGAAGATCCAGAATCCATGTGAAGAAGAAATAGGAATTCTATCTCCATCAAAGGAGAATGGTGTGTGTGTATGTGTGTGTGTGTGTATAGGTGGGGGAAGACTGGAGTTCCCGCTGCTGGGCTGCGAAGAGAAGGGTGAGCAAGGACTGTGCCGTGGCTCCTCCAGGGGTCTGTGGTGAGAAAGGCATGGTGTCATTGCTTTTTGATATGGCACTGATGTTTGGTTCACCAGGGGATGCCAAACCAAACATGGAGGTTGCCTTAAAGCACTAACCCAAGTCTGAAGAATGAACACGCGGAAATTATGCTCATGACGAGGTAAGTTTTACACAAGGCTTGAGGTTCATGCCGAAGCTATGATTTTGCCATCACGATAACTGAGACAGATGACTCTCCACTCTCCTGTATCCTTCAAAAGTAGGAATGGTCAAAAAATGCATATAAACACACAGAATCACAGGATCTCAGGGATGGAAGGGACCTGAATTCTCATTTTTCTAATGGATAGTTGATTAATTAACTTGTGAATTCATCATTCACTCTACAAATATTTATAGAGCATTTATTATTTCCAAGCACTATTCTGGGCCTGGGGGATTCAACAAAGAACAAAACCAACTAGAATTCCCACCCTCATGAAGCTTACATTCTAGTAAGGAACATGCAAAACTTAAAATGTAAATACTTAAAATATGCCATGTTAGATGGTGAGGAGTCCTCCAGAGAAAAATAAAGCAGGATAGGGGATAGCAAACGTTGTTGGTGGGGTGGAGTGGGGGGGTAGTAGGGAAGGTTTTGCAATTTTAAATAAATTAATCATCATGAACTCTTTTTATGATATCTCAATGAATGATCTTCCCTCCTTACATTTTTTTCACACCCATTAGTTAATTTGATGCTTGTTAAAAACTTGAGAAAGACGAATATTGTCATCACCAGAGCAAAGTTATTAAATATTTATTTTGGGCCATTCATAATGTTGACTGGTTCACAACCACTATCTCACATTATCTTCACACCAATATGGAAGTAGTTACTGTCATTATCCCATTTTACAAAATTAAAACAACAAAGCAGAAGCCAAAAAACCTAGTTTTCATCCTGGACTCAAAGTGCAGTCTTGCCACCTACCATCTCTATGACAGTAGGTGGATTGCTTAACTTTTCCAATCCTCAGTTTCCTAATATGTAAGATGGGAGTAACAAGACCTCACTCACGGAGTTACTGTGAGAATTATATGTATGACAGAGTAGGAGTCAAGTCAGATAGATCTGTCTGATTCCAAAGAACAATCCTTCAAGCACAAACTATCCTGAGTCATTTTTTGAGATGAGGAAATTGTTGAGCAGCAGTGATTACAGTAATGATAAGATTACAACATTGATATGATCATGCAGAATCTCTCAAACTCAGCAGCTTAAGCAATCAATTTAGACAAGAACAATAAAATACTTTACAGTTCGCAAGCCTTGAATTCATGATATAGCTGTAACCAAGGGGAAAGCAAGGCTGTATCATATACAAGATCAAATTTTTCCAGGTTTCCTATTCACTTTCCAGATTTGGTGCTTCCAAATAGATAAGTGTGTGTGTCCATATATACACACAACGCTGGCCATGATAATAATTGCTAATACTTTTATAGTGCTTCTATAGTGCAGCATAATGTAAGTAGTTATACATAACTCATTTAATCCTCATCAACCTTAATGAGGTAGTTACTATTATTTGTATTATTATAGCCATTTTATAATGGGGAAACAGAAACTCAGAGAAGTCAAGCAACTTACCCATCACACAGTTCTAAGTGATAGAACTGGCACATGATTCCGGGCATTCCGATGTCAAGCGTTCACATTCTTGACACCTATGCTATACTGAACTAGCTGCATTAACCAAATAACCATGCTTTGTCCATGGCTCTGCTTCACACATACTGTGCTGTCTGTCTGGAATACTGTTCTTTCCTCTCTCCTCTTTCTACCTTCCCAATTGATTAAATCTCATTTTCTCCTCAGCATTATCTCCCCTGGAAAGTCCTCTCTGACTCTACTCAACCTCAATTTCCACTGTGGATGCCCTTTCCTCTTCTCTGGGCTCACAGAGCACCCTGTGCCAACTTTTATCATAGCACCTGAGTAGATAATCAAAACATTCTGTACTTGTTCTCCCCAGTGCCCCTACACTAGACTGTGACTTCCTTTAAGCCTAAGACTGGATCTGGTAGAATACAGTTTTCTGAAACATAGTAAGTCCTTCACAAATATTTGCTGAGATATAGACAGATTGAGTGTTGACCGTATTGGATGCATTAATGGCTGCAGCCCTACCATGTATACTTTCTGGGTCTTTTCTTACAGATTTTGAAATTCTAACAAGGGAATTTTAAAGTGGGAAATTCAGGTAGAATTTGGAATGGGGATGGGGCAGCTGACTGGCCTAAGTCAATGTGTCTCTGTGATTTGTTAAGCCTTCAGCACAATCCATTCCACTATCCAAGCCTGCATGGCTTCAGAGTAATCCAGTGTGGGCAACTGACTTACAAAGGTATAATCAGAGGAAGGTGGGAAATCAGTTCAGAAGGTGAATGAATGGAAACACTGATCACACTCTAAGGGAAGAAGAAGGCCCAGAACCCCTGGGGACATCCTCAGCTATCTTAAGGCCTCAAAGAGATAAAAATGACTCCATGAAAAGTAGATAAAAAAGACAGAAAGAACCTATCCATGTGATATTGATGAAACATAGGCTCAAACCAACCTTGAGTTCTTCTGTTATTCTGGACTTCTCAAATACATGAGCTGGTAAATTCCACTACTATTTAAGTCTCTTTGAGTTGGGTTTTCTATTACTTGCAACCAAACACATTATAAATATGTTGCTGTTTAGCTGACTTCAAAGGTTGCCGATAGGAGGAAGGGTACCACATGAAGGAATATTAATATCATGAGAGATGTTACTAGAATTGTACTTAAAATTTGTTCCATGGTCATTGGGTACCTACTGGCAGAGGAGAGCTACTCTTGGAGCTATGGCTTAGAAATATAATTCTGTTGCACTGGGCTTCAACTGCTATTCTGTATCTACATATTTTTTCTCTTTCATTTTACAGGTTAATAATCACACAAAAATAATAATTGTAAGTATCCAGGATTTCTACTAGTTGGTAAAAAAAAAAAAAAAAAAAACAAGGATCTCTGAAGTGGAAAATGACATTCTCAGGGAATATTCTAATATATATATATATATATATCTGAGAAACAGATGGTATCTCAGAGCCTCAAGTCTGTTGGCTTGTAACAGCAAGGCAATGAACTTTATGCCAACAAGTAAACTCGTCTTCCCAGGAAAATGGCAAACCCCTCAATCACGTGGCCTCCAGTGATACTGCCAGTATAAAGTGTTTAGATTCCCCAGGCGAAAATAAGAAACTTTGCCACAGCAGTAACTAGAAAGAGAAGACTGTGGTGTAGGGAGATAAGGAAAGGCAGTGAACATTTCCTGAACCTCTAGTCAGTATCATGTAATATGCTACGTGCCTGTCATCTATCAGCTCAGTCTGTCCCCAAGGAGCAGGGATGCAGACTCCAGCCTTCATGGCTTCAAAGTACACCCATGTTATGAGCAAACAAAGTTTCTAAAGCTGAATTGCGAAGGTGCCAGGCAAATACTTCCACCAACAGAGCCCAGCTCAAATACTACCTCTTCCACCCAGCTTGCACAACTTTATCTGCTCTTTGGTCTGTTCCTTCTCTGAATTCTAAAAGCTTGTCTCTGGATTCTAAAAGCTTGTCCCAGCCAATTAAACTGCAACCACCTAGGAAACTGAGGATTTCTTTTCTGTTCATCTCTGTTCTTTAGGAATTATTGTTTAATCTTTTTTTTAATAGAAAGCATTTAAAGGTGGATTGAGGAGAAAAGTTAGTAAAGGTAGTTAGTTAGTAGTTAGTAAAGGCTGTTCAAAAATACTCTGGGATTCCTTATTTACACATGGTGAGATTGTACTTCTCTTCCCCCTGAAAGATAAGTGTGGTCATGTGACTTTTTTGGCTAATGAAGTTGTGAGCAGAAGCAATCTGCGTCACTTCCAAGTGGAAGGTTTAGAGCCAGTGCACAGTTTGCTACATTCCCTTCCTTACTAAAGTTACTGTGGAGGCCTGTGTCAAGATAAAGCCTCTATCCTTGAGTGAGGATGATAAGGCAGAGCTCCCTGGTGATTGTATATGTTAGCCCATAGAATGAGCAAAACCTGTGTAGTATTAAACCATCTTGATTTGTGTATGGAATGTTTGTTACTGCAGTATAAACTAGGCTGCCCTGATTGATTCAAAAGGATTTGTCAAAAATGACATAGAAGTGTCCTCAGAATTCAAGGTCACAAATGCAGCTGGGCTTCAAGAATGTACTAGAACCAAGGTCTAGAGAGCTGTCTGACCCTCTCTCTCTCTCTCTCTCTCTCTCTCTCTCTCTCTCTCTCTCTCTCTCTCTCCTGTACTCCCCTCTGTGTGTCCTCCCTCCATCTCTGCTGCCTTTCTCTGGCTCTATCTCTGTCCCTCTTTGTGAATTTCTCTGTTTTTCTTCCTGCTCCTCCAGTCCACCCAGGTGGGAAGTAGAGGGAAGATGTTTACACCAAAGCCCTTGAGAATATCTGTTACAAGTCTTTCTCTCTCTCTCTCTCTCTCTCTCTCTCTCAGGCACACACACACAAACACAATACTCGGTTTCATTTCCAAATCTCTAGAGAAGGGACTCTGATCAGCCCAACTTAAATTCAGTTGAGGTCCCCACCCTTAGTCCAATCAAATGTGGCCAAGGGATGAAAGAAAAGGAAATAGTGAGGTGGGCATTTAAGGAAGGTTATTGTAACTTGATATATAATAATAGTAACGAGCACTGAGATAAAGATTCTTCTGTGATGGTGATGGTTTCTGTCTGTTCACTCTCTTAATCTTCAGAACAACTATATATATATATACTAATATCACAAGCTCCATTTTATAGATGAGAAAATGGAGACATGTAGAGATTATTTAATTTGCCCAAAGTCACAGGTGATAAGCAGGAGATCAGAGATGTGCACCCGGGAAGTCTCATACAAGAGTTCTTGCACTTCACCCAAGGCCATGCTGCCTCTTATATAATCATCAGCATCTACTATAAGCACTTTGTTTTTCCCGGTCAACTCTAGGTTCCTGCAGAGTGGAAATCCATGTCTAATATCCTTCCTATTAGAGTGTTAAAAGGAAGGAACCAGCATGTACTGAGTGCCGTTCTAGATGAATCCACTAAAGGATCATTGTCACTTAATGGCAGGAGATGTCCTCAGAGTTAAACGACTTGCCCAAGGTTTCATGATTAGTAAACGATAGAGCCATGGCTCAGATCCAAGTCTTCTCATTCTAAACCTAGCAGTCTTTCCAGTTCTACTGCACCAGGGTTTTTGTCCTGATGTCAAGAATCATAAACAAACTCGAACAAATCTATTTCCCCGCCTCCTCACTGCCCTCAAAAGGCAGTGACACCAAGGGCTCTGAAGGCAGTGACAGAAGCTCCTTTCTCGTAGCTGCACTGATGAAGCTAAGAAGCTTCAGGGAGAGGTCAGATGGCCAAGCTGCAGCCTAGTGATGTTAATGGGATGAAGCTGGGAGGGAGTCTTCCTGGGTCATCTTCATCTAGGTAACTGCACATCTGACTTTTCTAGACCATTTTTCTAAGGATGGTGCTCCTAACATCAGACTGTGTCTTATTGGCTCAGGCCCTGTGCAAGCAAAGCTTTCAGGAGCAATGCTTGTTATTGTTGCTGAGCTCTGGTGGGGTTGAGGCAGGCAGGGGCTGACTTTACCCACACCCCTTCTCTATAGGGAATGATTATAATAAAAAGTAACAACGATAATGATAATACCATCAGCGGGTCACTTGCCACTGACCAGTCACAAGTATACTCATATGCTAATCCAATCCTTATTTAAAGAAGAGGAAAGGCTATGTGATTTGTCCAAGGTCGCATAGCAAATAGGTAAAACACCAAAATTTCAATTCACATTTATCTGATGCCTAAAGCTTTCCCCTGCATGGCAGTTTCACATCAGTGGACAGATGATCCATAGCAAACTGAGAAACGACCTTGAAATTGACCAAAGGGGCTCATCACCCCCTAGATGAAGAGGAAAGAGGAAAGAGGTAGAGTCTGGAAAATAACGAGAATGAAGAAGAAGGTGGAGACAATGATGGATAAGAAGAGAAAAATAACAGAAGGGAGAGAAACACCAGCAGAACAAAGCTTGCATTGACAATCTTATGTAATTCCAACAGGTCTGGAGAAGAAAAATGTGGAGAAGGATTACAGGCTGGGTACTTGTTCTGACCTTACCTCTCCAAAGATCAATGGATGTCCCAGCAGCCTAACTGGCAAAGTACCCCACTACTCCTCAAACCCAAATGCTTTTCCAGGAGACAGGAGAAAGGACAGATAGACAGCTTCCAAAGGCTGGGGAGCACGTTTCCCTTGTGCTGCATCTGTACCTGGGAATCCACACTTGGTCTTTCAGTGCCCAAGGACGACCTCAAGTCTCAGAGGGCAGGGTGCAAGGAGTTGGCAATTACTGACCCTGAAGTTCTGAGACAAGCAGTGCCGGGCTCTGAGCCAAGCTGTGCTCGAGTCTGAGTTCAAACGCATGTGGATTCATTTTTTCTCTTTAATAATTCACTTTGTCTTTCTGCAGCTGAGATTAGCAATTTACAACTACCCTTGGGCATGCCTGCCAGCCCCAGGGAAGAAGAGAGGAGAATCCAAGAAGGTAAGCAGAACTCAGACAACAGGAAACACCACTCCACCCGCTGCCTTCCAGCAGAGGGTGCCTCCCCATTGGGGCCCAAGCATTCCCTGCATCTCATCTGCTTCTTTCAGGATTTGGAGAGATACTGTAAAAAGTCTTCCGCCATTTTTTATCTTAACTCCTTAAAGAACTTTTGCCCTTAAAGAACTTCTGCCCTGACCCCCTAAATTCTTTCTTGTTCTGGGGGTTTGGCCTAGAGAAATCTTTGATTAATTAGCCCAGTGACCTTGAAGAAGTTCCTTGATATCACTATACCTGAGTTTCTGTATCGAGAAAATGGGGATAGTTGATGTATGGTCCTCATAGTGTCAAAGTGAGGATCAAATAGGTTAACATATTTGTAAATTGATTAGAACATAGCTTGGCATTCAGTAAATGTGCGATGTAAGTTTCCAAGAAGGAAGTTAAAGAGTTTCTTTATCTTGTTCTCTCCCTTGAGCCTAAAGTCCTATGATGTTAGCTCCTTGCAGCCTCTGCTCAAAAAAAAAAAAACAAAGCAAAACAAAACAAAACCAGAGGGTAAGAATCTCTAGAAATAGGATGAGAAAGAAAACGAAAAAAAAAAAAAAAAAGATAAATAATATTTGCTGAGTATTACTTGTATGCCAGACACATGCTTGAGGCTTAGAGGGCATTAAATACATGAGATTACTATCCCTGACAATAATATGAAAAAACAGATTCTTTTCATCATATCTGTTGTGGAGTTGAGCTCAGGGAATTTGGGAGACTTGGTTTTTGGTGCCTAGATTCAAAGTGAGACATTGACTTTACATCAGCACCATAGAAAGTATGAGATTGTTACTGGCCAAGGCCATCTGAAGAGCAGGCTAATGTGAATAACTCACAAGATCAAGACGGAAGAGCAGGCACCTCATTCAGGGATGGATTTTCTTTATTTTCATCATCAGACGATGTGGGCAGGTAGGGCATCAAATCTCCTCAAGGTCCAAAAAGGGAACAAAGGCTTAGAGAAGTCAGGTGGCTTGACCAAAGTCATAAAGTAGACGTGGGTTAGATGACCCACTGAAGTGCCCCCACAGGACACTGCGGGTCTCATGGCCCACTATCACCTAGGGCTTCCCTCGGACATCACGTCATCAGGGAACCCTTCGCAGACCATCCTGGCAGAAACAACATCCTCCACTGCACCCTCTCCACTTACTGTGCCCATCTTCATTTGGAGTGCTCATTATTACCACTTACCACTGCATCATGTACTTATCTATTATCTGCCCATCATGAACAGCTAAGCTTCGTGGGGCAGGGCAGTTTGTTCACTATAATATTTCCAGGACTTAAAACAGTGGTTGGCATAGGATTAGCACTCAATATTGTTAAATGAATGAGCATATCATCCTTTTATTTTTTTTTGAGACAGAATCTCACTCTGTCGCCCAAGCTGGAGTGCAATGGTGGAGATCTCGGCTCACTGCAACCTCCACCTCCTGGGTTCAAGCAATTCTCTGTCTCAGCCTCCCGAGTAGCTGGGATTACAGGCACCCACCACCACGCCTGGTTAATTTTTGTATTTTTAGTAGAGACAGGGTTTCACTATCTTGGCCAGGTTGGTCTTGAACTCCTGCTCTCATGATCCACCCACCTCAGCCTCCCAAAGTGCTGGGATAACAGGCATGAGCCACCGCACCCGGCTGAGCATATTATCTTTTAATTGCCTTGATTTTCACATTTTCCACTATCTAAAACCCCTATAAGATCAGGAATTGAATTTTAAGTGTCTGCTACAGAACTTGGCACATAGATGCTTCATAAGTGTTTTAAAATGAATGAATAAGGTAGATTAAAGCATTTAAGTCTTATCTCAGCCTTTGTTTCTCTTTTTTAGGTCCTAGAAAGTTCACCACAGAGGATGAGTTTGGAGGCAGTTGCATGTAAATGTGGCTTAGCCGACGGGAAAGGAAGGGGATATGTGTCCTGGGACAGGTATTTGGGAAATGTAGAGTCCATCTGTTAAGGTGTGCTCAACCCCCAACCATTGTCCACACTTCAGTGATTTAGTCAGTAGAGACCCCAAATTCATGTTCAGTGACTTTGATATCTTGGAGCTGAAAGACTGTTGTCTCATTTTTTCAATAAAACTTTATGACTTAATCAAGATTCTAAGAGTTTGTTTTTTTAATACACAAAGGGTCCGTGACTTCAGAGGGTGTGAAAACTCTTCCTCATCTGTTGATAGCACATTTTTCTCCATCCAAGGGAGGAAAAATAAGCCCAGCCAGGTAAGCACCCGGGATAACAGATGTGTTTTTCTAAGATTATGCCCAAGGGACAGAAAATAAAGATTTTGCTGGATACAGATGTCCTAAAAACAGCAGGTTTATCCTGTAACCTTGCCAAGGCAATGTCTGCCATTCTCAATGCTAAGCCACAGTAAGAGAAAAAAGTATATGCAAGGAGTAAATCAACTTGAAGCTCCAAATCAAACAAGAACAAAAATAGAAAGGTCTCCAGGTCGAAGTTAATCGTTAAATTGGGGTTGTGTCTCTCATTCCTCACTGTTGTAGAATTTTAGCAGAGCTAGTTTTGTCTTGCAGGCTGAGACACACTGGAAGGAATAAGAGAGGCCTGTGTTGGAATCAAGGCTCTGCCATTTATTGCATGAATACAGATAAGTCAGTTAGCTTCTCTGATTTGAGGAATGTTTGGAAGGCAGACATAACCCCTAAATATCTATCCATTCTGCAAATGATGTTTGCTATCATACAATTAGCAGTAAGTCTCCCCTGCTATTAAGAATTCCCACTATCTGCAGTCCTGGCTAATTCAGAAGAACTAGGAGACCAAACACCAGCAACATGGCAAGGATATTGAGCTAATGAGTGGCAGAGCCTGGACTCAAGCTCATACCTGCTTAGCTCCGAAGCCTGTGCTCTTATCATTATCCTTTCTTATCTTCCAAAAGGTGACCAAGAAAGCTGGTACCCACAGGCTGGGCTCAAATTAAATCAAGTTTAATACCTAATGCTAATTAAGAGAACAGTATGGAGCAGAGAAAACAGCACTGATATGCTATTTAAATATCAGGCTTGGACACTTACAAGGTTTGTATGACCCTAAAAAAGTCTGTTTATTTTACTTTACTGAGCTTCAGTTTTCCTCATATGAAAACTAGGAATAATGCCTATGTCACTCAAGGTAGGCTAAATTGTGATGCAGCAACAAATAGCACCAGAATGCCAGTGATTTAAAACAATGAAGATTTTCTTTGTTTTGTTTTTTGCTGATGCTATGTGCACCTCTCAGGTCATCTGTCATCTGGGGCTTCTTCTCCACACTAGCCTCACTCCAGAACCTATGCCAATGGAGCAGCTATTGATTGAAACACTTCTGGGCCACCCTTGTGGAGGAAACAGAGAAACTGAGAAAATGAGATGGCCTCATGCCTGCACTTAAATGCTCAGCTTGAAGTTGACAATTATTTCACAACTTCTTAGAAAGAACGGTTACATAGTATCCCCAACCACTGTAGGCCGGAAATCATGCTCCTACTATTCTCTTAGAAGAATGAAGAGTTGAACCATTTGGTGAATGGCATATTTAATGGCTATCCAGTTGCTCACCTGGGCTACTTCAAAGGGCTGCCAGTAAGATTAAGTAAAAAAAAAAAAAAAAAAAAAAAGTAGGAAGATGCAGTATAGTAATCTCTACATTTTTGTGCCTTAGAGAGTAGTAAATGAATAACTCCCTATCTCTTCCCTCCCCCCCCCTTGAATGTACTTTCTTCTGAGAAATTTGATTGGAGGGGACCTGTAGTGTTTCTGCTGAGGTCAGATACTTGCATTTCCTAGCTAATACTATCACAAGACATTGAAATGGTAAAGCCAACTCTGAGCCCATGAAAAAAGTGTTTAATATGTGAAAAAGATTATAGAATTCTGGGATTTTAGATCTACAAGAGATCTTGGCAGTCCTCAGTCCATGTGCTTATTTTTTCAGAGAAAGGAAGAGAAGCCCAGAAAAGGGCCATGACTTGCCCACAGCCAGACAGCAAGAAGGTGTCAGGGCTGCAACCAGAGTCCAGGCCTCCTGACTCCCAGTAACATGAAACTATAGATTCCTTTATTATGATTTTGCATTCTGATGTGGAACATTTATAGTGAACCCAGAGTGGCTCATCTGCTTTTCCTTTAAGTTCTTTGAGTCAGTGATCTCACTGGACACATAAAACATTCCTCAGTAATCAAGCAAGGAAAAATGAAAGATCATCTATACCTAGTCTTTAACGAGTCTGCAAAGGCCTAATTCAATAAGCATTAAATGACTTATTACAGAGTGTTGGAGAAAGATTCTAGGAAAGCCAAAACTTAAGGAAAGAAAAGGCAAAAGTAAACAAAACTTTTGTCCTCAAAGAGCTTCCTGTCTAGTGAAGGAGAAGACATGAGTAGAAATTGTAGCATAAAGGTAGCTAAGTGAGAGGGACTCCAAGGGTGCAATGGGAGCCAATGTGAGGATGGGGGTAGAAGAAAAGGTGGTGGAGAGCAGCATCACAGGAAGATTTCTGGAGGAAGTTTCCCCTTGGAGGACGATAGGGTGGAGTGGGGAGATAATCAAGGGAAGAAGAGGAGAAAGGCATTTCAGGCAGGAGAAGGTAAATAACTGGAGACAGAAAACAGTGCATCTCATGCAGAGGGTTGCTATAGCCGGCATCTGTGCAGAGGGGACAGGACACAGCAGAGAGGTGGCGGGGAGGGTGGCTACCAGGAGTTCGGAGATCCATCGTCTGAAAGCTGGGAGGAGTGGGATTATTGCTATTGTTGTGGCAAGTCTGTAGACTGTGGGGAGACCGACTTTCAAGGGGTTTGAAATTTACTCTTCTCTGGCAAAATCCAGTCAAGTGGCTTGGAGGAGAAAATGAATCCACTTCAAGAAAGCTCTAACTTGTGATTTTTGATAAGCGGTATTCTTGAATGTCAATAAAATAGCATAAAACCCTGCCTCTTTCTCCTCAGCTCTGAGTGAAGGCGCAAACATTTCTTTACATCTTTTCCCTTCCAGGCTGGGTGTGAGAGGTATTTATGGTGAAGAAATAAAGGCACTACGGCTGATCCTTTCTTATTTTTTCATTTCTTCCACCCTCCCCACAACCCCAATTATGGAAAAAGCAAGCTCACCCTAAGGGACAAACAGCAGATTTCATTTACTCAATATGAGACCCTGAGGACAGAAGCAAATTTTTTTCCTTGGGAGTCCCCCATTACCATGTGCTCCTGCATACCACAGCATTTCAGTCTCTCTACTTACTCTTCTTCTCCAAGGCACTCTAGTAGTATGAAGGCCAAAGCTGGTTTCATCATCTATGCCTCACAATGCCCAGTATGCGGGGGAGCTTAGTAAGTGCTGAATAATGGAAAGGACAAAGGACGAATGAATGAATGAATGCTGCAAACCCAGGACAGAGTCTGTTTAACTATATATGAATTTAGTTGTGTGAACATTCTTACAGTGAGATGAACCTATGATAACATTTAATTGTGCACTTAACAAATCATACATTCAACAATATGGGGTTGCTTATTCTGTGCTAGGCACTGCTCTAGGCATCAGTGAATAAAATAGACAAAGTCCCTGATTATGACATTTATGCTCTAGAGAGGAAGCCAAACAATAAGCAAACAGACACACAAGTACAAAATACAATGATAGGTAGGAAAATTACGCTGATGAAAACATTAAGCAACATCAAAGGATTAGAGAGTAGTCAATGGTGTCTGGAGAAACTCTATTTGAGGAGGTGGCATTTGAGCAGAGACCAGCATGAAGTCAGGAAGCAAGCCATGAAAAAATGTTTAAGAAGAACATTCTAGGGAGAGTGAACAGCAAGTGAAAGCCATGGAGAAGGTTACTTGCTTGCTGTGTTGTTACAACAGCAAAATGTTCACTGTGCCAGAGAAGGGAAGCAGAGAAGAAAATGAGGTCAGAGATATCCAGGGACCAGGAGTGGCACTTTCAAACTGTCTCTTTAAAGAATGTATACATGTAAAGCCTTACATAGTTTTTTAAAATCTTGAGCTTTTTAAACCTTGATTTCCTCATCATTAAAATGAGAATAATTGCTTGTCCCTCATAGCATTGCTGTGAGGATCAAATGAGATGCTTCTGATACAAGGAAAACATCAGTAAATGGCAGTATTATTATTGTTGTTACCGTCTGTTTGCTTTAGCATTTGGGTTGAGAGGCTTAAATGATGCTCGGGGTTTCCTTCCTCTGCCTTTCTCTTCTGCTAGGCCTGTGGGTGTAACGGGGCACTGTCATCTCCTTTCTGTGGCTCTGTCTTCCTTTTGCTACAGGGAGGAAAGGGGACTTCCCTAGGATTGTTCAGAAATAATCCTGTTTTCAAAGTTCTGATAAGTCATGCCCATGCACAAAGAAATGCTGCACATTACTCTGCAGCAGGAGCTGTGTAGTCCCAATCTCTAAGCAGAAGCTGGGAACTGGAACCATTCTCTCACTGAGTATGTGTGGTGGTAAGGGACAGTGGAAAACCCCAGGCTTGGGTTGCCAGAGACCTGAGACAAAGACTGAGGTTCACCAGTGACTGGTCAGCAGATCCCTGGGTCAGTCTCTCCTGTCTCTCTGAGCCTCAGTTCCTCCCTCTATAAGATGGAGAAATACCTATTTCAGAGGGGGAAAATTATATATATAAAATATATATATAATTATAATTTTATATATAGATGTATATATACACACACACACAAATTGGATAAACATGTGCTTGTTACAAGAAATGTGGAAGAAGTGATAATGGTTACTTCTGGAGAAACATGTTTGGAAAATCACATACATTTAAAGGCTAGCATCACACAAACGGGTTAATAGCATAGGTGCATTTTGTTACATGACTGTGAAATTGCCTTTGAAAGCAGATGGGTAGGATACCTTTGGGATTTTATGTTAGGCATTTAATGAGGGCCAGTGAAATGAAAGAATGGTTATTTTATCAGGAGTAAAAAATGAATCCCTTTTTTATAGGTGATGCTGGCTTGTGACATTGTCTCTTACTCAGGAGTGGTGGGACCTAATGCAGACAGGACAGATGGAGCAATGGGATACATACCCAATGCCCTTGCGGGATCTTGTCCTAGGATCCTTTAGTTTAGAAGCTCTTTATAAAGTAAGGCAAATACTCTGACGCTGCTGTCCTTAGTATAGGTGAGTAAACCAGTGGCTCCAGATAATCTTGATATTTTTATTTCTCTTAATTTAAAACATTATGTATAACTTTATTTATTTATTTATTTATTTATTTATTTATTTATTTATTTATTTTTTGAGATGAGGTCTCCCTCTGTCACTCAGGCTGGTGTGCAGTGGCATGATCATAGCTCATTGCAGCCTCAACCTTCTGGGCTCAAGCAATCATCCTGACTCAGCCTCCTGAGTAGCTGGGACCACAGGTGTGTACCACCATGCCTGGCTAATTTCAAAAATTTTTGCGTAGAGACATAGCCTCACTATGTTGAACAGGCTGGTCTTCAACTCCTGGACTCAGGCAATCCCCCCACCTCAGCCTCCCAAAGTGTTAGGGTTACAGGTATGAGCCACTGCTCCCAACCACCTTATTTTTTAAATACAACCAGTCTCTTTAAAAAAAAAAAAAAGTATTAAAACCTCTCAGTGAAATGAAATAATTTCCCCCTACAGGCTCCAACCCTCACCCACTTTTCCTATTGGGGTGTTGTTATATATTTCCAATAAAGTATTTCAATGTAGTGTATTTAATTAGACAGTTTCCAAGTCTGCCCTGCATGGGGTAGAATCATCACTCTCATTATGCTCCACTTCAAACAGGGGGTCTGGGAAAGGAATTCATTAGCAGAGCCTGAATGCTGTGGGCTGATCTCTCTTGATAACACCACCACCCAGAATCAAATTCCCAGCTCAACACCTAACACATTTAAAGGCAGTTTGTCATGATATACACACATTGTTGTTTAAAGAATATTTCTTAAAGTCTCCTCCCTGTAGACATAGCTGAAGTGATTTAAAGCACCCTACTGAGATTTTCCCAGCTCATATCCTGACTCCTGTCTATTACTGAGTGTGCTGTCCCAGTGTTAGTGTAAGGTCCTGGGGAGATGGACATCATGCAGTCACTTGATTTGATGTTTGGAAGTCTTTGATGGTACCTCATTAACCACAGCACAAAGTTTTCAGCTTTTAAGGTTTTAACTCACCTCTCCAGTCCTCCCTCTGGCCATCATGCCCCATCTCTACCCTACTGTCTCAGCCATCCTATACTACCATGTTTTCCCACACCAGGGAATCATTCACCACTCCTGAACATGGCAAGCATAAATTCTCATGCCTCTGTACTTCTGCCCCTGTTGTCCTTCTGCTTGGAATTTCTTCCCTTTTGTTCTCTGGTCAGCAAACCCATATTCACTCTTCAAAGCCCAATAAGATGTCCTCTCCTTTCAAAACTACTTGTTCTTCTTCTCCTTCCTCCTGATGTTCCAACAACACATGGCATTAGCTCTCCCATAGCACTTTCCAGCAGATACCTCCATCATATGTTGTGAGGTCCTTATGGAATAACTGCAAGCTAGAGTGCAAAGAGCATGAGCTGTGGAATATGACAATTATTGGTTCAAATTCTGGCTCACTCACCTCCCAGCCACGTGGTATTAGGCAAAATGTGTAAGTTTCCTTAGTCTACATTTCCTCTAATATATAATGAAAACAATTGCCTGGAGACAATAATAACCCCTGTATAGCATGTCTGGAGTGAGAACTAAAAGTTATAGCATATGTAAGGTGCTTAGGAGAGAGCAGGTATCAGTAGATAGCAGCTATTATTGCATCCTGAGCTCTGTAATGAGAACTCAATAACTATGCTCTGAGGTTTATTCCTCTCTAGGTGTGCCCTCTGAAAGTCAATTAACTTTTAAAGGAGAAGCATTTTAAGAAGAAAAACTTACCATGAATCCATCAGAAGCTAAAAATAAAGGATTATTGCCATTTTATTAATGCCTCCATATTAATTCTCATTATATGCCTACTAGGTCAGTCAGCCAAACACGGGCCTTTTAAATAAGGCTCCAAAGGTGGGAAGACCTAGTATTGGAGGAGCTTGATCTGATACAGGGACTCACTGAGTGCCACTCACATCTGCTGAATCAATCAGCAGTGAATTATGCATGACCCCAAACCCCCATCCCATAGAAAACTGGAACTGAGTGGGAGGAGCTTGAGGACCAGTGGATCTGAGACTAGTATTTCTATCCATGGCAGAATGGGAAATTTGCTCTCTTAGGAAGCAGAACAGCATTTACCTGAAAATAAAAAGTTAGATGGGAAAAGAATGAAATATCAAGCAAAGAAGAAAGAGAAATTTGTGCAAAATCATCAAGGCCTACATAATGACATCTACAGACATTTAGGGTCTTCCCAAGCTCTTTGATATTTGGTTTATTCATTCCTTTCCACATTCATCATTCATTCAAGTCTTTATTGAACATATTCCAGATGAGGGGATAGAACATAAATATGAATTAAGTTTAGTTCCTGACTTCCTGGTGTTCACACTCTGCTGGGGAAGGCAACTTACGGCTATTTTTACTGTTTGTTTTGTTTCTCTCAACCATTTCCTCTATGGTTCTCCCAGCATGTGTAGTAAAGTTCTTTCCATAAATGTCAGCCTGGCACTACTATGCTAAGGAGATCCAGAGAGAAGGCTGGGTTCTGCCTATACTTAAACCAGAGTTTAAAATAGGGAACATAACAGAAGTCAAAATTGAGGATTCCAGTTTCTCCCCAAGTGGAGGTTCTTAGTTTAGAGCTCTTCTCTCACCTCCGAAGGTTAGGGTATTGCTTGAACAAGAGCTTTGCCTTAAGACTTTTATAGAGTATATTTTGAAAGACATTGAAAAAATGAAACATGGGTTAGGGACATTTTACTGAAAGGAATCTCAAGTGGTAGAGGAAGATCCACATTTACTTGGCATCTGCTATGTGTTAGGTGTTGTGGCAATTTGCCCATCCATTTAAAATTTATCTTCTAATGAACTCTAATATATGAAATCTTTTGGGAGCACTACTCATATATTCTTTAATTTTTGGGAAATAGCCACCAGGAAGAAATGTTTAGCACATGCTTGACCCCATCTTGGTTTGGAAAATAGGAAAGCCAGGAACCCATTCAGAAAAAAATAAGTATGATTCTAGAATTATACTAGGAATGAAGGGAAATCATGTTAACTAACTTTCTCAGTGGGAAGGCAGTAGGATGTTTACCTATCTGTATATTCACTCTATTCAATCAACAAATGTTTCCTGCATACCATCCAAGCACATTGCCAGGCATTAGGAAAGGGTGTCAAATAAGACACAATCTCGTCCTCAAGGAGCTTGGAGCCTGGTGCAGGTGACAGTCAGACATCAAGGCTACAACACCATGTGATAACACCATGAAAAAAGTCAGGGAAAGAAGCCACAGCAGCACATGGGAGGGGCTGCTGATGAGATCAGGGAGGACTTCCCTGTGAAGGAACACGGGGCAAGAGAGGGAAGGCAGCACAGTGGGGAAGACGTTTGGACAGAGAGAAAAGGCATTGTGATACCTCGGCATTCTGGTGTTTTATAAGCCACAACTCAGCAAAATGGGGCATGGGCCCTCTGCCTCACTACTTAGCACCAATGTCATTTTTGACTTGAACATAACTCACGGATTTGTGAAAATCCACCCCATCTTTCCCACCATATCTAAGGAAAAACACTGTCTCAAAGTTTAATAGAGAATCTGGAGTTCCAGTTTTGGCTTTGCCTCTCTCTTACTGTGTAATTTTGGGGGGAAGATGTTAATTTCTCTGAGTCTTAGCATCTTCTTCTGCTACATAGAGCTATCACAGTTGCCCTGCAGCATTGTTGCAAGGGTTAAATGAGATAACGCGCATGCAGCGCCTAGAACTGTATCTGCTATGCGCTCATGAGTATGTGGCATTTTCTGTCACTGTTGTTATTATTACTACTACTGTTATAATCTTGAACAAAGATTAAGGTTTTATGTTAATGTCTTTGATTGCAACTGTGTCTAGAAGGAGAGATATATTAGAAGAAGGATTGCCCCTCAATAAAAAGGTTTTCAATGTTCTCTATTAGAAATCATGAGCAATCTGACCTTGTAAAAAATAAAATGATCTGAATTCTTTACATCCTGGCTTGGTTCCTAAAGGCAGCTAAAGTGAAATTAGAGACAAAGAGAAACATTGCAGGGAAAGGCGGCAGCCTTAATTTCCGAGGTGAATGAGATGGATAGCTCCGGTGCCCAGCGGTAAACCTCTTAGTATTTATGAAACTGAAATTACACCATTCCAATAAAAGGGAAAGTTAAAGAAGGGTGCACTCTACATAATGGCCTCTTGTTAGGCCTTTCTGATTACCTGGGCACTGTTTTCGTGTAAACCGCCAGCACCCAGTGTTTCAGGGCCACCGTCCGCTGGGGGCAGACAAGAACCGTTTATTTAGCCAAATGAAAATTTGCACTTAAATAAAAAATACTAGTGGCGTTTGGGCTGGAGAAACAATTACCTAGACTCAACATCGCAGCTGCAAATTGCATCGGCAGTAAAAGCAAGTCGGGGGCACAGATTACACTGCTGCTGCCTGACATCAAAGGCAGCTAGCCTTGTTTCTTCATCTGCAGTTTGAACAATATTTCTCTTTGATCTGGGACACCAAGAACCAGTGTGGGAGAGCCAGGGGAGGAGAGGAGGTGCTTGTATTGATGTGTAACAACATACAGACCACTGAGTTTGCGTGGTTGAAATGCCAAGTAGGGTCAGGAAAACTCCATTTAAACAAACAGCTGAAAACTGGGAAAAGAATTAAGACAGCATGGTTTCATTTAATCACTCTATCAACAAGTCTTTGGGGAGGCAGTGGCACGCCCTTGCTGTGCTGGTCATTGGAGGGAAAAGGGAGGAGTGTGGGTGAGAAGGTCTGTGTGTGACAGAGTCAGAGTCTTGGCTGCAAGACCACTTTTGGTACTACTGTTTAAACTTTTTGCGTCTTATTTTTCACCTCCAGGCCTATCAGGCCTATTCCCTTTTGCTTACTGATTGGCTCCCATCTGCTGTGGTTTACATTTAGTCTTTGAGATTTGGGTTCTAACTTTTCCCTATCTCCTTCTCTCTTGCCGTTCATCACAACTCTGTGACTTTCTTGGGGTGGACATCCAGTCCTGCCTTCATCTGTTAGGCCTCATTTCCTAAATCTGAACCCTCAGACTATACTTCCATTAGGCCACCCACTACTCATTTAGGGAGGGACAATTCAGACAAGTGCAAAGTCCCTGGCTGGGCACACCAACCAATCAGACATAGCCCAGAACAGAGTCAGATGGGCAGGCAGACTAACAAGGAAGCAATTTCTCTGTCAGAGCAAGCACAGGGAAAGGATAATTTGGTACATGTCAAGGAAGCCTTCCTGGCAGAGGTGACACTTGAGCTACATTCTGAAGGATGAGTATGACTTCTCTATGAAGGAGACTTATACAGTTTAGTTGAATAAGTTGGTTCAGTGTTACACACATTAATTAACACCCTGCTTCTCCCAAAAGTGCTCCTCCTCCACATCTCACACTCTGTTACACCCTCTCCACAGCCATGGTCCTCAGTACCTCCTGTTTGCATTAGCAATTTCCAAACTGTTTCCAACAGAGATCTACAGACTCCTTATCCCCCTCCCACTCCCCCGCAGGAGTTTCTAAATTAGGAGTGGGAGAGGAGGTTGTTGTTAGCTCCACTTTCCTTCCTCTTCCAATAAAGCACTCTGTTTTGCTAGTTTGATTTTTTAACATTTTGGATACACTTTCTTTACAACAAAAGATTCAGAGCCTATAAAATGTTTGTTAATTACAGGTTTAGATCTTAGCAGGACTTAGCAGAGCCTTTGCTCCTCTGTCTAACCCATGGCACAGCCCTCCCAGCTGAAACCTAGTGCAGCGCTCAGCACATCACCAGCCAGAGCTCCCCACGTGTCCCATTAAATAATTAATAACATGTTTAACTTATTCACTGATTGCATTTTGTCTTTACAATGATAACCCTGTGAACTAGGCAGTATTAGCCTCATTTTGTTGATTAAGAAACTGAAGCTCAGAAAAGTTAAGCAATATCCACAAGATCACAGAGATGGCAAATAACAGACCTGAGATCCATCAATGTGACATCATTACCAGGCATTACATGCCAACCCTCCCTTCCAGCCTCAGCTGCCCATAATCCTTCTCTCACATCCTGCACACCAGCTGCATTTTAGCTACTTCCAAATATGTCTGTTCTTACTTACACCATTCTACTAAAACCAATATCTCTGTCTGGGATTTTCACCTTAGTAACTAGCACAATTTTCTACCTATTGACCCGAGCTCAAAACCAATGACTTCTCTTACAGTCATCCCTCTCCTCACCACTGACAAGCAGTCAAGCCATCAAGTCCTATGAACTCTTGATTTTTTTTTTCCTTATCAGTTAGGATGCTTTGGGCTGCAAGTTATTTTAAAAACAACAACAACAATGACAACGACAACAAAAACTAAAGTAGCTTAAGTAGCTTTAAGTAGTTTATTGTCTCACATCTCAAGTTTCCAAGTTTGGGTAATTAAAAATTCAATGCCACTTTCTGCCGGGAGTGGTGGCTCATGCCTGTAATCCCAGCACTGTGGGAGGCCGAGGGCGGGTGGATCACAAGGTCAGGAGTTCAAGACCAGCCTGGCCAAGATGATGAAATGCCATCTCTACTAAAAATACAAAAAGGTAGCCAGACATGGTGGTGGGTGCCTGTAATCCCAGCTACTTGGGAGACTGAGGCAGAGAATTGCTTGAACCCAGGAGGCGGGGGTTGTAGTGAGTAGAGATCACATCACTGGGTGACAGAGCAAGACTCCGTCTCAAAAAAAAAAAAAAAAAAAAAAATTCAATGCCACTTTCAAGGTAAGTTCTTTCCATGCCCAAGGGCTTTGCTTCTCCTCTTCAGCGGATCCCCTCATAAATCTGAGATGACCACCACATTCCTGGGCTGGTTTCTTCCCTCAAGGACAACTGGAGGCTAAAAACGTGAGTTTCTCCTTGCCCATCTCTTTTTAAGAGTCAGAAAACACCTTCCCTAAAGTTCACCCCCTACTCCCCATCAGACTTCCAGGTCCTTTCATGGGCCAGCATTGTATCACATGGCTTTCTTAATCAAAACACTGGCAAAGGAAAGAGAGTGGCCATAACTAAAATAAACAAATCACTCCATGATCTGGGGAGGGCCCCTTGCTTGAATGTATGTCTAAGTAGAGAGTAGGCACTCAAATAAAATCAGGTCTCTGTCAGCAAAAAAAGGTGGGGAGGGTAATGGTTTGGATAGTGGCCAACAGTGTCTGCTACCATCTCTCATGGCCATCCACACTGCCATTCCTCAGTCAAGTCAACTGTTACCCTCACCTAGATGAAGTTTCTAACTGCACTCTATTCCCAATTTGGTTTCTTCTAACAATCACTCTGTAGCCAGAGTAATGTTTACATAATACAAATACAATTATATATTGTCTCTATATAAATATTGTAATGACTCTGTATTGGAATAAAGCCCAAACACTTTTAGAGTGCCACACAAACTTCCCCTAGCCCTGAGCTTTAGCTGCCTCCCATTTTATGCTATCCCATCTTGCTGGGAGCGCTAGACTACCCTTTTTCAACTGATGAACTATACTCGTTACTCAAAACCCCACTCAGCAATATCTGTTCAATCTCCTGTACCAGTGGAGGCCCAAAACACTGAATCTGAGAGCTGGCAATGGGGGTATAGTGAATTTGATCCAGAGGCAGCTGAGTATGCAATCAGGAAAGCTGATAGACAGTGACTCGGGGCAGAAGGTAATTCAGGAACCTGACAGTTTAAAGCAGGGGTCCCTAATCCCAGGGCCACGGATTAGTATTGGTCTGTGGTCTGTTAGGAACTGGGCCACACAACCAGGAGGTAAGCAGAGGACAAGTGAGCCTTACCGCTTGATCTGTGCCTTCTGTCAGATCTGTGGTGTTAGATTCTCAGAGGCTCATGAACCCTATTGTGAACTTCGCATGTGAGGGATCTAGTTGGCATGCTCCTTATGAGAATCTAATGCCTGATGGTTTGAGGTGGAACAGTTGCATCATGACACCATCCCTGCCCACCCTGCCTGGTCCATGGAAAAATTGTCTTCCATTAAACTGGTCCCTGGTGCCAAAAAGTTTGGGGACCACCAGTGTAAAAGGTGCAACCAAGGGTTCAAACGGAAAGAAAAAAAAGAAAACTAGAGACAAAGTCTAAGAACAGCAACCTAAGGACACCAATATGGGGCATGAAAACAGTTTTGAAATACTGCTTGAGACTGGAAACAGAAGCCTAGGATGAGCTCCTGGCACAGGGAGAAGACTACAGAGCACTGGGGAGCCCTCCCCTGGCCTGCTTGCTCTTTGCTTCATTGCTTGCCCTTTGCTTGCTCTGCTCTGTACTGCAGAAGCCTGATCCCTGCAGGCTATGTGTTCCAAGCTCCTGCATTATTAGCTGGTTTCTAGCTAGTGGGGAAACACCAGTGAAAGACGGTCCTGATTGGCAGAATCTCATTACTCCCCAGTCTCTACATTGGACAGCACCACCAGCAGCTCTGTGTTCCGTGACTAGACCCTCTACTGGGTAGGCCCACTGGGGTGCAGCTCCCCAAGGTCACTCTGGCTGCTGGGCTCCAGTGACACCACCTCACCGCTTTGTCCCTCCACCTAAGGGCGGCAGCACCTTCCTGCTGTCATTAATCCCTGGGTGCCTCACAATCTCCTGATGGCTTTGTAGCTTTGCAGCTCTGTCATCACTGTGTAATCAACTCTCCAAATTAAATTTCCTTTGTTCTACATTCTTTGAATGGTTTCTGTTTTCCTGATTGGACCCTGATACAGGTAGGCACTGAGCCAAGTTTGTAAGATTTCTCTGTGAAATCCTTCCTTACTCCCTTGTTTGCTTTGCTTTTAGGAAGCAGAAAAACATGATGATGAAGAGAAAATGGTTTGCAGTTGCTCACCGGGATTCAAACTCCAGCTCTGCCATTCATTTACTGACAGCCTTGGTCAAAATCACCCAGCCCCTTTAAGTTCTGGTTTCTTCAAGTGAAGTTAAAAGTAGTGCCCTCTTCTTAACCACTGTTAAGACTGAATAAAGTACTGTATATAAAACATTTAAGCCAGCCTCTGGCACAAAGTAAATGTTCAAGAAATGGTCCTTTACCCAACTCTCTATCATAGCACCTCTTCATTGTATCTCAGTGAGAGATTTATTTAAGTCTTTGGCATCTGCTAGAGCAGTGCTTATTAAACTTTAAGGTGCATCTAAAGGACTCTATGGCAGCATTAAAATGCAGACTCGGATTCAGTCAGTCTGGGGTGTAGGCCTGAGATGTTGTATTTCTATTACTCCTCTCAGCTGATGCTGACACTGTGATCCAAAGGCCACACTTAAAGTTGCAAATCCTTAAACTAAGGTTGGCAAACTTTTTCTGTAAAGGGTCTTAGAGAAGCATTTTAGGTTTGGGGGACCTTACAGTCTTTATTGCAACCACTCAACTCTGCCAATGACACTTGATTTGGAAAAACAGACACTGGGTGGAATTTGGGCCCAGGGCTAGAGTTCACTGACCCCTGCTCTAGACTGTAAGTTGTCTCAGGACATGGTCTGTTTTATTAACCTCCTTGTTCTCATCCCCCAGCACAGGGCCTGGCTCACAGAAGATCAATAAATGTTTGATATATGACTAAACTAACTCTTCGCATGTACTTAGTCTCTACCGTAGAATTGGAAACTCCAATTTTAGTGTTTTTTGAGTGTTGACAATGTTCCAGGAAATATCCTATGTACTGGGTGTTATTTTCTTCAATGCTCACAACCACTGCAAGGGATCGGTATGAGTACTATCCCCATTCTACAGATAAGGCACACAGAGGTTAGCTGAATACCCATAGGTTACAGAAGAGCCACAGTAGAGGACAGAGCAGGCTTCACTGTCCTTGTCTCCCACTCAGCAACCCACTTGCCTTGGAGGCTCCTTCTCACCATTTGTTTCTGTTAATCTCTCAGATTATAATTTCCTAGAGGGCTAGAGTTACATTGGTCTGTTCTTTCCCTATCACTCTCGGACCCCATAACAATATGTTGAGCACATGGCAAGCACTTACCAAGGAATTCTTCCTGACGGATATTGTTAAGTATCCTACCCTGGACATGTGTTGCTGTGGGTCTGGGTCACAAGGAAAATGTGCTGAATGAAGATCTCTGTGTCCTCAGCTTTTACACAGAAGTTGAACCTGAAGCTACCAATTATCATATCTAAAAATGCCTAAAAATGTATTAATGATTCAGCAGTTAAATTTATGAAGGGAAAGATTCCTGACACCATGTAAGTCCCTGCTGGTAGAAAGTATGTGCCCAGTGAAGGCCTGGGGATTGAATGATGTTTACCAAGTATGTGTTGACCAATAAAAGGAGGAGGCAAAGCGAGAAAGTTAGAAGAACATACATGGACTTCCAGGTGGTGAGGGCTCTACCCAGATTCAGCTGTGGGGTGATTGGGTGTATCTGCGACCTTAACCCTTCTCTCATCAGAAAACAAGGGCCTTGGACAAGAGCATTGCTTGGGTTCTTCTAGTGTCAAAATATTATGACTTTAAAAAGAAATGATATTATTAAAGAGATTTTGAAGAGCTTTGTCCTTAAAGGAATGACCCCAAACTACTAAGATTTAAAAATAAATGTCACTTTGTGTGGTTGGTGTCTCTGCCTCTGGCAGTATTATCCCTTTTCCATGGCCTCTTTTTGGTTCACTATCCTACTATAATAATTTCTAATGTGTTTCAAACCAAGAAACCAGACAATCAGGATTATAATCACTGTAAAGTAGGTATAAATTGATCATAAGTGATGGCCTTACAGACTTACCTAGCTAATGAGGATGCTATTCAATGCATATGCTTTGTGATAGCTGTTTCAGCCATGGTGTGAGATCACTTGTATGTGTGTATGTGTGTGCATGCTTATTTACATATCTGTTAATGAGGTCATTAGATATTGGATAAAAGCAGTCATTAAGACAATGATACTTTGCTATTGTCTCTATTTAACGAATGAGGAAACCACAAATTGAGATGGTTCAACACTTGCCCCAGAACATATGCCCAGAAAAGTCTTATTTCTAGTTATAATGTGAAGGCAGATAAGGAAACTAAGAAAGTGTGGTTTCCAAACATTCCCCAAGTTACCAATGCCTTGAGGGCAAACAGCCAATACATCTCTGCTACTTTCTCTTCAAGGCTGCCATGGACCATACCTGGAGGGCTCTGAGGCTGGACTGACATGTGTTAACTGCACCCCTCTCCACAGACCCAGCGATCCCAGCACTGGCTGACTGGCCAGCCTTCTCACTGTGAAGACTGCATTGTGTTTGTACAACTTTCAAGGGCATGTTCCCTGGTATAGTAAGTGTTGCCATGGAGCCTCCCCTCTCATGTGAATCTGTCAAACCACAGAGAGACCACACTGAAGTGGGCAGGCCTTTTCTTAGCTCTGTCCAGCAAATTACCCTTAACCCTTTTTCATTCCACAGTTATTTGTTGAGGGCCAAATGAGAATTCATTAGTAATTGCCAACATTTGTGTGCTTGGCCCTGTCATACATGCTTTACACTTATCAACATACTGAATCTTCACAATGGTCCTAGAAAATAGGTCCTATTTTTACCTCCACTTCACAAATGTGGAAACTGAGGCACAGAGACTGAGTCATACGCCCAAGGTCACACAGCTGGCAAGTGATGGAGCAGAATTCACACCCCGGCCATCTGCTCTTACTGTACTGACTGTTACAAGAAAGACACAATCCCTGCCCTCATGGAGCTTCCATCTAATGGGAAATACAAAAGGTAAACCATTCATTTTAAGATGATGGTTTAATCACAGTTTTAATGATGTGAAGGAGAAGTTCCAGGCAGGTTGAAAACAGGTGCTGGGTTACTTGATCCTCACTGGGAACAGGAGGGATGTTCAGGAAGGCTTTTTTTACCTTGAGGGGGAAAGAAAGTTGGCATGGAACTCCAAAGGATGAGCAGGAGTTCATCAGGTAAATTGAGAGATGAGTCTCCCAGATGGAAAAAAAGATGATGAGACCTTAAGGCAAATAACAGCAGGAAGTGTTCAGGGAACCATAAGAAGCCAGTATGGTAGAGTTCCAAGGTGGGGGGTGTTGGTACCTGATGGAGTTAAAGAAGTGACCAGGTCTGCACCTCCACTGTCTCAGCTCAACTGCTGTGGTGGGAGGGGGACAAGCTGCTGCCACTGTCTCTATTTTGCTGATTGGCACACAGAGTGGAAAATAGAAAAGCGGCTTGAAAGCCACCAAGCCCAGGGCCTGTTTGTGACCCACCCAGGTCCCTGGCACAAGACCCTGGCTGTCTTTCCTTGCTGTTTCCTCTCAGGATTCCCACAGGCAGTTCCAAAATAGTTATATCAGGGACTCTTTTGTATTTAGGAAAGAAAGTGAAACATTTATTGACCATTTACTCCAGTGTTAGTGAACAAAGCAGACAGTAGAGGATGCCACAACAAGCCCCAAGAAAACATGTTTAAGAAAGTACATACAGGCCATGTCTTTTGCCTGCAAAGTTCACATAAGCATTAAAGTGAAATAATTTCTCCTTGCATCTTCCACCCCTCCCCCAGCATTCAGGATCTCAGCAGGAAACGGATGGCACACTCAAATTGGGTAACACGAAGGGAGTTTAACAGAGGGCCTATTTACAAAGGTATAGGGCAAGTAAAGGGGAAACAGGAATAGTAATACTGAGCTCCATCATCATCGTAGCTCTGAAAGAGGAAGGGGAGACAGTGGTTCTGGATCCTAGAGAAGGGTGGTGTGGATTGCCTGACAGGAGGTCATATTGCCTGACATAGAGAGGGCTGCCTGACAGAAGCCGTGATGTTTAATCCTCAGTGACACCATAGGCCAGTAATGAGGGGATCAATACCCCAACTCACTCTCTCCCACCCTCCAACCCTCTGCTGATGCTCCCTGTTGGCCACACTGAACCAGGAGTCATGAACTATTACAGGATAAATTGTGTTCCCCAAAATTCATATGTTGAAGTCCTAACCTCCAGTACGCTAGAATGTGTCTGTATACAACAATAGGGTCTGGAAAGAGGTAATTATGTTAAAATGCAGTAAATAGGGTAGGCCCTCATCTGATTTGACTAGTGTCCTCAAAAAAGAGGTAATTCAGACGCAGACATGTACAGAAGGAAGGCAACGTGAAGCCCCGGAGAAAGCGGCAATCTATAAGTCAAGGAAGGAGAGGCCTCAGAAGAAGCCAGCTACACCAACATTTTCATTTCAGACTTCTAGTCCTCAAAACTGTGAGAAAATAAATATCTGTTGTTTAAGCCACCCAGTTGGTGGTGTTTTGTTATGGCAGCCAAGCAAAATAATGCAGAAGTCCAGGAAACCTCCAGTGGCACAGAGCCAGGTGGAGAAGAAGAGATAGAGGCCGTGGAGAGGCAAATAGAAAAGATCCAGAGCAACTCTACCCAGGCGCCTCAGAAATGGATGTTTCAAGATGTCCTAGAGCAGTATCAATAAGACTGGAAATATTTCAGTTGAATGATTCTTGTCCACAGCTGTGCTCTCCCTTTCCAGCCATGACCCATGTCCCCACCATAGTTCCCATGCTGACTCTTTTCCCTGGCCACAAACCCCAGTCTCACCCAGGTTGGGAGCCCCAGTTCTGACAGACCTTTCTGTGTACTTCTGGCCACATCTCTCTCCCTGAGTGCCCAGAGATGGTTAGGAGCTTATCCTGCACATTTTACTAGACTGCCTGGCTATAAGATAACAAGCATCTTGACAACAGGGACTGCCTCTCCTTTATTTCTGACAAATGAAAGAATGAGTGAGAGAATGGATGAAGAAAAGTAACATTTATTGATGACCATCTATGTACTGAGTTCAGTGCTTTCATGTACTTTAACACTGCCTGAATCAAAATCAAGGAGTCGGGAAAGAATAATTATTGGCCATTTATTCACCATTTACTATGTGCTAGGCAGGTGTGGGGCAAAATACTTAAACAGCATGGTACAGACACCAAGAAGGACATATCAGAGCAGACACCAGCCATAGACCCAGGGATGGCTAGGCTGGCACCACTGGCTAAAAGTCAGTCTGGTGCCATGCTCTGTGCTGAAGGATCTCTCATGCATTATTTCACTGACTCCTAATAATGCCAATTGAGGTAGGTATTAATATCCCTCTTATATACAAATAAACAACTTGCACAGTAAAAAAGTTCATTGTGCAAGGTCACACAGAAAATAAGTGTGGAACTGAGACTCACGTCCAGGATGGGCTCAGTTTTGAACACCACGCTGTTGTCTTATCATGCTGCCCTTGCATGTGATGTCCCTTTCCTTGTACACTTTTCTTCCAGACAGCTATATGGCTTGCTTCTTCTGGTCTTTGCTCAAGTGTCATCTGCTCAGCAATTCCTTCCATTTAAACATAACCTGCGCATCACCACCCTGACATTTCTTTCTGTCAAGCTTTATTTTTGCTTATAGCATTTTTTTTTATCATGGTAAAAGACACACAACATAAAATTCACCATTTTAACAAATTTTAAGTATAAAATTCAGTGGCATTAAGTATATTCAGAATGTTGAAAACCTGTCACCACCATTCATATCCAGAACTTTTCCATCATCCCAAACAGAAACTCTGTACTTATTAGAAAACAACTTTCTGTTCCTGCCTCATCACCCCTGGAAACCACAATTCTACTTTCTATGTCTATGAATTGGCCTATTTCAAATATCCCACATAAGTAGAATTATATAATACTTGTTCCTTTGTGTCTAACATTTCACTTACCTAACGTCTTCAAGATTCATGCATATTGCAGTCTGTGTCAGAACTTTATTCCTCTTTAAGGGGTGATTAATATTTCACTATACACACACACACACACACACACACACACACACACATATATATACCTGTACAACATTTTGTTTATTCATTCATCTCATTGATGGTTATTTGGGATATTTCAGCTTTTAGACTATTGCGCATAATGCTTCTGTGAACATGTGTGTACACACATTTCTTCAAGTCCTTGCTTTCAATTCTTTTGGGTATACACCCAGAAGTCAAATTGCTGGATTATGGTAATTATATGTTTAACTTTTTGAGATCCCACAAAACTGTTTTCTATCTCTGTATCACTAATAAGCACATATCATACTACATGTTTTATTCATTTATTTTGATTAGTGAATATCACCACCCACTGGGCTGTAAGCCCCAATGGAGACAGGGATTTTTCTCTGATTCATTGCAGTTTCCATACCTAGAACGTGTCTGGGACAAAGTAGGTACACAATAAACATTTGTTGAATGAATGAATGTATTTGATGTGGATCCTGTTCTTGAGGTCAAGGGTACTAGGGTCCAAAAGAGTCGGGTAAGGTCCAAAACATCAACTACAGAGGGAAAACTGAAGTCAAGGAGGGAAATGAGAGATTAGAGGAAGGGATGCTTTCCTCTTTGCAGCCTAATGCAGACCCAACACAGTAAGGCTGCAAATAGAAAAGCCAGTCATGGCCGGGCACAGTGGCTCACGCCTGTAATCCCAGCACTCTGGGAGGCCGAGGCGGGTAGATCATGAGGTCAGGAGATCGAGACCATCCTGGCTAACACAGTGAAACCCTGTCTCTACTAAAAAATACAAAAAATTAGCCAGGCATGGTGGCGGGCACCTGTAGTCCCAGCTACTCGGGAGGCTGAGGCAGGAGAATGGTGTGAACCTGGGAGGTGGAGCTTGCAGTGAGCCAAGATCATGCCACTGTACTCCTGCACTCCGGCCTGGGCAACAGAGTGAGACTCCGTCTCAAAAAAAAAAAAAAAAAAAAAGCCAGTCACGGGGGTCAGTTGCTAGGGGGATCAGTAATTGTATGGGACAAGGCACTCAGGAACAAATGAGGTGAACAGTTCAGGCCAGAGAGTGAGAACAACCTAGGAGTACCTGGTGGGTAAGGGGACATTAAAACGGAGCTACCTGAATAGTGGATGAGGGAGCCGGCACAATGTAAGAAACCATGGAAGTCCCTAAACAATGCTTTGAACTTATGGCCCAAGACAGTGCCTGGCACATATTAAGCATTAACAAATATTTTTAATTGATTGATTTCTAATTCCAATCTATCACTAATTTGACATATGACTTAAGGCAAATCACTTTTCTTCTATGCAACTTTCTTTATCTGTAAATATAGTGGATATAGATAGGTCAATTAACTAAACTTTGGTTTAAACTGTAAAAGCTTTTCTCCCTAACAGATCCCAAACAGAAGAGGAAACACAAAGTGCATCTGAAAGGGGAGTTGAAGACCTAAGTCCCCACCAGCAGTCCTCCCTCTTCACACCACAGTGACTGACAGTTGATTCCAGGATCTAGGTTTGCAGGTCCTGGGCCATCGGATTCCTGAGGTTCATTCTAGCTCTGACATCATGCATCCCCATCATGCTTGCTACAGGCCCTTCGACACAGCAGTAGCAGGTATTAACTCGGTGCTTACCATTTGACAGATGCTATTCTGAGTGCTTTTCACGTATTAACTTATTCAATGCCCAATTCAGAGATGAGAATATTGGGGCACAGAAAGGTTAAGACACTTCTCCAAGGCTACACAGATAGTCAGGTTTAGAGCCTGGAATCAAACCTAGTTATTGGACTCCAAGGCCCTCGCTTTTGACCCACAACTCTGTCCCACCTCCCTCAATGGGTGCACAGTATGCATTCCTGTCCTGTTCAATAGGACCCAGGAAATGCTAGTCTGATGGGGAGAGGAAAAAAGAGAAATGAGAAGATAAAGTGGGAGAAAGGGAGTGTGATCAAACTGTACCCCGGAGAGCACTTAGTTCTCTAGAGGGGAAGCAGCTGCAGAGTGAACCTGGTTGCTGGAATGGAGACACCAAGAGCCAACCTGCTGCTTACCCCATGGTCCTGGAACCAACTCTGAGGTGGATTCTCCTGAATCCACATTTTCTAATCCAGAGATGGTCAAATGCTATTCTTATATCAAGATCTTAGATGACAGCATTCCTTAAGAGGACTTTTCCAGAGAAAGGAGAGATGTCAACTTGCCAAAATATTTTTTCTTACTGGAACAATAAAAACCTGCTCTGTAAATAACAATAGGAATAGAAAGCGGCCCATATTCTCACCCACCTTTTTCTTTTAATGAATTCAATGAATTAGAATGTATGCTATTTGATTTTAAAAAATGTACTGAAAAGCTTGGTATCATTCAAAGCCTCTCAATCAGTCATTTTTATATTATCTGAAGCCAGTATTTCCATTAAAGTGGTACAACATTATGCAGAGTAGAATTTTATAGTAACCTCAGAAAAATGCAAAAATTGGCAGTAGATGAAGGCAAAGGACAGGGCTTACCTTCAGGAACAGAGGGTCTGTCTGTGTTTTGCCAAGAGACTCTACTGCCATTTGGGGGTGGGTAGTTCACTGTTTGCATGTTATGGGGTGTCCACCATTCCGGACCCCTGTCTACTATATGCCAACTCACAGTCCAGGAGGGGAGAGGAGAGACAGGGATGCACGTACCAAGCTATCATCCAAGACTTCCTGTGGCACCTGATACATGGTAATGCAACTTTATTAGAGTTTATGTACTTTAATGTAAAACGAAATGTTTACAAAGCATAAAATAAAATACCCTCAAAGGCTAGAGCCCATCTTGCATCAAAAGTAACTCACTATAAAAGAACTGAAAACACAATTTGCAAGTATCAAAACCAGAGAGGACACCAGTGATTATCGAGTCCAGAGGGTGGAAAACTTTCTCTGTAAAGGGCCTGGGTGTAAACATTCTAGGTTTTGTGGGCCATATACTCTCTGTTGCAACTACTCAACCTTTGCCTTTGTAGCACAAAGGCTACCCATACCCATATTAATAAAATGGATGGGCATGGCTGTGGTTCAGTGAAGTCTACTGACAACAAAATTTAAATGTTTAAATGTTTAAATAAAGACAGGAACCAGTATGACTGATTTATTTTCTTTTCTTCAGGCTCCAATGTGGCTCCATACAACACTGTTACTGATCTTGTCACCATTTCCATTTTTGATAATGTGTTCATTCTGAAACTGCTGACTTTAATTTTGATTTTTTACAATATTGCATTGAGTATTAACTTACCTTAATGACTGAGTGTTAGTATCCCCTTAAGTTTTGCCCTGGAGTTAGTGCCTCACTTGCATTGCAAGTTTGGGCCCTGCCTTATGCTCCCAAACCTCCACCCTGTCTCTGTTCTTCCTTAGGCCAGTCTTTTTGTCCATTCTCCCAATGGCTCCATTCCTCGTCAAATTGAGTCCTAGTAACTTAGTTGTACATTTTCTTAGTGGAGGTCATGTCTTGACTCCTTCGCCCTTTCACTTTTCCTCCTACTCAAGAGCAACAACAAACCCCTCCTCACACCCCATGTCAGCAGTTCTCACCTTCAGATCCTTTGAAGGATCAGCTTCTGCTCCAAGAAGTCTTTTTCTAGAAGATATTCCCAATAAAGAGGACCTCTTTCTAAGAAGGATTCTCCAACAGCTGCTAAGAAAACTGTCCCTGTTTCATCACATACATATAGCAGTGTGCCAGGCACAGAGAAGGAAATGCACCAGAGAAGCCTCCCCACCAGGTGATGAAGCCCTGGGGGAAAGGACTTCCAAATCCCACCCTCTAGCACACAGTGGACCCTCAATTAGTATTTATTTATCAAACTGAATTGGACAAGTCCTTTCAACTAGATTTTCAGAGTTTGGAGGATTAAGGTGGAAATGGGGAGGCTCAGGGAAGACTGATTTCATACTCTTAGGGTGAGAGAAAAGCAGTGCTGTTTTGTGGATTTTGTTAGTGGAAATGAAATCACTGGGGAAAACTGCCAGTGTGGGCACTGTGGATAGTGCTGGATCCAGAAAATAGAGTAGTCAACACTTGTACTCTAACTAACTGGTCTATGGTAGGAATATACATGTGTTTTCCCCAATTTTTTTAAATTTTCCAGTATGCTTCTGTTCCATAGGAAGTGAAAGAGCCAATTCAGAAACAAATGACCACTCTCAGCTAAACCCCCATTTCCCAAATCCCGAGCCTTCCTTTGACCTATTTATTCAATTTCTCTTAACATATTTAAATCCATTGGAGGGAATTATGAGGGAGACAGATGAGACAGCTCACAAACATTTGTATGCACATTAAAATAAAGAAAATTAAATGAAAAATTAATAGGGCAGACAGCTAACCATGTAACGTGATTTCACTTTGAAGCAATTTATTTCCATTCAAACTGTGATAAATAATCACCAAGTGATATAATAATTACCCATTTCTTGGTGTCGAATGGGATGTGGAAATTATTCTCTGAAGTGAAAACATCCTATGGACCTTCAAAAGGGAATGCCGCACATTCAATAAAGCTACAAACCATGACCCCACAAGAAATTGAATTGGCCTGTTTGTATTCCCATCGCTATGTCTGAAAAGTATGTTCTCACCCTCTAAGGCAAACTTCCCTTTCTGTTTGATAAAGTCTTGTGATTTGCGACCACAAAAACTCTGAGGACTCCATAAATTTTGTGCTTTGGCACTCCCGTGTGAGATCAAGCCCTGCAAAAGATGGCTGCTGAAGAAGGCAGAGTCTAAAGGTCACAGAACATTTCCTCATTTTGGTGGTTAACAACAGTCATTTCTAAATGCCTTCTGGGCTTAAGAATAATTGAATGCATTTTAAAATTAGGTCTTGTTCAGTTAAAAGCAAGACCTCATCTGTAAACATTCATCAGCACCCATTAGAAGGACCTTCCTGGCTGGAGCTCTTTACTGCCCATAAATACAAGGGCTGCCATTGCTTTAGGGCCCCCATGTGCTGGGTGCGTGCATGCATCATTTCATATCAGAAACACTGCTGACAAGAGAAGCCAGCAAACAAAGAGGCTGGTGGGAAAAAGCACTGGATTAAGACTGAGAAGACTTGGATTCTAGTCTTGAACTGGCCCCTTAGTATCAATGCAAACATGAGGAGTTCATCAAAACATCTCTGCACTTCAGGTTCCTCATTTATAAAATGGGGATGATTATATATACCTACTTCAACCCATTGGAGAACTATAAAGTGTTGCACAAATTCACTTCAAATTCCTAAATGTTTCATCAAATGCTGACTAAGACTGTCCAAGGCACTTAGGAATGATGAGGAAAGTAAGAAAAAGTCCCCCCACGTCAAGAAACTATCCATGCAGGAGGAAAGAGAAACATGTATAAGCAATTCACTCCAAAAAGGAAAGTCTGAGCCTCTCTGGCATTTGCTTAGGCCACCTAACCAGCACTTTTCCTCTCCATTCAGTCATCCTCTTATTTATTCATTCATTTATTCAACAAAACTTCATTTAGCATTTATGATGGGCCTGGCACTGGGAATACAGAGATGACTCACATTAAATCCCTCAAGGAACTGATGTTCTGGCAAAGAACATATCTTTGCAAAGAATTTTCCAACATTTTAAAAAATATAGTTTCTTTTCTTTCTTCTTCCTTTTTTTTTTTAGAAACTGAGTCTTGCTCTGTTGCCCAGGCTGGAGTGCAGTGGCGGGATCACAGCTCACTGCAGACACAAGTTCCTGGGTTCAGGTAGTCTTCTGCCTCAGTCTCCAAAGTATCTAAGACTACGTGCACATACACCACCACATCCAGCTAATTTAAAACAAAATTTTGGTAGAGACAGGGTCTCATTATGTTGTCTAGGCTGGTCTTGAACCCTTGGGCTCAAGGGATCCTCCTGCCTCAGCCTTCCAAAGTGTTGGAATTACAGGCATGAGCCATTGTGCCTGGCCAATGGTTTCCTCTTTAATCCCAGCACATGTATTTAGAGTAGATATGATTAGCTCCATTTTTAAAATCAGACACTGAAGACCCAGAAAAATGCAGTGACTTGCCAACCCCAGGGAGCTTTTAGTGACAGGGTTGCAACACTGAAACTGTGGCTTTATGACTCAAATCCTGTGCTCCTTCTCATATGTTGTAGATGTCTTCCAGGAGACAGGCCAGCCTTGAAGTAAGCCGTCTTAATGAGACCACAACTCCACCTAACTCTTATGAATTCTTTTCTCTATAGAGCTGGATCTATACTCTGTACCTTACAGCACTGTTTAGGGCACAGCTGAAATAAATTGCCTTCCTTCCCTCCCTCCTTCCTCACTCCCTCCCTCCTTCCTCCTTCCCTTTCTCCTTCCCTTCCTCTCTCCCACCTTCCTTCCTCTCTCCCTCCTTCCTTCCTCCCTCCCTTTCTTTCCTTCCTCCCTCCCTTTCTTTCCTTCCTTCCTCCCTCCCTCCCTCCCTCCCTCCCTGCCTTCCCTCCCTTCCTTCCTTCCTTCCTTCCTTCCTTCCTTCCTTCCTTCCTTCCTTCCTTCCTTCCTTCCTTGTTTCCTTTATTTTTTCGTTCTTTCTCTCCTTCTAAAGCATTTATTGAGCATCTGCATCTACTATGTGCTGGGCATTATGCTGGGCCCTGAAGATTAAAGGGTGTTAATGACATAGTCCCAGCCTCCTGGATCTTAATAGCTAGTAAAAGGCCCAGAAAAGTACCCAGATAATTTCAATATAGTGTGATAAGTGCTAGGACATAGAGATATAGGATGCAGTAAAAGTCTATAAAAAGGGCCAGGTGCGGTGGCTCACGTCTGTTATCCCAGCACTTTGGGAGGCTAAGGCGGGTGGATCACGAGGTCAGGAGCTCGAGACCAAAAATACAAAACAAAAATTAGTCATGCCACTGCACTCCAGCCTGGGTGACAGAGCAAGACTCCATCTCAAAAAAAAAAAAAAAAAAATCTGTAAAAAGTAATCTAATCTAGCATTCAGGGAGCCAAGGAAGGTTTCACAGAACAGCCAGAAAGAAACCTGAAGAGCCTTTGACCAGGCCAAAAGGAAGCTAGCATGTTTATTTTTTGTTGTTTTTTTGTTTGTTTGTTTGTTTGTTTTGTTTTTTCCCAGATGGAGTTTTGCTCTTGTCACTGAGGCTAGAGTGCAGTGGTGAAATCTCAGCTCACTGCAACCTCTGCCTCCCGGGTTCAAGTGATTCTCCTGCCTCAGCCTCCCGAGTAGCTGGGATAACAGGTGCCTGCCACCATGCCCAGCTAATTTTTATATTTTTAGTACAGCCGGAGTTTCTCCATGTTGGTTAGGCTGATCTCGAACTCCTGACCTCAGGTGATCCACCCACCTTGGCCTCCCAAAGTGCTGAAATTACAGGCATGAGCCACCGCACCTGGCCAAGCTAGCATGTTTTAAGTACGGGGAAGAAAATGGGCAAAGCCTGGGAGGAAAGTGAATGGGAAAATCTGAAGGACCCACAGTTTGTCCAGGGGACTGGACAATGGACAGCTAGAGAAGTAGAGAGAAAGTTGCTGTGAGAGAGGAACTCATGAGTCCAGCTGCACAGAGCACTGGTGAGAAATTGAGACTTCATTCTGAGAGCAAGGGGGAGTCCTGGAGGGATTTTCAGCAGAAGGTAAAACTCTCAGATTTGAGCTTTAGTAAAATAATTCTCACTACTCTTTTGAGAGTGAGCCCAAACAAAGAAGACTGGAGTTGTAGGGAGGGCTGTGGTAATGTCACAGGTGTGAGATGAGGGTGAACTTGAACTAATGTAGTAGAGGTGGGGATAGACAGAATTGAGAGATACCACTCTTAGGGCTGGTTGTTACTTTCAGTGAGTGCTTGGATCAGTACTGAATGAGCCTACTGGAAACCATATCATGAACAAAACTAACAATATTACTTAGCAAGTCCTTCTGATGAAGCCAGGTACTCGACTAAGAACTTAAATATACTGTCATATTTAAAAAGGAAAACAATTTGATGATGGTGGCACAGTTTTTTTTTTTTTTATTTCACAAATGCAGATTCCTAAGACCCATTGGAACCTTACTAAACCCATATCTTCAGAGATGATGCCCGGGAATATGCATTCGAGATGCAGTGCTCTCAATGTGCACTAAGTTTTTATCGCCACTGGTATGAACTCCAAAGCAAGTGACATTTTTATGCTGGGGAATGGCTTCAATTAATTAAAAAAAATTTAATTCCAAAAATAACAATTTCAATTAACCTGTGCTGCCTTATGCTTAATGACATATAGATGCCCCAAATAGTAAGGAATACCCCAGTGACAAGTACATATAAAACACTTAGCTGAGAGTGAGACTGACAGGCCTCTTAAGTAGAGATACTACTTTAGAGAAAGGTGTCTTTTGGGGCCTCAAATGGAATAGTCTTGAGATGCAGAGAACAGTCTGGTTGAAGGAAGACGACACACTCAAGATTCAAAGACAACCCAGGCATTGGGAGGTACCTGAAATACCTTCAAGTCTGAAGATTTTCAAACTGTGTTCCAGAGACCACCAAGCTTCCTTAAATGTTATTTAAAAACAAGGTGGAACCTAAACTTTTAGTGTTGGGGCTTTCCTCACCAAGTAATTCAACCTTTTAACAGTTTTACATATGGGGTTTGATCTAGAATTCTCTTTGAAGAAAGGGGACAGGAGATTTGGAGAGAAATAAATGAAAGGAACATAGGCAGTCACCAGGTCTAACACACGTTTTGTGAGCATGTGTATACCAGGTGGGCTCAGCGTGAGGCAATGGAAGAACTAACGTGAATAGGGTTGGGCCTCTGCCTGCATCTGTTAAGAATCTTTGGGTGCAAGTAGCAGAAACCAGCACCAACAGACTTAAACAAGTAGCAGGATTTGCTAGATCACTCAGGGTAGCTCTAGGATGGATCAGAGAATTGAATAATCAGACTTCCGGCAGGAAAGAGCCATGAGGCTCTAGGGATCTTGGTGAGGAGAACTCATGGATCAACTCCATATGCCTGTCAGCAGAATGACTTTGCTCTAGCCCAGGCGTCATTCTTCTCAAAAACCAAACACTCTTTGTATTTTTAGTAGCCTAAAAAAGCTAGAGTCTGATTTGCCCAGCTTGCATCATGCTTACCTGGGCCAAGGGCGTAAGGCTATAGATGGGCTGACGGCAAGGAAGGATGAGTTACACTCCCAGCCAAAGCACATGGCAAGAAGTGGGGTACTTCTCCAATGGCAAAGGGGGTATAGTAAACAAAATAAGGTGGAATGGAAGCTGAATAAGCGAAAAGAACAGCTGCCTACTACATCTCCTGCAGAGAAGGGGAGGTTTTGGAGATACATGTTTTTTGATCTGTCCACCAGTGCCCCCACTCCGTGTCTGAAGTCTTCTCCCTAGTAATCCTTCTCTCCTATGTTGTGATATGGATAGACGCTCATACGTTCTTGTAGGTTTACCCATTCTGGTCATGGTTGATTGGTCCTGGTCCAGGGATGGCCCATTCTGGGCCAATCAGGGACTCTCTCTGGAATTTTAAAACTTACAGCTGTGTCTTTAAGGATTCTTGGTAGCCATTCTTCTCCACATTCAGGAAGCTGACGATGGAGAATTAAGACACAGAGTCAGGAGACAGGGAGAATTGTGGCTTTATTTGAGCCCTTGATTCTAATTGTCCCTGAAGCCAAACTACACACAGTGGCCCTTGTCACTATGGCATAAGGCAATCTAATATTTTCAAAAGACAAGCAAGCAAAACACAATACTTTTTTTTTTACCCTTAGTTCAAAGTGGGATTCTGTCATTTTCAACTGAAAGTGTCTTCACCAATAATAAGTGAACACTAAGCTGAACATCAAGGTCATGTGTAGCAAATGCTATCAGAATTATATGATGTTCAGGAGAAACTACCTGGATAATTCTAACAGCTTTTATTTACTGAGCACCTAGCTTGAGTCAACCAGGCTAGGTATCTGACATACATTATTTGATTTAATTTTTGTGTCAGCCCTGCAAGGACATCTTTACCTCTATCTCACAAGAAGAAATTGAGGCAAGAGAAGTTAAAACACTCACACATTATTGCCCAGCTAGGTGGTGGCAAAACCTAGATTCAAATCAGATCCTAGAACACATTATTTGTCCTGCAGCCAAAAAGGAGAGAGGCACTCTATCCTTTGCAACAATGGACAGTTCCCCCATAGGCTTATCAATTACTACAATCAAGTTGCATCCCTGCTAACTTAGAATATAAAATCTTTCTGGTTTGATTTTGCTGAATCTAGACCTGATGTTAGTTATCACTTCATTATAGCCCATTATTATTTAGGAAGTTGCTGGGAAGTTAAGTTTGCAAACATATTTCAATAGTACCTCAACTCCTCAGGCCACCAGACTGTTGCATTTCTCACAGTGTGCAATTTTTACAACTCTCTTTTGTTCATTAGGGTAAGAATTTATAAGCCTGACACCTTGGCCAGGGAACTGTGCATCACTATTTCTGAGTTAGGGCCCTTCTGGGAGGGTGGTGTGTGTGGCAGAATGCTTTCTTTGTGCAGTGGGTGGGGGTGCATGTTATTTGTAGTCAAGACGATATCAATACAATAGCCCAAGTCTTCTCTGCAAATTCAGATGGCACCCTAGCATAGGAGAAACAGTGTGTCTGAAGTCAAGAGAAGCTAGAATTTCTTCCAGACTCTGCTTCCACATAGCTGTGTAATCTTGGGCAAGTTACTTCTCCTCTCTGGGGCACATCTGGCCACAAATCAAATAAGAATGTTGTTCTAGATCATTCTGTCCCATTGAATCTTCTCCATGAAATGCTAAAGCAGCACAAGATGTTCTGTGAAAAAGGATTTTGGGACTCAAGTAAACTTGAGAAAAGCCACATTAAAGCTAAATTGATTTCATTACTGAGTTTTCTAGAGACTTGAATATGCTATTTGCTCATGATCCCTCTGCAATACAGAATGCAGTATTGTCCAGATTATTATTTTTTAATAAAGAGATTTGAGCTTTTTTCCAAGAGCAACTTTTAGCATTCCACAGCACATGGTGCTTACTTGGAACACATTTTGGGAAATGTTGAATCGGAGAATGATGAAATGTCTTTCTTTGTTCTTTTTCTTTGTACCACAGTAAGTCCTCTTCTCACATCACTGTGCCTGCTGCTCTTATCTGACTTTTATCCCTTTTGTTCCATCCTAGATCTATCCACTTGTCTCCACTTCCTCTGTGGCCACCCTAATCCAAACCACAACTATCAACATCATTCTCTCTCTCTCTCAGCTGCGAACTGCCCTGCATGGTCCCCTTCTTGCTCTTACTACAATCCTTTCTCCACAAAGTAGCCAGAAGTTTAGTTTTTAGAAAGTTGTACCAGTTCCTTGATGGCTTAAGATGCTACAGTAATGATCTACTGCACTTAGATTGAATCCAAAAGCCTTATAATGACCTGCAAGGCCTTACACAAACCTTGACCCACACTATCCCTCCGACTCTGTTATGTCACTTGCACCCTTTCTCCCTATCCCCCAGTGGCAATGCCTTGGCACCTACTATTTGCTCTGTCCAGCATTCTCCATCCTCAGGCCCTCATGTCACTGTCACCATGCAGGTCTCCGCTCAGGCATTATCACCTTAAGAAGCCTGTCCCTGACCACTCCAACTAGAGGAGCCCCTCCAACCCCCACTCACCCTTTCACTCATTCCAGTTGGAAAGTATTTTCTCACATATGTGTTAACTTATTTATTGCCTCCCTCCTGTCCTGAAGAATGAAAGTTCCTTAAGAGCAACGACATTGTCTGCCTTGTTCAGGGCCATATCCAAAGAATCTATAACAGTGCCAAGTATAAAATAGGCATTCAATAAATATCTTTTTAAATTAATAACTGCATGAATAGATGTTTCCCCAATTAAACTATTAGTTCTTTGAAAGCACAGACTATGTTTTATACTCTTTCAACTCCCAGCTGTGTAATCCCAAACCTTTCTGAGACTATTTTCTCTCCTGTACAATGGAGATAATGAAAGGCACCTCACAGATGCATATCAAAGATTAAATGAAACTTTCAATACGTTCCTAGCAAAAAATGCCTGGCATATAAAGCACATGGATGACAGTTTGATTTCTGTGTCATTCTCCATGGAATCCAGAGTTCCTAATTCAGTGCTCAGTACACAGTAGGCACTCAATAATTGTTTCCTAAGTGAATTATGAATGAAAATATTATGAATCATTTTCTAAAAATCCTTCAGCAGGGCATATTTATGAAGCATCACCTACATGCTCCCAAAGTCTGCCTTGATCATGACAAGTGGGTGGTGTGATGTAAATACGATGCCCCAAACAGAAAATGGAAGCCTCTGGAAGGTTGTGGGGACACTCTTCCCTGAAGATTTTAAAGATAAAGAAAAGCCACAGCCCTGAGACACAATGCTTCCTGTGAGAAGATGAATGGAAGGAACGTTGATTGAATTCTTGCTAAGTGGCAGTCACCATGTTGGGCATACAAGATGAGTAAGACACACAGGTTTTCTGTCCTTACAGATCCTGCAGCACAGTGGGAGAAACAGACAAACAAGCAATTTAGAGCAGTAGGGTGAGGCCTGCAAAGGGATGGTGGCACAGAGGAGGGTGCCAGAAACAGGCATAAGAAGTCAGGAAATGCTTCCTGGAAGACATGACGCCCACACTGAGGGGAGAATGAGGAGGGTTTTGCAAGGAGATGAGATGATTGGCAGGATTCTGGCCAGATAGGACCAAGCTGTTGATTGGTTGGAGGGTGCGTGGGAGAGGGACATGTTAAAGATGGCACCAAGGATTCTGGTTTGGGCAACCTGGTGGCTCATGATGCCCAGGTGAATGGTGTGATTCCCAAATTCCTCCACTGGCTGACACAGGCCTGCATCATTTGCCATTAGCAAACTTCGGATTCCTCCAAGTTCCAGCTTTTCAGCTGCATCTTCCACTCTTCCATCATAAAAGTATCTGTTGTCAAAAGTTGAGGCACAAATGGCAAAAAAACCAAAAAAAAACAAAAAAAAAAAACAAAAAAAAACAAAAAAAAAACTTCTATGTAATGAGAGTGTGTGTATGAGTGTGGGCATGTGTTTGTGTACTGGAATCCCTAGAGGGTGTTTGTAAATGAAGAGCTAACTTCAATGACCCTATTGTGGTAATTAACACACTCCCTAAGCGGACTGTGCTGCTGCAGGAAAGATAAGCTGAACTCAGATAGGGGCAGATTTGATGCCAGGAAATTTGTGCAGTGTTTGGAAAGTATAGAAGGTCCTTGAAGTACAGGGAGCATCTGCAGAGAGGAAGGTTGTTTTCAGTAGGAGTTTTGTGTACAGCTTTGGAGCTCACAAAGCACTTTCACAGTCATGATTTTATTTAATCACCTAAGCATTATAACTGTTCTTGATGAAAGTATTTGAATAATATAAGAAGGTGACCCCCCCCACCCGCCAAATTGAGAGACATAAGATTGCTCTCTTAAAAGTTAATTTCTGGCCAGGCGCAGTGGCTCACACCTATAATCCCAGCACTTTGGGAAGTCCTGGTGGGCGGATCACTTGAGGTCAGGAGTTCGAGACAAGCCTGGCCAACATAGTGAAACCCTGTAACTACTCAAGTACAAAAAAAAAAAAAAAAATTAGCTGGGTGTGGTGGCACACACCTGTAATCCCAGCTACTCAGGAGGCTGAGGCAGAAGAATCAGTTGAACCTAGGAGGCGATAGAGGCTGCAGGGAGCTGAGATCAAGCCACTGCACTCCAGCCTGGGTGACAGAGCGAGACTCCATCTCAAAAAAAAAAAAAAAAAGAAAAAAAATTAATTTCCACCTCATCATTAATGGTAGGTAACCATATGTAGAGCCTCCTGAAAGAGAAAGAAATGGCTTCCTATCCATTCCCATCCATACGCAGGAAGGATTATCTAATCCAGAACAAAAAAATGTTGGCAATTATCCTTTGGATAACACCAAGAGAGACAGCTAGAGATAACCAACCCTGGCATTCCAGTCTCATTGCCAGGACATCCCTAATGTGGAGATTATGTACAACAGGGGTCATCAAACTATGGCCCACAGGCCAAATCTGGCTTCCTGTAAAGTTTTATTGGACTACAATTATGCCCATTTTTTTTATGTAGTGTCTATGGCTGCTTATACAAAACAATGGCAGAGTAGAGTAATTGCAACGGACACTATAAAGCCACAAAGTGTAAAATATATACTATTGACCCTTTGCTGACCCTGATGTAGAACATTTTACAGCAGCAGCCACGGCGAAGACTTTGCCAACACCTGTTCTTAATCCTCTTCTCCCTGGTCATCCCCTACAGTAGGCAAGGCTGATATTTAATCAGTGTGTACTGTTACAAATGTGCCAGTTGCTCATGGTTGGCATCCCTTGTGATTGGATTATGTCTGTGCCCCCCCACCATTTGTTAAAAAAAAAATCACCCCAATGATAGAAGCTAGAAAGTTAAATTACTCAGTTTGTTAACCTGCCTTGAAGTTAACTGTAACCAGGTGACACAGTTTTAAATGGAAGTAGAAGTTTGCTGAAAAAATTCTAAGAAAGCTTTAGCTTTAGCTTTTTCTCCTTCTTCCTTCCTAGAAAGTAATACAATGCCTGGCACTGAGGCAGCCACTTTGGGAATAAGAAGTATAATGATAGAAAGAGCCTATGTTCCTGGAAGCATCTTTGAACAATTAAACCAATGCTAACAACTACCTATATCTGGACTTCTTCTTAGGTGAGGAAAAGAAAAGCACTATTTGTTTAAGCCACTATAAATTGGGAGTTTATGATTTGTTGCTACACACATTCCTAACTGATACAGTAGCCAAGGGCCTTAGGTATTCTGGGCTCCACTAGCAAATCCATCCATATAGTGCATGGCCTCATCAAGTGCTTCCAATATACTTCCTTGATCTTCTTCAATGTTTACCATGTATCTTTTAAATAGAAGTCACCTGATGAGTGTGCTGTGGGTCGGAGATAGAAATTCTAGTCCTGGTTCTGCCACTGACGGGCTCTTTGTCCCTGAGCATCCCTCTTGCACTCTCTAGATTTTCCATTTCTTCCTCTGTAAAATAAAGAAGCTAGACTTCAATCTCTATTCTTTCTTCCTAGTTTTTCATTCTATAATTCGGTTAATTCTGAAACAGCATACAGAAAGAATAACATAACAGCTGCAAGCGAGCACTAAAATATACTATGAGCTTGCTAGCTGCCAGGGCAAAGAAGAAAATAATGATGACATAACTCATTTTTTGATTAAAAAATACAAGTTACACAAGGGATAGTTCTCATTGGCACAAAATCCTAAATGACTTTATAAAGAAGATAAAGGACAACCTAACAGGTATTGTCTTTGCGAGTGGACTTCTAAGCCTTCTTTTCAGAAAGCTTAAAAAGAGCAGAGTCAATGCCGGCATACTCATTTGCTCCTCAAAAATGGTCTGTTCATCTATTGGTGAATATTAATAGCTCATATGTTACAGTGTTGTTTTTTCCACTCACACAAATATGATGAGTATCATTTACTAAGCAATCTCAGTAATTAATACACACCAGATATTTCAATTTGCCTCTCCCAAAGCTCAGAGGCTTCCCTTCCTACCAAAAGAAACGTGCTGCCTGTACTAGTAAGTTACTTATATATGCCCAGTACTTTATAATTAACAAAGTGTCTTACTCTGCTTTGCATTTGGTCTTCAGGACAATATGTGAGAGGCAGAATGAGAATAATTATTCCATGTTGCAAATGATAAACAGGCTCAAAAAGCTTAAGTGATAAGATATGGTGGCCCATATCAAGTTCAGGGATGACCTAATTCCATCTGGCTCCATGCCTGAAGCTCCTGCAGCAAACACTACCACCTCTTTCCACACCAGGTATTGCTTATGTCCAAATCCTGGCACTTCTGTCAGGGACGTATTCATTGCGTGGCTTCAAACCAGCCGCTCCACTCCACTTTCTTTCTGTTTCTGCCGCTGACACACAGAATCAATGAAGCACCGACATATTATCTCAAATATATAGTCCTGAAGGCAAGTTTGATGCCTTATAATAGCCTTGTTATGGCTGATTTTTAAAAATTAAGATTAGAAACAGGAAAATGAAACAAGTAAAAGATATGAATTGAGTCTCGTTTTGCGGAATCAATAAAGGATAGCCATGCTTCACTGTGTGCTTCAACATCTGAGGCTGACCCTAAAGACCAGATACCAGGCCTTGTTATTTTTTTTCTGGACTGGGTGGGAGTACAGGCGTTCTTCTTCTTCTTCTCCTTCTCCTTCTTCTTCTTCTTTTTTTTTTTTTTTTTTTTGTATATTTAGTAGAGACGGGGTTTCACCATGTTAGCCAGCATGATCTTGATCTCCTGACCTCCTGATCCGCCTGTCTCGGCCTCCCAAAGTGCTGGGACTACAGGCATGAGCCACCGCGCCTGGCCACAGGCATTGTTCTTTCTGTGGGGGGCAAGATCTCACTCTGTCACCCAGGCTGGAGGGCTGCAGTGGTCCAATCATGGCTCACTATAGCCTCGACTTCCCAGGCTCAAGTGATCTCCTACCTCAGCCTCCTGAGTAGCTGGGATCACACACATGTGCCACCATGCTGGGCTAACTTACTATTTTTTTAACGTTTTGTAGAGACAATGTCTCCTTACATTGCCCAGGCTGGTCTTGAACTCCTGGACTCAAGCAATCCTCTTGCCTTAGCCTTCCAAAGTGCTGGAATTACAGGAGTGAGCCGCTGTACCCGGTCAGGCCTTGTTCTTATCTTCTAGGTCAATGTTCTCAGACTTCCTCATTCACTCACTCACTCATTCAGCAACACAGGAGTAGAGATGACCCAGACATTTGTCAGAATAGGCTATAGTGCATTCAGCTTGAGAGCAAAGACTTGGGAGGTGGAGTTAAAATCATCTCTCTATGCTTTGACTTCCTCATCTTTAATAATAGTCATACTAGATAATACTTACAGGTGATAACTACATGATGCCAGGTGCTAGTCTAGGTCATACAGAAACATATATATAGCCTATACATATATATGTATACACATACACACATATATAGGCGCTCTCTCTCTATATATATATCTCCATGCCTAAAGCTCCTGTAGCAATACATATATAAGTGTGTGTGTGTGTGTGTATATATATATCTCCTTATAACCTCATTTAATCCTCATAACCACAAATGAAGTAGGAACTATTTTTATCCTCTTTTTACCGACGAGAAAACTGAGGCACCGAGAGGTAAAGAAAAATGGACAAAGACCACATACCTAGGAAATAGCCATGCTGGGCAGTACAGCTCCAGAACCCATGCCCATAACCACTACATGATATAGCCTGTACACCAGTGCTGTCCATTCGAACTTTCTGCTCTCATGGAAATGTTCCATCCAATAAGCTAACCACTAGGCACATGTGACTAGTCCAATACTAGCCATTAGCCATACACAGCTATCAAACTCTTGATAGTACCATCAAAAAACTAAATTTCTTATAAGCTTTTATAAGAAAGCTTGTGCAGTAGATGTTTGCAAACTGCTCAGCACAGTACCTGGCATTTAATAGGCACTCAATCTGTGTGAACTACTATTGTAATAGTAGTAAGCATTGAACAAATATTTATCTGCAATCTCGTATCTGAATATAAAATCCAAAGAGCTCTGGAAATCAAATTGTGTGTGTGTGTGTGTGTATGTGTGTGTGTATGCTTAACTCAATTTGGCAACAAAATGTAAGCTGGCCTGAAGTAATTTGGTGGCACACACTGACATGAACTGACAGAATGCTACTTATAGTGTTACGCATCCTACATTATTTATTGGATGTTTTACAGCAGAGATATTAATTTATTTAATTGTGGGTGCTGCCCCAAGCCCAGCAGGGGGTGTTATGTAATAAGTAATATATGTATCCTGTTGTCTTTCTCAGAGCTGAATCATTCTACATTTCTGAAACACATCTAGCCCCTAAGGTTTCAAATAGGGAATCATGGACCTGCATTTACATTTTTATACCAGGCTAGCTATGATGGACAGAGCAGAGAAAACAGGGCCTGACCTGGAAACCTGAGTCCCCACTCATTGCTGTTGGAGAGGAAAGCAGGCCTTCTCCAGGCAAGCTGGAGCGGAGAAATAGCCAGAGCTGCCCCAGGTCGGGCGCAGAGAGGCCTGACAATAGGACAACAGAGCATCCACAATAGCTGTCTTCCTGGGGCAGCCACGTTTCCAATCATTGCTTTATGAATCTATTCAATAAGTTTATTTAAATAGTCCTGCAGGGAAAGGGACATGATGCTCCTATTTATTTAGTAAGTTCATTATCGTAGATGTACTTGTGGGACTCTAGACTGATGCTACACACAACTAGCTGCTCCCCTGTGCAGATCCAGGCTCTGCTCCCTCTCACCTTCCTTCTCACCCTACCCCCACATTCCAAAATTTGGAAAAGTGGATCTGCCTTCCAAATAGTTCTCTCCATCCTGATTGATGGTCCCAGGGCCTGAAATGTCCTTTACTGGCCTTGTCTTTTGTGATCAGGCATTTTGTCCTGTAGAGATATCAACTTGAAAGGTAATGCAGTGAGGTGGAATCTGGACTTCCTGTGTGGTTGGGGTAAATCACTTAGACTCTCTGAGTCACGATTTGCTCACTCCTAAAGAGTAGCAAGCAATATCCCTTCAAAGGGTTTTGGGAGGAATAAATAATGACCTCAAAGTGCCCTGGAAAAGCACGGGACACTGGAAGACACCCAGTGAGGGGTAGTTGATAGATCTAAGCCCCCTCGCAGTGCTCCCTGTTTCTGTACAAATGTAGAGTCATCATCTTTCATTACAACAACGAAGAGAAAGCATGAGTTTGGAGTAAGCCTGGCCTGGATTCTATTCTCAGTTAGAGGACCTTATATCAAGCTTATTACCCCTGTGAACCTCAGTTTCCACATCTGTACATGGGAATAATGCTTACCTCTTATGCCAAAACCCTTAAGAAACCAAAGGGATACCAACATACCTAGAGAACCCTGCACGATGTCTGGCCCACGGAAGATGCTTCCTTCCCTTGCCCACCCTTCCCTTCTTCTAATGAGGCAATGGCACTAAAAGACTATGGCATTTTCCTTCCAACCTTAGCTGCCTAATAATTCCTAACTAAGAATGACAGAATTCAATACCAAAATCAATGAAGAAGAACCATGTGTCCCTTTTTAATCAAAATCTAAAATGAGGTAGCCCTTGCCTGCGGCCACATCAAAGCATAAGTGAGAGAAGCAGCAATGGAAGAGGGTACTTTGCAGTTACCTTCTTTGGAGAAGCAGGAGTCAGGCAAAGTTGGGCTCTGTCTTTAATGATAGGATATAATTCCAATTTCACAACTTAATTATGACTGGATGAAAAGGACAGCATGAAAAACTAGGTGTAGGATAGGGAGTTTCATCTCGTTAGGTTCACTGACACCTCATTAGGGACTTTGAAAAACATTCTGCTTCCAGGCAATTTTGCTACTATCTTGATTTTTTCCCACATTTATCTGGCTACATTTATTTGACTTGACACAAGTAGGAAAATGGGATCTTTGATTTTTTTTCCCCAGCTCATCAACTAGCACTTCTATTTCTCCACTTAAAGCCACAACATTCTTTTTCAGGTTATGATCATCAAGATACCAGAGGATCGGAGCTGCCAGAGTAACCTTCCAAAATATGAGCTGGATCATGTCATGCCTTATGCCAAATCTTTAATGGTTTCTCACTGTCCATATACAGTAGCATGGTGTGCAAGTACTACCTACTTTTCAGACCTTATTTCCTACCTCCTTCTTCCAAAATGTCTATTCTGACTGTAACAGGGCTGCTTAACATTCTTCCCCCAGGCCCAAGAGAAAATCTTACGATGTTCATGATATTCCCATCTTCTTTCTCCATTTCCCCTATCACCTACGAAAATATCATTTCTCCCTGTAGGTTCAAGTCAAAGATTCAGTTCTCTCTCAAAATTTGCTTGATTTTCCCAATCAGAACACACCCCTCACTCATTCTTAGTACTGCCAGCATGAGGATCATCTGCACTGGGATATCCTGTCATGAATGCTGGCCGATACTTCATGTCTGCCTGACCTACCCAACTGTGAGCCCTACCATTGTTAACTTTCTGTTCTGTTAGTGCAACACACTACACCGGGGTGTCCCAGTCAGTTCCAAGATGTGTCAGAAGCACTTGTTACCTCTAAGATGCCAAGCATGGAATGTACATGTATATTTTGAAATGTACATATATAGAAATAAATATATATAGAGAGAGAAAAATTAAAGGGTTGACAAGTTCCTCTCTATAGCACCAAGTCAAGTCATGTAACAATATGATAAATACATGGAAGACAAATGGGACCGTTCTTGATCATGCTCTGAAGCCTGGGATCCTTTCACTTGACTTTAACGTGCAGCACTGTTCATTGTACCATACCATGGACAAAACAGAAAAGGTCTGGCAACATTTGGAACCAAAGAGAATGTCTTAGTATCTTAAGCACTATGCACAGTTTGTTTATTTGGAGATACTGCCACCATTGCATTAACATTGCATGTTAAACTGACTGTAGACCCTAATCAATTGTTGCAACATGGCAAAGGGATTTGGAGTTAGTAGATGTGGGTCTAATTTCCTGCAAATTTGCTGTCTCAAAATAGCAGAATGACTTTGGGTAAGTCCTTTCTTTGAGCCTCCTTTTCCTCAACTTTAAAGCAATAAAGTTTAAAACATAGAGCAACTCCCACCTTGCAGCTTTGTTACATGGATCAAATGAGATGATGTATATGGAAAAGGGCTTTGTAAATCACAAAGCCTTATAGCAATGGGAGTTAGTAGTTATTGGTATTAGGAGTTAGCCAAGGGTAAAGTGCATCCTCACAACTGGGTTCTTTGTTGTAAAAAAAAAAAAAAAAAAAAAAAAAAGGAATTTTCACACCACAGTAAAGAGAATAGGTTTTGGAGGCTGACCACCTTGTGTCCAAGAATTGGCCCCATCACTTCCTCACTAGGTGATCTTGAAAAAGTCACATAACCTCTCTGAGCTTCATGTCTTTGTGTAGGAAAGGGTGGTGACAGGGCTTTTGTGATTATTATTAAAAATTAACACATTTCTGAAGGATAGAGACATATACAAGATAAATCACAGCCCAACCGTTTAAATATTGTACCAGTTATTGCACTAAGGAAGAAACAAGTTTCATCCATGAGCTGGGTTTAGAGAATGAGTACCAGCTTCCTAGGAAGAGAAGGCAGGAGAAGAATATATCAGGAAAAAAAGAACAGTAAGTGGCAGAAGTGAGAAAGTCCTGAAATCTAATTTATCTTCATTCTGCTTCCCTATAAATAAAATAGGAATAGAAATGTCTTCCTTTCTTCCATTTTTCTGAGATATTCTGAAAATGAATGAGATCCAGTCTTTGTTACACAATTCACCCCTCCCTAGAGCTGGGCCCTGATTGGTGACTACAAGGGCAAGTAATCGCCATGACAGCATTTAGGCCCATGGGGAGAGGAAAGACTCCATAGGATGGGACTGTTCCTATCATTCTTGCCACTGTCCCCAGCTGTGTTTCCCAAAGTGGATTAGGATGTGTCAAAACATTGAGAAAGATAGGGTACAGAAGCCCTGTGGTCTCACTGTCTGTCAGAGTCTTCCTGGGGAACATTTTCCTAAGTCCTTGTTCCATCTGAAAGCATCTTTAAATCCAGAGCTGCAGATAGAATGATAAACTATATAGCAGAATTTTCCAATTGGTGATGGGGACAGGGGTTGGAGGGAGATGAATAATAGCTAAGTAGGTCAAAAGAAAACTATTTTGGGAGCTCTCTTCTTCTTTTATCAAAATGAAAACAGTTTACCTTGATGAAGCTCCCAAATTTTAGGCAGCCTCGTAATTTACCTTCTATAGAAGATACAGTTCCCCTTTGTTCTGTGAAATCACACAGTGCTGAGTAACAAGACTTGCTTAGGGCCCCAGTATGCCCTTACTAGCTGTCCAATCTCCAGGCCTTTAGCATGTCTGATCCCCAAATTTCCCATCTGGTAAATGAAGAAATTTGACTGATCAATTTGTTATGTCTCTTCTGGCTCTGTTCATAAATAAAGTCTTATTCAATTCATGTCTGAGACTCTGTGCCCAGTACTGGGCAAAGGGAAAGAATCACTTATAAGACCCAGGCTTTGCAGTTATGTATATGAGAGGAAGACAGAGGTTTGGCAGACACCAAATATCTACATGTATAACAGATGTGCTAGATTCTTAACATCCGTGGTCTCATTTTAAACATCACATTGGCCCTGTGAAGTGTGGGAGTATGTGGGGTTGATAACCACCTGCTTTTATACATCCAAGTCCAGAACCAGTTGAAAGATGAATACAAAAGTCAGACAGATAGAGATCAGACTCTCAGCTTAATTAGTAATAAAACCTAAGTTGGAGAAAATGCTAGCTTGCAACCAGAATCAAGCTTTCCCCTCCTATTACTACCTTGAAAAGGGACCATCTTCATAAAGGCAAGTAAATAATGCATGTGTCCTGAAATCAAACAGATGCAAGATAGATCTCCCAGGGCTGAACACTGGGATGGTTCCTTCACTCAAACTCAGTAAGCAGGTAAGGCCCTCCCCAGTCCTTTGAGAGGTATGCAGGAGCAAGTGAAGAGAGAGAGAAGGAGTTTTTTGCTCCTACTTTTCCTTTCCCGGGGAAGGAATGGAAGATTCTCCTTCTATGAGAATGTGGCCCTTCATACAAAATAAGCAGCCCTCCAAAACTATGATTAACCACATTTACAGCAGCTCAGTGAGGTCAAACTACCCAAGGTGACTCAGTCAGTAAGAGGCAGGGCCAGGGTCAGTACTCATGTCTGCCAAGCTCTTTTCTCTTCCCACTGTACTGCATGAAGCCATGTACAAATACACACACACACATACAACTTGGTGCAAAACAGTCAGTGTCATAAGAATCATATGAATTGTAGAAATGACATAGACTATTTTAAAATCATGTAGTGTAAACATATAGGTTTTCATAGTAACTTGTCATCTCAGCATCTCAGTTACTGTGAATATACACATGTATATAAATGTTTGAGTATGCGTGTGTGTATGTTTATCTGGTATCATCCTATAGCAGTAGGTTTGGGATGCACGTGGAATAAAATAGTTGCTATCAGATTATATATATCATCTTAGATTTTATATATATATATCTCCCAAGACCTTATTTACCCAGACTCATGAACTCAAACAAAGATGGTCAATTACAGATTTAAGCACTAGCACTTTAAATAGTTATTATTAGAAAATAATGCTCTTTTACAATATGTTATTTTCAGCCCTGTTTCCTTAAATATGGTGTACAAAGTCAAGTCATCATTTTCAATATTGGGGGCTACCCTGGGCTGTATTCAGTAATGATTTATGGGCTGTATGTGTCAGGGGAAAAATGAGCTGCCTGTGTCTGCATGACTGTGCTTTGCCAGGACACTGATCTACCTAAATTATTTTATATATAATAATATTTTGATATCTGCTTTTTTATTTGCATATTTGTGATGAATTATAGGTAATGAGCTAGATACGAAGGCCACCAGAGAAATGATTAAATACTAGGATGCATGATTTCTCTTAGAGTCTCCTCATATTTTATACAAGGAAAGGAGTCTAGCATAGCAGTTTAAGAATGCGGACTGTGGAGTCAGTGAGAGCTGTCATCTGTTAGCTGTGTGTCCTTAGGCAAGTGTCTTTGCATTTCTGAGCCTTATTTTCCTTATATATAAAACAAGAATTATAATGTCACATTCCTCATAGGAGAGCATTCTGAAGGTTAAGTGAGATCACATACATAAAACAATTAGCAATGTCCCCAGTACATGCTAAGTAGTTAGAAAGAGCATGGTAACTGCTATAGTATGAAGCAAACAACATGGCGGTAAGAGATCTGGTTCTAGACTCTGTTTGTCGTTGTCTATTATGATTATTGTTGTTGTCATTGTTATTATTATATTTGACCAAGGGGCATTCAAGGTCTGATTTTCTAACTTTTCTGGGATATGTATGTGGTGACAACAGATAGAAATTATAAATTAAAATAAAATGAAGCATTTTACTAGGAGCTTGGGTTGCGTGAAATATTAATTCACTGAAGAAGCATTTAAAAGAAAATTCAATGGTCTTGAAACATAGCACAGAGGTTCAGTAGGATTAGGCATGAGTTCATTGTGTGGGATGGCTTTACTAATTTGTTTCTTTATGTGTACAATGTAAAAAACATAAATTTTGGTTCAGTTGCATTTAAAATTCAGCAAATTTTATCTTAGTTTAGTCCAATTTTTAGTTAATATAAGTTCCTTTCATTCATTTAAGAAATCCGTCAGTACAATAATAGTGCTAATACTATTGATAACAATAGTCATAATATTTATATATCACTTTACACTTTTTTTTTTTTGAGACAGGATCTCACTGTGTCACTCATGCTGGAGTGCAGTGTTGCAAACACAGCTCATTGCAGCCTCGACCTCCCAGTCTCAAGTGATCTTCTCACCTCAGCCTCCCAAGTAGCTGGGACTACAGGAGCATGCCACCATGCTTGGATACTTTTTTTAAAAATGTTTTGTGGAGACAAGGTGCCACTATGTTGCCCAGGCTGGTCTTGAACTCCTAGGCTCAAACAATCCTCCTGTCTCAGCCTTCCAATGTGTTGGGATTACAGGCATGAGCCACCATGCCCAGCCTCACGTTACCCTTTTTATGGGACATTTAAAGGCATTCTCTTCTGCTGATCACTATCAGGTACAATCAGCTCATTTTATGGATAGGAATACCAGAAAGATAAAGAAAGACAGAGAGGCACGACTGGTTATGACAATATCACTCCACTCATGCTTTGGGGTGGAGGGGGTCAATAAACAACCTAAAAGCTCTATGACTGGCCCCAGGAGGAAGGAGAAGGGGACAGGCTGTTACCACGGAGGAACCAGAGGAAGGGAGCAGGCAGGGGATTTCACTAAACACTGGACTCCATTATCTAAGACCCCTTCCATCCTCTAACATTCTGTCTCTATGAAAAAGAGCTTTCAAGCATCAAACTTATTTGGTCCTAGAATAAAGTCAGTCTGACCTTTTCTCACAGAATGTGCTATCCAAAAAGAAAAGGCCTCAAAGAACCCATTTGGCATGGTTGCCCTGCTCTACCCCTTTGCTTAACCAGAGCCAAGATTCCTGTCGGGGTAACAGGAAAGGAAGAAGGGAACACACCAGCCCCTCAATACTTCTCAGCCTCCCCGGGAAGCCAGTTCCCCCAGGGCTCTCAGCAGCCCGGGGTAGGGGGAAACCCTTTGAGGCTCAGCTTGAACCCATGAGCCTTCCGGAACACTGAGAAAGAAACACATAGCAGTTCCATGACTCCTCATTCAGAAGGCGCCAGTTTTTTTCAAAATGTTGGTCTTAAAAGTAGATTGCCTTGCTCATACAGCCAGGGATCTCTGAGGATCCGCCTTTAGTCTGCGTGAGATGAAACATCTCGATCTATTAACTGCCACCCCTGAAGGAGTATCTCGCTTCTTGTTTTCTCCCTAGCAGGGCCTAGTTGACAGGGTAACACATACAGGATTCTGTGCTCCTCTGAGAATCCCCCTTCTACATGTGGGAGAGATCCAGCCTCGCCAGTATGCTGTCTGGATGAGGCTCCCATGTAGACTTCTAGGTAAACTGTCCTGGCTGGTCTGTAGCCTAAAAGGAGACTGAAGTAGCAGGTTGCATCCTGGATAACAGCACAATTGAAGTGAATTAACATAACCCAGATATCAGCTCTGACTTTAATAACTCTTTAATAGTGTTAGCTCAATTGTGTGACCCTCAATTCAAAATTCTGAGATTTCTTTTGTACATTCCCACGAGTTTATACTCTCTTGGGCATATCTGTATTTACATAGAAAAAGTTGACAGATCATTATCAGTTATTTCTTAAAAACTGAATGTTTCTCTGTCCCCTTCCTCCATTTCTGATCCAACATCAAAGCTGCTATGGTTCTGGAAGTGGCCTAGTTTGGCACACAAGGGCTTTCTGTTCTGGTTGCACAATGACATTTTTAGTCTCAACACGTGCTTTTTCCCCACCATGCATCTTATACCCCTGTCTAGTTAACACTGTGCCATTTTATGGCAGAGGCTCCATTTCCTTTACTTACTATCTTCTTCACCTGGCTAACTCCTGTTCATCCCTCAAAACGTCACTCAGGAATCGCCCTCTCTGGGACTCCCTAGCTAATGCCTGATCTGATCTGTCTGGTTTGGATGCCCCTCCTTGGAGATCCTGCTCTCTGGGTTATCTTTCATAACCTCTGTCATAGGGTCTCATAGCCATTTGCTTAACTGTCTGAATCCTATCTTCATCTCTAAGCTCCTTGAAGATGGGGACCCTGTCTTGTCTCTCTACCTGCCAACAGATTTCCAGGGCCTGAGTATACTAAATGTTTCTTTCACTGATTCATTTATTTAGTAATTGATCAATAAGTTGATTGATCTCTTTTAGTTGCTCAGACCTTTTATCCTATTTTAAGGCTCTCACTTGTTTTTTGAATAGATGAAGTCACCAGACAAATGAGAAACCTCCAAGTAAGCATAGGTCCACTCTGTGAAGTTTCCAAGTGTTCTTTGATCATTTGCACTTGGCAGCCAGGTATTGCAGAAGGACGGCCAGCTTAGTGGCATCAGTGAATGCAATTTTCCTTCACAGGGCTTGTAATGAGCAACATTGCCGATTTAATATTTAGGGCCTATCAATTCCTCCTTTCTTCATGCTCTGCTCTTCTTTTCAGGCTTACTTTCCCACCCCCAAGGCACACAGGACCTATGTCCTCAATGGTCTTCTCAGAACCTTGGAGCTCTGATTATAGCTCCATGACTAACTAATTAGCTGTGTGACCCTCGGCACACCATTTTCCCTGTTTGAGCCTCGTTTTCTTTAGTTATCAAATAAAGTATTTTCTTAGTCCATTTGTAGTGTTATAATATTTTAGATGGGTAATTTATAAATAATAGACATGTATTTCTCACAGTTCTGAATGTTGGGAAGTCCAAGATCAAAGCACCAGCAGATTTGGCATCTGGTGAAGGCTTGCTCTCTGCTTCCAAGATAGTGCCTCTTGCTGCATCCTCACACGGAGAAAAAAAAGCCTTGTATCTTCACATGCTGGGAGAAATGAAAGGGCCAGGTAGCTATTTGAAGCTTCTTTTATAAGGCAACAATCCCATACATGAGGAAAGATCCTTTGTCACCTAATCACATTTCAAAGGCCCCCCCTCTTGTTACCATTACCTTGGGGTTTAAGTTCCAACATACGAATTGTATTAGTCCATTCTCACACTGCTATAAAGACATACTTGAGACTGGGTAATTTATTTAAAAAAAAATAAGAAGTTTAATCAGCTCATGGTTCTGCAGGCTGTACAGGCGTCTTCTTCTGGGGAGGCCTCAGGAAACTTACAATCATGGCAGAAGGTGAAGGAGAAGCAGGCACATCTTCACATGCAGAGATCACATCCTTCACAGCAGGAGACAGACAGTGAAGGGGAAGGTGATATACACTTTTTAAACAACCAGATATTGTGAGAACTCTACCACGAGAAAGCACTAGTGGGATGGTGCTAAACCTTTAGAAACCACCCCCGTGATCCAACCACCTCCCACCAGGCCCCACCTCCAACACTGGGGATTACAATTCAACATGAGATTTGGTTGGGGACACAGAGCCAAACCATATCATGAATCTAGGAGGGACACATACATTCAAACCACAGCAGATAGGATAAAAAATGACAGTCTGTCATTGAATCAAAGCCCAGGAGGCAGCATCTGGCCTGTAGAGGTAGACTAAGAAGCTGGCTTCATGTGGAGATGAGGTCTGGAAGAGTGGGTGTGGGACATGCCCACTGGAAGAGCGGGTTTGGGAGATTGGGATAGAAACCCTATTCCAATCTCATATCCTTTCTTCAATCCTACTGGCCTCTAAGTCTCTGATTTTTTGTTTTTAATGTATTTGAGGAAAATACATTATCTTCCTGAAGGGGCTGTTGTAAATCAAAAGGGATCATGGATGTGAGACAGCTCTAAAACCTTAGAAGCTTGTCAGTCATTATGATCTCTCTAAAGCAATCCAGACATACCAGTAAGGTCTCTCCATGTCCTAAACCACCGTTTATCAAGGTGCATTCCAGGAACCTCCTTCTGAGAGGTGTCCATAGAGATTAATGGATGATGGAGAAGGAAGAATGAGGTTATTATAGTCAATCAGTTTGAGAAACATGGAATAACAAAGGTAAATGGGGAGGTTTCTTTACTGAGGAAGGCCTTGACTAGCTACCATGTACTGACAATCTACAAACAGGAACATTTTATTTTATTTTTCTGAAATTTATAATTACGTTTCATTGCTGACTCATTTTATTTTACTTTTATTTTAAAAGATAATTTTAACTTTTATTTTAGATGTAGGGGTACATGTGCAAGTTTGTTACCTGGGTATATTGTGTGGTACTGAGGTCTGGGGTACATTTAAGGTTTCTTAATCCCTTTTGCTATAGGTGCATTTTGCTGTAGAGAGCATCAAATAAGCATGCTTCAGGAAATGCTGCTTTCAACCAAAGGAAAGATGTAATCTAGAAATTTTGGACACTGTTAAGGGACTTTGGGAAGATATCTTGGGGGAGTTAAGAGGTGCTTTCAGCATGCTTCAGTTCCTACTGACCCTTTGGGAATACAGTCATAAGCAGTGGAATGTTGAGGGGATTGTGACTTTTTAGTCAGGAATCCTGGGTTGCAATCCTAGGTCGCCACCAACTCCTTCTGTAGCCCTGGGCCATTCAGTTACCCTCTCCAAGGTGCAGTGTACTCATGTGTAAAATGCAGGGCTAGATGCAGGAACATCAAGACCACCAGAGACCAGTCACATTCACTCGGATCACTGCAACAAAGTGTTTGCTGAGGGGAAAGAAAAGGAAGAACAAGGCAGCATACATATTTAATGTTGCAGTAAAACATAGCAGTGCCCAGGTCTCCAATAATCAATTCAGGAGCAGGTCATCTGAAACTAAAGGTCCTCTGGTAATAGTGTTCCAGACAGTAGAAACTGAGGTAAATAAGCAGCTAGCTGTATGCAAGAATATTGCTGGTAGTGGAGGGGCCCTCTCCACCCACCACCCATATTTTCTAATGCTTCAAGTGGGACATGAAACTTAGCCACCACTTATTCTAGGACTGAAGCCTCTTCCTATGCTGCCTAAGTATTTTCATACATCCCCCACCCCCTGTGTCCTCCAGCCCCATGTCCACAGCCTATCAGAACCCAGGGGGTCAGTGTCCAGTGGTCTCAAAATACCAAAGGCTGCATTAATTTTGGACCACACAGTGAGAAAGCTGAGCTCACTATTCACAGCCAGCCTCTTGAAATGCCAAATTTATAACATGTAAAAGTCGTTTCCAAAGCTTCACATTTGCATTTCCTACTTTGTTGGTGATAGATTGAAAGCATTAGCTACAAGGCAAGTAAAACCCAGAGGCTGGATGGCATTCAAACCTAATTGACTCAACAGGTGTTTCCTGAACTGATAGCATCTCTGCACAGAGCCCAAGGTAAGGTGGGGGGATGTTCATTTATCTAAGTTATAAGACCTATCATTTCCTTCCTGACATAGATATTCTCTTTAATCCTCATTGTGAGGTATTCGGTGACACCACGTGATGGGTAAAGGGGCCTAAAATGTAACTTACTGAATATCACGAGTAGGTGGGAGAATCCAAAATTTTATACTAGATCTGTCTAATTTTAATGTCTTCAAGTTGTCTTACCAGGTGTAGAGACAAATAAGGAATCATTGTTGCCCCCAGGAACTGATGTGGGTATGGAGAAGTGACATAGGGCAGATGGGGCTGAATGCAGGAAGGGGACAGAACTGAGTCAGGAACTGTGTGTTTGTCTGCTTTTGTCTCTAGAAAAAAAAAAAACTAAATGTACATATACCTATATCTATTTGTAAAGATAAGTTAGAAATACATATATTGCTCTACTTTCTACTCCATGGGTTCATAGAACTACAAGACTAAAATCTTACAGGATATCATATAAATCATCTTATCTAAGTCTGTTGTTTTACACATACGAAAAGGGATCGTCAGACAACTTAAATAACTTGTCCCAGGGCACACAGTAAAGTAATCACAAAAGTTGGCCTGGAACCTGTGTCCCTGCTTCTTAGTCTACTGCACATCCCATTACACCACTTCTCAGCCTTTTAACTGAATCCAAGAGAATGAGTATCCCATTCATATCCATCCATCACCATCCATCCATTCATCTATCCATCTATCCATCTATTTATCCATTTGCCCTCCATCTATCTACCCCTCATCTATCCATCTTCCATCCAACCACCCCCATTCATCCATTGGTGTATCCATGTATCTACCTCTATCACCCTCTATGCATCCAACTATCTGTCCAATCATCCATCCATCCCCCATTCATTCAACCATTGATTCATCCTTCCTTATAGTCAACTCCAGCCAAGTGCCTACTCCAAACCAAATCCCAAGCCAGATCCTGAAGACTCTAAGCTTTCTGCCTGTTACAGCAGCATGTTTTCACCTCTAGACACAATGTAATAGTGAATCTGGGCCAGACTTCTGCTCCATGGTATCAGACTACATATTCAAGTGTCATAAATAGAGAATAATATACAGGTGAGAGGAAGAGTCCCCAGGGCTTGAGGTTGTCACAGGTTTCAGCTGGAAGTGCTTCTAAAGGCATCTGGTGCTGAGTTTATGGCACATGCTTGCATTTGAACCAGGGATTATGGGAAGGTCTGACATTTGAGGGTTGGTCAAGACTTGTACTCACAGCTTAGATTTTGGCTGGAAAAAATATTTTTCTCATAAACATAATATTATGATATTATTTAAAAATACAATGATGAATGTTGGCAAAAATTTTACCTGATTATATTTATCCACTCACAAGTATTTGTTGAGCACCAGCTATGCATTTTCATGTTTTTCATTTAATGCTCACAGTAAGTTTTTAAGGTAGACATCAATATCTTCTATAACCTCACTTCATGGGCACAGAAACTAAGCTCAGAGAAGTATATAACTTGCCCTTAGTCATATATGGTAGTAAGTAGCAGAGCCAAGATTTTAACCCAGGACTCTTGGACTTCAAATTAACACTAGAATAAGCTGACTCCCTAACCAGTTGGCATTCCAAAAGTGGAAGAAATAGCTCCTTGTTACGGGGCTTACAGAAGTTCTCAGAGAATAGAATTTCAACCAGAGAAAGTAGGGTTCCAGAGGTAGAGAGGGCCAAGAAGGACATCCTCAGGAATACAAACAACTTGAGAAAAAGCACACAAACAGGGAAGCATGGGCCAGACCCAGGAAACAATGAGTTTGATGTTTGTGCACTGGGCTCTGATGATGGTGTGCTGGGCTTGAAAGAAGTGGGTTGGGGGATTGTTACGGCATCTGACTTCAGTCTTACGAGCAATGAGGAGCCACTATGGGTTTCTAAGTAGAAAAACAATGCAATAAAGTCTATAATTTCAAAATATGAAATCTGGGGGTGAAAAATATGAAGACTTTAAGGAAGAAGACCATTTAAGAGGGTAATGTTTAAGGGGTAGAAAAGAGGGAATGAGAAGTTAGGCAGGGTGGTAAAGGGGAGAAAGAAAAAGGAAGAGAAGAAAGTGAATGATGTCGAAGACTTTGGATCAGTGCATGAGTGCGTGGTTAGGTGAATGGATGGACAAATGAATGAATGAGTGAATAGGTGGGTGGGTTGATAGATGAAGGGATGGTTACTTGTGCTTGGGCTGGTCCTTCTCCAGAGAAATATATTTCCCTTAGCTGAAACTCCACCATCAGGGTGTGTAATGTGGGGTTTTTTCCTTCATGAGATCTCAGCCAGTATTACAGACCTGGCAGTTGCTACTTCATTTCATCTCTAGGTAGAGAGACCAGAGCACTAAAACCTCTCACTGTTCCACCCTGCACAACACCGTCAGATTCTTCCGTCAAAACCACCATTTCATCATTTCCCCTACCCCAAGATACTTCAGGGACTCCCCATGGTTAATGTGATCAAAATACATTATTGGTTCTGCCACCCATGATGTTTACTGTATTAGTCCATTCTCATGCTACTATGAAGAAATACCGGAGACTGAGTAATATACAAAGGAAAGAGGTTTAGCTGACTCGCAGTTCTGCGGGGCAGGGGAGGCCTCAGGAAAATTACAATCATTATAAAAGGAGGGCAAACACGTCCTTCTTCACATGGCATTAGCAAGAAGAAGTGCCGAGCAAAGGCGGAAAAGCCCCTTATAAAACCATCAGATCTTGTGAGAAATCACTATTACGAGAACAACATGAGGGGTAACTGTCCCTCTGATTCAATTACCTCCCACCAGCTTCCTCCCACGACAAGAGAGGATTATGGGAACTACAATTTAAGATGAGATTTGGGTTGGGTGGGGACACAGCCAAACCATATCATTTACTGAACATGGTACTAAACGTATGACACAAAGTCTGTGAAAAGCTTAAGCCTTGCTAAAAGATGTAATTTGATTTGAACCTGGTCAGACCATTTCCTAGATGTGTGGCCTTGGGAAAATGACTTAATTGCATTCAAACTTACCTATAAAATGGTGTAACACTTTCTTTTTTAGGGATGCTTTGGGGACTAAATTAGTTAATACATAAAGTGCCCAGGCCACAGGAGGTGCTCAGTAAGTCAAAACTACATCATTAAATAAGATCTTCCAATCCTTATATAAGGACTCTTTTTAACATCTTCATTCTCTCAAGGATCACTGGGTATCTGGCTTTCTTTAAACAGAGACTCCTGCAATGGCATACTTTGTGCATCTGAAAGATTAGCCATCCTCCCACCCCTACCATACTACCCTTTATCACAAATCCACAAATTGAGTGTCCTTTTTTCTTCAACATTTAACAATGCTCCATCCCTCTTATCTTCCAGGTCTTTCTCTACCAAGGCAATTCTCATTGTTTGGTTAAGATGCTACTTGAGGCTCAATAGAAGAATTATACTTTCTAGCTTCAACACGTGGCATGGAATATGGTTCAGGCATCACAACTCTCTCCTTGGCACTGACATCAAAGGGAAAGTGCTACATTTAGCAGAACTTGCAAGAGGCAGTGCTATAATCAGGTACCCATCTGCTTGGCAAGGGCTGGCATTTTCAGCCTTTGTCTCCCTCCATCGTGTTGAACAACATTATGATACTGAAAAGGATAAAAAATCCTTTAAAGCATGGAAATATAAAGGCATCATAGACCAAGTGAAATTGCTTCCCTTTGCTCATAATCTTCCCTCTGACCAGATGCCACTTCTCCAGAGTCTCCACTGACACCCTTTAGGAGTTCACAGGAGAACTAAAAAAAAAATCCCTAATTATATACCCATTTTGCCCTTCCCTGTTTAATGCCTAGCTCCCCCACTGCTCTACGAGTCCATGAAGGTAGTACAGACTGTGTTCATTTTGTTTGTTCTGTATCCCTAAGGTCTAGCACAATTTCTGGCACACAGTCCTCAGGATGTATTTGTTAAATGAATGAATAAATCACTGATGGAATAAACGAAAAAGTGATTAGTGAAGGAGTAAATAAGTAAATAGATAGTTCCAATACAAGGTATTAAGTACAACTCTTGCAGGAAATATGAGGTATAATAGGAACCAGCAGAGGATGAGGAAACTCAATCTAAAAGAACCAGGAAAGCTTCCTGTACTAGTCCATTGCTATAAAGAAATATCTGAATGGGTGTTTTATAAAGAAAAGAGGTTTAATTGGCTCATAGTTCTGCAGGCTGTACAGGAAGCATGGAGCTAGCATCTGCTTGGCTCCTAGTGGGGCTTCAGGGAGCTTTTACTCATAGAGGAAGGTGAAGCAGGAGCAGGCATATCACATGGCCAGAGCAAGAGCGAGAGAGAGTTGGGGAGGTAGTTGTATTAGTCTGCTCTCACACTACTAATAAAGACATACCCGAGACTGGGTAATTTATAAAGGAAAGAGGTTTTGTTGACTCACAGTTCCACATGGCTGGGGGGGCCTCACAATCATGGGAGAAAGCAAAGAGGCATGAAGTCACCTCTTACATGGTGGCAGGGAAGAGAGTGTGTATAGGGGAACTGGCCTTTATAAAACCATCAGATCTCCTGAGATTTATTCACTATCACAAGAACAGCATGAGAAAAGCCTGCCCCCATGATTCAATTACCTCCCACCAGGTCCCTCCCATGATATGTGAAGATTATAGAGGCTACAATTTAAGATGAGATTTGGGTAGGGACATAGCCAAATCACATCAGAGGTGTCACATACTTTTAAATGGCCAGATCTCATGTGAACTCAGAGCCAGAGCTCACTATCACCAAGGGAATGTCCCAACCCATTCATGAGGGATCTGCACCCATGATCCAATCACCGCCCACCAGGCCCCACCTCCAACATCGGGGATTACATATCAACATGAGATTTGCGTGGGGACAAGTATCCAAACTATGTCACTTCCCAAAGGAAGTGGTAATGGAAGGGCATTCTGGGTAGAGGGAACAGCTTGTACAAAGGGCATGTGTGATACAACATGGCACATTCAGAGAATTACAAGTACTTCTTTTGACCTAGACAAACTACCTTCCACCGCCTTTCCCTGACCAACTTACTTGCTTGATTCCACACAACTCCAGTTAGACACAACTTTATTCAGTTCTCAAAACAGCAGGCCCTGGTCAGTCACCATATCTTTGTGCATGTTGGTTCTCCTGCCCCTCTCTGCCTGCCTAAATTTTAAACAACCTTCATGAGCCAGTGCTGCTTCCCTTGCTTCACGGGCCTTCTCTGTGGGCTCCATCCCTGACCAAGAGGCATGGACACTCCTTCACACTACTGGCTCCTCCACAGAGGGCAGGGCACGCTCTCCCTTTCGCAGTCTCTCCTGCCAAGTTCCTGCCACACCTCATTTATCCCCTGCCACTCGGCTGCCTTGGTCTCTCAGTCAGACAAGGATGGAACAGGAATATGATGCCACCAGCATTAAGCTGGTGTTACAAAAACGGTTTTCATGGAACAATGAGCTAAGCATATGCTTTTTAAAAAGAGGGTTTCCAGATGAACTGTTAATTCCATTTTTAATTTATTTTAGGTTCCCTGGGGGGACTAAGTGATGGTGTTTTTCTTTCTGCAGGAAATGGAGTCTCTTCATCCTTGATCTAGGGGAGATGGGCACTGCCATTAAAATTGCAGTCTCATTCCAGGCCCCCATAAGAGCCTAAATCAGAGCTTTTAAATACAAAGGGAAAGGAGATTTCCTTGGATCTAAGCTTTTGCTCCCTTTCACTGCCCTGGGCCAGGGAAGAAAAGGAAGAGAAGGTAACCTTTGAATATCTTTTTCTGTTCCCCTAACTTTCTATATTTCACAGAAACTCCTTTCTGCAGGTTTTATCGCCTGCCTAATTCATTCTCATGCTTCAAGGCCTTGCTCAGATGCCCCTACCTCTCTCCATCTTTCCTGGTCACCACACTGTGCATTAATTGCCCCTTCTCTCTGCAGCCAGAGCCTTTTCTTTATGCCTCCATCTTAATGCCTCTCAATCTGATATTTATAAGAATCAGTTGCCTGCACTTCTCACCATTTGTGCCATGAGTTCTCTAAGGCAATGGCTCTCAAAGTTGTCCCTAGACCTATAGCATCAGCTTCACCTGGGCACTTATTGGAAATGGAAATTCTCAGTGTTCCTTCTGGAGTGCCACTCTTCAACCAGACCTACTGATTAGAAACTCTGGTGGTGAAACCCAGCAATCTGAGAACTATTAGTCTGAGAAAATACCCCTCACCAAATGTATACACATAGTAAGTCCTCAATAAATGCTTTATTGAATGGAAGTGTTTACATCATACAGTCCCTAACATGCTGGTAATAATAATCTATAGTGGAAAAGATGCCTAAAGAAGCACCCACTCAATAATGGAGATGAGGGATATATACACAACCAGCCAGCTAGCCACCCAGGAGTGCGTCTTAAACCAATATAAAAAATTGCAAAAGATTATGCTACATAACAGCAGGTATTCAGTCCAAATCAGCTGATAACTGCTTTGTTTCTGAGACATTCTTCAGATACCACCAGAAGTTCTTCATTATTAAGAATGGTGTGGTTGGACAGTTCTGAGATCTCTGTTTGCATCCAAAGCTGTTTCACAGATTTTGTGTATGGAGGCTACCACGTTTGGGAGCCCTGGCAGTAGAGGCAGGCAATAATGGTGCTTATTATTGTATGGATTCAATATGAAGCAGGTCAAAATCCTGTACCTTGGAACACAAAAACTACCTAGAATAAAAGCCTGAAATAACACAACTGTCCTCTAAGCTGTTATTATTTTCCCCCAATAACAGCATAATAATCACTTTACTTACCTTACTCAAGAAAGACTCCTAGTTTCAAAACAAAAGATTACAGTCCCCTCATCCAGATCCTTTCTACTGCGTTTTTCTCCCCCTGACAGTACCATGTATCTGACTGCACAAACAGGATGATGTCTTGTCAGAGCATTTATTTTATCCTTACTGCCTTTTTCCTCCATTTAATTCCTTCCTTCCGTTTAGTTGCATTTTATTTCTTTAAGGAGGGTCAGTACATTTTAATCACAATGTATACTGGCTTGCTAGAGCTATTGATAGAAGAATTCAAAGCTCAACCACTCAGTTCATTTAGATGGAACTACCCAGTTCAATGAGAAAAGCAAAGGGTAAAATGAAATTACACAGCTTTTTGGCTGATTTCCCATTTCTGTGTATATAAAGGCATGGGATGGCCTTTGATGGCCCAGATCCTGAAACAATAATGCCTTAGGAGGAGTTCATATAATATTAATAGCATGCTATTGAGGGAGATAAATATAAAACCCAATTTTATTTTAAAAAGTGACTTGGCAAGTCAAGATTATCAACAGTCCTTTCTTTCTTACTTCAAAATAACAATTATCACCAAAATAATGACTAACATTTGTACAGTGCTTTACAGTTTAGAAAATGCTTTTTACATCCATCAAGTCCATTAATCAGTATGGTCATTACTAATAGCTAAGATTTACATAGAGCTTACAATTCACCAGGCATTGTGCCAAGCACCTTACAGGGATTATGTAACTTAATCTTCATAACAACCCTCGGGTATGTCCTCATTTTACATAAATGAAAACTGAAGTTAAGTGACTTACACTAGCTCGCACAGTTGGTAAGCTGTCAATCTAAGATGTAAACCCAAGCTCTGACTCTACCAGAATGAGTAGAAGCATTTTATAGGAAAGAATTTCAGGCTCAGTCAGGTTTGGTGATACACCTGGGGTCACCCAGCAGCAGGCAGCAGAGCCTGAATGAGAACACAAATGTCCTGATTCCCAGGTCAGAGTTGTGCCATGCAGCCTGGGCATACCATGTCCACACACAGGCCCACAAAAGACTAAGGCCCTTGTTGCTATTCTAGTCTGTCTCCTAGGCAGACAGAACTCCTTGTACCTAGTTTAATCTTCCTTCTACAGCTAACAAACAGCAAAACAGAGAAGAGAAAGAAGAATAACAAATAAGTGCTACTGAAAAAGAACATCAGATGAGGCAAAACATAGGCAGTCAGGGGATGGGGCTGCCAATGGGGCTGTGTGAGAACACAAAAAAGAGATGGAAACCTTTCGTACTTGCTAAATATTCAGAAAGGCTACATTGTACTTCATGAAAGAACCAGTCCAAACCAGCACCACAAGCCAAGGAATTCCACTGCAGACATTCTTTTCACAGTGAGGTGCCACCCTGCAGGAGGATGCGGGAATGATGAGATGGTAGCACAGGTCCCTGATGGGACTTTTCGGGGGCAACGCCTATACCTGCAAGTGCAGTGCCCTGCAATGTGCCTGGCACATTTGGAACTCCCAGAGAGTTTTGTTGAATTGAACTGGTGGCCATTATCCGCAAGACATGATGCATCTCTGGCTCGGTTTCTTTTCTGTAAAATGGGAACAATATTAGTACTCCCTTCACGTGGATGTCCTAAATATTAAATACAATGATGAAAATAAGGCATATTATAGCACATCATCTGGCCCACAATTATTGAAATCATCCAGTCCAAATTCCTCATTTTACAGATGGGGAAGTTGAGGCCCATAGAGGGAAAGAGCTTATCTCAGCAGTCACTCAGCTTTTATCAGGGAGATAAAAGAGCAGTTACTCAGCTTTTATCAAGGACAAAAATACAAAGCCAACTCTAGCTACTCCGTCTACTGGTCCAGTGATTGTTTCCACGGACATGCGCTTCACTGACTTAAAGGGAAGAATTTAAGCAGGAATATCTGACTGCTGCTCTCAGTCTGGAAAGGACACACAATATGGGTTTGAACTGCATAGGTCCACATGTACATAGATTTTCTTCTACCTCTGCCACCCATGAGATAGCAAGACTAACCCCTCCTCCTCCTCCTCAGCCTCAGCCTACTTAACATCAAAACAGCATGAAGACCTTTATGATGATCCACTTCTACCTAAAGAACAGTAAACATATTTTCTCTTCCTTGTAATTTTCTTAATAACATTTTCTTTTATCTAGCTTACTTTATTGTAAAAATATGGTACATAATCCATGTAACATACTAAATACGTGTTAATTGTTTAGGTTACTGGTAAGGCTTCTGGTCAACAGTAGGTTATTAGTAATCATGTTTTTGGGGAGTCAAAACTAAACTCAGATTTTGACTTCATAGGGGGTTGGCTTTTCTAACCCTCATGTTGTTTAAGGGTCTACTGTACATATACATAGTGAAGTAGCAAATTAACATATCCATCTATTCATCACCTCAAATAGTTACCTTGTGTGTGTGTATGTGTGTGTGAGGAGCACCCAAAATGTACTCATAGTAAATTTCTAATATATAATATAATATAATTAACTAGTCTTCAAGCTGTACATCAGATTTCTAGTTATTCATCCTGTATTACTGCAAGTTTATATATACCCTTTGATCTACATCTCTCCATTTCCTCCCCTTCCCACTCATGGTAACCACAGTTCTATTCTCTGTTTCTATGTAATCTATGTTGTTTACATTCCACATATAATTGAGATCATGTGATATTTGTCTGTCTCTGCCTGGCTCTATTGCACTTAGCATAATGTCTTCCAAGTTCATCTGTGTTGGCACAAATGGCAGTATATCCTTTTTTAAGGCTGACTAGTATTCCATTTATAATATATACCAGAATATTCTATTATAAATGTAACACATAACATATATTAAATGTTCTATACCATATATTAAATGTTATATATAATATATATATGAAATATATAACATATACCATAATTCCTTTATCCATCCACCCATCCATCCATCAATGGATACTTAGGTTGTTTCCATATCTTGGCTCTTATATAATGCTGCAGTGAATATGATATCACCTCAAACCTGTTAGGATAGCTATTATCAAAAAGACAAGGAATAATAAGTGTTGGCAAGGATGTGGAGAAAAGGGAACCCTTGTATGCTGTTGATGGGAATGTAAATACTATAGCCATTCCCTGGGTGCAGTGGTTCACATCTATAATCCCAGCACTTTGGGAGGCTAAGGCAGGCAGATCACTTGAGGTCAGGAGTTTAAGACAAACCTGGCCAACACGATGAAACTCCATCTCTACTAAAAATACAAAAATTAGCTGGGCATGGTGGCAGGCACCTGTAATCCCAACTACTCAGGAGGCTGAGGCAGGAGAATCACTTGAGCCCGGGAGGCGGAGGTTGCACTGAGCTGAGATCGTGCCACTGCACTCCAGCCTGGGCAACAGTGCAAGACTCTATCTCCAAAAAAAAAAAAAAAAAAAAAAAAAAAATAGTACAGCCATTATGTAAAAAAATATAGAGGCTTTGTAAAAAAAAAATATATAGAACTACCTTATGGCCTGACTGAGGAGTCATCAAATCAACAAAATCTTCTCGCCAACATGGTAAGACTTCTGTTTTTAAGGCCAAGCTTTCTCTGTAGCCTGACCTACCATCTGCAACCCCATCACCACCACTAGCCACACATGCCTTAGTCCAACTGGCAATTAGCTACCACCAGGACTATTGTGCTTATCTCTTAACTGGCCTGTCTTCCACTGTCTCACCCCTACAGAGTATTTTCTACATGGCAGCCAGATTGATATTTTCAAAACACACACCACATCATACTATTTCCCCAGCTTGAAACTGCCAACAGCTACCCACTGTCCTAGAATATATTCTGAACTCTTTATTGTGATCTGAAAGATGCTATATGGCTTGGCCTCTGTCTGCCTCTTGACTTTGCCAACTACCTAATTTACAAAGAAAAAAAGGTTTAATGGACTCACAGTTCCACATGGCTGGGGAGGCCTCACATTCATGGCAGAAGGCAAAGGAGGAGCAAAGGCATGTCTTACATGGTGGCAGGCAAGACAGCATGTGCAGGGGAGCTGCCCTTTATAAAACCATCAGAACTCTTGAGACTTTTTCACTATCATGAGAGTAGCACAGGAAAACCCGCCCCTCCGTGATTCAATTACTTCCCACCAGGTCCCTCCAATGACAGATGGGGATTATGGGAGCTACAGTTCAAGATGATATTTGGGTGGGGATACAGCCACACCATATCAATCATCAAATAGACCATGATCTCCCCTGTCTCAGGGCTGTCGTGTGAGTTGTTCCACTGCCTGGAATGGTCTTTACTCCAAGTTCTTAATGTGAATTCATGTGATTCTTCTTGCTTTTAAGGCCTCAGCTTAAATATCACATCCACAAACAGTTCTGCCCTGGTCACCCTACAACAGTGGTAATTTCTACCCCTTTCTCTGCATTCCACTATCTCTTTTATTTTCTTCCTTGTACTTGTTGTTAAAAGTTTCTTGTCTACTTATTAATTTTCTGTCTCTCTCTGATCAGCAGATAGTAAGAACAAAGAGGTGTCAGTTTTATGAATAGACATGAACAAAAGATTCTCTTGTCCTAGTGAACAAGAGATTCTAACAGGGATGGCCTCTAAGAAGGAGGAAGAACATAAGTGTTGATTATTATCACATAATTATAACTAAGGGAGGTAGGAGGGCTACTATCTATGGAAAGAAGGAAAGACTTTATTCTATCTTGCAAGTGGGTGGTGATGTGGGGCACTATTTTTAAGACTTTAGGGCAGGCATATAGCAGGAAGGAAGCCATCAACTGTCTACCCTTGGTGATAGTTACCCTGACAGCAGCTGCTATGGATACATTTTCTGAATACTAAACTGGGTTCATACAGGGCTTCGGATCCCAAATTTGACAAGAGTTATACTTGGGCCCTGAACCATCAACCTGACACAACTCAAACAGTTCCCCAGGGCAAAACAGCACCTTTGGAACCTTAAATCGACAACCAAGTGTTGAAACCAACAGCTGCACATATGCACACACACCTTGCTACAAGGTAGGAGATAATTTTTACCAAAGGGGGAGTTTTCACAAAGCCTTCTTCTCTGATCCACTACCCACCCCAATCACACTATTATTTTTTGCAGCCTTTTACTGATAAATATGAGTTCAATCTTAAAACACCACATTTTCATCTTGAAATCAAGGTAGCTAACATAAAGGATAACAGAAATAGGAAAAAAAAAAAACCCTTCTTTTATAATGATACAAGTCAGTTGCTTACTGGTGATGCTTTCAGTCACAAAGAAAGGTTTAAATACTCTTCAGGGTAAATTTTTACGTTACTCAAAAAGTAGGAGGGAGAGAGCCAATGACTACATTAGTTTCCATTCATTGAAAGCCTTCTATGTACCAAGTGTTTTAAATGTATCATCTCTAAGACTTACAAATCACTGCAAAGTAAGTGTTAGCATTTTCATTGTACAGATAAAGGAAGAAAACCTCAGAGAGGCTAATAAACTTACTAATACTTAATAGCCAGGAAGTTGCAGAGCCAAGATTTGAACCCAGGTATGCCTGGCCCCAAGGCACTCACATAGTCTCTACTATGCCTCTACTCCCAAATCTCTAAGGGTCAAAGTCTTAGACTCACAGGTTCTATGTGCCTACAAAACCCAGAAGCAGCAGACAAATTAAATAACGCAGCAGTTTAAATAAGCATCTCCTTTATCTGAGCTAGGCATTTCATAGCTCTTTTCTATCCCCTCTTCACAGTCAAGCTTATCCCCATCTGATAAGCACTTTACTAAAAATAACTGGAAGACAGGCTAAAATGAAAAAAGGAGCATAGATAAAATGTGGCAACTTGCCCCAAGGGATTTCCTCTTGGACTCACACTCTCCAAGGCAGTGAATTTGCGTTTAGATAAAATACGAAAACTTGGAAGTTAAAAAAAAAAATTGGGAGCAGGGTGGGAGACTCACTTTGCTGTACCAAACATACTCAAGGTAAGTTCCACCAAGTTTTAATAAGACCACAGTTTTTGTTAAGTATTCCTCTCTAAGTCAACCAAGAAGTGCCAATTATCCTGAAAACTTGTAAGCCAGAAAATGAAATTGCATAGAAGGCTATCTTAATGGTGGGTGTCCTGTGTTCTGCATACCCTGGCCAGAATGCTGCCTTACAGGCTCATTCATTCTTTTGTGCATTCATTCAGCAAATGGTTCCTGAATGCATACTATATGCAAAGTACCTGCTAGATACTGAAGATAAAGAAGGAAATAGTTTGTAGCCCCTTTCCCTGGAGAGTTGGTTCCAGTCAGGAAGAGAGACGAGTAAATAAAGTCTATCCATGGGAAGAACAGTTGAAGCAAAGAAGGAAACAACCAACTCTGTGGGGAAGAAGCTTCTTGAGCCAGGTTCCGAAGAACAAGTAGGTCTTTATCAGAGATTTAAGTAACAGAAGAATATCCCAGGCAGAGAGAACAAGATATGAAAAAGCACAAAAATCAGGAACAAGGTTGATTACAGGGTGAAAATGAGTAAAAATATTAAAGGGTCTTGAGTTGGGGTGGAGAAAGAAGATCAGATACATCAGGCAAATATATGATACAATCAGTATTTTTCGACTCATTTCCATGTTACTCAGTGATGCCCTGAAGAGGATACACACGGAAAGAGAAATACTCATAAGCCACAGAGAGACATACTATACCCCCCATTCCACAAGGTGGAATTTCATTATCCCTGGATGCTTGTCCATGTATATGAAGGGCTGATTCTTGGGCAAGTATCTGCCTAATAAGATCCCTACTCCACTCCACCACTGCCTCATCAGAGAGAAGGTAAAGAGAAATGCCACAGTGAATCTGTATCCCAAAACAAAGCCATCAGAAGCAGTAAAGGAAGGGGTAAAGGGAAGTTTGAAGAATGACATTGCCCATTGGCACATCAGGCACAAGCCTTCCTCCTGGGCAGCTACTCGCCCTTCAAATTGTGCACCTTAGCAATATGCATGCAAATCTCTGCCTCTCAGTCTTCTCTGCAAAATGGGGAGAATGGTGCCTGTCACACAAGGTTATCATTAGGATTACACGAGCTCTATCATGTTAATCCATATCGCAACATCACAGATATACGATTTTCTTACTACACATTTAGTGCCCATTCTCTTATCCTTAATTAAAGAGCCATTCATAGCAATGACCATGAAAGACAATATTACCAGTTTTTCTATTATTCTCAACAAATCATACCCATTGGTATGGCCGAATAGGAACAGCTCCAGTCTCCAACTCCCAGCGCAAGCTACACAGAAGACCGGTGATTTCTGCATTTTCAACTGAGGTACTGGGTTCATCTCACTAGGGAGTGCCGGACAATTGGTGCTAATCAGCTGCTGCAGCCCGACCAGCAAGAGCTGAAGCAGGGCGAGGCATCGCTTCACCTGGGAAGCGCAAGGGGGAAGGGAATCCCTTTTCCTAGCCAGGGGAACTGAGACACACAACACCTGGAAAATCAGGTAACTCCCACCCCAATACTGCGCTTTAAGGAATCGGGCACACCAGGAGATTATATCCCACACCTGGCCGGGAGGGTCCCATGCCCACAGAGCATCCCTCATTGCTAGCACAGCAGTCTGTGATCTACCAGCAAGGCAACAGTGAGGCTGGGGGAGGGGCGCCCGCCATTGCTGAGGCTTAAGTAGGTAAACAAAGCCGCTGGGAAGCTCGAACTGGGTGGAGCTCACAGCAGCTCAAGGAAACCTGCCTGTCTCTGTAGACTCCACCTCTGGGGACAGGGCACAGTAAACAACAACAAAAAGCAGCAGAAACCTCTGCAGACGCAAACGACTCTGTCTGACAGCTTTGAAGAGAGCAGTGGATCTCCCAACACAGAGGTTGAGATCTGAGAAGGGACAGACTGCCTGTTCAAGTGGGTCCCTGACCCCTGAGTAGCCTAACTGGGAGACATCTCCCACTAGGGGCAGTCTGACACCACACACCTCACAGGGTGGAGTTTCCAAAGAAACTGAGAGGAAGCTTCCAAAGCAAGAATCAGACAGGTACACTTGCTGTTCAGCAATATTCTATCTTCTGCAGCCTCTGCTGCTGATACCCAGGCAAACAGGGTCTGGAGTGGACCTCAAGCAATCTCCAACAGACCTACAGCTGAGGGTCCTGACTGTTAGAAGGAAAACTATCAAACAGGAAGGACACCTGCACCAAAACCCCATCAGTACGTCACCATCATCAAAGACCAGAGGCAGATAAAACCACAAAGATGGGGAAAAAGCAGGGCAGAAAAGCTGGAAATTCAAAAAATAAGAGCGCATCTCCCCCGGCAAAGGAGCGCAGCTCATCGCCAGCAACGGATCAAAGCTGGACGGAGAATGACTTTGACGAGATGAGAGAAGAAGGCTTCAGTCCATCAAACTTCTCAGAGCTAAAGGAGGAATTATGTACCCAGCGCAAAGAAACTAAAAATCTTGAAAAAAAAGTGGAAGAATTGATGGCTAGAGTAATTAATGCAGAGAAGGTCATAAACGAAATGAAAGAGATGAAAACCATGACACGAGAAATACGTGACAAATGCACAAGCTTCAGTAACCGACTCGATCAACTGGAAGAAAGAGTATCAGCAATTGAGGATCAAATGAATGAAATGAAGCGAGAAGAGAAACCAAAAGAAAAAAGAAGAAAAAGAAATGAACAAAGCCTGCAAGAAGTATGGGATTATGTAAAAAGACCAAATCTACGTCTGATTGGGGTGCCTGAAAGTGAGGGGGAAAATGGAACCAAGTTGGAAAACACTCTTCAGGATATCATCCAGGAGAACTTCCCCAACCTAGTAGGGCAGGCCAACATTCAAATCCAGGAAATACAGAGAACGCCACAAAGATACTCCTCGAGAAGAGCAACTCCAAGACACATAATTGCCAGATTCACCAAAGTTGAAATGAAGGAAAAAATCTTAAGGGCAGCCAGAGAGAAAGGTCGGGTTACCCACAAAGGGAAGCCCATCAGACTAACAGCAGATCTCTTGGCAGAAACTCTCCAAGCCAGAAGAGAGTGGGGGCCAATATTCAACATTCTTAAAGAAAAGAATTTTAAACCCAGAATTTCATATCCAGCCAAACTAAGTTTCATAAGTGAAGGAGAAATAAAATCCTTTACAGATAAGCAAATGCTTAGAGATTTTGTCACCACTAGGCCTGCCTTACAAGAGACCCTGAAGGAAGCACTAAACATGGAAAGGAACAACTGGTACCAGCCATTGCAAAAACATGCCAAAATGTAAAGACCATTAAGGCTAGGAAAAAACTGCATCAACTAACGAGCAAAATAACCAGTTATATCATAATGGCAGGATCAAGTTCACACATAACAATAGTAACCTTAAATGTAAATGGACTAAATGGTCCAATTAAAAGACACAGACTGGCAAACTGGATAAAGAGTGAAGACCCATCAGTCTGCTGTATTCAGGAGACCCATCTCACATGCAGAGACATATATAGGCTCAAAATAAAGGGATGGAGGAAGATTTACCAAGCAAATGGAGAACAAAAAAAAGCAGGGGTAGCAATACTAGTCTCTGATAAAACAGACTTTAAACCATCAAAGATCAAAAGAGACAAAGAAGGCCATTACATAATGGTAAAGGGATCAATTCAACAGGAAGAGCTAACTATCCTAAATATATATGCACCCAATACAGGAGCACCCAGATTCATAAAACAAGTCCTTAGAGACTTACAAAGAGACTTGACTCCCATACAATAATAATGGGAGACTTCAACACTCCACTGTCAACATTAGACAGATCAACGAGACAGAAAGTTAACAAGGATATCCAGGAATGAACTCAGCTCTGCACCAAGCAGACCTAATAGACATCTATAGAACTCTCCACCCCAAATCAACAGAATATACATTCTTCTCAGCACCACATCGCACTTATTCCAAAATTGACCACATTATTGGAAGTAAAGCACTCCTCAGCAAATGTACAAGAACAGAAATTATAACAAACTGTCTCTCAGACCACAGTGCAATCAAACTAGAACTCAGGACTAAGAAACTCAATCAAAACCGCTCAACTACATGGAAACGGAACAACCTGCTCCTGAATGACTACTGGGTACATAACGAAATGAAGGCAGAAATAAAGATGTTCTTTGAAACCAATGAGAACAAAGATACAACATACCAGAATCTCTGGGACACATTTAAAGCAGTGTGTAGAGGGAAATTTATAGCACTAATTGCCCACAAGAGAAAGCAGGAAAGATCTAAAATTGACACTCTAACATCGCAGTTAAAAGAACTAGAGAAGCAAGAGCAAACACATTCGAAAGCTAGAAGAAGGCAAGAAATAACTAGGATCAGAGCAGAACTGAAGGAGATAGAAACACAAAAAAACCCTCCAAAAAATCAATGAATCCAGGAGTTGGTTTTTTGAAAAGATCAACAAAATTGATAGACCGCTAGCAAGACTAATAAAGAAGAAAAGAGAGAAGAATCAAATTGACGCAATAAAAAATGATAAAGGGGATATCACCACCGACCCCACAGAAATAAAAACTACCATCAGAGAATACTATAAACACCTCTATGCAAATAAACTGGAAAATCTAGAAGAAATGGATAATTTCCTGGACACTTATACTCTTCCAAGACTAAACCAGGAAGAAGTTGAATCCCTGAATAGACCAATAGCAGGTTCTGAAATTGAGGCAATAATTAATAGCCTACCAACCAAAAAAAGTCCAGGACCAGATGGATTCACAGCCGAATTCTACCAGAGGTACAAGGAGGAGCTGGTACCATTCCTTCTGAAACTATTCCAAACAATAGAAAAAGAGGGAATCTTCCCTAACTCATTTTATGAGGCCAACATCATCCTGATACCAAAGCCTGGCAGAGACACAACAAAAACAGAGAATTTTAGACCAATATCCCTGATGAACATCGATGCAAAAATCCTCAATAAAATACTGGCAAACCGGATTCAGCAACACATCAAAAAGCTTATCCACCATGATCAAGTGGGCTTCATCCCTGGGATGCAAGGCTGGTTCAACATTCGCAAATCAATAAACATAATCCAGCATATACACAGAACCAAACAAGAACCACATGATTATCTCAATAGATGCAGAAAAGGCTTTTGACAAAATTCAACAGCCCTTCATGCTAAAAACGCTCAATAAATTCGGTATTGATGTAACGTACCTCAAAATAATAAGAGCTATTTATGACAAACCCACAGCCAATATCATACTGAATGGGCAAAAACTGGAAAAATTCCCTTTGAAAACTGGCACAAGACAGGGATGCCCTCTCTCACCACTCCTATTCAACATAGTGTTGGAAGTTCTGGCTAGGGCAATCAGGCAAGAGAAAGAAATCAAAGGGATTCAGTTAGGAAAAGAAGAAGTCAAATTGTTCCTGTTTGCAGATGACATGATTGTATATTTAGAAAACCCCATTGTCTCAGCCCAAAATCTCCTTGAGCTGATAAGCAACTTCAGCAAAGTCTCAGGATACAAAATTAATGTGCAAAAATCACAAGCATTCTTATACACCAGTAACAGACAAACAGAGAGCCAAATCAGGAATGAACTTCCATTCACAATTGCTTCAAAGAGAATAAAATACCTAGGAATCCCACTTACAAGGGATGTAAAGGACCTCTTCAAGGAGAACTACAAACCACTGCTCAGTGAAATAAAAGAGGATACAAACAAATGGAAGAACATACCATGCTCATGGATAGGAAGAATCAATATCATGAAAATGGCCATACTGCCCAAGGTTATTTATAGATTCAATGCCATTCCCATCAAGCTACCAATGAGTTTCTTCACAGAATTGGAAAAAACTGCTTTAAAGTTCATATGGAACCAAAAAAGACCCCGCATCTCCAAGACAATCCTAAGTCAAAAGAACAAAGCTGGAGGCATCACGCTACCTGACTTCAAACTATACTACAAGGCTACCGTAACCAAAACAGCATGGTACTGGTACCAAAACAGAGATATAGACCCATGAAACAGAACAGAGTCCTCAGAAATAATACCACACATCTACAGCCATCTGATCTTTGACAAACCTGAGAGAAACAAGAAATGGGGAAAGGATTCCCTATTTAATAAATGGTGCTAGGAAAATTGGCTAGCCATAAGTAGAAAGCTGAAACTGGATCCTTTCCTTACTCCTTATACGAAAATTAATTCAAGATGGATTAGAGACTTAAATGTTAGACCTAATACCATAAAAATCCTAGAGGAAAACCTAGGTAGTACCATTCAGGACATAGGCATGGGCAAAGACTTCATGTCTAAAACACCAAAAGCAACGGTAGCAAAAGCCAAAATTGACAAATGGGATCTAATTAAACTAAAGAGCTTCTGCACAGCAAAAGAAACTACCATCAGAGTGAACAGGCAACCTACAGAATGGGAGAAAATTTTTGCAATCTACTCATCTGACAAAGGGCTAATATCCAGAACCTACAAAGAACTCAAACAAATTTACAAGAAAAAAACAAACAACCCCATCAAAAAGTGGGCAAAGGATATGAACAGACATTTCTCAAAAGAAAACATTCATACAGCCAACAGACACATGAAAAAATGCTCATCATCACTGGCCATCAGAGAAATGCAAATCAAAACCACAATGAGATACCATCTCACACCAGTTAGAATGGCGATCATTCAAAAGTCAGGAAACAACAGGTGCTGGAGAGGATGTGGAGAAATAGGAACACTTTTACACTGTTGGTGGGATTGTAAACTAGTTCAACCATTATGGAAAACAGTATGGCGATTCCTCAAGGATCTAGAACTAGATGTACCATATGACCCAGCCATCCCATTACTGGGGATATACCCAAAGGATTATAAATCATGCTGCTATAAAGACACATGCACACGGATGTTTATTGCGGCACTATTCACAATAGCAAAGACTTGGAATCAACCCAAATGTCCATCAGTGACAGACTGGATTAAGAAAATGTGGCACATATACACCATGGAATACTATGCAGCCATAAAAAAGGATGAGTTTGTGTCCTTTGTAGGGACATGGATGCAGCTGGAAACCATCATTAGCAAACTATCACAAGAACAGAAAACCAAACACCGCATGTTCTCACTCATAGGTGGGAACTGAACAGTGAGATCACTTGGACTTGGGAAGGGGAACATCACACACCGGGGCCTATCATGGGGAGGGGGGAGGGGGGAGGGATTGCACTGGGAGTTATACCTGATGTAAATGACGAGTTGATGGGTGCTGACGAGTTGATGGCTGCAGCACACCATCATGGCACAAGTATACATATGTAACAAACCTGCACGTTATGCACATGTACCCTAGAACTCAAAGTATAATAATAAAAAATAAAAAATATTTAAAAAATAAAAAATAAAAAAACATATATATATAAACAAAACAAAACAAATCATTCACAACATACGAGTAGTAAGTTCCAGTTTTGAAAGCACTTCAACATCTGTTAGCCAATATAGTTATCTCAGTAACCTTCTGGTTAGATAGAAAGAGCTATGTACAGGTGGGGAAACAAGTGGCCTGTCCAAATTCACACAGTCATTAAATGACAGAAAATGAACTTGAAACTTTATCCTTTGGCTTCAAAGTGCCAAATCTGGACCATATGACATTGCTTCTGAGTACTCTTCTAGAAAGAAAACAAAAATATTAAATTGGCAGCCTCTAGCCACCAAGCTCATCTTACTAAGTGTAATATTAGTGACAATTTCTTATAAAATGTGTGAACCTTCTTTTATGGCATGGCAAGTATCTGTCAAAACCTACCTGTCCATCTAGAGATTCCAAAGACAGAGACCATGTCTCATTCATGCCAGTACCTCCGAGTGCCTGACAATATTTCTATCATACAGGACAACTTTAGCATGTTTGCTGAATGAGTGGATGGATTTTATAGGCACTTACTTCCATATCTTTCATCTTATTTGATTTTCCAAAAAGCCCTGGAACATAAAGGAAAGCTGATATCATTATCCACATTGCACAGATGATGATGAGCAGGTCATACCCAGGCTGCTGTTGTTTTCTTTCTTTTAAGAATTATAATGGATTCTTACTCCCTCCTGAAATAGATCCCAGCTGAATTCTACACACTGCTGTTGGCCCTGCCACACAAGTCTGCTTGAAAGCCAATACAGACACTGTTTTATTATTATCTTTCATATCTTATGAAATACATCAAAATCTGAAAAACTCTGTGATAATTAGACCAAAGAAAACCCGAAGCTGAACCATTCAACCTGTAACTGTAATGTGGGGTGATTGTTACATTCCTATTCTTTCTTTTTCTCACCTCCTTTTGGTCTCCATTGTCTATAGGATGGAGTATTCATCTTCTTCCACAAAAAGAATCTGCTTCCTACAGAATAGAGCTGCCAGGATTGTGGGAGCCTTGTTCTCTGTGTTAACCCTTCCTGTCATGTTTAACAGCACACAGCTTCTCCTGAATGGCCTCCACCCAGTTTCTCATCTAGCTGAGGGCCTATTCCAAAAAGTGAAGCCTGATAATAACACTCCCTTACATCAGGACTCCCCCCAAAACTACTGTACCTTGTGTTTATCCTTCTTCTTCAGGGTGTCCAAAATCTATATCCTATCTACCTTGGAAATCTCATCTTTCAAATTTCCTATGTGCCCTGCCTTCTACCATACTAAAATGGTCAGTGATTCCCTAAACAACTTATTTGTGTTTCCTCGTGTTATCCCTGATCCATCACCAAGGATGAAGCCTTCATTTTTAAAAACCCTCCCCATCCTTCAAGGGCTTTCCCTTGAAACCTCCTTTGGTTACCTTCAGCAAGTCATTCAACAAATATTCAGTAAGAAATTCCTTTGTACCCAAAACCTCTATCTGGAGGAGCTTAATATCTATTGAGCAAAAGAGACTCTGTTAGAAAAACCCAACACAATGGCTGTCATGGTTTTGGGTTGGCCACTGAAGGGAGTACAGTAGAGTCCATCCCAACCCTCAACTGAGACTACAATCTAGGCAGAAGGTGAGGAGCAGAAAAATGCACCACCAGATCACCAGGCTTCAAACAGACAGGAGTTCTGTGTCATGCAGTTCTTCATTCATTCATTCATTCATTCATTCATTCATTCATTCATTCACAATGTGCTAGGAATACAGAAAAGAATGTGATGTGGTTTCTGCTCTCAAGGCTTTATAACCTGGCAGGAAAAACAGAGATATATATACAGGGCTCTGCCACGGGTAAGAAGCACCTGTACCAAGTACCAGAAGACTAAAGGAGAGTGACCGCTCTGCCTAGTAGAGTCCAGAATGCTCCAGAAAAGGGGATTAATTGTCAGAGCTCTAAAAGACAGTAGGAGTTTACCAGGTAGAGAAGAAGAAAAGGGAATGGAAGGAGAGGAGAGAGAAGGAAAGGATTGGTGGGGAGAAAGAACATTGTATCAGTCAGATGTCAGAGAAAATATCCCAGTTATTTTGGAATACAGACTTTAATGGACAAAAGTGGTAAGAAGGTATAAAATTATTAGCTAAGTAACTGAGAGATTTAAAGGAACTCTAAGGCATCATGAAAGTAGCAATTGCAAGAAACAGCTACTACTCCTATGGGGAACGGACAAAGGAAAAAACCTAGAGACTTAGAGGAGAAAATCCATTGGCAGGTGGTGGTGTTAAAATTAGATCCCCACAAAAGGGCACTATTCAGCCAGGGCTGGTGTCTCAGCTCAGAAGAGGGCCTCAGAGCTGGCCCAGACCTCTGAGGAGGTCAGCAGGTACTAATGTTACCTAATTGAGGTGTGACAAAGCTGTCTGCAGGTGTTGGAAAAGTTCAGCCAGGATTCAGCTGCTGCCAAGGGAAGGAACTGCAGCTGCCAAAGTGAAGAAGTATGTCTATAGCTAGACTCTAGGTCAGTGGTTCCAAACCCAGGGTGATTTTGCCCCCCAAGGAACATTTGGCATTGTCTGAAGACAGTCTTAATTGTCACAACTAGGGGATTGGTACTACAATTTAGCAGGTAGAGGACAGGGTGCTGCTAAACATCCTACAACACACAAGACACCATCTCCCAACAAGGAATGACTCAGTCCAAAATGCCAAAGTTGAGAAACCCTTTCTAAGTTAACACTGCGAAAAACAGGAAGCAAACCAGGAGCAAGCCCTGCCTGACCCCCATCCAGCCATGGAATCTCCCTCTAGCACCCCCTATTGGCAGAACCTAAGAAAGAGCCAGTGGACAAAGTAGAAATAAAAATTTCATCACAAAGTTAAGAACAAAAGGATAGGGTTGTAGCTAAGTGCCAATAACTTAGTAACTGGCACAAACATTGCAGGTCCGGTTCTCAGAGCAAGCAATGACATGACCGTAGATATAGGAATGACATTTGAGAGAAAGATTCAGTAGCCAGGAGTGCATGAAGCAATGCCTGGCATGTTGCAGGTGATCAGCAGAAAGCGAAATTTGGCAGGCATGTGTTCAATAAATGACTTCATGATGAAAGATTTCCAAGCAGTACTGCTTCCAAACTAACACTCCTGGTGGTATTTAAAATTCTTCAATTTGAGAATGAACACAATGCCTCCCAATAGTGAAATCTCTTCTGTTCATGAATGTGGCATTTTGCTTTCTGCCTGCCCGCTGTCTTATGAGGAAGAGAGTACTTTCTGAACTCCAGTTTTCAGACTTTGTCAAAAATGCAAGTCTTTTTTTGTTTCATAATTATTCTTTACGCAAATGAGATCACATCACTATTTCACTCATCAACAGTGTCTTGGAGATTTTTGCAAAATACTAACAAAGATTTATTTAGTGCTATTTATGCCTTACAATATACTTTCCCACTCTTATCTCACTTTATCTAGCACTTTCTTCTCCATTTTTGAATGAGAAAATGGAGGCTCAAATAAGATGAGGTGATTGGGTCCCAAGCAGCACCTTAGGTGAAGAAGTGAAACTAGACCCCTCAGAGGTAGCAAAAAAAGTAGCTTCTCAGTTGCTTTGAGGTGGCTGACGTTGCTGTGTATCTTAGCCCTTTCCAACCTGGGCATGTTTCAAGTGTAGCTAGTTTCTTATGGTGTGCTAAGCCCTTAACTTTTTCCTCCTACATCCTCTATTCCCACTCACTTGTAGAATCAACGGAGCAATTCAGGGTGTTTTTTGTTCCCCAAAGAACCATAGTCCAGTGAGAAAGACAGAAGAGTTAATGCACAATTTCAATACAAAGTGCTAAGAACAGAGTGGACTCTGGGTGCATGGTATCATATAGACAGGGCTGGGTACCCAGTCCTGAGAGGTCAGGGAAGCTTTTTTGTATAAGGCAAGATCTGAAAGACAGGGAAGAAGTAGGTGAAGGAGGAGGCAGACTGCACAGAAGGGGAAAACCATGTGCAAAGTGTGGAGGAAAGGAAGAACACAATGCATCAAAGGTCCACAGGGTGATTGTGGAAGGAGTTTAGACTGAGAGGAAAATCATGCTACAGGAGGAGACTGAATGATAAGTAGGAATCAGAACAACAAGGGGTTGCAAACTAAGTGAGGGAATTTCAACTTTATAATGGTACTAGCTAATTACAAGAGCACAACCATTTATCTTCTTTGAGTTTCAGCCTCCACATGTGTAAAATGGTAGTAACAGCATCTGCTCTGCCTACCGAACAGGGTCTGAGTTATTCAAATAAAATACACACACACAGAGTCACATGGTGATTTGCTTAGGAAGTTGTCACACATTATCACTAAAGCATCCCACGTCATCTGCAGAAAATAGAAGCAAAAGCCTTCCCTTTCCTCCCATTTCCCTCAACCCCTGTGGAGGAAAAAGCCCCCTCTGGAAAAGAAAGACTCTCCTTAGTCCTTTGCCAAAGCTTTTTCAAGCAATAATCCATAATGCAATCTTCATTGAAATTGTATTTTAGCCCCCCTCTGCTGAATATATGAATGCATGTGACTGTAGCCTCAGAATGGCCTTTGTGCCTTCCTGCCCCTGGTGTGCGCCTTCCTAAGCAGCTGCCCTCATTGTGGGCACCAGCCTGTGTGATAACATTATAATTTTGTGTACATTGTGCTCTCAGAGGCCATGCTGAGGCCAGCGTGAGGAAATGGTAATTGACAGCAGGCTCAGGCTTCTTTGTGAAGATCTGTGGCTTCCTCGTCTGTGAGTTTACTGAGTTCCAGTCACTGGATTTGGGTGGCTGGCCCCAAGAGGCATGGGCACAGGCACCATGATGCCTTGTTTAAGTGCTTTGTAGAGAAGGAGACAACTTGAAAATGAGGGTGTTCTAGGCATAGAGAATGACTTGTGGTGGAAGGCAGTGATCGACTCAGAGCTTAATTATCTGGACCAGCTAAACACTGAGTTGCTGGAATCCAGAACCAAATCTGACAGGGCCTTAGAAATCACCAGGGGAGATGATCTGTATCATCTTTTTAGTCCATGATCTTTCTACTACATTGCAACAATTCTCTACTCAAATAACTTTTATACTGCTAATGAACAACTCTACAAACATTTGAGAATATTTATTAAATGCCTATTATGAGCTAACACTTATGGGCACTGGGAATACAGTGATGAACAAGGAACAAATTTATAGTACATGGGACTTAACACACTGGGTAGGAATCAATTGTGCAATTACTGCAAATGCTGGTCGTTCCTGATTAAGGAAAGTTACTTAGGGAAAATAGCCCACAAGGGGTTAAATGAAAAGCTACATTCTGCCTGTCCTAGTGACTCTAATGCCAGTATTCAAAGAGGTTCACCCACCTTCCCTTTTTTCCTTTACTTATTCTCTTCATTTGCATGGAGAAAGGAAGACCAAAGCCTCTTACAAATTACCTTATGCACTGAGCCACAGACCCAAACAGAGCTCAGATTATCTATTTAATTCTCCAGCCTGCAAGGGGGCATTTACCTATTGTCTATGTCTTATCCAAACGTAATGGATTAGTTCAGAGCCCAGGGGAGAAAGGCATGAATACTGTGTTTAGAAGGAAAGCTATACAGAACAGAGATAAATTCAAAGGATGATTTTATAAAAGAGAAAAGTCGGGGTGAGTTTTTGGGAAACAGCTCAGGTATCAGTCCTGGCTTGTTCAAAGCTAAAATCTCAGTCTACATCCAGGATGGTCCCCCACACTCTACCAAAGGCTGCTCTACCTCCAAGCTCACACCCCAGACAAGGGGTCATCCATCACCAGGGGAAAAAGGTGAGACTCGAAGGTGGGAGGACAGCAAGTCAGACTGCACACACTGGAGAGAAAAATCTACTGCAGCTGGCGTTTCCTTAGAAACTCCCACAAGCTGAGAATGGGAAAGTAGCCACACAGTCAGACAGAGCTCTATCTGATTCCTTCATCAAAGATCACACCCCGGAAGGAGGAGGAAGACATCGTTAAGCAGCTTAATCTTTCAGGCAAGGCCTGGAGAAAGCAGCCTCCTGCAGAGGCCAGAAAGAAGCAGGTCTGGATCCCAAAGCAAATGCAGGCACAGGCAAGGCAAGGTGAGTCGAATCTACACACATACACGTGCACACAAACACGCACAGGTGAGAAACCCTAATGATTAAGCAGGGGAGAGAAAATATTTTAATAGAATATTCAAATGAAAGGCGAGTTCCCATAGAGACCCCTTTGTGAATAACCACACAATAATCATATGACCTTCAAAATAGAACTAGAGACAAATCTGATTTAATCTAATTCTGAAAGCATGTCAAGTTCCTGCCCTTGCTAGTGAGCTCAAGCTCTGGTACCCGAACTGAACAAGAATTCTGTCTTCAACATTTAATAGCTCTGTGACTTGAGGCAAATTACTTAACTTCTCTGAGCCTTATATAAGAAAGGAAAAGTTCCCTACCTTAGTGTTGAGAATTAAGTGAGATAATACATGTACAGGATGTAGGACAATGTCTGGCTCCCTCTAAAGACTCATTCAAGTCAACAGATAAGAAGGAACTGCAATCCAGGTTCAACATAGAATGAATCCCATCGAGTTTATCCATTTCCACAGACTGATAGAAGCCAGAGGCAAAAAGAACATACTATGTTATTCTTATATATGAGGCCCAAGAACAGGCAAAACAAACTAATGGTCAGAATTGTGGATGTCTCTGGAAGTACAAACTGAGAGGGGCATGAGTGAAATTTCTTGGGTGCTGGAGCTATTCTATATGCTGATATGGTGGTTATATGAGTGCATGCATATGTAAAATCTATCTATGCTGTACACTAAACATTACTGCAATGTAACAGAGCCTATGGATCATCAGTCTCCTCATTGGTCATCACCATCTGTGACAGCAGCTGCAGGAAGTGAGAACTGGGTTGCACCTGGGGTATGTGGTAGCTGATGCTTTCTGCAAGACATTATATGTAAAGGTTGATTATTAGAACCCTGATTCTTTCCAGCAGGACTCAGGTTAACTCACTGTGAGTTTAGCAGAAAAGGCAAGCATATCCCCGTTGCTCACCTGAGGACACTAAGATTCAGGGTACCAGGGTCACTTGTCCGTGAACACAGTTGGTGAAGATAGAGTTAAGGACAGAAGGCAAGTCTTCATGCTCCACCATATTTCAATCTGTTTACAGAATTCCCTTCCATCTATTAGAGACAAATTCCCTAGTCCTGAAGGAGGAAATAAAAGGAGATACCTTTTTTTTCTTAAAGAGTTCTTCCACAGAGAAAAAGGCATTTCAAATACAAATGAACAAAAGTAAGCTATATTGCCACCTGCAGCCTCTGTGAGACCCAATGGCAGGTAGAAACAAGAGGGTCTGATTTGAGGTAGAATCGGGGTCACTGTTCCCACTACCCTAGGCAGGTGCAGTTGCACGTAAAGGCCAGGGGGTGAGGAGGGGTGGTAACAGCTGTCACCCAGTCTGTCTCTGAATGGCTCTGGGAGCTTCTCTTGGAAGGGAACGGACTCGGTTCTATCAGAGAGTTTCAGCAGGTTTAAGAGCAGAGCAGAGTAATTCCCTGTTACAGCAGGCTGCTGTAGATAAGGAAACAAATATTTGGTGGTCTCCTACCATGTACCTGGCACAGTTAAAGGAGCTGAGGATAGAGTAGTACCCCTCAAAAATGCAAATCCTGTAAGAGGGCAATTAGGGAAAGCCTCTTCATGAAACTGATATTCAAAAGGCAACCTTTCACAGCATGAACTTGGGCTGAGTTGCAATTCTTATGGGGAACAACCAGATATACATGGGCTGGGCCTCCCCAGAACAAGTTTTCCTCCAACAACCTCAAACTAGATCATTGAAAATAAATCATGCTCTTACAATCCAAGCACAGTATTTGCTCCTAAATTGAAATCAATAGGCTATTAAAAAAGTTATATCACTTTGTTATAGCATAGGTCCTATAGGCTTTAAATAATTTTGGGTACAGTTACCAGACTAAAGGAGAAAACCTCTTTACAATAAAGCATATGCTTGGAATACCAGGCCCCAAGACTCCTACTAATGCCAATCCAATGCTTCTTCTGTTATGTCACTAATGTATATGTTGGGAGACTGGGAGGCAAATTAACAAGGCAGCTCCTGCCTTGAAAAAAATGCAGTCTAGTAGGTTGTCTAGTCACATGGACAACAAACCACAGTAGAAGGTAGGAAGTGCTGTAGTTGTACTGTATTACAGGTCTGAGCTGATGCAATGTAAGGAATACATAAGGGTCTGTTGCCTATCTACAAAAGATGTTATAACCTAGGGAGGAAGATGAGACACAAGTAGAAACAACTCTCACCAGCAAAGGTAGAACCATAACACACAAGGAGTCTCAAAGAATGGAGTCTTCCCCTTTGTTCACTTAGTTAATGACATTTACTGAATGCCTGGCATTTAATGGGCACTGTGATAAACAAGCCAAGATCCTTGCCTTAGAGAGCTCAAGTTCAATTGAGAGGAAAACCTTATAAACAGACATTCCCAATGCATATTCATGAACACATCTACAGAGTAGCCTGGGAAGTGGAATAAAAGGATTTTTATTTCTAGGACTTGGGAATGCCTTAAGATGAAGAAGAAAAGAGCTCGGGCTTTGCATTTTAGGCAACAGGAACAGGATTATTTGGAATCACAAAGGTTTGGAAGAACAAGGTGTTTTACAAAACTATACTGTAGCTGAAGCACCGGGTAAGTAATTGAGAGTAGTGGAAGACAGGCAATAATACAAGGTAACATTTATTGAGTGCTTACTGAGTGCCAAACACTGTTCTGTGATTAAACATACATGTATATGTATACACTTAAAAGATATATTATAGATACATGTTTTAAAGATATATATGTATACATATATATAATTTCTCAGTAATCATACAAGTTAATACTGACATCATCCCCATTTCACAGAAGAGAAAACTGAGGTTCACTAACTTGTTCAAGGTCATTCAGTTAGCAAGTAGTAAAACTTGGCTATGAACTACAGAATTTGTTCCTTAACTACTGCATGGTCACCAAGAGCCTGGTTCAAGACTATTGACTTTATTACTTGTCAATGGAGATCCATTTAAGGCTTTTAAGCTAGGGAATGACATAGTCAGATTTACATTTCAGAAAGATTAGGCTGGCTGCAATATAAAGAATGGGATTTGAGGGGTACAAAACCAACAACATGATAACCAATTAGGAGGCTTTGCAATGGTCCAGAGAAGAGAAGGGAGGAGGTAACAATAGGTACAGAGGGACTGAGGCAGGTTATTTAGGGGGAAGAGGTAACAATGTTTGCTGACAGATAGGATGTAGGGCATGAGAGAGAGGGAGGTATAAAGGATGATTCTTCAAAGTGCAGAATCAGCCTTGACAGGCAGATCTTGCCCTTAAAGTAATGGGAAAAGAGGATATTCTTACCATGCCAAAGGACAGTGCTGTACGAGACTGACAATGGTCCTGTCAAACCTCTGCACCCAGGTGTATGAATTCAGAAGGCTGATCCAAATAATAGCTATTCTTAAGTCTCTGTCAGCCCACAGCAACGTGGGTTTTTTTTCTTTATTATTTTTTTTCTTTCTGTTACTCTCTTCCTTCCACCTTCCTTTCTGCCTTTCTTTTTCTTTTAAATAAATATAATTATATTGCTTTTCATTGTAAAATAACCTGTGCACATATAGAAAATTCAAGTAATTCAGAAAAACACAAAGAGAATAGAAGTTTCCTAAAATCCCACCTCCGTGGACACCTTAGTGAAAGTCTTTCCAGGCATTCATAATTGCACAGCATACACGAACACATACTCACAAACACTCACACTGAAACTCTACTTTTTTATTTTGGAAACCTGTTTTATTTTTCAATTATTCTATTACAGAAATCTTTTAAAGTCAATGAATATGGATCTAAGTCATCTTATTTAGTGGCTACATGGTATACATTGTATGTATACATTATAGTAAGGAATATGTATACATTGCCTGTATACATTATAGTCTATTACAAAAATGGATTCAGCTACTGCCAAGGGAAGGAACTGCAGCTGCCAAAGTGAAGAAGTATGTCTATACGTAGACTTTAGGTCAGTAATTCTAAACCCAGGGTGGTTTTGCCCCCCAGGGAACATTTGGCATTGTCTGAAGACAGTCTTAATTGTCACAACTAGGGGATTGGTACTACAATTTAGTAGGTAGAGACAGGGTGCTGCTAAACATCCTACAACACACGAGACACCATCTCCCAACAAGGAATGACTCAGTCCACAATGTCAAAGTTGAGAAACCTATTCTAAGTTAACACTGTGAAAAACAGGAAGCAAACCAGGAGCAAGTCCTGCCTGACCCCATCCAGCCATGGAGTCTCCCTCTAGCACCCGCTATTGGCAGGGCCTAAGAAAGAGTCAGTGGACAAAGCAGAAATAAAAGCTTCATCGCAAAGTTAAGAACAAAAGGATAGGGTTGTAGCTAAGTGCCAATAACTTAGTAACTGGCACAAACATTGCAGGTCCGGTTCTCAGAGCAAGCAATGACATGACCGTAGACATAGGAATGACATTTGAGAGAAAGACTCAGTAGCCAGGAGTGCGTGAAGCGAAACAAAGTCTATTACAAGTTCTGAGAATAGCCAAGTGAAGAGATGGACAAATCCTCTCTCTCCACAACATCTATAAAGCGGAACAAAATTAGCAAAATCAACCATCCTACAGTTGGAAATTGAACAACAGCATATGACGAGCTAAGAAACATTTATGTTTGAAAATCTGCTGAACTTTGGGTCAGAACAGGGGGAATCTGGTGCCTGCTTGCCTGGGACTGCACTCCTTCCCAACACTACTCAGGCTCAATTCACATGGAAGCTCAAAGAGGGCAGGATGAGCCTAAAGACCACAACTTTTCTGCCAGGTAAATGGGGACTCACTGGGCTGAAAAAGGTGGGAGATGCCCATGCTCAAGGGTATTTTCAGCGGAAGTGATGACTCAAGGCAGCCAGCAGTGAGGGTCAATAACTCCACTGGTCTGACAGAGACATATTCCTGCCTGAGGCTGCGCATCTGGCATAAGCTGTTCACAGTCTCCTGGCTGATCTTGAGGCTGAGAACATACACATAGCTCACGAAAAAAAGCAGAGTGTAAATTCAAAGCCAGAACAGCTTTGAAAAATACCCAAACTTTTAATATGCTTCTCTACCCGCACACAGTTCCAAGAAAGCCTTACTAGCTTGAAGTATTTGAACACAGCCTCTGTCCACTCTAACTGCTGAGCTATGTGAACACGGGGCAACCTTTAGGTTTAAAAATAAAAACATGAGTGAAAAAAACAACACTAATCAGAGACATCAGCAGCCATGCACTGTGTGGGGAGGGAAATGAATTTCACAGATTTAGCCCATGAAAGCTACTAAACAACTCAAGAGAGCTCGGCTTAAAAAAAAAAAAAAAAGAGGAGTGATCAAAGGTGAGAAGAGCTGCTTTTTTGAATTCCAAATCTCATATTCACTTTTAAGGCTTTACATCACATCTCCAAGCAATAGTGGGTAGAGATAACTTTATTTCCACTTAAGTTCTCTATTTGGCAAAGTTGGCTTGGGAGATATTGAAATCAGTGGTGAATATGTGTCAGCAAAGAACATATCAAAATAGCTGATGGTATTTCTTCAGAAACATCTCTCTGATCTGAAGTACAGGTGAGCACATCCATACAGAACAAGCATTTAATGCAAAGGCTTTTTCCAATCGGCTGTGATTTTTCAAAGCCCTTCTGAGTTTATAGCTTATAATAGCCTCCTTGTTTAAAAAAATGAAATCTGAAAAATTATTAAAATGTAGCATGCCAATGAAGGGAAAATTGATGTGATTCTCATGCACACATTATAACACATTACGAAATGCTACCAGTGACATGAGTGTTGGGACAACCAGGATGTGGCTGCAGCCTCAGGCTGGACACTACTTCCAGTTCTCTAACACAATAGAACAAAACAAAAAGGAAGAGTCCTCAATAATAAGCTATCCCACCCTTTAATAAATGCAAGAATCCCCTCCACTACATCCTCATGAGCTCCTTTCAGCATCTGCTTAACATATATAATGAATACAGAAGATTACTTTAGAGTAGGGGTTAGGTCTGGGGTTATATCTATTTGGTAGATGTATTTCATTTGGCTAACATTTTAAAAATGTTAGCAATATTTTAAAATTAGGAAATGTCACACAAAAACTTGATTTTCTAACTTGTAAAGGAAGCATAGTTCTGGCCACTCTAGGCCCCATTTCCACATGGAAACAACAGAATGAGGCTGATGAACAAATGCTCCTTTTGAAAGGGGCCTGGACCCCCTAGCTCACCAAGGTCCTGACCACTGCCTAATGCCCACAGGACCACATTAATCACCACATTCACACTGTTTGTTTTTCTTAAAGTAAAGACAGACAGATGTGTCCCGGAATCCTCTCCACTGAGGGGAAGTGAAAGGCAGACTGAACCCGCTCTGGTTTTCTACATCAAGATTACTCGCCAAGTGCCTGGCCCAGAGGGATGTGAGAGTGTGACTCCACTGTGTAAGGGACCCTCTAAGACCTCCTTCCCGTTAGTCACCTCTCTCCATCTGTTTGCCATATAATTCCTGCAAACCTCCCCAATTCTCTGTACGTCCTTTATATCAGTCTGCAAAAGGAGGCACTCTTCTCGGTCCTTGCTCCCTCCACCTGACAGAAATGCCTTAGAAGCCCTTGATAACATCTGAAAAAGGGTGGCGAGCTTCCCATATGTAAGTAGATACAACAGAGCATGCATGTTACCATGTTGAGTGTTATTAAAGTTGCTTATCTACCTCTAAGTGACATTCTCATATAAGTGGCTAGCAACTCATGTTCAGATAATGCTAAGCAGTATTCTAAGCCTAGACCACATGAAAGACCTATAAACCAACTAAAATTTTGTAGAGAAAATCTCAGAGTCGGGGGCAGACGTTTTGAGGAGCAGTGAAGAATAAGAGGAAAGAGAACTCTGTTTTAACCACTGCTACAAAGACAAGAAATGGGCAGACAGGAGGTCCTGGATCTGGAAGACTATGTTGCTGTCATTGATTGTGGGCTTATTGTATGCTACACATCTTACGTGTGTGGCCTCATTTAATTCTTTGTAAAACTCCATGAGATAGCTGTTGTTGTTTTCAGTTCACCATGAAGAGCCTGAGCCTTACAGAGACTAAGTAATGTTTTTAAGGACACGTGGTTAGTAAGTAAGTAGAATGACCAGGGTTCAGCTTCAGGGCCTGTATTCTTTATTGCTATGCAGTTTTGCCTCTCTGTACTTAAAGAGGAAGAGAAGGAGTCACATTTATTAATAAATGACTATATATCAGGCTAGATATGGTTTGGTTTTTTTAAAGTCCTATTGAGATATAATCTACACACTATTAAATTTACTGGTTTAAAGTGTACGATTCCAAGATTTTTAGTAAATTTACATAACTGTGCAACTACCACTGAAGTCTAGTTTTAGAATGTTACCACCACCCCCAAAAGATCCCTGTGTCTGTTTGTAGTCAATCCCTGTTCCCACACTCAGCCCCAGGCAACCACTAATCTACTTTCTGTCTCTACTGACTTGTTTTCCTGGATATTTCTTACAAATAGAATTACATGTGATGTTTTGCATCTGACTTACTTTTTTAGCATAATATTTTTGCAGTTCATCCACGTTTCAGCATTATTAGCATTTCATTACATGTTATTCCACTGCATGGGTATACTATATTTGTATATCCTTTCACCAGTATGTGAACATTTGAAGTGTTTCCACTTTCTTGGATTCTATCAACAATGCTGCTATGTGCATTCCCAAACAAGTCTTTCAGGGACACATGTTTTCCTATATGTTTTCATATAGGCAAATCATGTTTTCATGATACCTGTGAGCAGAGTTGCGGGGTTATATGGTAAACTCATGTTTAAAATTTTGTTGTTGTTGTTGTTTGCTCTTTTTTTTTTTTTTTTTTTTTTATTTGAGACAGAGTCTTGCTCTGTCGCCCAGGCTGGAGTGTAGTGACATGATCACAGCAACCTCCATCCCCCAGGTTCAAGTGATTCTCATGCCTCAGCCTTTATATAGCTGGGATTACAGTCATCCACCATCATGGATTGGCTAATTTTTGTGCTTTTCATAGAGATGGGGTTTCGCCATGTTGACTCGGCTGGTCTTGAACTTCTGACCTCAAGAAATCCATGAGCCTTGGCCTCCTAAAAGTGTTAGGAATATGGTATGAGCCATTGAGCCCAGCCAACTTAAAAAAAAAAAACTGTCAAATTGCTTCCAGAATGGCTGTATCATTTTACATTTTCACTAGCATTATATGAAACAATATGTATTTTAGTTTTTGTATATCCTAATGAGAGGTGAAGCCATCTGGGCTTGTAGATCGGGTGGGGACTTGGAGAACTTTTGTGTCTAACTAAAGGATTGTAAATGCACCAATCAGCACTCTGTGTCTAGCTAAAGGATTGTAAATGCACCAATCAGCACTCTGTGTCTAGCTAAAGGATTGTAAATGCACCAATCAGCACTCTGTAAAAATGTACCAATCAGCGCTCTGTGTCTAGCTAAAGGATTGTAAATGCACCAATCAGCACTCTGTAAAAATGCACCAATCAGCAGAATGTGGGCAGGGCCAAATAGGGGAATAAAAGCTGGCCACCCAAGCCAGCAGCAGCAACCCGCTCAGGTCCCCTTCCACGCTGTGGAAGCTTTGTTTTTTCACTCTTCACAATAAATCTTACTGCTGCTTATTCTTTGGATCCACACTACCTTTATGAGCTGCAACACTCACCACGAGGGTCTGCTGTAACACCCACCACGAGGGTCTTCATTCCTGAAGTCAGTGAGACCATGAACCCACCAGGAGGAATAAACAACTCTGGATGTACCACCTTTAAGAGTTGTAACACTCACTGCGAAGATCTGCAGCTTTACTCCTGAAGTCAGTGAGACCACGAACCCTCTGGAAGGAAGAAACTCCAGACACATCTGAACATCTGAAGGAACAAACTCTGGACACACCATTTTTAAGAACTGTTAACACTCACCACGAGCGTCCGCAGCTTCATTCTTGAAGTCAGCGAGACCAAGAACCAACTGGAAGGAACCAATTCCGGACACATCTTGGCGACCCAGATGGGACTATTGACTGTTGTCAAGCAGTGAGAACCAATGGACCCCTTTTGCTTGCTATTCTATCCTATTTTTCCTTAGAATTTGGGGGCTAAATACCAGGCACCTGTCAGGCAGTTAAAAGTGACTAACGCAGCAGCCGTATTAAAGACACAGGTATCAGGCTTTCTGGGAAAGGGCTTTCTAACAATCCCCAACTCTTCAGAGTTGGGAGCATTGGTTTGCCTGGAACTAGCTTCCACTTTTCCTGTACTTCTGGGCTGAGCCAAGGGTCAACAGAGAGGAAAGCAATTCAGTTCCAGGGTTGCAACAACAAGTTGGTTGACCCTGTGGCCGTGAGCGGAACTCTGAAAGTCATGTTGCCCAAGTGAAACTCGCCTATCTATCCTATTTATCCTAACGCTTGCCTTCTGGGTCCTAACACCTGTCAGACAAACTTCCTCTCGCCTCTCTTCTCCGAGGCTAGTCCTGCTTCTAAAAACTACTTCCTGTCTCTGGTGCTTTTCTAGTTTCTCCTATAAGAATGATGTCTAGTATAAACTCCAGGACTCTATTCCCTTCTTTAGGCACCCAGGCTCACCAATCAGAAAGACATAATTTTTGCCCAAAGCCCTGTCACAGGGGAGACTTTCTGGAATTTTAGGATCCCTCCTCAGACAAGCAGGCCTAACAAAAGCTATTCCTGAAGCTAGGATATGGGGAGCTTCAGAAATGATATCATTCCTATTCAAATGAGGACAAAAGATGTCACTCTTCCAACCCTGGAGATCCCTTCCCTCCCTCAGGGTATGGACCTCCACTTCATTTTTGGGGCATAACATTGTTATAGGACAGGGGTAAAGTCTCAATACTAACATGAGTATGCTTAGGACTCTAATAGGTTTTTAAGAATGCGTCAATAAGGGCCACTAAATCCGATTTTTCTCGGTCCTCTTTGTGATCTAGGAGGACAGGCAAGGTTACAGGTTTTCAAGAATGCATTGGTAAGGGCCACTAAATCCAATATTCCTTGGTCCTCTTTGTGGTCTAGGAAGAAAACTAGTGTTTCTGCTGCTGCATTGGTGAGCACAGCTATTCCGATCAGCAGGGTCCAGGGACTGCTGCAGGTTCTTGGGCAAGAGATATTTCTACTCCTGTGTTGGTGAGTGCAACTATTCCAATCAGCAGGGTCCAGGGACCGTTGCAGGTTCTTGGGCAAGAAGTGTTTCTGCTGCTGTGTCGGTGAGTGCAACTATTCCAATCAGCAGGGTCCAGGGACCGTTATGGGTTCTCGGGCAAGAGGTGTTTCTGCTGCTGCATTGGTGAGCTCAACTATTCTGATCAGCAGGGTCCAGGGACCATTGTGGATTCTTGGACAAGAGGCATTTCTGCTGCTGTGTTGGTGAGTGCAACTATTCTGATCATCAGGGTCCAGGGACCATTGCGGGTTCTTGGGCAAGAGGTGTTTCTGCTGCTGCGTTGGTGAGTGCATCTATTCTGATCAGCAGGGTCCAGGGACCGTTGTGGGTTCTTGGGCAGGGGAAGAAACAAACAAACGAAAACTACGTGCGGTTAATGTTTGATAGGACACACTCAGGCATCAACAGGCTCACCCTTAAAATGCATCCTAAGCCATTGGGACCAATTTGACTTGCAAACCCTGAAGAAGAGGTGCCTCATTATTCTCTCCCTGATGGGGAAAAATAGCCACCTGAGGGAAGTATAAATCACAATACTATCCTGCAGCTTGACCTTTTCTGTAAGAGGGAAAGCAAATGGAGTGAAATACCTTATATCCAAGCTTTCTTTTCATTGAAGGAAAATACATAACTATGCAAAGCTTGCAATTTACATCCCACAGGAGGACATTTCAGCTTACCCCCATAACCTAACCTCCCTATAGCTCCCGTTCCTATTAATGATAAGCCTCCTCTAATCTCCCCCACCCAGAAGGAAACAAGCAAAGAAATCTTCAAAGGACCACAGAAACCCCCACGCTATTGGTAATATCCCCTGTAAGCTGTAGGGAGAAGAGAATTTGGCCCAACCCGGGTACATGTCCCCTTCTCCCTCTCTGATTTGAAGCAGATCAAGACAAACGTGGGGAAGTTTTCAGATGATCCTGATAGGTATACAGATGTCCTACACAGTCTAGGGCAAATCTTCTATCTCACTTGGAGAGATATCATGCTATTGTTAGGTCAAACCCTGGCATTTAATGAAAATAATGCGGCTTTAGCTGTAGCCGGAGAGTTTGGAGATACCTGGTATCTTAGTCAAGTAAATGATAGAAGGACAGCCAAAGAAAGGGACAAATTCCCTACTGGTCAGTAAGCCATCCCCAGTATGGATCCCCACTGGGACCTTGACTTAGATCATGGGGACTAGAGTTGTAAACATCTGTTGACCTGTGTTCTAGAAGGACTAAGGAGAATTAGGGAAAAAAACATGAATTATTCAATGATATCTACCATAACTCAGGGAAAGGAAGAAAATCCTTCTGCCTTCCTCGAGCAGCTACAGGAGGCCTTAAGAAAATATAGTCCCCTGTCACCCGACTCACTAGAGGGTCAATTGATCCTAAAAGATAAATTTATTACCCAATCAGTCACAGACATCAGAAGAAAACTCCAAAAGCAAGCCCTAGGCCTGAACAAAATCTGGAGGCATTATTAAACCTGGCAACTTCGGTGTTCTATAATAGAGACCAAGAGGAACATGCCCAAAAGGAAAAGCAAGATCAGAGAAAGGCCCCAGACTTAGTCATGGCCCTCAGACAAACAAACCTTGGTGGTTCAGACAGGACAGAAAATGGAGCAAGCCAATCACCCGGTGGGGCTTGTTACCAGTGTGGTTTACAAGGACACCTTAAAAAAGATTGTCCAACAAGAAACAAGCCACCCACTCGTCTATGTCTGCTACAAGGAGGCAATCACTGGAAGGCACACTGCCCCAGAAGGCAAAGGTTCTCTGGGCCAGAAGCCCCCAACCAGGTGATCCAACAACAGGACTGAAGACGCCCAGGGCAAGCACCAGCTCATGTCATCACCATTAAATGAGCCCCAGGTATGTTTAACCATTGAGGACCAGGAAATTGACTTCTTCCTGGACACTGGCATGGCCTTCTCAGTGTTAATCTCCTGTCCAGGACGACTGCCTCAAGGTCCGTTACCATTCAAGGAATCCTGGGACAGCCTCTAACCACGTATTTCTCCACCTCCTTGGTTGTAATTGGGAGACTTTGCTCTTTTCATATGCCTTTCTTGTTATGCCTGAAAGTCCCATACCCTTATTAGGGAGGGATATATTAGCCAAAGCTGGAGCTATTATCTACATGAATATGGGGAACAAGTTATCCATTTGTTTTCCCCTACTCGAGGAGGGAATCAACCCTGAAGTCTAGGCATTGGAAGGACAATTTCGAAGGGCAAAAAATGCCTGCCCAGTCCAAATCAGGCTAAAAGACCCCACCACTTTTCCTTATCAAAGGCAATATCCCAATATCCCTTAAAGCCTGACGCTCATAAAGGATTAAAGGATATGATTAAACATTTAAAAACTCAAGGCTTAGTAAGGAAATGCAGCAGTCCCTGCAACACTCCAATTCTAGGAGTACAAAACCCAAATGGTCAGTGGAGGTTAGTGCAAGATCTTAGACTCATCAATGAGCCAGTAATTCCTCTACATCCCATTGTACTCAACCCCTATACCCTGCTCTTTCAAACGCCAGAGGAAGCAGAATGGTTCACTGTTCTGGACCTTAAGGATCCCTTCTTCTGTATTCCCCTGCACTCTGTCTCCCAGTTTCTCTTTGCCTTTGAGGATCCCACAGACCACACATCCCAACTTACATGGATGGTCTTGCCCCAAGGGTTTAGGGATGGCCCTCTCTGTTTGGTCAGGCACTGGCCCAAGATCTAGGCCACTTCTCAAATCCAGGCACTCTGGTCCTTCAGTATGTGGATGATTTACTTTTGGCTACCAGTTTGGAAGCCTCATATCAGCAGGCTTCTCTAGATCTCTTGAACTTTCTAGTTAATCAAGAGTACAAGGTTTCTAGGTAGAAGGCCCAGCTTTGCCTACAGCAGGTCAAATATCTAGGCCTAATCTTAGCCAGAGGGACCAGGGCCCTCAGCAAGGAACGAATACAGCCTGTACTGGTTTCTCCTCACCCTGAGACACTAAAACAACTCTGGGGGTTCATTGGAATCACTGGCTTTCGCCGACTATGGATCCCCAGATAAAGCAAGATAGCCAGGCCCCTCTATACTCCAATCAAGGAGACCCAGAGGGCAAATACTCATCTAGTAGAATGGGAACCAGAAGGAAAAACCACCTTCAAAAATATATAGACTTCTCTTTATACGTCACAGAGAGAGCAGGGATAGCTCTTGGAGTCCTTACTCAGACTCATGGGACAACCACACAATCAGTGGCATACCTAAATGAGGAAATTGATGTAGTAGCAAAAGGCTGGCCTTATTGTTTATGGGTAGTTGTGGCAGTGGCTGTCTTAGTGTCAGAGGCTATCAAAGTAATACAAGGAAAGGATCTCACTGGACTACTCATTATGCAAATGGCATACTAGGTGTCAAAGGAGGTTTATGGCTATAGACAACTGCCTACTTAGATACCAGGCACTACTCCCTGAGGGATCTGTGCTTCAAATATGTACATGCGTAGCCCTCAACCCTGCCACTTTTATCCCAGAGAATGGGGAACCAATTGAGCATGACTGCCAACAAATTATAGTTCAGACTTATGCTGCCCAAGATGATCTCTTAGAAGTCCCCTTAGCTAATCCTGACCTTAACCTATGTACCGAGGGAAGTTCATTTGTGGAGAATGGGATATGAAGAGCAGGTTATGCCATAGTTAGTGATGTAACCGTACTTGAAAGTAAGCCTCTTCCCCCAGGGACCAGTGCCCAGTTAGCAGAACTAATGGCACTTACCCAAGCTTTAGAACTAGGAAAAGGAAAAAGAATAAAATGTATATACAGATAGCAAGTATGCTTAACTAATCCTGCATGCCCATGCTGCAATATGGAAAGAAAAGGAGTTCCTAACCTCTGAGGGAACCCCCATTAAATGCCACAAGGAAATTATGGAGTTATTGCATGGAGTGCAAAAACCCAAGGAGATGGCAGCCTTATACTGCCAAAGCCATCGGAAAGGTGAAGGAAAAATGGCAGAAGGAAGCCACTGGGCAGATGCTGAGGAGAAAATTGCTGCCAGGTGGAACCTCCCATTAGAAATACCTATGGAAGGATGCTTGTTATGGAACAACCCTCTCCAAGAGATTAAGCCCCAGTATTCCCCAAATGAAACAGAATGGGGACTTTCATGGGGGCATAGTTTTCTCCCCTCGGGGTGGTTCATGACAGAAGAAGGAAAGATACTTATACCCGAAGCCAGTAAGTGGAATTACACCCTACAACTTCAAACCCCAACTGATCATAGTAACTGCTGAGTCACCCAAAAAGCTCCATTCAGACGGCTTGTACACTTCTCAGGGCCTCCAAAAATCATCTTCTCCTCCCTGCTTAACAAACAGTCCAGGTTTTGTCATGGCAAACTTACTCCCTGCATGACCATTCACCCCTGAACCCCCTGCAGCAGCGCCCCCACCACTAGTGAATGCCTTCTCATCCCCTCTTTTAATCACTCTCTTGAATGGTTCCTAGTAGATACAAAATGGCTTTTTCTCCAATGGGAAAATAGAACCCAGGAAGCCACTCAGTTTGTTCCCAACACCCCTTTCCAGCCGCTCACCGCAGCTACCTTGGCAAGTACTCTAGGAGTAAGGGAAAGTGAAAACAACAAACTCACACACCTTTTTAACAAACACAACCAGTTCTGTCTACCCAGCCAAGGTATATTCTTTTTATGTGGAACATCAACCTATATCTGCCTCTCCACTAACTGGAAAGGCAACTGCACCTTAGTCTTTCTAACTCCCAACATTAACATTACCCCAGGAAATCAGACCCTATCAGTACCCCTCAAAGCTCAAGTCCGTCAATGCGGAGCCATACAACTAATACCCCTACTTATAGGGTTAGGAATGGCTACTGCTACAGGAGCCAGAATAGCCAGTTTATCTACTTCATTATCCTACTACCACACACTCTCAAAGGATTTCTCAGACAGTTTGCAAGAAATAATGAAATCTATCCTTACTCTACAATCCCAAATAGAGTCTTTGGCAGCAGTGACTCTCCAAAACTGCCAAGGCCTAGACCTCCTCACTGCTGAGAAAGGAGGACTCTCACCTTCTTAGGAGAAGAGTGTTGTTTTTACACTAACCAGTCAGGGATAGTACAAGATGTCGCCCGGCATTTACAGGAAAATACTTCTGAAATCAAACAGGGCCTTTCAAACTCTTATACCAACCTCTGGAGTTGGGCGACATGGCATCTCCTGTTTCTAGGTCCTGTGACAGTCATCTTGCTATTACTTGCCTTTGGGCCCTGTATTTTTAACCTCCTTGTCAAATTTGTTTCCTCTAAGGTCAAGGCCATCAAGCTATGATGGTCTTACAAATGGAACCCCAAATGAGCTCAACTAACAACTTCTACTGAGGATCCCTGGACCGACCTGCTGGCCCTCTGACTGGCCTAAAGAGTTCCCCTCTGGAGGACGCTACAACTGCAGGGCCCCTTCTTCACCCCTATCCAGCAGGAAGTACCTAGAGTGGTAACTGCCCAATTCCCCACAGCAGTTGGGGTGTCCTGTTTAGAGGGGGGATTGAGAGGTGAAGCCAGCTGGGCTTCTGGGTCAGGTGGGGACTTGGAGAACTTTTTTGTCTAGCTAAAGGATTGTAAATGCACAAATCAGCACTCTGTAAAAATGCACCAATCAGCACTCTGTGTCTAAAGGATTGTAAATGCACCAATCAGCACTGTGTAAAAATGCACCAATCACTGCTCTATGTCTAGCTAAAGGATTGTGAATGCACCAACCAGCACTCTGTGTCTAGCTGAACAATTGTAAATGCACCAATCAGCACTCTGTAAAAACGCCCCAATCAGTGCTCTGTGTCTAGCTAAAGGACTGTAAATGCACCAATCAACACTCTGTAAAAACACAGCCATCAGTGCTCTGTGTCTAGCTAAAGGATTGTAAATACACCAATCAGCACTCTATAAAATGGACCAATCAGCAGGATGTAGGTGGGGCCAAGTAAGTGAATAAAAGTTGGCCACGTAAGCCAGCAGTAGCAACCTGCTTGGGTCCCCTTCCATGCTGTGGAAGCTTTGTTCTTTCACTCTTCACAGTAAATCTTGCTGCTGCTCACTCTTTGGGTCCGCATTACCTTTTTGAGCTGTAACACTCATCACGAGGGTCTAGGGCTTCATTCCTGAAGTCAGTGAGACCACAAACCCACTGGAAGGAATAAACAACTCCAGATACGCCACCTTTAAGAACTGTAACACTCACTGCGAAGGTCGGCAGCTTCACTCCTGAAGTCAGCAAGACCACTAACCCACCGGAAGGAAGAAAGTCCAGACACATCTGAACATCTGAAGGAACGAACTCCAGATACACCACCTTTAAGAACTGTAACACTCACTGCCAGAGTCCGCGGCTTTGTTCTTGAAGTCAGGAAGACCAAGAACCCACTGGAAAGAACCAATTCCGAACACACTAATACTTGTTATTATTTGACTTTTTGATAATAGCCATTCTGTTCAGTATTTCATTCAGTGGTTTTAACTTGCATTTCCCTAATAACTAGTGATGTTCATACTCTTTTTGCATGCTTATTAACCATATTTTCTTTGGTAAAATACCTATTCAAAACTTTTGCCCATTTTTAAATTGTCTTAAGCTAGGTTTTACACATAAATTTTTTTCTACTGCACTGAAGTCAATATAATCCTCCCTTCTGCAGATGTATAAACTGAGTCAGAAAGTTAAATAACTTTCTCAAGATCATCCTTCAAGCTAATAATGGCAGTAGTTCTTCTGGCTCCAAAGCCTCAGGCTATTATCTCTACTGAAGTTGCAATCTGGTGATCAGAGGCTCATCACAGCCCACAGATGTGTCTATATGCATCACACCATAAAAAATATATAACCAAGGCTTTTAAAAGGAAGCATTCACATAGAAATCCAGGTTTCTGGCTTCTTGTGGAATGATGGAAGATCTAATAGCACTGGGCTCACATTCCACATTCTTAACGGAATTCCAAAAGCATTCTATAAGAGCTGGATAGCCATCACCCCCTCCAGACAGACCCTGTACATTGAGCCACATATAATCTGACCTCCATGTCATTCACTGATGTTCTTAACCCTGTAGGCATTCGAGTGGGAGTCGTATCAACAAGGTGGGTATGCCCTGTGCCATCTTAGAAAGCACTTCTTTACATAGGTGAAGAAAACCTAGCTCACTTAGACTATATGCATGTAAAAAACAAATAAAGTACAGACTGTGGCAAAAGGTCTGTAATTTAAGACAGTATTCACCATAGATAAAGCTTCCCTGGGGGCAGTCATGTAAAAAAAAATAGGTTTAATCCTTTCTCTTCAAATCCAATATGTAAAATGTTATTAAAAACTGGGGTTTCTCTGACTGAATAAAAGATGGAATTGGTCTCTTAGTCCATTTTGTGTGACTATAACAGAATACCTGGGACTGAGTAATGTGTAACGAACAGAAATTTATTGATTCACAGTCTGGAGGCTGGGAAAACTAATATCAAGGTGCCGGCCTCTAGTGAGGGCCTTTTTGCTTTACCATCACAAGGCAGAAGGCAAGAGGGCAAGAAAGCAAGAGAACAAGCGGGGGCCAAACTCAGCCTTTTATAACAGCATTAATTCCACCAATGAGGGCAGAGCCCTCATGGCCTAATCACTACGTAAAAGTCCCACCTCGGGCCGGGCACTTTGGCTCACTCCTGTAATCCCAGCACTTTGGGAGACCGAGGTGGGAGGACCATGAGGTCAGGAGATCAAGACCATCCTGGCTAACACGGTGAAACCCTGTTTGTACTAAAAATACAAAAAATTAGCTAGGTGTGGTGGTGGGCACCTGTAGTCCCAGCTTCTCAGGAGGCTAAGGCAGGAGAATGGCGTGAACCCAGGAGGCGGAGCTTGCAGTGAGCCGAGATCGCACCATGCACTCCAGCCTGGGCGATAGACTGAGACTCCATCTCAAAAAAAAAAAAAAAAAAAAAAGAAAGAAAAAAAAAAGTCTCACCTCTCAACACTGTTACAAAGGTAACTAAATTTCAATATGAGTTTTTTTGGGTACAGACATTTAAACTATAGGAATTAGAGCCATATTATTAATTGTATTTTACAGAAGAAGAAACTAGGGCTCAGATAAGTTCAGTAACTAGCCCAGAATCACACAGCTGGCAGGAAAATGATACAGCTAGAACTCAACCTAAAGTCTTTGGGAACCGAGGTCAGCACTCTACCTGCACCACAGCTGCCCACTGTGGGCTGTTCTTCTCACTTAGAACAAAAGCCACCTTATAACTTTTGTGTGTCCAGTGCCATACACAATACCTGCCATATAAAAGATACTCTCTCTTTATTTATTTGATAAATGAATTAAAATGCTCCACAAATATTTGCGAAAAAATGTTACATTTTAATTTGGTTGCCAAAATTAAGGCTCAGATGAAAGAAAAAAATTAGTTTAATATAACTGTCTTAATATAGCGAAATATTCAAATGTTATTGAGGGAAAAAGAATCATACATTAACTCAGCATTGTTTTAAATACAGGGAATTGTGCTTGCTGTTAGGAGAGAGTTGAGGTACCATAATATACAATGCCTGTTGTACCTTAGATTTAGGGAGATAATGAGGAAGCAAACTGATATGAAGTACCTAGCCACCCTACTTACTCTGTTTCCTTTAAACCCCACAACAACTCTGCAAAGTATATATAAACATTCTCATCTCATTGCCAAGAATGAAAACACAGTGGCCTGCTCAGGGTTACCCATACTTAATGAAACTGTCTGACTCCAAACCCATTTGTTTGCACTATATCACAAAAGATTTGAAAATTTACATTGGTGATCCAAGAATTAAATAAAAACAGAGAAGAACAGCATTGGAACTGTTACAAGACAGTCCAAAATTCACTTCGGATGTGCTCTGACATAAAAGAACAGTGATTCTCTGAGCCTCTATTTTTTCATCCATGAAATGGCCTCCCTGCAGTGGGGCTGTAAAGCTTAGTCGCTTCAGTGGATGTAGAAGGGCCTTTGAAATAGAAAGTGTAAGGTTAGTGGACCTTAAGCCCTTGCAATATGGATTCTGTTCTCTCAGCATTTTCAAAATTGTTATTTCCAAAATCACCAGTAACCTCTTACTAATTAAAGTAGTAACCTTCTCTCAATCTTTTCCAATCACACTCACCCTAAAACCATTTGGACATACTTGCCTGTATCTGCTCCTCCCCTCCATTCTGAAACCAATCCTTTCCATCTCATCTCTGTGTATCTGTCTCTGAAGCACAGAAAACACACATACACACATGCACACATATGCTGTTACGGGCTGAACTGTGCCCTCCAAAATTTCAAATGCTGAAGTCCTAATCTCTAATACCTCTGAACGTGACCTTGTTTGGAAATAGGATCTTTCCAGAAATAATCAAGTTAAACTGAATTTGCTTCAGCGAATGCGGAAGGGCATTTACATGGAAAAACTGTTATAAAGAAGAACTGAGAAAATGTATTTCCAGTGCTCAACACAAGGATGGGGACCGGTTTATAGTAAGCATGGTAAATGGTAGCTTTTATCAGTAGTAGAAGCTTTCTGATGTTTTATAGTTAGAGATGAGCAAACTTTTCTAAAAAGGGACAGATAGTAAATCTCTTAGGTTTTTCAAGACAGAATCTGTCACATTTTCTCCTTTGTTTTCTGTTTGTCTGGTTTTTTTTTTTTGTTTACCACTATTAAAAAAATGCAAAAACCATTCTTGTTTGTGGGCTGTACACGAACTGAATGCAGGCCACATTTAACCCTTGCCAATTTCTGGCTAGAATCTCCAGTACAGTGTTAAATAGAGATGGTGAGACCAGACTTCCTGCTTTGTTCCTGATCTGAAATGAAAGGCGTTCAATCTTTCACCATTAAGTACGACATTAGCTCTAGCTTTTAAGATGGAAGGTTAGGTTTTCTTAGATATGGTTTATCAGCTAGAAGAAGTTCCTTCTGCTCCCAATTTACTGAAAGTTTTTATAATAAATGGGTGTTGAATTTTGTCAAATACTTTTTTGGCATGTATTGAGATGATTATATGGTTTTTGTCGTTTAATTTATTCATATGGTATGTTATATTAAATGATTTATGGATGTTAAACCAATCTTGTATTCCTAAGACAAATTTCACCGGATCACGAAGTAGAATCTCTTTTTCTATATGTTTCTGAATTCAGTTTCCTAATACAATCTTGAGAAGTTTTGCATCCATATTTATGAGGAATATGGATCTATTGTTTAACTTTCTTATAATATCTTTGTCTGACTTTGATATCAAGTTAACACTGGCCTCATAAAAAGAGTTATGAAGTGTTTCCTCCTCTTCTAATATTTTGGAAGAGTTTGCAACTGACTGGCATTAATTCTTCTTCAAATATTTGTTAGAATTCACCAGTAAAGTCACCTAGACTGGGGCTTTTCTTTGTCAGAAAATCTTTAATTACTAATTCATTTTCTTTGCTTGTTACAATCTATTCACGTTTTTAATCTTTGAGTCAATTGTGTTAAATTTGTATCTTTCTAGGAATTTCTTCATTTCATGTAAGTTGTCTAAATTTTTTGGCATAAAGTTGTTCATAGAATTTCCTTAAGCCTTGTAATTTCTGTAAGGTGGTTAGTAACGTCATCTCTTTCATTCCAGTTTTCTTCATTTGCCTTTTGTCTCTTCTATTCTGGATCAGTATAGTAAAAGTTTCATACATTTTATTGCTATTTTCATTAAATTTTTTGTTTTGTTGATTTTCTCTATTTTTTTTTCTGTTTCCTATTTCACTGTTTTCCACTCTAATTTGTATTACAGTTGGTCCTTCATATCCATACATCATTGGATTCAGCCAACTGTGGATTGAAAATATTTGAAAAAAGACAATAAAAAGCAATACAATTATAAAAATAATACAAATTTTAAAATTTACAGTGTAACAAGTATTTACATAGAATTTACATTAGGTGCTATAAGTAACCTAGAGATGGGTTAAAGTATATAGGAGGTTATATGCAAATACTATGCCATTTTATATAAGGGACTTGGGTATCCAGATTTTGCTATCTGTAAGGGATCCTGGAAACAATCCCCCCCAGATACCAAAAAACAACTGTATTTCCTTACTTATATCTGCTTTGGGTTTGAATTGCTCTTATTTTTCTAGTTTCTTACAGTGGAAATGTAGGTCACTGGTCTGAGATCTTTCCTTTATTCTTTTTCATTTTTCTTTTCTTTTCTTTTTTTGAGATAGGATCTCACTTTATTGCCCAGACTGGAGTGCAGTGGTGTAATAACAGCTCACTGCAGCCTCAACCTCCTGGGCTTAAGTGATCCTCTAACATTAGCCACCAGAATAACTGGGACTACAGGTGCATGCCACCACCCCAGGCTAATTTTTTAAAAATTTTCATAGAGATGAGCTCTCACTATGTTGCCCAGGCTGGTCTCAAACTTCTGAGCTCAAGCAATCTTCCTGCCTTGGCTCCCCTAAGTGCTGGGATTACAGGGATGAGCCACTGTGGCTGGCCTCCTTTATTCTAATACAGGCATTAAAAGTTATAATTTTCCTCTACGTACTGCCTTAGCTGGATCCCACACATTTTGATGTTTGATTTCATTCTTCTTCAGTATAAAATATTTCCTAATTTCCTCTGCGATTTATTAATTCACAGTTTATTTAGAATTGTACTAATTTCCAAATATTTGTGGATTTCCCAAATTTCTTTCAGTTATTGATTTTTAATGTGATACTGGTTTTGTTGGACAACATACTTTTCATAACTTCAATTATTTTCAATTTATTGAGACCCGTTTTATGCTCTACCACATATCTATTTTAAATAATTGCTTTATGTGTGCTTGAAAAGAATATGTATTCTGCTGCTGTTGGATGGACTGCTCTATAGATACTAGTTAGGTCAAAATAATTGATAGTGTTCAAATTCTCCATATAACTGCTGATTTTCTTTCTAGTTGGCCTATCAATTATTGAGAGTATGATATGGAGATCTCCAACTATTATTACAGAATTGCCTATTTCTCCCTTTAGTTCTTCTGTTTTTAGTTCATGTATTTTGGGACTCTGTTGTTAGGTGCATATATATTTTAATTGTTCCGTTTTCCTGATACCTTGTACATCTTGTTTTTAATAAGACTTTTCGTCTTAAAGTCTGTTTCTTTGACATTAGTATGGTGACTCCAGCTCTATTTGGGTTGTTTGCATGGTATATCTTTTTCCATTATTTTACTTTTCAACGTATTTGACTCAATGTAAAATATGTGTCTTGGATACAGCATATAGTAAGATCTTCTTTTATTATCCAGTCTGACAGTCTGCTTTTGGATAGAAATGCTTAATTCATTTACATCTAATGTAACTGTAGATATGGATGGATTTACATCTGCATTTTGATACTTGTTTTCTGTATGTCTCATGATTTTTGTGCTCCTCCTTAATTGCCTTCTCCTATGTAAGATAGATATTTTCTACTCTACCATTTTAACTCCGTGTTGGATTTATTTATACATTTTGAGTTGTTTTCTTAATAAATTTTCCAGGGATTTCAACATGTACCTTAACTTTTCGTAATATACTCTGGATTAATACTAACTTACTTCTGCTAAAATATGGAAATTTTGTTAAAATATATCTCCATTTTCTTTTTCCTTCTTTGTGTTATTATAGTCTTATATATCATATGTTATAAGCCCAACAATACATTTTAAGTTATTATGTCATACAATTGTCTTTTAAATCAGTTTTGAGAAAAGAAACATGTATTTATTGTTCTTTATATTTATCTACATAATTAACTTACAAGTGCTCTTTATTTCTCCATGACTTCAAGTTATCATCTAGTGTCATTTTCTTTCAGTCCAGAAAGCTTTCTTTACTCTTTCTCGTAAGTCAGGTCTGCTAGCCACAAATTCATTTAGTCTCTGTTTATCTGAGAATATCTTTGTGAAGAATAGTTTTGCTGGATATAGAATTCTTGGTTGCTAGGTTTTTGTCTTTCAGCACTTTGAATATGTCACAGTTCTGCCTTCTGGCCTCTATTTCTAGTAGGAAGTCAGTTGAAAATCTTATTTTCATTCCTCTGTATATAGTGAGTGTCTTTTTACTTCTTGCTGATCTTAGAATTATTTCTTTATATTTGGTTTTCAATCATTTGACTATTATATATCTAAGTGTGATTTGTGTGTGTGTGTGTTTATCCTATTTGGAGTTCACTGAGGTTCTTGGATGTGAGGATTATTTTTTAAATTAAATTTAGTGAGTTTTTGGCCATTATTTCCTCAAATATTTTTCCCTCTTTCTTTCTTTCTTTCTTTCTTTCTTTTCTTTCTTTCTTTCTTTCTTTCATTCATTCTTTCTTTCTTTCTTTCTCTTTCTTTCTTTTTCTACCTTTCTCTCTCTCTCTTTCTTTCTCTCTTTCTTTCTCTCTTTCTTTCTTTCTTTCTTTCTTTCTTTCTTTCTTTCTTTCTTTCTTTCTTTCTTTCTTTCTTTCTTTTCTCTCTTTCTCTCTTTCTCTCTTTCTCTCTTTCTTTCTTTTCCTTATGAGAGTCCCATGAAACATACGTTGCTGTGCTTAATGGCGTCCTATGGATCTCTGAGGCCCTGTTTATTTTTCTCTGTTTTCTGTTCTTCCAATTGGATAAATCCTATTTATCTATCTTCAAATTTACTAAATCTTTCTCCTGACATCTTGAATCTGCTGTTGAGCCCCTTGAGTAAATTTTTTTGTTTCAATTACAGTACTTTTAAACTCCAGAACTTCCATTTGGTTCTTTTTTGGTGTGTAATTTATATCTCTTTATTGATATTCTCTAGTGAATTATAATAATACTTTCCGTTGACTTTTTAAACATGGTTTTCTTTCACCTTTGAACAGATTTATAATAGTTGCTTTGAAGTCTTTTTCTGCTAAGTCCAAATCTGCATCCATCAAATATAGTATGTTTTGACTACTTTTTTTCTGAGTATGGGTCATATTTTCTCGCTTCTTTTCATGTCTTGTTTTTTGTTGTTGTTGTTTTACAAGTGATATTTTAGATAACATATTATAGGAATTCTGGATTCTGATTCTTCCCAAACATTGTTGTTATTTCTAGGATTTTTATTGCTGTTGTTATTTGTTCAGTGACTTTGTTTGACTATTTCTGTAGAATTTGTCTCCCCCAGATTGCACACCCACTAATGTTTCCAATCAATTTTTCTTTTACTCCTCTTTTCATTTTAAGCCTGGGTTCTAGAGATTACCCCTGGTAAGCATAGTGTAGTGATCATGTTGAGTGGCCAGAGGTAGTACTTCAACATCTTGATTCAGTAACATTTCTACCCTTTGACAATGGATCTATATGTGGGTTGGAGAACACTTTCAACCTTCGGGAAGTTTACAAATATGATGCAGTTTACTTTCTGATGTGCCTTCTTGCATCTCCTCTATACATTCATGAGGTCTCATATTCAGCCATGGATTAATAGTTAGTTAAGGCCTTCTCTGGTGTCTCCAGATTATGCACACAGCTGTGCCTATATGTGTAGCCTTCCAGAACAACAGCGATCAACAGGGATAGTGGCAGCTTATCAAGGTACACAATGGCTATCTCATTCTAGATCTCCCTGTTAAATTTTTGGCTAGTCTGTTGACTTGTGACTTGCAACCAGTATTGCAAATTGACTTTTCCATTATTTGCCTTAGAGACTGCTATTGTTTTTTAACAATGCCCTGGACATGCACACACTTAAAATCAATCCTGTTTCTTTAGCTATAGGGTTTCTGCTTCTTTGCACATCTTGTTTGTTGTTGTTATTGTTTTGCAGGTGATATTTTAGATGACACATTATAGGAATTCTGGATTCTGATTCTTCCCAGAAATTGTTATTTCTAGGGTTTTTATTGTTGTTATTTGTTTAGTGACTTTATTTGACTAATTCTGTAGAATTTGTCTCCCCCAGATTGTATAGCCATTAATGCTTGGAATCAGTTTTTCTTCCATTTTTCTTTTCATTTTTAAGCCTGTTAGATTCCCCTATTAAATTTTTGGCTAGTCTGTTGACTTGTGACTTGCAACCATTATTTCAAGTTGGCTTTTCAATTATCTGCCTTAAAGATTGCTATTGCTTTTAACAACACCCCTGGACATGCACACACGCCAAATTAATCCTGTTTCTCTAGCTATAGGGTTTCTAACTTTTAGCTTGCCCAGCCATTATAGAAGAACCCTATATGTTTCATAGGGTCAGGATTTGCTTTTAAGGGAGTAGAGAAGTCCTCTACCAATTCAAAACTGCCTGGAACTTAGATGGAAAGTGTTTCTTATTCTGTAATTCAGTATTTTTTTTTTAAAACCCACTTGCCTACAGATATAAATCACATCCTTCAACAAGTTTTATTATTAATAGAAATAAAGATTTTTAAATGTATATAATATATAATATGTATTTTTCCTACCTCTAATCTCTTAGTTGATATTATAGATATCTTTCCTACCTCTAATCTCTTAATTGATTTGATTAGATTTTATGAAAATAAGCAGTCCTAGTACCTAGGATGATAACTCCCACTCCCTGTATTTTAAATCAAACTTCTTTCAGCTGGACCATTCTGCCTCCTATTCAATTTTCTTGTTTTGAATGATGATGATAACCAATAAAATGGAAAAGTAAACGTCTCTGGTCTTCAGGTACACTATCCAAATACATGGAAAAGCTACTTAGTACAAACCATTTGAAATGCAGTGGAATCAGCTAAAACAGTGTTCTGTTCTTTAATCCAATCTGATGTTTCTCCTGTCAATTGGCTGGAACATGAATTCTAAGAAATCACTAGATGTTCACAGCAGGTGCAAAGGTAAGCTCATGTTCTAGGGGGTGGGAGTTCCATATTTTCCTTGGGTAGCAGATGTTTTGCTAGATGACATTTAGAAATAAGTCAGTTGTTCTTTGTTGTATATAATGTGACTCAAAGAATAAATGAAAAGCCTTTTACTCTAATTCAGAATGCATTTTGCCACTCTGAAGGATACATTGGTTGAGCTCTTAAAAGCTCAGGCATGGATACAAGAGATTGATATGGCTGAATACGTGTCTAAGGGAACAGTCAAAGAGAGCAGCCATGTCTAGCATGAGGAAGAGCAGACTGCACTCAAATCAACCTGTTACACTAAAGAGTGGGAAAGACTTCTTATTGTTTTCTCAGCTGGATAAATACTCTTATCCTACATTCTGCAAAACAAAACAAAACAAAAAACTCAGTTATCTTTTCTATTCATTAGAATAATATAAGCGAAACCACTACTAGTCTGATGAGAATTTCTACTCAATCAGCATATTCCAGTCTGAGCCCTACTCATCAATCTGTCTCAAAGGTAACCCTTCCTCTGGTCTAAAAATGAGAGGGAAGCAAGAGAAGGACGGAAAAGATGCCATGGGTTTATGGTCTCATTATCTGCAGGCATCTGAAGTTTTCAGCTCTGTACTGATGAAACATACACAAATGGGATCCCCAGCAGTATTTTCCTGACATATCTCTAGGGCCTGCAGCAAATACATGCTGGGCAAGCATCATACTGCCATGTCAAGTTGTGGTCACCCAGATGGAATCCTAGCCTGAAGCCCTATTGACAGTTCAGAAACCTGGAAGGCTTTCCTGATTAGACATCTGGGCTGGTTATAAGGTCTCGTTTCATGCTGATTCCTGAAGCCTACCATAGGTTTTGTTTTGTTTTTAAAGACTTTGAATCTTTAATATATGATATCCCTCTGCCACTACTTCTGGCAAAGTGGCTTCATGCTGGAACTTCAGTAGTCTCCTGGAAGCTCAGACCAAGTCAGCTGTTACCCTCACCTCCCCAGCCAGCAATGTTGCCTATGCCTAGATAGGCCACCCACAAACAGATGGGGGAAGTTGTTGTGTTATAGAAGTGATGAATCTCATAATATCTAAAAACGTGTGTGCAGGTGGTACTGCTGTCTACAATCTATATGACCTTAGGCAAGTCATTGAGTTTCTCTGAACCTCCGATTGCTCATCTGTGGCATGTGGATACGGTCACTGGCCCTAAAGTTGTGTGGTGGATACTGTGGTTTGCCTCATTCAGTACCCATTTTAATTTCCTTCTAACTTGCCTTCTGTTCTAACAGCAAAACTACATTTCCTGAACTTTCTTCCAGAAAGGGTACGGTCATGTGACATAATTTACTCCATTTATACACAGCCACACAACACTTCTAAACAGAAACTATCATGAGGAAGTGGCCACCCAGGGAGAGCAAATATTCTGGCAGGATCACTAGTAAGACTTCTGGTTCTTCTAGAGCAGTGGGGATAGAGTTCATGGCTTCAAGCCTGAGTGCAGCAGAGATCAAACAGCAAGCATCAAGGGCAAGAGATTTTTCACTAACGTGGGGCTACAGAATGAATGGAAGCTTTTCCTGCCCATAGTATTGTTCTTGTTTTTTTTTTTTTTTTTTTTTTTTAATTTATTTATTATTATTAAACTTCAAGTTGTAGGGTACATGTGCACAACGTGCAGGTTTGCTACATATGTATACTTGTGCCATCTTGGTGTGCTGCACCCATCAACTCGTCATTTACATCAGGTATAACTCCCAATGCAATCCCTCCCGCCTCCCCCCTCCCCATGATAGGCCCCGGTGTGTGATGTTCCCCTTCCCAAGTCCAAGTGATCTCATTGTTCAGTTCCCGCCTACGAGTGAGAACATGCGGTGTTTGGTTTTCTGTTCTTGTGAGAGTTTGCTGAGAATGATGGTTTCCAGCTGCATCCATGTCCCTACAAAGGACACAAACTCATCCTTTTTTATGGCTGCATAGTATTCCATGGTGTATATGTGCCACATTTTCTTAATCCAATCTGTCACTGATGGACATTTGGGTTGATTCCAAGTCTTTGCTATTGTGAATAGTGCTGCAATAAACATACGTGTGCATCTGTCTTTATAGCAGCATAATTTATAATCCTTTGGGTATATACCCAGTAATGGGATGGCTGGGTCATATGGTACATCTAGTTCTAGATCCTTGAGGAATCGCCATACTGTTTTCCATAATGGTTGAACTAGTTTACAATCCCACCAACAGTGTAAAAGTGTTCCTATTTCTCCACATCCTCTACAGCACCTGTTGTTTCCTGACTTTTTAATGATCGCCATTCTAACTGGTGTGAGATGGTATCTCATTGTGGTTTTGATTTGCATTTCTCTGATGGCCAGTGATGATGAGCATTTTTTCATGTGTCTGTTGGCTGTATGAATATCTTCTTTTGAGAAATGTCTGTTCATTTCCTTTGCCCACTTTTTGATGGGGTTGTTTGTTTTTTTCTTGTAAATTTGTTTGAGTTCTTTGTAGGTTCTGGATATTAGCCTTTTGTCAGATGAGTAGATTGCAAAAATTTTCTCCCATTCTGTAGGTTGCCTGTTCACTCTGATGGTAGTTTCTTTTGCTGTGCAGAAGCTCTTTAGTTTAATGAGATCCCATTTGTCAATTTTGGCTTTTGCTGCCGTTGCTTTTGGTGTTTTAGACATGAAGTCTTTGCCCATGCCTATGTCCTGAATGGTACTACCTAGCTTTTCCTCTAGGATTTTTATGGTATTAGGTCTAACATTTAAGTCTCTAATCCATCTTGAATTAATTTTCGTATAAGGAGTAAGGAAAGGATCCAGTTTCAGCTTTCTACTTATGGCTAGCCAATTTTCCCAGCACCATTTATTAAATAGGGAATCCTTTCCCCATTTCTTGTTTCTCTCAGGTTTGTCAAAGATCAGATGGCTGTAGATGTGTGGTATTATTTCTGAGGACTCCGTTCTGTTCCATTGGTCTATATCTCTGTTTTGGTACCAGTACCATGCTGTTTTGGTTACTGTAGCCTTGTAGTATAGTTTGAAGTCAGGTAGCATGATGCCTCCAGCTTTGTTCTTTTGATTTAGGATTGTCTTGGAGATGCGGGCTCTTTTTTGGTTCCATATGAACTTTAAAGCAGTTTTTTCCAATTCTGTGAAGAAGCTCATTGGTAGCTTGTTGGGGATGGCATTGAATCTATAAATTACCTTGGGCAGTATGGCCATTTTCACGATATTGATTCTTCCTATCCATGAGCATGGTATGTTCTTCCATTTGTTTGTGTCCTCTTTTATTTCACTGAGCAGTGGTTTGTAGTTCTCCTTGAAGAGGTCCTTTACATCCCTTGGAAGTTGGATTCCTAGGTATTTTATTCTCTTTGAAGCAATTGTGAATGGAAGTTCATTCCTGATTTGGCTCTCTGTTTGACTGTCACTGGTGTATAAGAATGCTTGTGATTTTTGCACATTAATTTTGTATCCTGAGACTTTGCTGAAGTTGCTTATCAGCTTAAGGAGATTTTGGGCTGAGACAATGGGGTTTTCTAAATATACAATCATGTCGTCTGCAAACAGGGACAATTTGACTTCTTCTTTTCCTAACTGAATCCCCTTGATTTCTTTCTCTTGCCTGATTGCCCTAGCCAGAACTTCCAACACTATGTTGAATAGGAGTGGTGAGAGAGGGCATCCCTGTCTTGTGCCAGTTTTCAAAGGGAATTTTTCCAGTTTTTGCCCATTCAGTATGATATTGGCTGTGGGTTTGTCATAAATAGCTCTTATTATTTTGAGGTACGTTCCATCAATACCGAATTTATTGAGCGTTTTTAGCATGAAGGGCTGTTGAATTTTGTCAAAAGCCTTTTCTGCATCTATTGAGATAATGATGTGGTTCTTGTCTTTGGTTCTGTTTATATGCTGGATTGTGTTTATTGATTTGCGAATGTTGAACCAGCCTTGCATCCCAGGGATGAAGCCCACTTGATTATGGTGGATAAGCTTTTTGATGTGCTGCTGAATCCGGTTTGCCAGTATTTTATTGAGGATTTTTGCATCGATGTTCATCAGGGATATTGGTCTAAAATTCTCTTTTTTTGTTGTGTCTCTGCCAGGCTTTGGTATCAGGATGATGTTGGCCTCATAAAATGAGTTAGGGAGGATTCCCTCTTTTTCTATTGATTGGAATAGTTTCAGAAGGAATGGTACCAGCTCCTCCTTGTACCTCTGGTAGAATTCAGCTGTGAATCCATCTGGTCCTGGACTTTTTTTGTTGGTAGGCTATTAATTATTGCCTCAATTTCAGAGCCTACTATTGGTCTATTCAGGGATTCAACTTCTTCCTGGTTTAGTCTTGGAAGAGTGTAAGTGTCCAGGAAATTATCCATTTCTTCTAGATTTTCCAGTTTATTTGCGTAGAGGTGTTTATAGTATTCTCTGATCGTAGTTTGTATTTCTGTGGGGTCGGTGGTGATATCCCCTTTATCATTTTTAATTGCATCGATTTGATTCTTCTGTCTTTTCTTCTTTATTAGTCTTGCTAGTGGTCTGTCAATTTTGTTGATCTTTTCAAAAAACCAACTCCTGGATTCATTGATTTTTTTGGAGGGTTTTTTGTGTCTCTATCTCCTTCAGTTCTGCTCTGATCTTAGTTATTTCTTGCCTTCTGCTAGCTTTCGAATGTGTTTGCTCTTGCTTCTCTAGTTCTTTTAATTGCGATGTTAGAGTGTCAATTTTAGATCTTTCCTGCTTTCTCTTGTGGGCATTTAGTGCTATAAATTTCCCTCTACACACTGCTTTAAATGTGTCCCAGAGATTCTGGTATGTTGTATCTTTGTTCTCATTGGTTTCAAAGAACATCTTTATTTCTGCCTTCATTTCGTTATGTACCCAGTAGTCATTCAGGAGCAGGTTGTTCAGTTTCCATGTAGTTGAGCGGTTTTGATTGAGTTTCTTAGTCCTGAGTTCTAATTTGATTGCACTGTGGTCTGAGAGACAGTTTGTTATAATTTCTGTTCTTGTACATTTGCTGAGGAGTGCTTTACTTCCAATTACGTGGTCAATTTTGGAGTAAGTACAATGTGGTGCTGAGAAGAATGTATATTCTGTTGATTTGGGGTGGAGAGTTCTATAGATGTCTATTAGGTCTGCTTGCTGCAGAGATGAGTTCAATTCCTGGATATCCTTGTTAACTTTCCGTCTCGTTGATCTATCTAATGTTGACAGTGGAGTGTTGAAGTCTCCCATGATTATTGTATGGGAGTCTAAGTCTCTTTGTAAGTCTCTAAGGACTTGCTTTATGAATCTGGGTGCTCCTCTATTGGGTGCATATATATTTAGGATAGTTAGCTCTTCCTGTTGAATTGATCCCTTTACCATTATGTAATGGCCTTCTTTGTCTCTTTTGATCTTTGATGGTTTAAAGTCTGTTTTATCAGAGACTAGTATTGCAACCCCCGCTTTTTTTTGTTCTCCATTTGCTTGGTAAGTCTTCCTCCATCCCTTTATTTTGAGCCTATGTATGTCTCTGCGTGTGAGATGGGTCTCCTGAATACAGCAGACTGATGGGTCTTGACTCTTTATCCAGTTTGCCAGTCTGTGTCTTTTAATTGGACCATTTAGTCCATTTACATTTAAGGTTAAGATTGTTATGTGTGAACTTGATCCTGCCATTATGATATTAACTGGTTATTTTGCTCGTTAGTTGATGCAGTTTCTTCCTAGCCTTGATGGTCTTTACATTTTGGCATGTTTTTGCAATGGCTGGTACCGGTTGTTCCTTTCCATGTTTAGTGCTTCCTTCAGGGTCTCTTGTAAGGCAGGCCTAGTGGTGACAAAATCTCTAAGCATTTGCTTATCTGTAAAGGATTTTATTTCTCCTTCACTTATGAAACTTAGTTTGGCTGGATATAAAATTCTGGGTTTAAAATTCTTTTCTTTAAGAATGTTGAATATTGGCCCCCACTCTCTTCTGGCTTGAAGAGTTTCTGCCGAGAGATCTGCTGTTAGTCTGATGGGCTTCCCTTTGTGGGTAACCCGACCTTTCTCTCTGGCTGCCCTTAAGATTTTTTCCTTCATTTCAACTTTGGTGAATCTGGCAATTATGTGTCTTGGAGTTGCTCTTCTCGAGGAGTATCTTTGTGGCGTTCTCTGTATTTCCTGGATTTGAATGTTGGCCTGCCCTACTAGGTTGGGGAAGTTCTCCTGGATGATATCCTGAAGAGTGTTTTCCAACTTGGTTCCATTTTCCCCCTCACTTTCAGGCACCCCAATCAGACGTAGATTTGGTCTTTTTACATAATCCCATACTTCTTGCAGGCTTTGTTCATTTCTTTTTCTTCTTTTTTCTTTTGGTTTCTCTTCTCGCTTCATTTCATTCATTTGATCCTCAATCGCTGACATTCTTTCTTCCAGTTGATCGAGTCGGTTACTGAAGCTTGTGCATTTGTCACGTATTTCTCGTGCCATGGTTTTCGTCTCTTTCATTTCGTTTGTGAGCTTCTCTGCATTAATTACTCTAGCCATCAATTCTTCCACTTTTTTTTCAAGATTTTTAGTTTCTTTGCGCTGGGTACGTAATTCCTCCTTTAGCTCTGAGAAATTTGATGGACTGAAGCCTTCTTCTCTCATCTCGTCAAAGTCATTCTCCGTCCAGCTTTGATCCGTTGCTGGCGATGAGCTGCACTCCTTTGCCGGGGGAGATGCGCTCTTATTTTTTGAATTTCCAGCTTTTCTGCCCTGCTTTTTCCCCATCTTTGTGGTTTTATCTGCCTCTGGTCTTTGATGATGGTGATGTACTGATGGGGTTTTGGTGTAGGTGTCCTTCCTGTTTGATAGCTTTCCTTCTAACAGTCAGGATCCTCAGCTGTAGGTTGTAGCTGTAGGAGATTGCTTGAGGTCCACTCCAGACCCTGTTTGCCTGGGTATCAGCAGCAGAGGCTGCAGAAGATAGAATATTGCTGAACAGCGAGTGTACCTGTCTGATTCTTGCTTTGGAAGCTTCCTCTCAGGGGTGTACTCCACCCTGTGAGGTGTGGGGTGTCAGACTGCCCCTAGTGGGGGATGTCTCCCAGTTAGGCTACTCAGGGGTCAGGGACCCACTTGAGCAGGGAATCTGTCCCTTCTCAGATCTCAGCCTCCGTGTTGGGAGATCCACTGCTCTCTTCAAAGCTGTCAGACAGAGTCGTTTGCGTCTGCAGAGCTGCTGCGTTTGTTATTATTTACTGTGCCCTGTCCCCAGAGGTGGAGTCTACAGAGACAGGCAGGTTTCCTTGAGCTGCTGTGAGCTCCACCCAGTTCGAGCTTCCCAGCAGCTTTGTTTACCTACTTAAGCCTCAGCAATGGCGGGCGCCCCTCCCCCAGCCTCACTGCTGCCTTGCCGGTAGATCACAGACTGCTGTGCTAGCAATGAGGGAGGCTCCGTGGGTGTGGGACCCTCCCGGCCAGGTGTGGGATATGATCTCCTGGTGTGCCTGTTTGCTTAAAGCGCAGTTTTGGGGTGGGAGTTACCCGATTTTCCAGGTGTTGTGTGTCTCAGTTCCCCTGGCTAGGAAAAGGGATTCCCTTCCCCCTTGCGCTTTCCAGGTGAGGCAATGCCTCGCCCTGCTTCAGCTCTCGCTGGTCGGGCTGCAGCAGCTGACCAGCACTGATCGTCTGGCACTCCCCAGTGAGATGAACCCAGTACCTCAGTTGAAAATGCAGAAATCACCGGTCTTCTGTGTCACTCGCGCTGGGAGTGGGAGACTGGAGCTGTTCCTATTAGGCCATCTTGCTCTGCCCTCCCCTGCCCATAGTATTGTTAATAGTATAGCATCCATGCCTGGTTCTCTGCCTCTTTCTGAGATTTCATGAGCCAAATCATAGTCTTTAATTGATTACTTTTTGCTTAAATTATTGCATTGTCATTTGCAACCAAGAAACCTGGGAATAGCAGTTATTTTATTAATAAAAGTGAAGGTAACTAATAAATTCTAAAGGTTAGACAAATAGTAGAAAATTATGTTCAATAACTTTTTTTTTCTTTTTAAAGATGAATACATTGCAGAAAATCTAGGAAAGGGAGTTGTTATTTAATTCTCAAAACAACTCTGTGGCAGGCATCTGTATTAGTTTTATTTATTTATTTTTTTTGCAATAATGCTAAGTAACAAACAACCCTAAAACTCAGTAAATTATTTAGTTTGAGAGTCATCTACATGGTTCTTCTGGCTTATCCTGGACCTCCTCATATGTCTGAGCATTAACTGGATGTTGGATAATCTAGGCTGGCTTTGGTTGAGGCAACTGGGCCAAGTTTCCTCCTCTCTGTGTCTTTCTCATCTTCCAACAAACTAGACCAAGTTTGTTTTCATGACCATGGCAGAGGACCAAGAGTACAACTGGAAACACACTAGCATTACTTAAGCCTCTGCTTGTATCACATTTGCTAATATCCTGTTGGCTAGAGCATATAGGATCAGAGTGAGACAGCACTACTAAATTACAGGGCAAAAAGTGTGAACACAGAAAGGAAGGGAGAAGCATTAGGATTATTACTGCAATCTGCCACTGCACATATAACCCAACTTCATGGATTATTACAGAGGCTCAAAGAGATTCAATAAGCTGTCCTGCCTCCCAAATATAGTCAGTGATGGTAATTAAAGATTAATCCACTTTAATCTGACTCCAGCCAGGCACGGTGGCTCATGCTTGTAATCCTGGCACTTTGGGAGGCTGAGGCAGGAGGATTGCTTGAAGCCAGGAATTCAAGACCAGCCTGGACACCAAAGGAAGACCTTAACTCTACAAAAAAAAAAAAAAAAAAGTAAAAATAAAAAATAAACTAGCCAGGCTCATAGGTGTGCATCTGTAGTCCCAGTTACTCAGGAAGTTGAAGTGGGAAGATTACTTGAGCCTCAGAGTTTAGGTTGTAGTGAGCTAGATCATGCTACTGCACTTCAGCCTAGGACCACAGAGTAAGACTCTGTCTCAAAAAAAAAAAAAAAAAAAAAAAAGCACTGGGAAAATTCTGCTAAATACATGTATGTGGGTATATTTAGATTTATGTATATTTCATATATTTATTATTATTATTATTATTATTTTGAGAAAGAGTCTCACTCTGTCACCCAGTCTGGAGTACAATGGCATGATCTCAGCTCACTGCAACCTCCACCTCCCAGGTTCAAGCAATTCTCATGCCTCAGCCTCCAAAGTAGCTGTGATTACAGGCATGCACCACCACACCAGCTAATTTTTGTATTTTTAGTAGAAATAGGGTTTCACCATGTTGGTCAGGTTGTTCTTGAACTCCTGACCTCAAGTGATCCACCCGCTTTGGCCTCCCAAAGTGTTGGGATTACAGGCGTGAGCCTCCGTACCTGGCCTGTTTTTTGTTTTGTTTTGTTTTTCTTATTTCTGAGTCTGAGTCTCGCTCTTACACCCAGGCTGGAGTGCAATCCAGTGGTCTCAGCTCACTGCAACCTCTACTTCCCACGTTCAAGCGATTCTCCTTCCTCAGTCTCCTGAGTAGCTGGGATTACAGGAGCCTGCCACCATGCCCAGTTAATTTTTGTATTTTTAGTACAGAAGGGGTTTCACCACATTGGCTAGACTGGTCTCGAACTCCTGACCTGTAATCACAGCTACTTTGGAGGCTGAGGTATGAGAATTGCTTGAACCTGGGAGGCGGAGGTTGCAGTGAGCTGAGATCATGCCATTGCATTCCAGCCTGGGTGACAGAGTAAGACTCTTCCTCAAAATAATAATAACACATATATAAAATATATGTAAATCTAAATATACCCAGACACATGTATTTAGCAGAATTTTCCAACTGCCTTGGCCTCCCAAAGTGCTGGGATTACAAGCATGAGCCACCATACCCAGCCAGTTTTTACATTTTTATAGTGTGTAAAATAAAACAAAAAAAACAAAGAATATGTGACAGAGATCATATGTGGCTAGTATTCAAAGTCTAAAATATTTGCTACTCGGTTCTTTACAGAAAATGTTTGATAGAGAATGGATTTAATGTATGACTTGGTCTAAAATCTCCACTTTGGACCATTGTTTAGAATTCACAACATATTCTATTAATGAGCGTTCTCCCCTAAGAGAAGTGACTGGGTATTCAGGTACTGAGTTTCCCAACACTGTAAACATTCATCTAAAATAGCATGTTCCTACTCTGAGTGGAAGTTAAACCATATAACAACTAAGGCCTATATAATACTAAGATCCCATGTTTATAATCATGGAGCTAGGATTTGATGCATTACAGGTGATCATTGGAAGATTCAGTAGTCCAAAGATAAAAGAGCCTCATTAGTGGAAATGTTATGGTTCAAAAATAAACAATCAAGCCATGATGTTTTAACAACTTGTAATTCATTCAGTAATATCAGAACTTGCTAGAAATTGATGGTGGTGGTTATGTATACCTGTCACCATCAAAGACTAGGAAAGAAGGTAACTCACTGGTTATGTTTTGTTCTTCTCTGTTTACACTTGTGTGACCAAAGCTGAAGGTAGCTGAGCCTCCAGTAAATGGAAGTTTGCTTGTGTACCTGAATTTCATGGGTCTTGAATGTTCCACAAGGGAACCAAGCACAGCAAAAGTATTTATACACCGCAGCCACTAATCAGGGTTTAATTAGCCTTATAATTAGAAGGGTAAACAGAAGTACAGTTCCCAAATTGCTCGTTGTTTTTTTACATGTCCATAGAGCACTATTTTATTTGCCTTTGCACAGCCCCCCCCCCCCCCCCAGCATTTTAGCACAAAATTAACCTTTAAAATGTGTTAACTATTGCATGGATTGCTTGCTTGCTTTCCACAAAATTCAGCTTTGTCATATTTGGTTAATTACAATGTTCAAACTTATCAACCACAAGCTTCTTCACCTCTGTGAATGTTACTGAAAGCAGGAAAGGATGTTTTTATTCCTAGCCACCCTTCGGCTGTTCCAATGCAAAATAGCAGTCCATATTTGTACAGCCTGGGTGTCATTTAAGTAGCTTTTCCATAAGGTTTATTTAATTTTATATTCAGGAAAGTGAGTTTAAATGTCATTCTATTAATTTTACAAATGATGAAACTGGCATGCAGAGAAGTTAAGTGGTTTGTGGAAGGTCCTTCTGTCTAGCATGAGTTTCTTAAAGTACATTCCCCAGACCACCCTCATTGCTATCATTTAGGGTTTAACCAGACACCTCTGATGTGCCACTCAAGATGCACTTAGCTTTGCCTGGCCCTCTGTTCCACCCCACCATCCCTCTGACAACCAGCCCTGCCCACTGGTTGCACGTCCCCACTGCCTTCCAATGCATGCAACCTGACAGTGCTTTGGTCACACCAATGGCCTGTGCCCTTATCTCTTGTCCTTACTACCCTGGCTGAGGCACAAGAAGTCACAGACTTGGCAACATGCATTTTCAATCTGGAAGTACAAACAAGTAAATGCTCCACGGGGCAAGCCTTTAACCCACGGGAATGGGAGATGGATCAATTCCTCTCCCTTCCTCCCCTGCTCTGACCATCCTGAGGCACAGTGGTCCATGGGCTATCGGAAGACAGTCTTGTGAGAAATTGGCTTCACCTGACATGAAGTGGTAGCCAGCTCAATGGCACACCCTTGTCTTTGTCTTCCTTTTTCCTTTCCTCACTCCCTCTCCCCCTCCTGGTATTTCTTTGGACTTTAGTCCACAGTAAGGTAGCAGGATTTGTAAACTTTTGCCTCGGCTTCTGCTTTCTGAGACCCAGGTCAGCTAATACTGGATTAGAACATCCGGGAGTGGTGCATTTTTACAGGTTTCCCTGGTGATTTCTAGGTACCTTACAGTCTGATGACCACTGGATCTAGAATCTGAACCCAGTGCAAAGGACTCTAAATTCAGTACTCTTTCCTGACTAATATATGCCAGATAAAAGAAAGAATCTTGCTATTCTCACGTTGGGTCTAAGATGGAGAAAGAAACCCCTGACTGACTGTACTACACCACTCTGTACTTCAAGGGGCTGCTGTGGGGTTCCTGACACTGACAACACCTGTCCCACGTGGTGAACCAGCTCACCTTCCGATCCAGGCAGCGGTCTAGCCTATCCCCACTTCTCTAATTTTTGATGTCAAATAGGTTACTACACTCTGACTAGTTTCCTGCTCGCAGTCAGTCACGTACACTGCGTGGATGTTGGCCACGGGTTCTCTCTTTCTGTCTCCTTTTCTGAATTCTTCTTTTTTTAAACAAACCACTCCAACTAGAAAGAGACTGATTACCATCCATTGTCTCTTTGCTGGGAAAATAACAGGTTAAAAATAAATAAATAAGATCTAGCACTCTCTATCCAAAAGTGCTCGGGGACAGAGCCTCTGGGGCTCTGTTATAGCTGTGTTTACACTCCGTGTCATGTCTTTGAGGCAAAAAGAAAAGGGACACTGCCAGGAAACATCTTTGGAAATGCTATAAATAGCAAATCGGCAAGATCAGGGAACAAAAGAGAAGTGCAGTCAGTGTAATTAGTTCACTTACTGAGCAAGTTGACTATTCCAAGGCAGAGGACCATGTTCTAGCTGATGAGACTGTGGGACTGGGGAGGGAGGAAAACTCAACTTCCTGCACGGGTGGAGGAAAGGGGACACACGCCGAGACACCCAGGCCCCACTGGGCTCTCACAGTCCCCAGCCCAGGTTATCAACAATAACCCACAGAAGAATGTGGGAAGCCAAGGGTCCAAGGCCTGACTATATGTGAAATGTGAGAGGGAAATCAAGGAGTTTGAGGGTGGAAAGCAAACAGAAATATAAGATACATGGAGGATGGTGTAAGACCCAGGTCATCACAGGACAGGACTGAGAGATCCTCTTAGCCAGAGTTTTCCAAATAATAATGACAGTAATATTAGCTAATATTTACTGAGTACTTACTGTGACTATAAACACATTTAGTTCTTACAATAACTTTCTTAAGGTAAGTACTGTTATTATTCCCATTTTACAGGTGAGGAAATGGAGGTTTAGAAAAATTAGGTACCTTGCCCAAAGGTACATCTCTAGTTGCAAACTTTTTAAAGCAGTGGAACATTTTTCCTTTTTTTCAATTGGAATCCCAATAATATAAACAGAGTAGTGAAGGAAAGAATCCTGGACCACTGAATTCCAGCACACCAGCAAACTCAACTGGAAAACTATTCCCTGAGTGCAAGCTGAGGGCCAGAGAGGGGAACAGGACTGTCCCAGGTCACTGGACTGGCTAACCGTGAAGCTGGGGAACACAGGTCTTCTGGAGCCCATCCAGGGCTCCTTCCAAAACGATGCTTTGCAGTTGAGGGGCCACTCCATTTGAAAGTTTGTTTCCCCTTTGAACCACCACTGGACTGAGACCTTAGTTCTGTGCATATAGCACATACGACACCCACTGGCTGCTGTGGATCTGTGTCTCCTTTGCCTCCTAACTTGTCTGTGAAGTGTTGAGAGTAGAGTCTGTATCTTTGTGTCTTCCCAGGTGCCTAGCACAGAGGCTGGTACACAGAAGGACCTTGTTAAAGTTTATTAAAGGAATGAATGTTGTGATGGAGGGAGGAACAAATTAATTAATGCATAAATATGTGACCACCTGTAATAAAAATAACACCGTGGAGAACACAAGTATTTTAATGTCTAACACCACCTTTACTTTGCAAAACCAGCTGTAAGGGAGTATTATTATTCCCATTTTACAGATGAAGGACCTCAGGCATTTAAAAGGAAAATTCTTTCTCAAAGGCACACAGCTAGGAAGCCAAGGAGCTGAGATTGCACTTAGATGTTCTGACTCCTAAGAATCAACAGCTAAGGAAAAACACTGCATGATTCCAGATATAGAAGGTACCTAGAATAGTCAAACTCATAGAGATAGAAACAGAAAGAAGATAGAATGGTGGTTGTCAGGGGCTGGCAGGGCTAGGAATGGGGAGATGGATTTAAATTATTTTTAATTTTATATATTTAGGGGGTACAAATGCAGATTCCTTATATGCATATATTGCCTAGTGGTAAAATCCGGGCTTTTAATGAACCCATCACTTGAATAGCAAACACTGTACACAATAGTTAATTTGTCAACCCTCACCTGCCTCCCACCCTTCCATCTTTTATAGTCTTCGATGTCTATTATTCTACTCTATGTGTTCATGTGTATCACTGTTATCTCCAAGTTATAAGTGAGAACATGGAGTATCTGACTTTCTGTTTCTGAGTTATTTCACATAAGATAATGGTCTCCAGTTCCATCCATGTTGCTGCAAAATACATGATTTCATTTGTTTTGTGGCTGAATAGTATTTCGTGTGTGTGTGTGTGTGTGTGTATGTGTATGTGTGTGTGTATATATGTGTATATGTGTGTGTGTGTATATGTATCTCACATTTTCTTTATACAATACTTCATTGATGGACATTTCATTTGATTCCATATTTTGCTATCGTGAATAGTGCTGTAATAAATATATAAGTATAGGTATCTCTTTGATATAATGATTTCCCTCCCTTTGGGTATACACCCAGTAGTGGGATTGCTAGATTAAATGGTATTTTTAAATAAGTACAGAGTTTCTGTTTTACAGAGGAAAAGATTTCTGTGGATGGAGGGTGGTAATGAACAAAACAATGTGAATGTACACTTAGAAATGATTAGGATGGTAAATTTTGTGTTATTTGTATTTTACCACAATTAAATTTCTTTTTAAAATTAATATCTAACATTTATTATTTGCTATGGTTTGAATATGGCTTGTTTTCCCCACCAAATCTCATGTTGAAATTTGGTCACTAATATTGGAGGTGGGGCTTAATGGGAGGGTGTTTGGGTCATGGGGGAAGATCCCTCATGAATAGATTAGTGCCTTCCCTGGGAGGGGGAAGTGAGTAAGTCTCACTGTTCCTTTGAGAGCTGATTGTTTAAAAGAACCTGGTCCTTTCTTACTGTCTTTTGCTTCTGTTCTCACCATGTGATTTCTGCACGTGCTGGTTCCCCTTTGCCTTCTGCCATGAATGGAAGCAGCCTGTGGTCCTCACTTGAAGCAGATGCCAGTGCCATGCTTCTTGTACAGCCTGCAGCACCCTAAGCCAAAGAAACCTCTTTTCTTTATAAATGACCTAGCCTCTGTTAGTCCTTTGTAGCAACACAAAACAGACTAAGACAGTATTGTCTACTATGTGCCCAACTACACTTTACCTTTTTTAATCCTCACAACAATTCTATGAAATAAGTACTATTACTATCTCTATTTACAAATGATAAAACTAAGTTATGGCCGGGCGCAGTGGCTCACACCTGTAATCCCAGCACTTTGGGAGGCTGAGGTGGGTGGATCACCTGAGATCAGGAGTTCAAGACCATCCTAGGCAACATGGTGAAACCCCATCTCTACTAATAATACAAAAATTAGCCAGGCGTGGTGGCGCGTGACTGTAATGCCTACTGCTTGGGAGGCTGAGGCAGGAGAACCACTTGAAACAGGGAGGCAGAGGTTGCAGTGAGCCAAGATTGCACCATTGCACTGCAGCCTGGGCAACAAGAGCAAAACTCCGTCTAAAAAACAAACAAACAAACAAAAACCAGAGTTACAAAGAGGTAAAGTAACTAAGTAACTTAGCCAAAGTCACATAGCTAGTAACACAAGAACCAAATTCAAAGGGTCTGCTCCAGCCACTACAATAAATGAACAAAGGGAAGAAGAAGACATTGGATAAAGAATTTGCTGCTGGAGCAGAAGTTAGAGATTAGTCATATGCACATATCTCTGTCTGAATCTGTATCTGTATTAAGTGCCTCACAGTCATTCAACTGGGACATCTGAAAAAATGTTTTTATTTTAATTTACTTCTCAGACTGAAAGACAGCATTCTGGTTAAGGGAAGTGCATACATTCAGAGAAAGTAGCTTCGCATTCAGATAGGACCTGAGTTCAAATTGTGACTCCAGCACTGTTTACCTATGTGATATTTGATATTTCAGCTGGCCTCTCTGGCCTATGAAATAGAAATATTTACATTATCATGAACATAGTTATTATGAACATTAAATGTGATAATCTGTAAAAGCAATAGTTTCATACCTGGCTCAATAAATGTTAGTTCTCATTCTCATAAAAACAAGTTGAGGAGTAAAAATATCTTGTCCTCAATTTTTAAAACTCATCTAGCACATTCTTCAGCCTGTGAGTATGAGGATGTTTTAACACTTCTGGAAAGATTAATATTTGTACTACTTTTCAAGATACACATAGTAAAATATTTCTCAATAAGTCAAAAGGTGGTCATGTGAAACTTTCTTATTTATAACCTAAATCCACTCTACCGCTGACTGCTGACTAACCCTTTCTGTGCTAAATGGCCCTTTTATAGGTTCTGTGTATCAGCTTCCTGCAACCTTTCATTCTTCAAATTGGATAACTCCAACTCCATTCATCCTTCTCAGCTTTCCATGGTGTCATTCTAGCTAGCCATGGTGTTGTTGCAGACAGAGCCCTAAGAATCTGAATGTCAGAAGATAATATTAAATTGCAATACATTCTGATTATTGTCCAGGCACAGCCTAGAATACTGTTCAACCTGTGGCCATACTAGTCTCTTGATCCTTTTCTAGGATCAAGAGGAAATGATGTACTTTCTATGTCTCTGTCTTTCCTTCAACTATTGAACAGCTTAACTCAAAGACATCAGGAAGAACACAATTTTGATTCACGCTTGAATCTTGTTTCAAGAATCCTACCTTCTAGTGGGAGAGATAAGAGAAGGGCACAAATATCAAAAGGAAACTTACAAGGGCTACCAGGAAAAGAGAGAGAGAGAGAGAGAGAGATCATGCACTGCTTATCTCACCACCTAGCATATGGCATGTGTTCCAAGTATGATGGCTGTTGTATTTGTTGAGCCTATAAAATGAATGCAACAAGAGGTACTTTGAGGAAGAGGGGTGGAAATCAAGACAGCTTCAGAAGAAAGATAACTGACTTAAGGATGAGCAAGAATTTGATACCAGAAGTAGACGATAGAATTGCAGAGATGGGCACAATGAGTGCAAAGACACAGAGGCACAAAGACAAAGTGACACAGAGAGGACAATGTTTTGAAGGAATAGAGGTCTGACAAAAAAAATGGGAAGAAGAAGGGACAGAGAAAAAAGGAAAGATGTAAGAACAGACACACAGGACAAAGGACACACCTGTTATTCACTGAGAGTTCTCTGGAGATATTTATCTTCCTTAAAATAGAGGTAATTTGTGGGACACTAGCATAACTCATTCATTAACTTACTCATCTGTTCAACAACATATTCTAAGGATATGATTCAGAACTGGAATATACCAAATATGAGTAAGAAGATACAGTGCCTGTGTTCAAGTTACTTAGAGTCAGTAAAGTGCAACACATATGGAATAACAGCGATATTAAGAGCTAACATTTATTGAGTATGTGTTATGTGCCAAGCACTAAACCATATTATTTTATTCAAATTTTACAATAGCCCTAACTGGAAATATTACTGCTATATCTATTGACATGAACACACTAAAGCTTATAAGTGTTTAGTGACCTACCCAAGCTCATAAAGCTAGCATGCAGTGAAGTTGAAATTTTAACCAAACTCAGAAACTATCTGACTCCTTTACTCTTAAGAATTATTCTCGACTGGGCGTGGTGGCTCATGCCTGTAATCCCAGCACTTTGGGAGGCCGAGGTGGGCAGATCACAAGGTCAGGAGATTGAGACCATCCTGGCTAACACGGTGAAATCCTCTCTCTACTAAAAATACAAAAAATTAACCAGGCATGGTGGCAGGCACCTGTAGTACCAGCTACTCAGGAGGCTGAGGCAGAAGAATGGCGTGAACCAAGGAGGCAGAGCTTGTAGTGAGCCAAGATCATGCCAGTGCACTCCAGCCTGGGTGATAGTGTGAGACTCAGTCTCAAAAAAAAAAAAAAAAAAAAAAAAAAAAAGAATTATTTTCTACAGCCCCTAAACTGTAGTATGCACTTCATAGAGCTTTGGGCGCAGAGAAAAAGCAAAGGCATGAGTGGTTTCTTCTACCTAGGGTCAGGGAGTATTGTAAAAGTCTTCACAGAGGAACTGAGTTAAATCTCAAAAGATACAGACAGCTATTCAACCAGCAGATGAGAATGCAAGCTGAGAAAGGTATTACAAGACTAGGAAGTAGCATGTGCAAATGCAGAAGGTGAAAAAGCAGCCTTGTGTGTTCTGTAGTCATAAGACATTTAGAAAAGTTGGAGCACTGAGTAGGAGGAAGGGTCCTCAGAGGAAACAGGCTGGAGAAGCAGTGCGAGATCAAGAAGCCTTCCGCATGTCCTACTGCATAACTTGAGTGTTCTCTTATAAGCTAAGCAGCTACTGAAATAGTTGGAAAACAGCAAGATGACAAATACACTTCGTTTACTTCTGGTGACAGTATGGCAAGACTGTAAGCTAGGGGACCAGTTATCTTGGAGACTACTACAATATTCCAGGTATATTAATCCATTTTCAGACTGCAATAAAGAACTGTCAGAGACCAGGTAATTTTTAAAGGAAAGAGGTTAATTGACTCACAGTCCCACATGGCTGGATAGGAGGCCTCAGGAGACTTACAATCATAGCAGAAGGTGAAGGAGAAGCAAGTGGCTTATTCATTAGGCAGCAGGAGAGAGGAGAGAGCACAGGGAAAACTGCCACTTATAAACCATTAGATCTCATGAGAACTCCCTTACTACCACGACAACAGCATGGGGAAAACCACCCCCATGATCCAATCATCTCCCACCAGGTTCCTCCCTGACACATGGGGATTACAATTTGAGATGAGATTTGGGTGGGACAAAGAGCCAAACCATATCACCAGATATGGCAAAGAAGATTCCTTTTCCTCCTGTGCACACAGCTAAACTACATGTTTCAGTTCCCCTTTAGGTGAAGCCCATGTGACTTAGTCTTAATAAAATGAGGATGGGAATTATGCAAATTACTTCTAGGTCCGTATTCTGATAACCTCCCTTGATCTTACAGTCTCTATTTCTTATCTTCTAGCTATATGCAGAGGAGATGCTGCTAGATGATGGTGGAGTCATACAATAGGAGGAACCTGGGTCCCTGAATGATAATATGGAGCAGAAACCCCCTGCAAGCTTCAGTGGCCTACAACATAAATGAAAAGTGAGGTTTTATTATATTAAACCACAATAAACCCTGACAAGGATCTATTGAAAGCCCGGACCAGTACAGTGAGAATTAAATAGAATAGAAGATAGATATAACAGATATGCAGAAGGTAAAATAGACTAGACCTGGTCATAGACTGGATCTGAGATATCCATTTTCTCTTTATGGTATTAGAAGAAACAAACATTAAGTAGGAGAGTTACACCTTTTTTTTTTTTTTTTTTTTTTTTTAAAAGACGGAGTCTCACTCTGTCATCAGATCGGAGTGCAGTGGTGCCATCTTGGCTCACTGCAACCTCCGGCTCCCAGGCTCAAGTAATTCTCCTGCCTCAGCCTCCCGAGTGGCCGGGGCTACAGGTGCACACCACCATGTCCAGCTAATTTTTTTGTATTTTTAGTAGAGACGAGGTTTCACCATGTTGGCCAGGTTGGTCTCAATCTCTTGACCTCGTGATCCACGCGCCTCAGCCTCCCAAAGTAGTAATTACAGGCATGAGCCACGATGACCGGCGAGAGTTACATCTTTTTTTTTTTTTTTTTTTTTTTTTTTTTTTTTTTTTTTTTTTGAGGACAGAGATAGAACATACAAGAGAAGCATAATCAAGGCCTTAGCAAAATTCAAAACTACATTTCAGCTGTACCTATTCCTTAGTTTATACTTACCAGCTTCTGAGAAAATAACTGTCTAGCAAAATCTCACTTGGAAATTGAACCCCAGGCATAATGTTAATTCAACATGAATGCATTAATATTACTTTTTACTTGAAAGCTGTAAATGTAAATCTATTCCCATCATCACAAGTTTGATTGAGATTCCCAAGTACAGTAGTTGACAGTTCCAATAGTACCAGCTATGAAGTGACTCTTTAAAGAAGGATCTGTCAGCATCATATCATGGTAGACAGGACTAAGCAGAAATGCCATCATTTCACTGAATCCCTTATCATTGCTGATAGAGTTCATCAAGAAGTAGTGACAGTGCATCCAGGGGAGAGAAAGTCAGAGTACACGGAGCTGTTCCAGCATCATAGCAGCATATCCCTTGAGGAACTCAAAGCCACCTTTTATAGCAAACAACAATTGTTTATTAATCTTCACACATAGTGTAAGGGGTACTCTGCAGCCCTGGAAATAGCCAATGGAAAGAGTATTAAGGTGCAAAGTCAGAAGACATGGGTGTAAGTCTTAATCATGTAATATTAATTCCTTTTTTCATTCAAAAAGTGGCTGGGCCAGGTAGCAGATAGGCAAAGGTGAATAAGACAGATTCATTGTGGATAGGCTGTGTCATCAAGATCATTAGTTGTATGACTTTAGGAAAGTCCTTGAACCTCTCTGGGACTTGGGCTCACAATGAAGGTCATTAACTATATGTTGGCTGCCCAATGTCCATGCCTTCCTTTGGTACCTCAGTACATTTTCTTCTCATAACCAACCTCTTCTATGTTATCAGTCATGTATTTCTGATAGAATTGATTCAGATCTTTGATTCCAAGATTAGACATGTGACCCAGCCTGGCCAATTAGGGATTATAGTTCCTTGGCTATAGTGATTGGTTCAGGATTGAGGGCAAGACTCAATCCATTGAGAGGCAAAACTTTTGTTTGTACTGTAGGAAAGTCAAAAGCTCTCTTATTTCTGCTAGCTTGGATGAATTTAAAGGATACATGCTGGATGGCCATGCTCAATGGCTGACACCTGTAATCCTAGCACTTTTGGAGGCTTAGGCGGATCACCTGAGGTCAAAAGTTCGGGACCAGCCTGGCCAACATGGTGAAACCTCATCTCTACTAAAAATACAAAAAATTAGCTGAGCACAGTGGCGCATGCCTGTAGTCCCAGCTACTGGGGAGGCTGATGCAGAAGAATTGCTTGAACGTGGGAGGCAGAGGTTGCAGTGAGCCAAGTACACCAGACTGGGTGGCAGACCAAGACTCAGTTTCAAAAAAACAAAAACAAGAAACAAAAACAAAAACCAAAACAAAACAAAAATGTACTGGAACTGCCTGCAGTCTTATTGATCCCATAAGAAGCTACGGAAAGAGGTAGCCTGAAAAACAGGTGAGCCAAGAATGTGAGAAAGACTGGTCCTGATGATGTCTTTTAAGGTCCTGACTGGCTTTTTAGTTATGTGAACTCTTCATTACCATTTTGGCTTAAGTCAATTTCAGTCAGGTTTCTTAAAACTTCCAATAAGAAGAGCTCTAGTTTATACATTCCTCATTCATAAATTGGCAGGAATAACAATGTTTGACCTAATTTCATAAAATTCTAGTAAGATAAACGTATGATCTGTACTAGCTTTGTAACCATGGGAAAATTACTTAATCTCTCTTTTTTTAGTTCCTTTATTGTAAAATTAGGACAAGAGAACCAGCCTATAGGATTGTTCTGAGGATTAAATTAGTTTAACAACGTCTACTACTTAGAACAGTACTTGACATGTGATTTAAATATTTACTATAATGCTACTACTACTACAACTAATAGTATATTTTAAAATTATATTTAAAAGAAAATAGTATTGTGATCAAGAAGGAATTTACTGTAATTAGAATTGCCTCTTAAAGTCATGAGTTTCTCATCACCTTACATTAATTAGGATAGATTGACTGCTACAACACACAACCTTGAATTTTCAATGGCTTCACACCACAAAATATTATTTCTTGTTCATGTCTCACAATAGAATGCAAGTCAGTGGAATGGAGAAAACTGCTCCACTAAGTCATGCACAGACCCAAGTTTTTTCCAGGTTATGGCACTATCCTCTTCTAAGCCCTAGGAGTGCTTTTCTTTCAGCCAAATGACAGCGAGAGCAGGGGTTGAAGTGGAGGTTCTATATGCCAGGCCTGGAATTTGGACATCACTTCCACTCATATTCCAATGGTCAGAATTCAGACCAACAGAAACATAAACAGAGACTTAGAAACTAAGTTTAGCTGTGCCTGAATGCAGTGGGGACCACAGACACTGTGAGCACTGGCAACTCCTGACACATCTGAAAAGTATTCAAGGAGTGACCAAATGACCATCTCTCAGGGACTTGAACTGTTGCTGAGACTCAAAATGACGGCATTAGGAGAGATGAAAAAGCACTTAAAGACCACCAAGTCCAACCAACTCCCTTATATGAATTTGCCCAAGGTCACCCAGATAAATATTGGCAGAGCTGTAACTGGAACCTACTTCTAACTCCCATGCCATTCTTTTGTCCACCCACTCACCTCCTCTCTTAGTTGCCCTTTCCAAATCTAATAAATTATTGCCTTTTTTGCTCCCTGGTTTAGCCAGTTATTTGCCTTTGCAAGATAATTTATTACTCCTTTCACATAGATTACTTATCCAAGAATCTTCATTACCTTATGCCATCTGCCTCCTTTCACAAAATGTGGGTTTGAAGGTAAGGAGACAACAAGGCAGAATGGTATGTGCCTCTACTCTTACCAAATTATCATGATTATATAAATCACTCAAGTAAGGTAAAATGCTGACTGTAGCACTAAAAACACTTGGCATATCTGGAAGGTGTAATTCAATTGATTATATTTTTTTACATTGTTTTCGCTTTAAGTGGCAGGTTCTTCAGTGGCAATGAGTGAATGAAATGTGTTGTCAGCCAGCAAATTAAGCATTTCACCCAAAGAACCAAGCTCCACTAACAGATTCACCTACTGACATGTGCAACCAAACATGAGTTGTTTAAATTAACTAGTAATTAGCACAACTCAAACAACGACCACAACTAGCAACAGAGGCTGTAATTTAGAATTTTGCCAATTTCTTTTCCAATTAGCTTGGTTTCATCTTTACTAGAGATATGGACTTCCTCAGCACCAGTCACTACCTATGAATAATGTAGTCTATTTTTGTTTGTTTGTTTTGTTTGTTTTTGAGATGGAGTCTCCCTCTGTCGCCCAGGTTGCAGTGCAGTGGCACGATCTCGGCTCACTGCAAGCTCCGCCTCCCGTGTAGCTGGGACTACAGGCGCCCGCCACCACGCCCGGCTAATTTTTTGTATTTTTAGTAGAGACAGGGTTTCACCGTGTTAGCCAGGATGGTCTCGATCTGACCTCGTGATCTGCCTGCCTCGGCCTCGCAAAGTGCTGGTATTTTGTTTTATTAATTAATTCAGTTGTCTCCTCTGAAGATTCAGGCAGCAAATAAGAAATTCCACTTGACCAGTGCCCTTTCAGAATACTGATCTCTGGACATAGTGTTATTTCTAAATTTTTGCCTCTGCTTTGCTGAATACCAAAGGTCCATAAACAGAAATGATGAATAATTCAACTGCCTCACCCCATGGGGAGAAAATATTAGGAAACACTGTCAAGGATGTCTATAATTCTGGAAGCTGACAAATGTATACTTAAAAGTAGATGAAGGACCCCAAGTCTCAGGGTTTCACAGAAAGTCTGTTGAACATTCTGTGTCCACTGTTAGCTGTAGTCCCAGAGGAACTTTGCAGAAAAAAGACAGTTTCTTTTTAGCAAGCACTGGGGGACTCCTGGCAGAATTCCGTGAGGACTTTGAGCTGATATCTGACCTCCTGCTTCCTCAAATTTCTCAATCTTTAAATATTTCCTCAACATTTCATGGGGAAGTCCAAATTCACCCCATTTTAAAATATGGGACAAATTGTGCTTTAATTATTTGTTTTCATGGTAAGTACCCCCCACCCCGAAATGGGAAGAGGGACTTGATGTACAGGTAACTAACCTGATAGGTAGCAGAGTATGGCAGTGAGGAGCACAGCCTCTATACCAACATCCAACCTGCCCACTTCTGCTTCTATCATTCACTTGAGCAAGCTCCTCAGCCCCTCTATGCCTCAGTTTACTCAATGGTGAAAAAGGGGTGACAACAATCCCACCAACCTCACAGAATGGTTGTGAAGATTAAACAAGTTCATAAACATAAGAACCTAAAACACTGCTTGACATATAGAAAACATTTTATAAGTGTTAGCTTTAAAGACCAAAAAAGGACAATCTGGAAATTAGATGATAGCATTTAAGACTTCACAACAGTCAAAGTTTTTACTTAATAATGCCTTCTCACTTTAATTGAATGTCTTTCCAAATAGCCATATGTTATGATCAGTTGTCCCTTCTGAAAATAAATCAAATGATTTCTCCATTGGTTTAAGATAGTAATTGCCACTGAGTACCTATCACAACCCTTATGATGTAGGTATTATTTGCACTTCATAGACAAAACTGAGGCTCAGCAAGATAAAGTGCCAAGGTCACTGTAGCAAATTAAAGATGGTGCAACTTTTTTGACATTCTCCTGAGAGGTAGGATTTATTTCTCCTCCTCTTGAAGCTGGGCTGGTCTGTAACTGCTTTGACTAACAGAGCACAGCAGAAGTGATGCTACACTGGTTCATGGCTTCTCCACCTAAAAATTAAGAATTCTAATAATACCTGTCAATTTCTGTTTCACAAAGTTGTGAGAATCACATGAGTTAATGGACGTGAATGTGTTTTGTAAAATAGAAAACACTACACAGGCATTAGGAATTATTATCATTTGTACAAGCTAATTATACTTTATATTATTCTATAACAATAAAAATCACCTGCACTATGGGGTTGCTTTGTCGATATGTGTAATTGAGACTCTAGGGACCACCAAAAACAACATATAACACCCACACCTCCAAATCATTCTCCACAGGTAGGCTATGTCTCTGTGACAGCAAAACATCTGTTCGATTAAACTCAGCCATTTTCATTTACAATCACTTAAACCAATTGCTTAGTGCCACATGGGCCAAAAGAAAAGAGCAAAGACAACCTGCTTTGCACCATTTGTTCCTGGGAAATCAAGTGGAGAAATACTTTTAGAGCACTATGAACTGACCATTGTGCTGGAGTCCTGGCTATTTAAAAAGGGAAAATCAGGTCAAGAAGATCCTGCCCTTAAGAGTTTAAAATCATGATGCAGAAAAAGGGGTAAGGGGAAGAGGGCAGCATCACTCAACAGAACCTCCAGTGGATGCTTTGATAGAACTAAGGTTTTTCTGCCATATGTTCCTTAAATTTCCCATTCTATGATTATAAACTCTTAAGTAATGATTTGTCTTCAACCAAGACACAATTGTGATCAAACATTTTATCTGTTTTGGACTCACCGTTAGGAATATCTAGGCTTTAAATTATTTAGGTCATCTCAGGATGGGTTTGCACCAAACCAAGACATAGACAACACCCTCATATTTCTCCTTTAAGACTTACTTCAGGGTTCCCTAATCTGGGAAGCCTTCCTTGATTTCTCTTGCCTCTTCCCATATTCACCCAACTGTCTCCATATACATAAACACACACTGAGACGTATGTCAACTCTTCTGTTTTCAGCCACTAAATCCTCTACTTCTTTCTTAGTGTCATAGTGGTTCTCAAACTTTAGGGAGCACGAAAATCACTGGGAGACTTGTTAAAACACAGATTGCAGGCCCCAGATTCAGAGTTTCTGATTTAGTAGATCTGAATGGGTGGGGCCTGCATTCCCAAGTCTTCTGGTGGTGCTGATGCTGCAGGTCCAAGGACAGCATTATGAGAACTACTGCTATGTCATATAACATTGATCACACTGCACTGCAATGGTCTTTTTGCATGTCTCTCTCTGTCTAAAATGATGTATTATGTGTTTATTGTGGCTCCCAGTTGACTAGAGCTTTTTAAATGCCCACGAGGCTTGCAACTTAGCTCACACCTGACCAATCAGAGAGCTCACTAAAATGCTAATTAGGCAAAAACAGGAGGTAAAGAAATAGCCAACCATCTATTGCCTGAGAGCACAGCAGGAGGGTCAAGGATCAGGATATAAACCCAGGCATTGGAGCCAGCAATGGAAACCGCCTTTGGGTCCCCTCCCTTTGTATGGGAGCTCTGTTTTCGCTCTATTTCACTCTATTAAATCTTGCAACTGCAAAATAAATAAATAAATAAACAAACAAATAAATAAATAAATAAATGCAGGCATTTGTCTTCAGTTTTATAAGGCCAGAATCCAACCCAAAACCTGGCATATAGTAGACATTCACTGGTCAATATTTATTGAACAAATAGCTAAATGAGTATTCCATCTTGAGGTCAAAGAGCATGCATACAAAAGGCATTTGAGAAAAACTCAAGGGTTTAGCCAGTGGCATTAGAACATGGCCATGTATCTAACTGAACTAAGGACTTAAGAAATTACCTATAATAATTACCCCACTACCTGGCCACAGAGCAAGCATCAAGTTCATTACATGGTTCAATTTTGAACCACCATTTTTTGATCACATATACGTGAACACAGAATCTAGGATACAGAGAAAACCTGCAACCAAGTCATGAGAGAAAAGTGTGAAAGAATTGGAAATGCAGCTTTTGGAGAATAAGATTCGGTTGGTTGGGAGGGAGTTAAATAAAAGCTACATTGGCACAAAGAACTGTCATGAAAGTAATAGAACCAACTTATTTGTCAGAGCCCCAGAGGGTAGAACTTAAATTCAAATTTCCTTTCGCAAACATGCATCTATGCCCCCTGCATCAAAATGCTAGCATTCAGAAATGAATCAGACACAGTCCCTACTGTGTTACGGAACAAAAATTTTAATCTAAGTGGCTTACTTGGGAGATATTCCCCAGAAGCACCAGTAGTGGGTAGAGAAGTGAGGCGTGGAAGGGCAGAAGCCTAATATCAGGGGCAATTATACGCAGATTAGCTCTGTGGGCAGCTGCAGCTCAATCCTATCAGAACCCCCAGGAGAGAATCAAGAAAGTTCTTCAGAGCTGTCTCACCCAGGCAATGAAGAAGCTGAGGTATTTGTTCATCAATTCCTTTTTGTAGTTTTTGAAGGCTGCTCCTGGGGGACATTAATTCCCACGCACAAACTTCCAGCCTGCTGTATTTGCAGGCCAATGCATCAAGAAGCCTTTACCAGCATTACAGGATAGGAAGGAGGCACCAACGGCATCTGCTACACCTGTCTACAAAATGTGCCCATAAAAACAGAGAAGCTGAATATAAGCCATCGTGACGTAATTCCAAGAGTTCCTATGAACCATGAAAATCTAATGTTTACCGTGATAATATTAATAACTAACATCAGTTTGTGTTACATGTGTGATAGTATTAGTCTGCTAGCAGCTCTGTAATAGATATAAGAGCTATAATATTATAATAATAGTATCCATTTCACTGATGAGGTAACTGAAGTCGAAGTGGTTGAAGCCACTTGCTCGAGGTCACACAGCAAGTAGGATTACACAGGAGACTGCGTGGCCCCAATCCCAGGTTCACAGCTCTGCAGCCAAGCAGCACATGCTAGAATCCTGAATTTTTTTTAATCATTATGGTTTTATTTGTATACATTACTTCTGTGAACTCCAAATATCTGAGATAGTTTTCAGTCAATTTAGGAAGTTTATTTTGCCAAAGTTAAGGACGCGCAAGCATGACACAGTCTCAGGAGGTTTGATGACATGTGCCCAGGGTGGTCAAGGCACAGCTTGGTTTTATTCATTTTAAAGAGACATGAGACATCAACCAATATATGTAAGATATACATTGGTTCCGTCCAGAAAGGCGGGACAACTCTAAGTTGGGTGGAAGCTTCCAGGTCACAGGTAGATTGCATTTTTTTGAGTTTCTGATTAGGCCGTCAGATATGCATTTATCTCAGTGAGCAGAGGGATGAATGAGTTTTGTCTGTCCTTTGTCCACAAGAAAATTCACTGGGAGGAGTATGTAGCTATTTTTAATCTTAGCTGCTATTTTTTTTAAGGAATAGAATGGGAAGCAGGTTTGCCCTAAGCGATTCCCAGCCTGACTATTCCCTTTGGCTTAGTGATTTGGGGGTCCTGAGATTTATTTTCCTTTCACACTTCCCAGTGAGAATGCTTTACCATTGTACTACCACTATGTTATAACCTCCTACAAATAATACATCTACCTACTGCACAAGCTTCCCTCAATTTCTAGACAACATACCTTCCCAGATCTTGCTGTTTTTAGAGTAGTGAAGAACACACTTCCAGATATAGAGTAGGTACCTGATAATTATTTGGCTTACAACAACTACTCTGAGTTTAAGCTTTTATTGAGCATTGCTTTGCATTAGGTTAGTAGTTGTGAAAGATTGTAAACATGGCCACAGTCCTTACAGTTTTCCATGAAGTTATGCTCTTTGTTATGTGATTTTGCAGCTCAAACAGTGACAACTATTTCTCTTTTCCTCATATCTGGTCTGGCTTTGTGCCTTTAATTGGCCAACCATACGCAACAGAAGTGATGGTGAGGCTGTTTTTAGCCTAGAGGCCCTGCACACTTCTGCTCTCTCAGCACCCTGCCTCCACATGAGAACAAGCCTGGACCAGCCTAGTGGAGGATGAAGGGGCCATGTAAAGCAGAGCTTGGGGAGCCAGTTCATCTCAGCTGAGGCTCCAAACATCTGCTAGCACCCAGGCAAGATTAGAAAACTCAGCTGACTTGCCAACTAACCCTGCAGATACTCAAGAAAAACCATCCTACATGAGTCAAGCCCTCCAGTTAATTCACACTGTAATTAGCGAGTTAAATATCTGCTGCTATAAAACACTAAGTTTTGGAGTGGCTTGTTATGCAGAAATAGCTAACTGATACAGTGGTTTTCAAATGTAGTGAGGATGGAGGTTAGAGTGGAAGTATGAAGGAATCTCCAGGGTAGGAAAACATCTACGCATGGTTGGGAAAATAGAAAGTTCCCTAGGTGATGCATGCCCATTAACCCCATTCCTTCTACTGTAAGTTGCTGCTTAGAAAGCAATGTGCTCAGCATTGGGAATATAAAGCCTAGAAGTCAGAGTCCCTACTTTTAAGTTATTTATGGTCCAGTGAGGGCAACTGTGATCAGCCATCCTGGTTTACCTGTGACTGTCCTCGTTTTAATACTGGAAGCCACACATCCAGAAATCCCCTCAGTGCTGGGCAACCTGAAATGGTTGATTACTTGAGGTCTTGCAGGATAAATAAATAAATACTTTTAATGTGGTATATACATGTTTTGATAGAGGTAGTCAACACAGAGTTCCTTACTAATATTAATATCTGTCCTGAAAAGACATATTTCATGAAAAAATGCAATCTTAGAGAGTCTGTAACTTGCCCAAGATCACAAAGTTAGTAAGTAGTTGTATTAGTTTGTTCTCACACCGCTAGAAGGCCACGCCTGAGGCTGAGTAATTTATAAAGGAAAGAGGTTTAATTGACTCACAGTTCCTCAGGGCTGGGGAGGTCTCAGGAAACTTACAATCATGGTGGAAGGGGAAGTGAACATGTCCTCCTTCACATGGTGGCAGTAAGGAGGAGTGCAGAGCAAAGGTGAGGGGAAAGTCCCTTATAAAACCATCAGATCTCATGATAACTCACTATCGCATGAACAGCATAAAGGTAACTGCACCCATGATTCAATTACCTCCCACTGGGTCCCTCTCATGACATATGCGGATTATGGGAACTACAGTTCAAGATGAGATTTGGGTGGGGACACAGCCAAACCACATCAGTAGTGGAACTCAAATTCAATATCAGGCTAAGTTTTAGAGTTAAAACTTCTTTTCTGTTTTTAGCATTTAAAAAAAATAATTTAATAGGTTTTGGGGGAACAGGTGTTGTCTGGTTACATGGATAAGTTCTTCAGTTGAGATTTCTGAGATTTTGGTGCACCCATCATCTGAGCAGTGTACACTGTACTCAATGTATATTGTTTTTATCCCTCACCCCCTGACACCTTTCTCCCCAAGTCTCCAAAGTCTATTGTATCATCACACTGTACTCAATGTATATTGTTTTTAATCCCTCACCCCCTGACACCTTTCTCCCCAAGTCTCCAAAGTCTATTGTATCATCACACTGTACTCAATGTATATTGTTTTTAATCCCTCACCCCCTGACACCTTTCTCCCCAAGTCTCCAAAGTCTACTGTATCATTTTTATGCCTTTGTGTCCTCATAGCTTAGTTCTCACTTATAATTGAGAACATACGACGTCTGGTTTTCCATTCCTGAGTTGCTTCACTTAGAATAATGGTCTGCAACTCTATCCGGGTTGCTGTGAATGCCATTACTTCATTCCTTTTTATGGCTAAGTAGTATTCCATGTTACATACATACTATGTTTTCTTTATCCACTTGTTGATTGATAGGCATTTGGGCTGGTTCCACGTTTTTGCAATTGTGAATGGTGTTGCAACAAACATGCTTGTGCAAGTGTCTTTCTCATATGACTTCTTTTCCTCTGGTCGATCCAGTAGTGGGATTGCTGGATCAAATGGTAGATCTACTTTTAGTTTTTAAAGGAATCTTCATACGGTTAAAACTTATTTTCTTAAACATTAAGCTGAACTTCCCTCCACCTCTAAACCCAGTCATTAAAGCAAAAATCAGGAATGGAAAGGAGTTAATGAAGAGAAACCTGAACCAGATTAGGCCACTCAAGGAAGGCTTCTTAGAGAAAGTGACACAAAAAATGAGTCTTGAGAGATAAGGAAGAGTTTGTCAGGAGATAAGCAAAGTGAGACACTCCAAATATCTTGACTGAACAGCTTAGACAAAAGTGCAAGAACATTAAACAATGTGGGGATCTAAAGGCTGACCATTGATGCATTATAGAATGTGAGCTGGGATTTGCTAGGAAATGAGGCTACAGGGACAGTTGTAGGTTGGAGTTCTCCTAGTAGTTATAACCCACTAGAATCCAATGAAAGATAAGCTTCCTTCCATTTCAAAGCATTCACACATAGGAAACAAATTAATCCTCTTTGTTGTAGAACATTTTTCATGTGACAAACTGATTTGAAAACTAACACCATTCACTTGCAAATCTGAAGCAAAAACATTTTGGTATCACATGCTGAGAACCGGAGGCTAACAACAACAACAACAAAAACTACCTTATAAAAAGTAGTTGGCAAATATGCTAAGTAGCGATTTTCCAATGCAAATAGTGAAGAGCATGAAAAAAAGTCACCATTTAGCCATTGCATAATGTTTTCTTAAAGACCAGGAATGTCAGCACTGTGTAGACCTTCCAGCACAAAGGCTAAATATGTTTGATTGCCATATATGCAAGACATAAGGAAATTAAGGAGCCGATGAAAATATCTGATCTAATTTCTTTGCATATTGAGTGTATTTTCTAACTGGTTTAGGATTAATTCATTTATTAATACATTGAAAAACTAGTCATGTAGCCCCTAGTATATCGGTATTGTCCTTGGTGCTGAAAATACACTTAGGGACTATTTGAATCATGTCTTTAAGAACATTACAATTAGACAAAAAATTGATATGCAGACAATTCGAAAATGATAAAAATATGTAGTATAATGCAGTGAATGTAAAGTGCGCTGAGAAAGTTTCCCTTATCTTGCCCAGGAGAAATGATCAAGTAAAAAGTCATTTGAAGCCTTTACCAACTATTCTCCTAATGAGGAGAATTTTACAGTAAGATGTAACAATAATAATAGTGCCACAATTTAATGAGCACTTATTTGCCACTCAAAGAAATAAACCTTTTGTGTACATTTTCAAATTTAGTACTTATAACAACTCTATGCAGTTGATATTATTGCACTAATTTTTTAAATATAAATACCCTCAAGACGTCCAAGATCTAAGCAATAGAACCAAGATTTGGATCTGCATCTGCTTGACTCCATAGCTGGAGTTTGTGACCTTATTTTACATGTTCTCCCACTAGGGAGAGGCCTTCTAGGTGGGGGAACTGTACAAGCAAAGGCACAGAAGCTGGAATGGGTATGGCATGTTCATAAAACTGTCAGCAGATCTGCATTATAGGAGCACCTGCTCTGAATGCAAATTGGAGGAAGATGATCCTAAAGATCATGGAGCACTTGATATGTCATGAGAAACATTTTGGAATTTTTTCTCCCCACCTGCCCCCAACACACAAATGAATCAAAGGAAAAAAATGATAGCAGAGCATTCTTCCTGATCAACGTCTTCTTTCTGAGCTGGGAAAAGTCTATTGCAATTCATATCCAGATAATTCCTACTGCCAGGATGAAGATGAGCAACATCAGACCCCTCTGGTCTAAAAGGCTTTTATTTGAGAAGCTGTGTTATTACAGAGAATTCATGTATTCATTTATTCCATAATTGTTTTTATTCCAGTTGTTGTTTAGCACCTATCATGTGCCAGATCTTGTACTGAGTACATGAAATTGTTGGTGAGCATAACTTACCTTCCTGTAAGAGAGCTCACATGAGGACAAGGTAGAAAATGAATCATGACTAAGTACTTAATGAGAAACTGAGATAAATTCTATGAGGGGAATGTGCTATAAGAGGCTAATAAGAAGGAATCTGGGGGCTAAGACACTTTCTCTGAGAACATGTTATTTGAGGAGAATTCTGAAAAATAAGTAGAAATTAACAAGGCAAAGTTGGGGGAATAGAGCATTCTAGGTAATAAGAGCTGATCTTGCAGTGCTCCTGAGTAGTTTTCATGGCTTGATGGAGGAACAGCTAGAAGCCTGGAACAGAGAGATCAAGGTGAGGAAGACAGGAGATGAGCCAGAAAGGGAGTTGAAGAGTCTCATGAACCATGGTAAGAACATGGGTCAGCTGCCTGGATCCTTGTAAAAATGTCTTAAGAGCTATCTATACATCAAGATTTATCTTGAAAAAGAAACATCTCCACCGTCTGACACAGTCATCTGTGTAACTTATAGAATCTCCCTTTGTTCTAGTTGCTTAAAAAATAACAGCTAAAATTATTTTAGGCATTCCATTCAAATCAATATGGTAATATGTGGGTCTATTCAGTTCTTCCAGAAATTTTCTCTGAAGTGATACTGATTTTTCACATTTAGAAATTCATTCCAATAAAATAACTTATTCTGATGATCACACTGCACCTGCTCTTCACTTTGTGAGTTTTGCAATGGATTTTAGCCACCTGACAATTGCTAGCAGTAACTCACACACCTACTTATTCCAAGCAACAAACAAAGGAGAAAGAGAAGGTTAATACAAAGAAGTGAGAAAAGACACAAGTTTAAATTGCTACAATCATAATAAAATAATGTTTTCCATTGCCTATGACTTTAAAGTTTAAAAAATATTCCAAGAAGAAAATATTCTCAAAGTGCTTTCTCCTGTGTCTCTAATTCTGCCCTTAAAACAACTCATTATTTTCTCCTTTTTTGCATAAAAAACTGAGGCAACAAGAGGTGAAATCACTTTCCTGTGGTCTCATTGCTAGTGATAGTGGGAATGGGATTCATAGTCAGCTCTTATTCCAAAGTCAGTGCTCTTTACTCTACACATCACTGCCTGCAACAAACACACAGAAATGGTTTTCAGATGCTCTGTCCTTGGGGATGATCCACAAGGCCAACACAGGGAGTGCACAATCCTGGCATTTCACATTTCACAACCTTACAAAATAGCTGTGATCCCCTGCTCCCCAGATCCCACTCCAAACCCCTCCCCTCCTGCTGGGTTAAGCATCACCTCACTGTGTGGCTCAATAAAGGAAACCCTGGGAAATTAATGGTCTTGTTACCTCCATTGGTGTTTAATGACCCTGAAGTTTCCTGCAGAGTGTATTCTCCTTGGGCCAGTTGTTAATGAACCACTTCCTCCTTCCTTGGTTCCAGTGAAAGTCTCTTACAGCAGCAGAAAAGAACAGATTGAATACCCACTAGGTGCCAAGTATTATATACTATGTGCTTTATATGTATTGCCTTGTTTATTGCTCATTTAATCCAAAAATGATCCTGTGATGTAGGCATAATTATACCCATCTTACAGATGAGTAAAGTAAGTCATAGAAAAGTGAGGTAAAATGTCAAAAACCACACAGTAACACGTAGGTGAGGAACTGAATTCATAGAGGTGACCTGCAAAGTTCACATTCTTAACCACTACAGTATTCATATCCTCAGGTAATTCTGTCTGAGGCCCTGACATCCAGGCCATCTGGCTGGTTTACTTTAGGAAGGTTGCACAAATCTTCCTACCATTATTCCTTCACCTCTTAGTCATACTCAGTGTTATGGAAATACCATCTCCCCCACTCTTGAAGCTCTCTGAAATTAAGATAGATGCAACTAGTCGGGGAAACTTAAATCCATCTTATCTTATATTAACTTAATGGAGTATTCAGCACTTCAAGACTTTCTGTTCTTCTCATCACCCTGCCCCTAATTAGGAGGAAAACTTCATGAAGACAGAAGGAGTGAACCAGGGTACATTTTACTGGAATGATTTCTAATTTCCTCTGATTCAAGTTCCATTTGGGAACACATCAGCTGGTTGTTAAAAACTTTTAGTTAAATAAGACAAACAGAACTAGTGGGAGGTGGTGGAGTTATCAGTGTTCCAGATCCAACAGAGTTAAGAAAACCTCAACCCTCACTTGGAATTTTGTTGCCTCAGAATGCTGGTTCTTAGAGCCCATTTAAAAAGCTAAAATCACTTCCAAAAAGGAAACAAACAAAATAGATGTAACACTGCAGCTGTGTTTTTCAGATCAGTATTTTCAGGTAAGGACTTGATGTTAGGAAGAATCTACAGTGATCTGAAAAAGTCAATGTGATCTGATTTGTAGAGGTCAAATTTGGTATAAGGAATAAAAGTGAAGAGTTACATGGCTTCAGGCAACTGATTCTTTTGTTGGCCTCAGTTTTCACATCTCTAAGAGGGGTTTTGAGAATCACTGAGGACTTTTCCAATCCAGACACTTCATAAAGAGAGATTTTTAAGTCTTATTATTAAAGGCAGGGTCATTGTATTAGTCTGTTCTCATGCTGCTAATAAAGACATATTCGAGACTGGGTAATTTATAAAGGAAAAAGGTTTAATTGACTCACAGTTCAGCATGGCTCAGGGCGGGGACCTCAGGAAACCTACAATCATGGTGGAAGGCAGGCACATCCTTCTTCACATGGTGGCAGCAAGAAGTGCAGAGCGAAGGCGGGGAAGAGCCCCTTATAAAACCATCAGATCATGTGAGAACTCACTGCTTACCCTGAGAACAGCATGGAGGAAACTCCCCTCCCCGCCCCCCACCCCACCACCCGGCCCTGCATGATTCAATTACCTCCCATTGGGTCCCTCCCTGGGATTATGGGAACTAAAATTCAAGATGAGATTTGGGTAGGGACATAGCCAAACCATATCAGTCATATAAGTTTGGACAAAGCCAACTTCCTTTCTTGAATTACACAAGTGTCTGGATCTGTAGTCTACCACTTTGTGCTTTCCTAAATTGGGACTTCAGTACCTGTACTCCTCATTCAACAATATTTATGTCTGATGACTTCACCTCCTACTTATTTCCCATGCCTGTCCACTGGAATCCATTCACCCTTCTCTGTTTCTTTGCCATAACCTTAGGCCAAGCCATATCATCTCTTACCTTAATTACTCCAAAGGGCTTTTAATTGTAATCCTGCCTGAGTCTTGCACCTACTTAACTCTATCATTTACACTGCCTCTGAAAGGCAAAACATGTCACCCTCCAGGTTAAAACATTTCAATGTCTCAACATAGTTAAGGGGGAAAAAGGTCTTCATCTACCTCTTCCTGCTTGCCTTTCCACCCTTATTTTCTGCAGCCTCCTGTCATAAACTTCTGGCTCTGTGACCTCCAAATCCTACATTCCATGCCTTGCCATTAAAGCCTCCAAGTCTTTGCTTGGGCTGTTCTCTCTCCTCCTTCAGTTGGGTAACTCTTCTTCATGAAGCTTCTGAACTAGATGCCTCAATGAAGCCCCATGTGAAAAAAGTTCCCCTGCTGTGTGCTTGCATATTACCCTATTCAGACCTTTTGCTTATCACTGGCTGACTTATGCTTAAGTCTCAAGGAACATCAGCATTTAGGGGCTGCACTTGGAGGTAAAAGCTGACAAAGGAGATTCAGAAAGATAAGCCAGGGAGGCTGCACATACCAGGAGAGTGTGGCAGAGAAAAGCCAAAAGAAAACAAGAAAGAGGGAGTGGTCCCCTATATTAAATTGTGCTTGGACATCTGGTGAAATGAGTTCTGAAAAGTGACCACTGGATTGAGCAACATAGAAATCCTGGGTGACCTCAGTAACAGCTTTTAGGGTTTGGTGAATAATGAATAAAAGCATGGATTAGTTTCTCTACTCCTCTCAATTCTTATTTACAAGCTTGCTAGCTTTCAGAAGCAGTAGGCTTGTAGAAACAATATTTTTGCAACATTTCTTTTCAAATGAGATTATGTCTGATGTTAGATCATGGCTAAGCTTTTGACTAAGATCACCATTTCCAGACAAGCAAATCCAAAGCAACTGCTCTTGCGGCAGGCCACTGTGGCCTTATGGTGCTCTTTGGCCTCTACCTAGAGTGAGTGGGCAATCCTGGAAAATCTAATCACATGAGGTAAAAAGTCAGAGCTGGGGTTTTCCTCCCAGCAGTAGGATTTTTAGCATGGGCAGGTTTCAGAGGGTCTCTATCAGACAAGTTAATGCATCAAAGGGCATTTGGAGAGATGCTGTCCTCCCCTTGCCCATACATCTGCAGAAATGGGCCTTATTGAAACCATTAGCATAAAAACTGCATGCTTTATAAGGTTGACTTCTTTGACTCCCTCTTCTATCATCCTCTTGCTGGTTCTCTAGGCTATAATCATCCCAACCTTCTAGGTGTCCCTTGCACACTTGAAATATTTTTGCACCTCTGGGTCCCTGTCTTTGCCCTTCAATTTACCTAAAATTCTTCCCCAAGATCCTTGCAAGGCTGGCTCCTTCTTGTCATTCAGGTCTCAGGTCAAACGACCGCCCTCCCTCAGAGATGCCTGAGCACATGGCCATGGAAAAGGCAGTCCTCAATCCTGGGCAACCTCTGGTCCACTCCATAATAGTGTTTTTTGTTTGTTTGTTTTTATTTGGTTTGGTTATTTTTGTTATTGTTGTTTTTACAACATTAATATTTCTAAAAGACATACGTGATATATGTGTTAGATGTTCACTGTTTGTCTCTCTTCATTAGATTGTTAGCCTCCTAAAGGCAGAATCCTATCAGCCCTTGCACTGATACATTTTCAGCAACCAAACAGTGCTTGGTGCAGATTTTGCACTCTATTAAATGAGTGCATGAATAAAGAAATAAAGGTTTTCAAGTGATTCATTCATAAGCCAAGTTCTGCCATCTCTAGCTGGCCTTTCAGTTACTTCTTGAGGGAAGCCTCAAGTTCAAGTTCTTTGGAAGGATATTGAAAATGCTCCATGATATAGTGGGTGATTTTGAAACTTAAGCTGCATAAAAGCCACTGAGATGCTGGTTTAAGATGTGAGTTTCAGCCCCAAAGATGCTTTTTCAGTACACTGGAGTGGGACTCTGGACTGTGCTAGAGATCCCAGTGCAACCAGCAGACTTCTTTTGAGAATGCAGTTTTAGAATTTAACCCCAGCACCCATCACACACTTACAGACCTTACTGCAGCAACTCTGACCTCCTTCTGTTCTTCTGATTTGAATGAATGCATGGATGGATGGATGGATGGATGGATGGATGGATGGATGGATGGATGGATCAATAGATGGATGGATTGCAACTCTTTTTATTATATTATTATTATTATTATACTTTAAGTTCCGGGATACATGTGCAGGTTTGTTACATAGGTATACATGTTCCATGGTGGTTTGCTGCACCCATCAACCTGTCATCTACATTAGGTATTTCTCCTAATGCTATCCCTCCCCTAAACCCCCACCCCCTAAAAGGCCCCAGTGTGTGATGTTCTCCCCACTGTGTCCATGTGTTCTCATTGTTCAACTCCCACTTATGAGTGAGAACATGTGGTGTTTGGTTTTCTGCTCTTGAGTTAGTTTGCTGAGAATGATGGTTTCCAGCTTCATCCATGTCCCTGCAAAGGACATGAACTCATCCTTTTTCATGGCTGCATATTATTCCATGGTGTATATGTGTCACATTTTCTTTATCTAGTCTATCATTGATGAGCATTTGGGTTGGTTCCAAGTCTTTGCTATTGTGAATAGTGCTGCAATAAACATACGTCTGCATGTGTCTTTATAGTAGAATGGTTTATAATGTTTTGGGTATATACCCAGTATTGGGATTATTGGGTCAAATGGTATTTTTGGTTCTAGATCCTTGAGGAATTGCCACACTGTCTTCCACAATGGTTGAACTCATTTACACTCCCACCAACAGTGTAAAAGCGTTCCCATTTCTCCACATCCTCTCCAGCATCTTTCGTTTCCTGACTTTTTAATGATTGCCATTCTGACTGGCATGAGATGGTATCTCATTGTGGTTTTGATTTGCATTTCTCTAATGCAAGGATTGTAACTCTTACAGAACAATCAACCCAAAAGGAAAGCAACAGATCATTATGCTGTTTCAAGGCAGAAACTGCAGGAGAAACTGACACTGAAAAGATATTTTGAATGTCTGATTCAGGGAAAAATCAGAAGGCTTGATGGCTTAAAAACAGTATACATGTTTTTGCTTTTCTTTCTACACAACACAAAGGGGGCTGAATTCATATGGATGCTTTCAGGGCTCCCAAAATTGGGATTCAGTTCTGGATAACTAGAATTGAAGTGTGATCTAAACAGTTATATTTTGGCAAAAGTCTTTCAGCAAGCATGTAATAATTAGTACAAGCATCTTGTATGTTTTAGATACTTTCTACACATTAATTCCCCAAATAGCCCCAGGTGTTTATGTGTGCATTTTACAAGTGTAAAAGAAAATGGAGGTTGGGAAAGGATAAGAAACTTGTCCAAGTCTACTTGGCTCCAAAGCTTGTGCTCCTTTGACTCTGTCCCTTCTCAGACTAAAGGTGAGTACTCAAGGGCCAAGCAGGACCTGGAGGCTGAAGGCAGACTAGAACTCAGAAAGTAGAGAGGGATGAAGTCTGTTGTCTGCAGAGTAGAGTGGTAGGAGGCCCCAGGGGCAGCCCAGAGGACAAGGTCAGCAGGCCCAGCATTGGCTGGAAAGATACGCAAGCGGGGAGGAGGACATCATTCATTCCTTTACCTACTTATTCATTTTCCTACACTCAACCCTTCAGTCAGTCATTTACACACAGTTATTTGCTTCCTCGCCTTGTCAAGTATTTCTGGAGGTTCCAATGTTTGCCAGGAGCCATGATAGGAACTTTACTGACTCATCTGATTTAATCTTTACAACTGCATTGGGATATTAGGAGTATTATTCTCCCATTTTAGAGATGAAGAAACTAAGATACAGACCACCCACCTAACTTGTAGGCATCATGACTCATTCCATCTACTTTATTTTTTAACAAGCATTTATAATATGCTTATTATGTAGCATGTACTTTTTAAGCACTTTATGCACATTCCCCATAGTACCTAACACAGAGCCTGGCACTTGGTATATGCTTCATAAATATCTGTTAATATTTGAATGAATGAATGAGTGAATCAATCAATCAATCAGTTAATAGAGGTACTACATCAGCTTTACAGAAAATGAGTGCTAATATAATTCTGAGGTAATATTGTGTCTGGAATTGGTGGATTCTTGGTCTCGCTGACTTCAAGAATGAAGTTGCGGACTCTCGCAGTGAGTGTTACAGTTCTTAAAGATGGTAGTCTGGAGTGTGTTCCTTCAGATGTTCAGATGTGTTCGCAGTTTCTTCCTTCTGGTGGGTTCGTGGTCTCGCTGACTTCAGGAGTGAAGCTGCAAACTTTCGAACCCACCAGAAGGAAGAAACTGCAGACACATCTGAATATCTGAAGGAACAAACTCCGGACTACCATCTTTAAGAAGTTTAACACTCACCGCAAGAGTCTGCAGCTTCATTCTTGAAGTCAGTGATACCAAGAACCCACCAATTCCGGACACATTTTGGCAACCACGAAGGGACTATTGCCTATTGCCAAGCGGTGAGACTACTGCCAAGTGGTGAGGCCATCACCTGTTGCCGAGTGGTGAGACTGTCGCCTATCACCAAGCAGTGAGTATCATTGGACCCCTTTTGCCTGCTGTTCTGTCCTATTTTTCCTTAGAATTTGGGGGCTAAATACCAGGCACCTGTCGGCCAGTTAAAAGTGACTAGCGCTGCCACTGGACTAAAGACACGGGTGTCAGGCTTTCTGGAAAAGGACTCTCTAACAACCCCTGACTCTTCGGAGTTGGGAGCCTTGGTTTGCCTAGAACCAGTTTCCACTTTCCTGTACTTCTGGGATGAGCTGAGGGTCGACAGAGAGGAAAGTCATGCAGCTCCAGGGTCCCAACAACAGGTTGCTTGACCCTGCGGCCATGAGTGGAACTCTCAAAGGCATGTCACCCAAGCAAGACTCGTCCATCTATCCTATCTATCCTGACCCTTGCCCCCGGGCCCTAATGCCTGCAAGACAAACTTCCTCTCACCTCTCTTCTTTGAGGCTACTCCCGCTTCTAAAAATCACTCCCTATCTCTGGTGCTTTTCTAGTTTCTCCTGTAAGAACGATTTCTAGTATAAACTCCAGGACTCTGTTACCTTCTCTGGCACCCAGGCTCACCAATCAGAAAGACACAATTTTTGCCCAAAGCCCCATTGTAGTGGGGACTATCTGAAATTTTAGGATCCTCCTCAGACAAGCAGGCCTAACAAAAGCTATTCCTGAAGCTAGGATATGGTGGCCTTAGCAACTGTATCCTTCCTGTTCATATAAGTGAGGACAAAAGGTGTCACTCTTCCAACCCTGGAGGTCCCTTCCCTCCCTCAGGGTAGGGTCCTCCACTTCATTTTTGGGGCATAACATCTTTATAGGACAGGGGTAAGGTGCCAATACTAACAGGAGAATGCTTAGGACTCTAACAGGTTTTCAAGAATGTATCGGTAAGGGCCACTAAATCTGATTTTTCTCGGTCCTCATTGTGGTCTAGGAGGACAGGCAAGGGTGCAGGTTTTCGAGAAAGCATTGGTAAGGGCCACTAAATACAACATTCCTCGGTCCTCTTTGTGGTCTAAGAGGAAAACTAGTGTTTCTGCTGCTGCGTTGGTGAGCACAATTATTCTGATCAGCAGGGTCCAGGAACCATTGCGGGTTCTTGGGCAGGGGTTGTTTCTGCTGCTGCGTCAGTGAGTGCAACTACTCCAATCACCAGGGTCCAGGGACCATTGCAGGTTCTTGGGCAGAGGGAGATACAAAACAAACCAAAACCACAAGCGGTTTTGTCTTTCAGGTGGGACACAGGCATCAACAGGCTCACCCTGGAAGTGCATCCTAAGCCACTGGGACTAATTTGACCCGCAAACCCTGAACAAGAGGCAGCTCATTTTTTTCTGCACTATGACTTGGCCCCAATATTCTCTCCCAGATGGGAAAAAATGGTCACCTAAGGGAATTACAAATTATAATACTATCCTGCAGCTTGACCTCTTCTGTAAGAGGGAAGGCAAATGGAGTGAAATATCTTATGTCCAAGCTTTCTTTTCATTGAAGGAGAATACACAACTATGCAAAGCTTACAATTTACATCCCACAGGAAGACCTCTCAGCTTACCCCCACATCCTAGCCTCCCTATAGCTCCCCTTCCTATTAATGATAAGCCTCCTTTAATCTCCTCTGCCCAGAAGGAAATAAGCAAAGAAATCTCCAAAGGACCACAAAACCTCCCAGGCCATTGGTTGTGTCCCCTTCAAGCTGTAAGGGGAGGAGAATTTGACCCAACCCGGATACATGTCCCCTTCTCCCTCTCTGATTTAAAGCAGATCAAGGCAGACCTTGAGAAGTTTTCAGATGATCCTGATGGGTACATAGATGTCCTACAGGGTCTAGGGCAAAACTTTGACCTCACTTGGAGAGATGTCATGCTACTGTTAGATCAAACCCTGGCCTTTAATGAAAAGAATGAGTCTTCAGCTGCAGCCTGAGAGTTTGGAGATACCTGGTATCTTAGTCAAGTAAATGATAGAATGACAGCCGAAGAAAGGGATACAGTCCCTACCGGTCAGCCAGCCATCCCCAGTATGGATCCCCACTGGGACCTTGACTCAGATCATGGAGACTGGAGTTGTAAACATCTGTTGACCTGTGTTCTAGAAGGACTAAGGAGAATTAGGAAAAAAACCATGAATTATTCAATGATGTCCACCATAACTCAGGGAAAGGAAGAAAATCCTTCTGCCTGCCTTGAGTGGCTATGGGAGGCCTTAAAAAAATATGCTCCCTGTCCCCCGAATCATTCAAGGGTCAATTGATTCTAAAAGATAAGTTTATTACGCAATCAGTCACAGATAGCAGGAGAAAACTCCAAAAGCAAGCCCTAGGCCCTGAACAAAATCTGGAGGTGTTATTAAACCTGGCAACCTCAGTGTTCTATAATAGGGACCAAGAGGAACAGGCCCAAAAGGAAAAAGCAAGATCAGAGAAAGACCACAGTCTTAGTCATGGCCCTCAGACAAACAAACCTAGGTGGTTCAGAGAGGACAGAAAATGGAGCAGGCCAATCACATAGTAGGGCTTGTTATCAGTGTGGTTTACTAGGACACTTTTAAAAAGATTGTCCAATGAGAAACAAGCTGCCCCCTCATCCATGTCCACTATGCCGAGGCAATTACTGGAAGGTGCACTGCCCCAGAGAATGAAGGTTCTCTGGGTCAGAAGCCCCCAATGACATGATCCAACAACAGGACTGAGGGTGCCCAGGGAAAGCACCAGCTCATGTCATCACCCTCACTGAGCCCAGGGTACCTTTAACCATTGAGGGCCAGAAAATTGACTTCCTCCTGGACACTGGCGTGACCTTCTCAGTGTTAATCTCCTGTCCTGGACGACTGTCCTCAAGGTCTGGTGGCATCCGAGGAATCCTGGGACAGCCTGTAACCAGGTATTTCTCCCACCTCCTTAGTTGTAATTTGGAGACTTTCCTCTTTTCACATGCCTTTCTTGTTATGCCTGAAAGTCTCATACCCTTATTAGGGAGGGATATATTTGCCAGGGCTGGAGCTACTATCTACATGAATATGCGGAACAAGTTATCCATTTGTTGTCCCCTACTTCAGGAGGGAAACAACCCTAAAGTCTGGGAATTGGAAGGACAATTTGGAAAGGCAAAAAATGCCTGCCCAGTCCAAATCAGGCTCAAAGACCCCACCACTTTTCCTTAACAAAGGCAATATCCCTTAGGGCTGAAACTCATAAAGGATTACAGGATATTGTTAAATATTTAAAAGCTCAAGGCTTAGTAAGGAAATGCAGCAGTCCCTGAAACACCCCAATTCTAGGAGTAGAAAAACCAAACGGTCAGTGGAGACTAGTGCAAGATCTTAGACTCATCAATGAAGCAGTAATTCCTTTATATCCAGTTGTACCCAACCCCTATACCCTGATCTCTCAAATACCAGAGAAAGCAGAATGGTTCATGGTTCTGGAGCTCAAGGATACCTTTTTCTAGTATTCCCCTGCACTCTGATTCCCAGTTTCTCTTTGCCTTTGAGGATCCCACAGACCACATGTCCCAACTTACGTGGATGGTCTTGCCCCAAGGGTTTAGGGATAGTCCTCATCTGTTTGGTCAGGCACTGGCCCAAGATCTAGGCCACTTCTCAAGTCCAGGCACTCTGGTCCTTCAGTATGTGGATGATTTATTTTTGGCTCCCAATTCGGAAGTCTCATACCAGCAGGCTACCCTAGATCTCCTGAACTTTCTAGCTAATCAAGGGTACAAGGTGTCTAGGTCGAAGGCCTAGCTTTGCCTACAGCAGGTCAAATATCTAGGCCTAATCTTAGCCAGAGGGACCAGGGCCCTCAGCAAGGAACGAATACAGCCTATACTGGCTTATCCTCGCCCTAAGACATTAAAATAGTTGCAGGGATTCCTTGGAACCACCAGCTTCTGCCGACTATGGATCCCTGGATACAGCGAGATAGCCAGGCCCCTCTATACTCTAATCTAGGAAACCCAGAGAGCAAATACTCATCTAGTAGAATGGGAACCAGAGGCAGAAACAGTCTTCAAAACCTTAAAGCAGGCCCTAGTACAAGCTCCAGCTTTAAGCCTGCCTAAGGACAAAACTTCTCTTTATACGTCACAGAGAGAGCAGGGATAGCTCTTGGAGTCCTTACTCAGACTCATGGGACAACCCTACAACCAGTGGCATACCTAAGTAAGGAAACTGATGTAGTAGCAAAAGACTGGCCTCACTGTTTATGGGTAGTTGCAGCAGTGCCTGTCTTAGTGTCAGAGGCTATCAAAATAATACAAGGAAAGCATCTCACTGTCTGGACTACTCATCATGTAAACGGTATACTAGGTGCCAAAGGAAATTTATGGCTATCAGACAACCGTCTACTTAGATACCAGGCACTACTCCTTGAGGGACTGGTGCTTCAAATACACATGTGTGTGGCCCTCAACCCTGCCACTTTTCTCCCAGAGGATGGGGAACCAATCGAGCATGACTGCCAACAAATTATAGTCCAGACTTATGCCACCCAAGATGATCTTTTAGAGGGTCCCCTTAGCTAATCCTGACCTTAACCTATATACCGATGGAAGTTCATTTGTGGAGAATGGGATACGAAGGGCAGGTTATGCCATAGTTAGTGATGTAACCATACTTGAAGGTAAGCCTCTTCCCCCAGGGACCAGTGCCCAGTTAGCAGAACTAGGGGCACTTACCTGAGCCTTAGAACTGGGAAAGGAAAAAGAATAAATGTGTATACAGACAGCAAGTATGCTTATCTAATCCTACATGCCCATGCTGTAATATGGAAAGAAAGAGAGTTCCTAACCTCTGGGGGAACCTCAATTAAATACCACAAGGAAATTATGGAGTTATTGCACAGTGCAAAAACCCAAGGAGGTGGCAGTCTTACACTGCCAAAGCCATCAAAATGGGAAGGAGAAGGGAGAACAGCAGCATAAGTGGCTGATAGAGGCAGGGAAAGACTAGCAAAGAGAAGGAGACAGAGGAAGAGACAGAGAGACAGAAAGTCAAAGAAGGAATGAGCGGAAGAGACAAAGAGGGAGTCAGAGAGAAAGAGAGAGACAAAGGAGATGTCAAAGAGAATGAAAGAGAGAGGAAGAAACAAGAGAGACAAAGAAAAGGAGATGGAGAAAGAGACAGAGAGACAGTCAAAGAAGGAAAGACAGAAAGAGAGTCAGAAAGAGAGAGACAAAGAAGAAGTCAAACAGAAGGACAGAGAAATGGAAGTAGTAAAGAAAAATCAGGGTACCCTATTCCTTTAAAAGCCACCAGGGTAAACTTCTAAATGTCTACCCAGCCAAGGCATATTCTTTTTATGTGGAACATCAACCTATATCTGCCTTCCCACTAACTGGACAGGCGCCTGTGCCTTGGTCTTTCTATGTCCCAACATTAATATTGCCCCAGGAAATCAGACCCTATCAGTACCCCTCAAAGCTCAAGTCTGTCAGCACAGAGCCATGCAACTGATACCCCTACTTTCAGGGTTAGGAATGGCTACTGCTACAGGAACCAGAATAGCCAGTTTATCTACTTCATTATCCTACTACCACACACTCTCGAAGGATTTCTCAGACAGTTTGCAAGAAATAACAAGAATGGTTGAACTAGTTTACAATCCCACCAACAGTGTAAAAGTGTTCCTATTTCTCCACATCCTCTCCAGCACCTGTTGTTTCCTGACTTTCTAATGATCGCCATTCTAACTGGTGTGAGATGGTATCTCATTGTGGTTTTGATTTGCATTTCTCTGATGGCCAGTGATGATGAGCATTTTTTCATGTGTCTGTTGGCTGTATGAATGTCTTCTTTTGAGAAATGTCTGTTCATATCCTTTGCCCACTTTTTAATGGGGTTGTTTGTTTTTTTCTTGTAAATTTGTTTGAGTTCTTTGTAGGTTCTGGATATTAGCCCTTTATCAGATGAGTAGATTGCAAAAATTTTCTCCCATTCTGTAGGTTGCCTGTTCACTCTGATGGTAGTTTCTTTTGCTGTGCAGAAGCTCTTTACTTTAATTAGATCCCATTTGTCAATTTTGGCTTTTGCTGCCATTGCTTTTGGTGTTTTAGACATGAAGTCTTTGCCCATGCCTATGTCCTGAATGGTACTACCTAGGTTTTCCTCTAGGATTTTTATGGTATTAGGTCTAACATTTAAGTCTCTAATCCATCTTGAATTAATTTTCATATAAGGAGTAAGGAAAGGATCCAGTTTCAGCTTTCTACTTATGGCTAGCCAATTTTCCCAGCACCATTTATTAAATAGGGAATCCTTTCCCCATTTCTTGTTTCTCTCAGGTTTGTCAAAGATCAGATGGCTGTAGATGTGTGGTATTATTTCTGAGGACTCTGTTCTGTTCCATTGGTCTATATCTCTGTTTTGGTACCAGTACCATGCTGTTTTGGTTACTGTAGCCTTGTAGTATAGTTTGAAGTCAGGTAGCGTGATGCCTCCAGCTTTGTTCTTTTGACTTAGGATTGTCTTGGAGATGCGGGCTCTTTTTTGGTTCCATATGAACTTTAAAGCAGTTTTTTCCAATTCTGTGAAGAAGCTCATTGGTAGCTTGATGGGGATGGCATTGAATCTATAAATTACCTTGGGCAGTATGGCCATTTTCACGATATTGATTCTTCCTATCCATGATCATGGTATGTTCTTCCATTTGTTTGTGTCCTCTTTTATTTCACTGAGCAGTGGTTTGTAGTTCTCCTTGAAGAGGTCCTTTACATCCCTTGGAAGTTGGATTCCTAGGTATTTTATTCTCTTTGAAGCAATTGTGAATGGAAGTTCATTCCTGATTTGGCTCTCTGTTTGTCTGTTACTGGTGTATAAGAATGCTTGTGATTTTTGCACATTAATTTTGTATCCTGAGACTTTGCTGAAGTTGCTTATCAGCTTAAGGAGATTTTGGGCTGAGACAATGGGGTTTTCTAAATATACAATCATGTCATCTGCAAACAGAGATGTACCATATGACCCAGCCATCCCATTACTGGGTATATACCCAAAGGATTATAAATTATGCTGCTATAAAGACACAGGCACACGTATGTTTATTGCAGCACTATTCACAATAGCAAAGACTTGGAATCAACCCAAATGTCCATCAGTGACAGATTGGATTAAGAAAATGTGGCACATATACACCATGGAATACTATGCAGCCATAAAAAAGGATGAGTTTGTGTCCTTTGTAGGGACATGGATGCAGCTGGAAACCATCATTCTTAGCAAACTATCACAAAAACAGAAAACCAAACACCGCATGTTCTCACTCATAGGTGGGAACTGAACAATGAGATCACTTGGACTCGGGGAGGGGAACATCACACACCGGGGCCTATCACGGGGAGGGGGGAGGGGGGAGGGATTGCATTGGGAGTTATACCTGATGTAAATGACGAGTTGATGGGTGCAGCACACCAACATGGCACAAGTATACATATGTAACAAACCTGCACGTTGTGCACATGTACCCTACAACTTAAAGTATAATAATAATAAATAAATTAAAAAAAAAAAAAGAAAGAAATAACAAAATCTATCCTTACTCTACAATCCCAAACAGACTCTTTAGCAGCAGTGACTCTCCAAAACCACTGAGGCCTAGACCTCCTCACTGCTGAGAAAGGAAGACTCTGCACCTTCTTAGGAGAAGAGTGTTGTTTTTACACTAACCAGTCAGGGATAGTGTGAGATGCCATCCAGCGTTTACAGGAAAAGGCTTCTGAAATCAGACAACGCCTTTCAAACTCTTATACCAACTTCTAGAGTTGGACAACATGGCTTCTCCCCTTTCTAGGTCCTGTGGCAGCCATCTTGCTGTTACTCACCTTTGGGCCCTGTATTTTTAACCTTCTTGTCAAATTTGTTTCCTCTAGAATCGAGGCCATCAACCTACAGATGGTCTTACAAATGGAACCCCAAATGAGCTTAACTAACAACTTCCACCAAGGAACCCTGGACCAACCTGCTGGCACTTTCACTGGCCTAGAGAGCTCTCCTCTGGAGGACACTACAACTGCAGGGCCCTTTCTTTGCCCCATCCAGCAGGAAGTAGCTAGAGTGGTAATCGGCCAAATTCCCAACAGCAGTTGTGGTGTCCTGTTTAGAGGGGGGATTGAGAGGTGACAACATGTTGACAGCCCTCGCTCACTCTCAGTGCCTCTTTGACCTCGGCATCCACTCTGGCCACGCTTAAGGAGCCCTTCATACTGCCACTGCACTGTGGGAGCCCCTCTCTGGGCTGGCCGAGGCTGGAGCCAGCTTGCTCTGATTGTGGGGAGGTGTGGAAGGAGAGGCATAGGTGGGAACCAGGGCTGTGTGCAGCACTCGCGGGTCAGCGCAAGTTCCAGGTGGGCATGGGCTCGGTGGGTCCCGCACTCAGAGCAGCCAGCTGATGCCACTGGGCCCGGGCAGTGAGGGGCTTAGCACTCGGGCCAGCAGCTGCAGAGGGTGCATCAGGTCCCCCAGCAGTGCCGGCCCACCGGCACTGTGATCAAATTCTCACTGGGCCTCAGCTGCCTCCCCGCGGGGCAGGGCTCAGGACCTGCAGCCCACCATGCCCAAGCCTCCCTCCCACCCCTCCCCCGCCACAGGCTCCTGCGTGGCCTAAGCCTCCCCAACAAGCACCGCTCCCTGTGCTGCGGTGCCCAGTCCCATCGTCCACCCAAGGGCTGAGGAGTGCGGGTGCACGGCGCAGGACTAGCAGGAAGCTCCGCCTGTGGCCCTGGTGCAGGAGCCACTGGGTGAAGCCAGCTGGGCTCCTGGGTCTAGTGGGGACTTGGAGAACATTTATGTCTAGCCAAGGGATTGTAAATACACCAATCAGCACTGTGTGTCTAGCTCAAGGTTTGTAAATGCACCAATCAGTGCTCTGTGTCTAGCTAATCTAGTGGGGACTTGGAGAACTTCTATGTCTAGCTAGAAGATTGTAAACACACCAATCAGCGCTGTCGAAATGGTCCAATCAGTTCTCTGTAAAATGGACCAATCAGCTCTCTGTAAAATGGACCAATCAGCAGGATGTGGGTGGGGCCAAATAAGGGAATAAAAGCAGGCTTCCAGAGCCAGCAGCAGCAACCCCCTCAGGTCACCTTCGACATTGTGGAAGCTTTGTTCTTTTGCTCTTTAAAATAAATCTTGCTGCTGCTCACTCTTTGGGTCACACCACTTTTATGAGCTTTAACACTCACCGCAAAGGTCTGCAGCTTCACTCCTGAAGTCAGTGAGACCACAAACCCACCAGAAGGAAGAAACTGTGGACACATGTGAACATCTGAAGGAACAAATTGCGGACTACCATCTTTAAGAACTGTAACACTCACCGCGAGGGTCTGCAGCTTCATTCTTGAAGTCAGCGAGACCAAGAACCCACCAATTCCAGACACAGTATGAGTCTTCAGCCATTCAACATGCATTTATTATATATTTTTAAAATATGTATTTATTATACATATAATTATGTATGTATGTGTTGTATATTACCACATACACTGTGCAGAGTACTGGTGAGATGGCACAGGGATAAAATACTCTAACCTTGCCTTCTGGGTGAGCTGGTCTCCAGTCCAGCAGGGGGACAGAGAGAAAGGCTGATACATGAAAGAAGCAGAGACTTGGGCAGCCTATGAAAAGGGGATTCATGCACTCAAGAGAAAAAAACCATGACCAGGTGACACCACCTGCTTAGGAGTCCAATTCCTGGAACTTGGATGAGGGTCAGAGCAGGAGCCCCAGGCGCCCAGGGTAGGACACCTTATGCTCTAAAGTGGGCATTCTAGAACCCCTAGGGTCAGGGTTGAGCCAAGCCAGGGCTGAGGGTGAGGTTAAGAAATTCCAGCTGTGGGGAGCAGAAAGTTTTTGGGACATTACATCAGGCCAGGTGAGGCATGTTTTGCTTCCTGAAGGTACAAGTTGTGGGTGTTTGGTATCTGCATGTGTATGTGCAGGAGAGTGAGGAGGCCAGTGGATACTTGTACATGAGTGTGTTTATGTTTTAGACCATGTCTCTGTGGGTACCTACATCTACTGGTCTCTCTGTCCCTGAATCTGAGATTGAAACCTGGGCTAGTACAAGTGTATTGTCTGGTTAGGGGAGAGGGTGCTGAGGAATGAAGAGAAGGGAGAAAAAGCTAACAGAGTCAAACATTTAAATTAAATACTCAAGGACCACAATCTCTGCATCTTTTCCAGAGGGGGGCTTCTGTGCATGGCATTTTACACATAGAGAGAAAAGTTCATTTCCCCAATTTCCTGAGAGACACACATCCACACTTCCCAAAAGCAGATTCTATCAACATGCAGTGCATGAGAGACTCCTTTTAGATTGTCGGTGGTTTTTTTTTTTTTTTTTTTTTTTTTTTTTTTTTTTTTTTTTTTTTGAGACGGAGTCTTGCTCTGTAGCCCGGGCTGGAGTGCAGTGGCCGAATCTCAGCTCACTGCAAGCTCCGCCTTCCGGGTTTACGCCATTCTCCTGCCTCAGCCTTCCGAGAAGCTGGGACTACAGGCGTCCGCCACCTCGCCCGGCTAGTTTTTTGTATTTTTAGTAGAGACGGGGTTTCACCGTGTTAGCCAGGATGGTCTCGATATCCTGACCTCGTGATCCGTCCGTCTCGGCCTCCCAAAGTGCTGGGATTACAGGCTTGAGCCACCGCGCCCGGCCTGTCGGTGGTTTTTAAAAAGGTATTTAAGACAGGGTTATACGCACTCTCCAAATGGTTTTCTAAGGAGTAACCCCCCACAATTCTGGCCATTCTCTCTCTCTGTCTCTATGTGTGTTTCAATTTAAAATACAGATACATTTTTTCTTAAAAGCATAAGAACATAGTGATATGAGCACTAGAAGAAAGAGAAAAGGGCTCTGAACCCACAGCCCAGCTTCCCAAGGCTCCTCCTCTGTCTATGGGTTTCCAACTATGTTCCTCCTCTCCTCCCCTCCTCACACAGAACGCTCCCACTGGAAGCTGTTGATGCATTCTCTGGTTTTGGTGTGCCCTTCAGAGGACATTTTTAAAGGAAAGAAAGAAGGAAATGCTTCTTATATAGACAAGCAGGCAGTTACGGATACGGAAAGAGGACTCATCCACATCTCCAAGCTGAGCTTCATCCTTGACAAGCAAACCTCTGGACATGCAACACCTCAGGTTAGCATCCAGCAAAGGCTTCTCTGGTCTGAATCACCAGGACCAGACTGGGCCTGCCCAATCCCCACTCCCACCAACCTCTAGGCTCCTTCTCCCAGGGTTGGCAACTGGCTGGCCACTTTCCAGTTCCTCCAAAGCACTGGGCACTTTCCAGCCTCAGGACCTCCTGCACACAGCTGACTCCTTCCATGCTCCACACCACCCCTTCCTTAGTCAATTTCTACTTGTCCTCCACAGCTCACTAAGATGGGTGGTCCGCTGAGGAAATCTTCCCTGGCCTCCCTGTACATGCACCTGCACACACACACCTGCACCACACACCCTCGGCCAGATCCACCTGTTACAAATGATCACTGCATTCTGCACTTCACCTCCATTGCACCCATCACAATTTGTAATTGATTAGCTGTGCAATCTGGTTTTTAATAACTGTCTTTCCCCACTGATGAAAGCTCCCTGAGGCCCAGGGCCATGCCAGTGTCTGTATATGCTTATAATTGGCTTTTCATTTAGCAGGCGTACAGTCAGTACATTTTTGTTGAATGAGGCATAAATGATCCTCAGTTTCCTCATCTCTAAAGTTGAGACGATAATAAAAAGCCTGTGCATATTAAATGAGGTAACAGAAGTGATACTGCCTGATCGATAAAAAGGTTTTGTTTTTGTTTATTTGGGTTATTTGTCCCCTGAAAAAAGAAGCTGATAAATAAAATTAGGTGTCTCTTAGAATGGTAAGCTTTTTGTCACTGGGGGCCTTCTAGCAAAAGAAGGTTGAAAATTTTGCAGGGATATTGTAGAAAGAGTGATCAGTGAATCACAGTGGGAAATTCTCCATTTTGGCTTCACATTAGAATCAACTGAATATTTTTTAAAAATAACCGATGGCCCCAGAGATTCTGATTTAATTTGTGGGATCCAAGCACCCCAGGTGTGAAGAAAGCACCCCAGGTATTTCTAACGTGACCATGGCCATGAAACACTGGTTTAAAATAGATAATCTTTACATTTTCTTCTAGCCAGGAGATGTCACTCCAGGAAAACAAAGACTATTTGTTTCTTCTGTGAGCAAGGGGTTGGGGGGAAAGTGGAAGGTGGAAGAGAGCCCTTTAGCATAGTCATTTTTAAAATTTTAAATAAAAATGTACAAATGTGTAACTATAGAGCCAGTCACATAACAAGTTAAAGAGCAGTGGTTGTGGAGTCTCTGATCCTCTGTACTGAAGAACTGAAGAGCATTTCCACCTATGCAATTTGGGGTAAGTCACTTTGTCCCACTAAACCCATTTGCCCAATTTAAAATGGAGATAATGTTACCCTTATTGTAGAGTTTCTGGGATAATTCAATAAAATAAGACATAAAAAGCAGTGCAGCAAGTGCTAGCAGAAGGTAAGTCCTCTTTGGTAAGAATTTGCTATATATATACGTGTATACACATTTATACACATATATACATATATATACAGACACATATATATTATCAATGTGAATACATTTTGCAAACTTAGTGCAGTTATAAGGCATTATCATTGTGATCATTGGCCAGCCCAGGTGGAAAGCTATAAGATTGAATTTTTTTTTTTTTTTTTTTTTTTTTTACCCCAGGGACATTCTTAGAGAGCTGTGGTTTTCCCTAGTGTACTGTTGTTGATGGGTCTTTTAGAAATACACATACATACTCACACATACAGATGTGTACACACACATACACACATGCACATCCATATACGCATATCTCTTTTCTTTTTCCTCCAAGTCCCCACTGAAATACAGCTTGCCTGAGAAAATATGAATCAGAATTTATTGTGTTGTGCTGCTTTCCCTCTGGAGTAGTAGGGTCAAATATATATTGCTAGAACTGATCTGCCCACTCGTTGCTCACAGGGTCCTTACAGAACGAACACCTGACCCTAAACAATGGGGAAAAGATTCAAAGAGCTGTATTGAAAGAAATCGAATGTTAAAAGATCCTTGGTATCAGCTTGTAAAACGGTAACAGTTCCTGAGCAGGCCCGTCTGAAAGAACAGTCACTGGCACATGCTTGCAAGCAAATCACGTCAGACTTCATTACACTGCCACAGCCTCTGCGGCAGAAAACATCCCCAGGACATGGTGGCCTGGAAGCCTGCACACCAGGTGAGTGCTAGCTGTGCCCCTCACTGACTCTGTGAACACCAGGAAGTCCCTTAACTTCTCTGAACCTCTCACTTTATCTGTGCAATGGGGGCAATGCTATTTGCTCTGGTGACTTAACAGAGTTCCCCAAAGGTCACTGGCATAGTGTGCAGGCAGGTGCTTTGCGCCCCTGGGGAGCTATGCAAATGCAACAAAGCATTATCAGCTCTCTGCCAACGATGGCCAGGTCCACCATTGGAGACTGCACCTCTCCAGGTCTTACGGCGTCTTCAGCTCTAATGGGACTCTGAACATTATTTTTGGGTCATGAAAATGTCCCTGTTCTGTAGGTCTGGCAGGTTCCATAGTCCTATAATTCAGATATCTAAATGTTCCTAAGTTTTAAAATTGCCCAGCTGGCAGAATACTGGCTGAATACACAGATAGAATGATAGAAATGAAGAAGCCATATCTGGAAACCATGTATTTAATCCATTAGAATATGCTTTAGGCAGAGGGCCAGGCAAATGGGCTAAAATGGTGATGAAAAGAGTTAGAGAGATGGGAGTTTATCATCCAATGGGCTTTTCAATACTTTCTGAAACTGCGGAACTTAACTTTAGGAAAGAGCAGTGGGTAATCACCTTTCTATCAATATATGCCACCAATGCCCACTGCAGATTCTGACAAGCCTTGGGCAAGAGGGTATGTGGGGTGGGTTGTGTATGTGTATGTACACATCCTGAAAAAAAATATCCCTGGGTAATTGCTGCATGTCTCTCTCCTCCCATCCTCTCATGGTTAAGAACTTGTGCTTAAAATCATGCCCTACAGATAGACGCTCATTGCACCAAGCCTGGGGCTTGTTTAACCTCCAATTCACTTCCTGGGCACCTAACAATCCATCGCTTTCTGCAGAACTGCCTTTCCGCATTATTTAGACCTGTAAGTTATGATAATAGTTATAAGACAAATTCCTTCGAGAAGCACAACATCTTACAATTTGTGAAGTTCCTTGCCATTTAACTGTCTTCTTTGATCCTCCTAACCTTCTCCCCATCTGATGAAGAAGAAGCCCAAGGTTCACAGAAGTGATGTGACTTGCCTAAGGTCACACAGCTAAGAAGAGGCAGAGCCTAATGCAGAGTCTAATGCAGGCCACCCAGATCTTTATCCAGACTGCTTTCCAGTTCTTTCATACAAGTAAAAAGGACTATTCATGTTATTGTTCAACTCCTTGTGTCCTTTAAATAATACCAGTTATTATGTGGTAGACTTCAGGCTAAGCATATTGTATAGAGTACAGTGTATTTCCCAAACAGCCCTTCAGGGTGGGTATTACCCCATTTTACAGCTGAGGACACTGAGGCCCAGAGCTGAAGGGACCAACATAAGGATGCATTCAGCTCAGGCATCCTCTCCTTGCAGATTCGTGCTCTGAGTCCCATGACAGGGCCAGGGGCCTCTTTGAGACCCCCCATTGCACTTATCCCATTTGTTGATAGCATGCATTCATACATGTCTTCTATCCACGAGATTGTGATCTCTCCAAAGGTAGGCAACGTCTTAATCCCAAGACCCACCAGCACCAGTCTCAGGGCTGGCACACTCTCCATGTGTGAATAAATATCATAGAGCACAGAGAATAATTATAGAACTGAGATTTTGAACACAAATCTCTGAATCCTGAATATCTTATTTGGTTCCATCAAAAGTGGCCCACAAACAGGCCAGGCATGTACTCAGTTTCTGTCCAGAGAAAATTCTCCTGTCTCTCAAGTGGTTCTAGCCATTTCTCTTAGCCAGGACCAAAGGTATAATTGAGTTCCCGATGAAAGAATGCCAGCCTTGTCCCCAAAGATCACAGTGCCTAGGTGAGACAAGAGCTAGCTAGGGTAAGCAACAAATTCTTCCTCTAGTCTCTGCTTAAAGAAGGTGACGTTCCAATTACAAATTCCCTGAGAAAATTGCTATTCAATTGCACAAAGCTGATTTTCAAGGCATTGACACCTTCTTGGCTTGCTTGCTTATTAGACACAGGAGTTGGGGAGGATGGAGGAGTATTTAAAAGCTGGTTTTCAGTCCAGTGAATCTGAAGACATTTTCTTTATTGGTCTGCAAGAGGAGTTGGGGGTGGGGGAGGCAGAACTAGATCTGATAAAGGAGATTAAATGGCCTTATACATCTGACAGCAAAGAACAGACCCCATGGGAATCCCCAATCCTGCTGGTGCTAATAAAGTGCACGATATTACTCTGGTAATACATTGTACAATATAAGGTATCCAGATGCTGCGGCCAGAGCCACGACCTACATCTTCCACAAACCAATTTTCTGCTGGGTTGGATGTGTGAAAAAGAATCCAAATACATATATTTTTCCCCTTGAAAGAAGAATTGCTTCCCTAGCTTTTTACCTTGGCCTATCTGCTCTTCCTACCTCCTGCGTTCTCAAAGTGGGAATGACTTCTAATCCACTCACAGGAGAAGCCGCTACCTCCCTCAACTGTGGGCTATTAAAGGACAATTGGGCTCCTTGCTGGATTTCTAGTGGCAGTGGGGTATGAGGCAACAAGTCTAGAATTTGCAATCAGACAAACCAGGTTCAAATCTTTATTCTTCCAATTATAGGGTGTTTGTCCTCGAGGAAGTTTCCCCTAGGTCGTCTGAGCCTAGGTTCCACATCCACCACACAGAAGTGCTAGGAGTGCTAAAGATAATTCATATTAAGTGTCTAGCACAAGAGCTTAAATGTAGCAGGTGTTTAATAAGCAGTAACAAGTAGTAGCAGTAGCAGCAACCTCAATGAGTAAAGTTTAAAGGCAACCTCACTAAAGGAACAGCACTTTTTTGGCAGGGAATTTAGGGGGTGAAAACAATGACGCTTATGGATAAGATGAACAGCAACAGTGCTTTATTTCTCCATTTCCAGTTATTGAGCATCTTCTCAGTAGACAGTAATATTGTAAGCATTGAGAAAATATAGACAACTATCAATCTCTTCCAAGATCTTGTAGACTAGTGGGGACACCAAGAAATGCCACAGAACATGTTCTGGGTCACAGTGTTCCCAACAATTTAACATTGTCATCTCATTTGACCCTCACAGGAACCTCAAAAAGAGGGCAAGACATGAATTGTTAATCTCCATTTAGTAGACTTTTTAAAACCTGAGGCTCAGAGAGATCATCTTGCTTGGCTAAATTTACAAGGGAGCTTGAGTCAGGATTTGGCCTAACTGCTCATCTCCAGCTCTTAATTGCACTGAGCCTGAACCACTCTGGGATACCTCTGGCTCTGCCAGCAACTGGAATTCTAGCTCTGGCCATCTTCAAGTCATGGTGTCTCCATCAACCACAGCTATTCTGTTTCATAATATGTTGGGGCTTTCCTCAGACCCAGCTCAGTGTGGCACAGAAGAGATGCTATACAAATATTGCTTGGCTGATGGTAATAAGAGTAAAAACAACAAATATGTAATATCTTTTGTAGCACACTTTTTAGTTTAAACAATGCTTTCTCATATTATGGCACTAGTTTTTTTTTTCAGCCCTTAAAGGTAGACATTACTATCCCATCTCCCAGATGATAAAAAAAAAAAAAAAGAAACTTCAGAGAGGTTCACTTTCTCAAAGCCACAAACTAAGGAAGGCACAAAAGCAGCTCTTGAGGTAGGTGTGTAGGAAGCCAAGTCTTGGGCTCTTCTTGCAACTTTGCATTCATTTGACCCATCAAAGGTATGACATGAATCTACAGAGTAGCTACAAATCTCTCAACAGAGCAGCTAGAATGCAATGGCACTGTTAAGAATACAGACAAAATATCATCCACCTCCTCAAAAGTAGCTGATATTTATTGTTTGATTTCTCAGTACAAGACGCTTTGCCAAATGCTTTCCATGAAGTCTTTTGTATAATCCTTAGGAGGTAGGTTCTATCATCATCCTTATTTTGCAGATGAGGAAGTTAACGTTTAGAGAGGTGAAATAGTTTCCTCTAAGCACAGAGCGATGGGTTTTGGATTTGAACCCAGGCAGTCTGACCCCACAGACCTTAATGATGTCATCCTTTGTTGAGTCGCTGGCACAGTCTGCCACCAATGTCTTCTGGAGGAACCAAGTGTTTATTGAGAATATTTATCGATTGCCATTAAGTACCAGGCATTGCTCTCAATCCTAGTTATATTGACTCATTTAACTCTCAAAAGCACTCTATAAGGCAGATATTATTGTCCCATTTTATAGAGGAGGAAACTGTGGCTCAGAGATGCTGACTGCCCAAGATAGTAGAGCTGGCTAAATGTAGAATTATTTTCAAACAGAAATATCTGGGAAAGGATTGCTCTTCCTTCAGCAACTTTGGAATCTCCTGGAAGAGATCTGAAATACACACAGAAGAAAGGTTCAAAGACGGAAATGGGAGGCAACAGAGCCAAAAGACCAACTCTAGGATTCCAACCACAGAGGCTGCCCAAGATCAGGGAGTGGAGAGGTTGCAAAAGGCTAGATTAGTCTGGAAAGGCTGAATGGAGGAAGCAAAACTAGAGTGGGCATTGAAGACTGGAGGAAATTTGGTTGAGCAAAGCATTCCAGGCAGACAAATAACATATTTAAAATTTAAGCAGAGTCTAGAAACAGATTCAACTAGCAAAGGGGAGCCTTGATAAAATGATGTGAAGTTTAGAAAGACCTGCTTACTAGGATTCAGGCTGTGTGTCCAGCACTCTCCTCAAGCCCCACACCCACAGCACTCTGATGTTTCTTTGTTTTTCCTCTAGCGTGTAGCTCATCAGGTGCCAAAGCTACAATAAGAAAGTCATGAAAGTTAGGGGAGAGACAATAAACAAAGAAGGAAAAGACACCATACATACCTCACATAAGGCCTCCAGGAAGTCAGGGAGAAGCAGGTCATGGAGGGAGAAGAGAGCTTTGATTCGCCCACAGTGCAAGCCGGTCTCAGCTCTTCCACTCACTGTTTCTCCCCCTTCTCTTCCCTCCCATCCTGGGTATTCTGCATGCAGCAGCAAATGTATAATGCTTGGATGGCTTGACAAAACAGTTTCTGAGATTTATTTCTGTTGGACAATTTTGCATTTCCCCCCCTCTGCTGACAACTCGGTTAACAGCAAGCTCTCTCTATGAGGCTGTAAATTTGGAGATCACATACCTGATGTAGACATCGTTGCTTTAAAAACAGACTAAGAAAGTGGACTCCCTGAGATGAGGGTAAGCCCACAGCCGAACTGGTTTCAGAAGGCTCGGTCCATTACCTGGGAGTCAGTGATAGCACAGAGCTTGGTATCTGAGATGGAAAAGACCACTTGGGATAAGAGATGGGGCAGTAGCCCTGTGCAGTACAGTCAGTTCAAGGCAAGGGTGCACAACCTGGAGATAGTTCCAGTAAGTCAAACAAGAAATCTAGTTGGATGAGACCCAACAGTGGTCTTCGATTGTTTTTAAAACCGAATACTGATAAGCCATTAGGCAGCAGATGTCAGGTAATAAATGTGGAAAATATTTTATCAAGCATGAATTTCTATATTCACATAAAGAATTGTAATTGTTTTTTGGCGGTGTGGGGGAGCAGGGTAATCTTGCTTTTCTACTACTATTTAAGAAATTTAGTTACTCAGAACCTTCCCTCCCTGGGCAATGGCAAGAGCTTTTGAGACCACCCTTAGGGACAGAGTCAGAGGCACTGGGTGGAAAAAAGAACAAATGTATGGTACATTTGGTCCATTATCGTGTGTGGATATGGCAGGGGGAGGGGGAACTCTAGGAAGCCCTGGCATCTAGGGCTTTCTTGGGACTCAGATATGCCCTCTTGTACAAGGTTCACATGTCAAAGCAAAGCAGATGAGGCCAGCCTGGCTTGGGATGAGGGCTCAATACCTATTAGCCTTGCCCTGGGGTTCTTGGACCTTCCAGAAACTGAGCCACATCAGGCCCATGTTGATGGCATAGGTGGTTATGCAAACAAGACAGAAATCATAGAGCACAAAGAACAGGATCCAGTCCAGGTAGACAGAACCAGCAAGAGACACCAGGGAGCTCAGCACCAGCAGGACAGAAGCCCAGAGTATCCGCAGGCAACCTAACAACAGCTGTAGTGTGTAGAAAATGCAACCAAATATGCTGCTTGATTGATTGAGGATGCTGTCCTGTCACTGCACGTGCTCCGCCAGCCCAAAGCCCCTGTCCTGTCTGGGGCAGATCACGCATGCAGCGGCGTGATCATAGCTCACTGCAACCTTGAACTCCCAGGCTCAACTCATCCTCCTGCCTCAGCCTCCCTGGTACCTGGTACTACAAGTGCATACCACCGTGCCTGATTCTTCTTCTTTTTTTTTTTTTTAGAGGCAAGGTCTCTCTATGTATCCCAGGCTGGTCTCATACTTCTAGTCTCAAGACATCCTCCAGTCTTGGACTCCCAAAATGCTGAGATTATAAGCCTGAGCCACCCTGCTTGGCCTAAAAATTATAATTGTTACCTTTTTGTGAAAGAAGAAAACAGTATCTCTTATGCGCATTTTGAACAATAGGTACCAATAAAGGCAAATACACTTAGAAGCACAGAATTTTAGACCTGGAAAGAGATGCATTCACTCCATTAGCAAGCATTTGGAGACTTCATCTTGGAACCAGATCCTGGGTAGGGCTCTAAGGCACTGGAGAGGAACCAGACTTAGGCCCTCAAGGACCTCACAGAGTGATAAGTGTAATGACAAGTGAAGTCACTGGGGGTGATGGAAATATAGGGATGGAGGGTATCTCAATCAATGGGGGGCATCGGGAAGGTTTTCCACCCAAAGGGAAGTTAGTACTAAATTTTAAAGGAGGAATAAGAGAGTACCAAGGCAAAGAAGGAGAGAATGTACTTGCAGAGGGGTCTTGGGGGGCATTTGAAGCACTGGCTAAGCACAGGCCTGGCCTCCAAGCTCTTAATTTTACAGATGTGAAAGCTGAGCCTCCTACAGAAGAGTAACTAAGTTACCCAAGGAGGAAGCAGTACGACTAAAAATTCACAACAAAGTTTGCTTTTAACCACTCCACTATATTGCTGACATTCTAAACATGGATTGTAACATCTTCACAAGGGTCAGTAACTGACTCAGGACCACACAGACAGATAGTGGCAGATCTGAGATGAGAATTCACGTCTCTCTGCTCCCAGTCCAGTGCTCAATCCAGCATGCCACGCAGACTGTGCAACCTCCCAGTCTCACTGAGTCTTAAACCCTACATCATGCCATTGCTTCTACGTTCTTCCCATGGCTACCTCACTATGGAACTCAGTCATCATGACTGATGCTTCATTTCTTTTTCATTAAGTTGACAAAAAGAACAAGGTCACTTTCCTTCCCTGTGGCCTTTCCTATCCTCGAAAACCACTGAGGTTAGGAAGGAAGTCGTGAGATATTCTCACTTCCAATCCATCCTCCTAAAGGACAGCTGGTCTGGGAATAAAACACCTCGGTGTCAGGCATTTAATTTTTAAAGAGAGAGCAAAATGGCGAGAAGACTTTAAAAATTGCTCTCAGCTTTGTGTGTAAGAGCCACCCAGGCAGGAGGTCATCACCAATCCCCATATCTCTCGAGACTCTCAGGCTTAGAGGAGCAGGAGAAGTATTTGTTCCTGGAGCCAGAGAAAATTGCAGACCTGACCCTGCCTTCCTTGTGCTTAGAAAAAACCCACCTCTACAACAAAGCCCAATTCCTTATTGAACGACAGTCAGCCGGCTTGACCACTAACAAAGAACTGATACAAAGCACAAAGTGGCACCCTCTTACAAGGGTTCCTTAGAAGTAGAAGCCCCTGGTATATTACTCATGACATCTCAGGTTTGCAGAAAAGCAACAGCTCCAGAAAAATACCTGGTCCTGGAAATCACTGCTTCGTCAGAAGCAGACATATGGCCAAATGCAGCAACAAAGTAAGCGTTTATTAATCCTAAGTTGTGCTAAGCTTAATAAAGGTGTAACACAGGTTGAACATCCACAATTGACAGACACTGTCTATTTAGTCTCTCTAAGCCTCACAACAGCTCAGCAAGGTAGGAATTACAGCACCATGGTTGGCAGTATGGCATGATGGTTACGGCCGTGAGTTCTGGAGCCAGACAGACTGGTTCTGAACTGCACCTCTGCCTCTTATTAAGTTAAATGTGACACTTACTAATGAAGCAAGTTGCTTAATTATGTATACATATGCTGTGCCTATGTATCTTCACTTTGCAATGGCGATGATTATAGTGCCAACTTCATAAGATTATTGTAAGGAGTAAATTAGTTAACAAATGTACAAATTAGCTAAAAGAATGCCTGGCACATAGTAAAATTCAAGAAGCATTAGTTGTCATTATTGTTATCTTTATTGTATATATGAGGAAACTGAGTCAAGAGAGTGTGAGTGAATTAGCCAGAATCACCACTGATAAGTGGTAGAGCTAGAAATGAACTCAGAGCTCTTTCAGCTATACCCCAACTCAGATATAGCCCTAAAATATTCTAATTTTAAACTTATTACCCAAACATTCTATCATAGGCAGAGCAGAGCAGGACTGTTTCAAAGACAATGAACTTGAGACTCAGCAAAGGGAAATGACTTGGACTCAGACCACAAACATGCAAATGGGCAAACCAGATGTTGAACTCAGGTCTCAGGACAGCTGGTTCCACTCTGCCACATGAGCGAGAGGGCAAGGGAGGACCACAGTGGACTGGACAAGCAAAGTAGATGAGAAACAAGCTGATGGACAGACCACTAAGGTATGAGGACAGGAGTGCTAGACAAAGGTGCAGAGCTGTGGGCTAGAGACCCCACACCTATGTTGTATAATAACATTCTACACTGTAGAGTAATGATTATGCCACTGAGTGAGAGCAAACAACAAGTTTAGAAGCAGGATTTGCTTTCTGCTACGTGATGACTATCCTGTCTGAGTAACAGTACACTGATGATAAACTCAGGGTTCTTGATTGGAACATAACCAAGTGGGGACGGTTGGAGTATACTCTCCAAAGTTCAAATTTAATTATGCACTATCTGCACATTTTCTCACTTGGTCTTCATAGCAGCCAGTGATATTGGTACCCATTATTCCAATTTCCATATAAGAAAATTCAGATTCACAGAGATTAAGTAACTTGCTACAGGTAAAAATAATAGCAAGAGGCAGAGTTTAGATTCAAACCCATGTTTGTCTAACTAGAAACCCATGCTCTTTCCCATAAACTATTTTGTGCTATTTTGTTTTTCTGTTTTTTAACTAATCAACACCAATACCAGTCACTCATGGCTTCTGACCAGCAGGAGGTTCAAGAAACAGCACATTCAGTTGTCACAATTCCAACCAAAAGCCAAAATACCTGAGAAGTCTGCAAAGATTAAATAATTTTCCCAAAGACATGTAGCTTCTAAAAGGCAAAAATGATTAAAGAGCTCTGGAAATATGAGAAGAGACTGTGCCTAATAGTTCTCAGTGCTGAACTTGGATGGAACTGTCCAGGCCATGCAGCTAGAAGCAGTCTTCCTTCAGCACGCCTAACTCATGGGAAATATTGCACTACATTTCTGAGGACAAAGTACACATCTCAGAGTTGAGCAGACTTCCCCAGGACCAGCTCTGAGGCCACCTGCTCACTATCCCCAAATGTGGTCAGGATGGGCTGACACCTGAATGAATACACACACACACACACACACACACACACACACATAATTTGATAAACGAATTCTGTGCCTAGCACTGTGCCTGACAATGAAGCTCAAAGAAAGAAGGAGGGAGAAGGATGTTAAACATGGAACATATTGACAGTAAAAGGGATTGTGGGAGCAGAGAGGTAGAAGAGACTTACTAAGTCTCAAAAGGTGGGCAGAAAAGGCACTCAGAGATGGTGTTGTTTGAGTGGAGTCTTGATGACAGGAGATTTGGTGACAGAGAGTGACAAGGGACAGTGATGGCATTCCAGGGAGAGAAAACAGGAAGAACAAAGGCTCTGTTCCATCAAATGTCGCCTTCTCGGAGCAGCCATCCCTGACCATTCACATATAAATAGCACTCTGTCTTTGTTCCCTGCTTTTCTCTTTTCCCATTTGTTAACTATTGCTGACACCACGTTATCTATTTATTGTCTGTTTCTCCCAGTAGGTTGTTAGTGCCACCTGAACACACTCACTGTTTTCTTCTTTCCTGTATCTCAGTGCCTAGAACTCTATGTAGCACATAGTAAAGACTCAATAAATATCTGCTGAATAAATGAACAAGTGCCAGATAGGTGTGACTCAGAATACTGTGCTAATGCTTATATGCTTGCTCTTTAATGTGAAGCAGAAAGTAGGGGGCATTTTCTTAATCACTTCTCTCTTTTTCTCCCCAATCTCCTAATGTAAATTAAAAGTATTGACATGTAGAGAGAAGGAGGAGAAAGGAAATAACATTTATTGAGCATTGATTATGCTGATAGCTCATATAATTTCAATCTCCATCACAACATGATGAGTAGGTATCATTATCCCCAATTGATAGTAAGGGAATTCTAGAAGCATGTGATTTATGCAGTCTCCCAGATGGTAAGTGAAGTTGCAGGGCTAGGATTTGAACCCAGGTCTGCTTGATCCCCAGGGACCTCCAATCACCATACGGAGCCCCTTTGGAGCGCTGTCTACAATAAGATGCCTGAGGAACCTGCCTGCAGTGCGAGGAGCTGGTGAGGAGTGCTGCTGTTACCAGGGTCTGCCCTTACCCAGGTCTTTTCATTCTCTCTCTAATTCTCATGATAATCTCCAATACAAAGTATTTACATCCCCTGTAACTGTATAAGGAAATAGTTTCAGAAACTGAGTAAACTGTGTCAAGGTCACCTGGCTAGCAAGGCAGGTGGGAAAGCAAAGGATTCAAACCTGGAGTCCAGAAGGTCTGACTCCAAAATCTGATTTTCCCTTCAAGCTACTCTGAGCCACAGACCGTAAGAATTTGAAATCAAAAAAGAAATCTCCATTCCAGCTCCTAGAACACATGACAGTTTCTCACCCCAGATTGTTCTCAGCTCAGTATGAAAACATATAACAGAGTATGAATGCCTGAGTGAAAGAAAGACCTAAACTTAAATTATTCCAGAACGGCAAGCTATTGTCAGTGATTGACAACCAGTCTCGACTCTCACCAGTGACAGCCGCACACAAAGTCAGCCTTCAAAAAGAGCTCAGTTCTCTTCAATTAGCAGAGCTGAAATGAAACCACTTAGGAAATTATACTATTGGGTGACTGGTGGGTTTCAAACATAATGAGAAAAATAAAGGCTAGGCCCGATGTTTACTATCAGCTGAGCTAGAGACGTCAGATATACCAGGGCTTGAGACCACACGTTCTTTTCCTAACTCATGCTTGTCAGCTTCCCTGCCACTGATCCAATCCTGAATTCATTCATTCTTTCACTCATTTAACAAATATCTATTGACTATTGACTGTCAAGGACTGGAGCTACAATAGGGAGAAAAACAGGTGTGATCTTACCTTCTGGCACTCCCAGACAAGTAAACAGGCACTGGCATACCTTGAGTAGGTGACATCAGGGGAAAAATGCAGGATGCTCAGAGGCAGAGCAGGAGAGCCCTGCAAAAATGACATTTCACACTGAATGGAAAACAGCCATATGGGGCAGAAATGCCTGCCCAGCAGGCAATGTGCTCAGCCATCAGGAGAAGGACAAGGGTGGACAAGGCAGGGGGCCAACAGCGTGGAAGGAGTGGGCCCTCCTCCTGCTTGGCCCACCTGTATATTCCCCTAGGAGTGCTAGAATCACAGCTCTGGAAAGCTGGAAGGGCTCTGAGTCACTCACTACCATTCACTCAACAAACCCTGTCCCAGGATGTCAAAGGCTCAGAAGTGAATGAGAGCAGGGCACACATAGGAACTGCCAGTGCTTCCCTAGGATCAGACTGCCTGGGCCAGATCATGAAGGGATAATGCTTCATATTGAGGCAATGGAGAGCCATTGAAGGCTTGAGCTGGAGGAAGTGACACCCAGAGCCTACAACCTTTTTGTAGCCTCGTATATGCGGATTCCTAGATTCTGTAGTTACAAGGTCTGGAGGAACTGGATAAGAGAAAACAGAGAAAGAAAGGTATTTATCTGGTTGAGGGAAAAGTACAGGATAGACTTGCTTCTCAGATATGAATAACAGTGAACTGGGAAGAAAATAAAGATTAGAATCTATTCCTGGCCTTGTCTCTAATTAGTGTAATACTGGACAAGTTAATCCACCCGCTTGCCACACATCCTGCCTCAGTATCTTCATCTGTGTGATGGGAGTAGAGTTAGGTAGCTCATTAGAAATGGTAACTACTAACATTTAATGAAATATTACTCTGAGCTCTGAGCCAAGCGCTTATCTCCTTTAATGCCCATAGGCATCCTGTGAAGTAAGTCTGATTATTCTCGTCCCCATTTTATAGCAATGGAAACGGAAATTTGAAGATGTTAAGTAGCTTGTTGAAGGTCAGATATTTAGAACTGGGATCTGAATGCAGCACTCGATTGCTGAACCATGAAAACAACCTATTTCGAGGCCCTTATATATTTATTTTACAAAAATTTTCTAAACACCTGGGCTATGAGGGTAAAAAGACAAGGAAACAAAGTTCTACCAATGTGAGAGCCAGATACATATTCTCTTTTAGATTGGGAGCCCTGAACCCTAGTTCTGCTCATAATGTAAAGAGTGTGTGGGGGTGTATATACAGGGAGGGGTGAAGGAAGCAATTATGGCAAAACGATCTCTCTGGGTTTCTCTCTCTTGCACTTTGAAATCATCCTGTATCAACAGGGTATCACAAGAGACCCAGGACTGAGATGACCCACATCTGGCACAGACATAACAATAGCATCATCCTCTGTGAACCAAACTGCAAAGTCCACCAGGTACCCAAATAAAGGGCTAATTGAGCAGCTTGGCCCTTATTCAGGAGATCCAGTGTCTGCAGTCTGGAGAGAAGCCATCTCTTTGGTCCTTAGACCGGGCCACTGACAGCTCAGAGAGAGAGAGGTCTTCTTTTTAGAGGCCGTAAGATCAGGTCAGACCTGGGGCCAAAATAAGGGAAAGCTGCTATAGGAGGCACGCTTCCATAAGCCACCTCGGCCCATGTGCAGCAATACACTTTCCAATTAGAGCTAATTGGCCACCTGTCGGTCAGGGGCAGTAGAAAGACGAGAGCAAGGCTGCAAGGATCCTGGGCCTACCCCTTGGCCCGCAGCCCTGCCCTCCTCCCCCATCCCGTTTCCCCCACCTTGTGCTGCTCTGACTAATGAGCCAAGGCCAAGGAGGGAGGGAACAACCTGCAGAGAAATGTATTCTCCCTTCTTCCAATAAACTTTCAAAAAGGTTTCTGAGATCCACGGTTGGATTCTCCCATGCATACAGCCCCAGGTGCTGAGGGACATAGGCACACAGTAACAGCTCATTTAGCAGGGAACAAATGGTCTCCTTTCAGGCCAACCAATAAAACATTATGCATGCAGTCAGGCTCTAGGACCCAAGATGAGTGTCGATCGGAAAGACACGTGGGGGATACAGCACCCACTTAAGATACTCTGTGACTGCTTCAGGGCAAAAAAACAAAAACAAAAACAAAAACAAAAACTGAAAGGCAGTGTTTCCTTCAAACAACCCAGAAGGCCAAATGCAAAAGTGCTCATTGGAATAACATATTGAAATCAAGGTGATTATTGACAGAAATAAGAGATTATATGTGTGCATAAATAGTCCTTTGTTACTCATAATTCATTTTCACATGCATGGTCTCTTTGAAGCTTCACAACAACTTGATGCAACAGGAAAAGCAAGAGGCAGTGTCCCAGTTCTATAGAGAAGGGCCCTGGGAGGCTGAAGCTCAAACCGAACACCACACAGGCCAAATGTCAATGCTGTAGTTCAAACCAAGCTCCTAATGCCAAATCCGCTAGGCTTTTCACATTAACACAGCGAATCCAAACTTTATGTTGCTTTTGCAGTTTTTTGAATCATAATATATTGGGGCTGAAAGATTCTTGATAACTGCTGGAAACCAAAACCCAGAGAAGTTAAACAACATGCTCAAGATCATACATCAGATTGGGACTAGGTCCTTGGTCCTGATACTCCCTCTTCCCACTATACTTCAATATGGACCCCAATAACAATAAATATTTCTACAAAATCAGAATAAAAAATGTTTATGCTGTTCCCGTAGATGCCAGCTCTTCCCATGTTGCCTTTAACACAAGCTTTTCCTTCTAATAAAGCAGTAATGTTAATGCAGGAGGAGAAACAGGCACAGAAGGAGAGAATCAGTAGAGTTCCTTGCACACAGTAGGGGTTCAATAAATGTTTGCTGAATTGAATGTAGTGAAATAAGTATGGACCCACAGGGAAAAGAGAGGAAAAAGAAGGTATTTTGCACGTACATAGATGAAAATGCACGTACTCTATGTAAGACACTATGCTGGGAGGTTGGCACGAAGAAGACATTTGCCATATTCCAAGCTGGTTTTCGACATCAACTTGAAGCTACTACTGTGTTAACATTGCACAGGCACAGAGAGAACACAGCAGGATGTGTGCTTCCAGGCAATCCCTTGGCAAATGTTTGACCTTCACTGAAGTTTTGACACTGTTTTCAGTATCACCTCGGGGTCATTTTGACACTGTTTTCAGTATCACCTCGGTGTCATTTTTTCTTTTTCTTTTTTTAAGTGAAAAAAAAAATTCTAAAGGAAAGAAAAAAGTATGTAAAGGAGGCAGAATTGTTCGTAAAATCCTGGTGACAGTACCATTACTGAAACCCGGTGTCAAGAGGCATTCTCTCACACTGTCACTGAAATGCTCCATCACAGATTTTGCCTGATAGTGACTTCTGTACATTTTTGTCTATTTTCATTCCTATTCCGCAGCCACTGGTGGCTTCAACATATTTTGGTGTGGTTCTATAGCAAACAGAAATGTCGTAGATGACCACTTCACATGTTAGTCCAGAAAGTAGACTGGTGATCATTACCATATATTGAGTACGTGAAGTAATCATGATAATCTTATCATAATCAAAATAATAGCCAACTCTTGTTGTTTACTATGAGTTCTTTGGCAAGCACTTCACATGCATTATTTCATTATATTTAGCCTTCACAGAACTATTATGTTTAACTTCTCTGAAGCTATACAACTATGTGGTGGCAAAGTCAAGTTCTAACTTCAAAGTCCATGTCCTTGGGCAGTACCCTGTAATTTATTATTTTATTCATTTGCACAAACAGTAAGTACCTGGAATTGTGCTAGCTATTGGGATACAAAGATATAAAACATGCTCTCAGGAAGCTCACAGTTACACAAGCAGTAGGATAAACCAAGGGTCTCAATGTTACATGCCAAGTTAAGAGAAGTGGTTGCTGGGTGCTTTGGCTACATCCAGGGAAGTCACCTCACCCAGTCTAGGAAGTAACAAAGAATGCTTCCCAGAGGAAACAATGTTTCCATCATGAATGGTAAATGTGTCAAATGACACAAGGCACAAAGGGCGTTTTGCTCATTGTTGGGGGATAAGGGACAGCAGGTACAGAGAGTAGCGACATGGGACAGCAAGGGCATATTCAAGTGACTTCCAGGTAATTTTTTTTTTATCTAAAATGAGATTTATTTCATTCATGCAGTTTGAAGTCCATGCAAAGGAGACTAGCACAGTTTTTAATGCATTTAAAAAATAAAGGGGAGGAGGGCAGCAAACGCACAAAGTCCTAGTCTCCTGGGTCCCTGGGAGAAGAGAGTGTGGCAATGAACCCACCCACTCTCCATGCGGAATAAATCTGTCTCTTAAATGCAAGGAATGTTTCCATGCCTCTGGATGCAAATACACAGAACTCTGGGGTAAGAGCAAGGGATGGGGAGAGGACCACGAGTGAAAAAGCAGCTACACGCATTCACCTAATTCCATCTGAGGGCAGAACAACGTAGCAAGTCTTGGGGGTAGCAACTGTTCCAAGAGTCAAGAAATACCATACACCCCTGGGGAGATTTGCTCCTAAAAGGAAGTGGCGGTAACAAACAAACAAACAAAAAAAAAAAAGAAAAACAAAAGAAGAAATATTTCTACAACCACACTCTTCAAGACAACGCCATAAATATACTATTTAATATTTTAACTTCATAGCATTGGACACACAGCTCAACATATTGAAATATTGATTCCTTGGAGAAAAAAAAAAGGAAAAAAAAAAGAAACAAAAAAATGCATCTTTCTGCTGAAGAATCTCGGCCTCCAGGCATGAGGTGTAGTGCACCAGTGTCCTAGATGGAGCCCAGAAGAGAGGACCAGACAGTAAACAGAAAGAATACTAGAAAGGAATGAGAGGGAAAAAATTGGGTAGGAGCCAAAGAGGGGCTTTTCTGCCATGTTAAGAAGTGTGGGATATCCTGTTTGCCACTGTGGCCCCTGACAGGTTTTAAATAAATGTATGATGTTCGATGGGAGCTTAACAGCATACTTCGGCTCCAGTGCCCAGAGAGGAAAAGCAGGGCAGAGGTACTTGCAGCCTCTCTCTTCAAAGAAATGGGATTCGTTTATCTTTTAGGTGAAATCAGGAAGAGAGAAAATTTGTATGGCTATAGCAGACATGACATAGGGTCTCTCAGCATCATTCCAGCCCCATTTTTGTGCTTTCTTATATTTCTGCATGGGAAACAGAAGTGACTACATAAAATTTGGGGGACACTAAACAGATATACTTACATGAGGCTTAGAAGGGCATGTTAAAAGATAGAAGGTATATACTATATGCATAGAGAGTAACTTCTGGGGCAGTTCAGATAAAAATCCTTCCAGCTGTCCCTAGTAACAGTGTTGTGTCCACTCCAGCAATCCCATGATATGACTGGCCATCTGTCCTGACATTCAAGCTTGGCTTCCAGGACCTTCATGGAATGCTGTAGGCTACCCAACACCCCTTAATAAATCCCTTTCAGCTTAAATGATGTCATCTGCAACTAAGAACCTAGTTGACACGATACAACAGCTCCTTTTCTTCTGTCATTCAGAGCTTCCAACCTTAGAAGATCTTCCTTCACTGCTTTCCTGGAGCTATCCAGCTCAGACCAACCTAAGAAGCCTGCAATAGCCGCACAACCTAAATTCTCCAATCAAATTTTAACAGAAATAAGATACACATTTTCATGTTTATCAAACTCCAATATTTACCTCCTATTTGGTTTTTAACTTGGAGGAAGAAAGGGCATGTTTAAATTTCATCCCTTGAAATCCTGCTTCCTAAAAAGAATAAGATCACACTGTGCTCTGGAAACAGAGAACAAGTCAGAATCAGCTGTTTGGCTACAGCAAACCCAATTCCAGAGCCTGTCTGGAGTAAGGAAAAGGATGCTTTTGTGTTAATTAGAAAGTCAATGGGAGAACATGGAGTGCAGAAACTTCAGCTAGGAGATGCAATCTGTTGATTACCAGGGGACCCTTTTTGCAAGAGGTCATAATCTCAAACCTTCAGCTCACTTATATTATTTGCAGGGGGTTGATTTTCCCCCTTGACTCTCACAGAGTTGTCCAAATACACCTGTTTCCAAAGCATGTGGTCTCCACACCTGAACCTCTCAGAGCTGAAAATGAGGAATAAATAAGAAATAAAAATAACCAACTCTGAGTGGAGCAATAAAGGACTAGGTGGCACATGAACTAAGTTACAGAAAAATCAGCCAAGAAGCCCAAAGGTTTCCAGTCCCGGAGTCTCAGGTCATTATCAAGCTCAATTCTCTTCCCTACATTTCCCCATCATTAAAACAAGAAGAGAAACATTAAATATATAGTTGTCTTTGCTGAGTAACTATTTTGCACTCCACACAACAGTGGAGGGGGGAGTGGTACAAAAGATGTAGGCGACTGCTGCCTTGTACTCCAGCTTACAAGCAAACCCAGGGAACACCAGAATGATGAGAGTAGGTGTGGCTGGTACTGCCATACTGTCCACCAATACCCATTCTTCCCACATTCCAAAAATAGAACCTCGATTCTGGCACACGGCCATGCAGAATAAATACAATATTCCTTAGTCTCCCTTCTGTTAGAAGTGGCCAGTTGACTGGATTCTGGCCTATAAGGATATAAAATAAAATTATGGTGCAACTTCTGATCATACCCTTAAAAGAAATGGGCAGGCCTTTGCCTGACTTCTTTTCTTCCTTTCTGCCATCCAGTTAGAATAAGGATATGGTGACACACCATCATGGATCATGAAGATAGAAAGCAACGTCCTAGGGATGAAGGAGCAAGAAACTGGAAGAAATTTAGACCTTACACAACTTCACAGCTTAGAGCTTCTTCCCTAAACACTCAGACTTTTATGAGACTGAGAAACACATTTGTACCACTGTAAATGAACTCTTAAGCCACTTTATTTAAAATCTTGGTTACATGTAGTTAATTAATTAGGACCTATATCCTAATTAATTGAGAGGGCATGCAACCACTTCACTTATCCAGCAACCTCAATTTCCCAGAATATAGTTGTAAACAAAGAGAGAAAACTAAAAAGACCCCTAAGCAACCAAAGCTATATTTTCACTGGAAGCTGATGCACTTTATTCATAGGAATGGCACCCAGGCCAAGACTTGGTGGTTGCTGACTCTTATCATATCCACATTTCCAATAACCATGGTTCCTGACATATTAGTCCACAGGCAATACAAAGATGAATAGAAAGAGAAGAGGACCGCTTTTCTTTTCCTTTGCTGTTCAAGAGTTTGACAACATACAGGATAAGTTTTAAAGACAGATAAACTGATATTACCAAGACATGATAGCACAATCTGACAGAGGAGAGATGACAAAAGTATAAAAAATAGATATGAGAATTTTAAATCCACACATAAATATATGAGAATTTAAAATCCATATATCCATATGTCTGGAGCTACTCATACATATAGGGGCAAATAATCTCACGTATCTAAATAGTCCCTAAGAGTATTCTTGATATAGCTCAGCACGATAATTGATGTTTACAGTATTTTGAGTCATACTCTTAAAAAACAGAAAAGTATGTAATTCACTTATTATTATTATTTCAGAACATTAGTCGTCTTGAAACTTTGCTTATTTGAAACCTTTTAGTCCATGTGATGCCACATACATAAATTATTTCCTACAATACATTGTTAAATGAAATACATTTGGATATCACACACAAATCATTTCCTACAATCCATTGTTAAATGAAATACATTTGGATGGTCAGGGTTAGCACCATTTATTCCGTACCTAACCCCCTTTGAGCCTTGCCCTAGATATGATGTCCTGGAGATGAATCACACACATCACTACTGTCAAGTAACTCCTGGTCTACTTTGAACACACATAAATAAAGAGATCATTATAACACTAGACCAAACTTCTAGGGAAGGAAAATCATACACAATGTAGATGAAAGAAAAAAAATGACTATAATCTAAAAGAAGCCTGAATAAAATGATAAGATAAAGAATCATCTAAAACAAAAATAGGCAAAATGATTAATTATCTGTCCAGTTAAAAGCAAATTCAAATCTTTTCATTACAAATGTGAAAAGATGCTCCTTCTTGGCAGACATCAGGAAAATACAAAGTAAAATAGCAATGAGATATCATTTCTTACCTATCAAATCAGCAAAAGTAAGAGAATGATAATACATGTTGCTGGCAAGGATATGGAGAAGATGTTACTACATATACACTAATGGAAATGTGAATTATTACATTCTCTTTGGAAAACAATATGGCATCATCTATTAAAACATTGAAAAGTGCATACACTTGAACTCAGAAATATTACTTTTGGGAATCTACCCATAAAAGTTAAATCATCCATTAAAAATGATAAATGTTCAAGGATGCTTATTTCAGTATCATTTATAAAAATTAGTGAACAAAAATCAATGCCTATCAGTAGGAAAATGATGGAAACATCCATGGTACACTCGTTCCATCAAAAACTATACAACCATTGAAAATAATAACATATCTATACCCTGTGACTCAAGGAGAGCTGGATGACAGGGAGAATAGTTTTCCGCAGTGCTTTAAGTGACAAATGCAAAAAATGTATATATGATATCATATTTAAACCAATGACAAAAATTCTTGCCTATGTATGTGTGTGTGTGAATGTACATATTTGCAAATGATTATAGGAAATTAGAAAATACAGAAGGCATCTGGATTATTAGACCAGTTTGTAAACAAGCAAAAAGGCTGTATTAAAAAGTAGATATCCAGGATAAAAAGTAAACCACCTACATAATAAAGCAGAATATGTATAATTATATCCATAACAAGGCAGAGTATATAAAATTATATCCATCTACAGATGCTGGTAGTTATATATCTAAACAGATAAGTGAAAGAATGGTCACCAAATTGTAGATAACAACTAGAATTTAAAGTGGTTTTTACTAACCCTTATATCATTTTATACTTTTTCATTTTTTACAATTATTTTGTATTATTTATACAATTTGGAAAAAGTTGATAAAGTGATAAAAACAACCAATGTCAGTGCTGGTCACTATGAGTGAAGTCAACTAAGAAGAGTTCATATGGGACATAGTACCTGACCTCAGCTTTAAGAGACTATTGGATCTGGCGGAGAGTTGAAGACAGAGGAAGTGCCAGGCAGGAAAAACTGCATAAGTAAAGGCATGGAAGTAGAAATGAACATGGGGAATTAACCCTGAGACAGTTCACCCTCATATGGAGAAGCAGAAAAAGAAAAAAAAATAAGTAAATGGCTGATGTCGCGTGACCAGAATCAAACCAAGCAGATAGGAAGTGGAAATGGTCACATTATGACGCACTAAAATGTGATTTTTAGAGTTAACCTTAACAAATGAAAACAGCTTGGTTTCTTCAAATTCTACAAATTGACAAATATTTTGAGTTCCTAGGACTTTGTCCATGGTGACACCATGTGTTGCACTCAGATGTAAACTTCAGCTTGGTAACATTTTCATTTTAAACCCTCCTTCCTGTCACTTTCCAACTTGGCTGTAAATATTTGCTTGGAGAAAAAATGTCACCAAAGATCTAAGCTCAAGCTTCCAAAAAAGAAAAAAAAAATGGTCATTTTGAAATAAGAAGCTGTATTCTGCATTTTAAGTAAACAAAAAGCCTCAACACCTATGGCTCAGAGCTCGTTTCAGAAAAAAAAAATTGTTTTTATTTATTCAAAGCCTATGAATACAAATGAATTCTTTATTTGGTATTCATTCTGATGTAAGTCCACCTGCCCCTTTGAGATGGGAGCCATGTGTGCTTTGCTAAATAAATTGAGAGGTTGTCTGATTTCACTGTTTCTCTTGTCCTCTGCAATATGGCTGGGTTTTCTTTAGTCCCAAGTGAATTAATAGTTCATTAATTATATAGGATTCTTGTACTATTGCCAACAAGGAAAGAGCCTAAATGTCACCAAGTAATGATCACCTCCTTGCCCAAACCAGCTAGTGTTACACAGTGGCCCAAGACAGTTTATTTCAATCTGAGAAACATTCTCTTCTATCTTTCACAAGGTGCCTTTCACTCTCAAAGTGCAGGTTCAAATCACAAGGATCACAACTTTACTATTCTGATCACCATATTACAGAACAAGGCAGGTAATATTATCTCATTTCCAGGGAATTGAAAAAAAAATCCAGAACCATCAGGTAGCCCTTCTGATGCCTGATAGTGGAATGGAAGAAAAATTCAGGCCCCTGAAATGCAAACACTATGTCTTTTTAGACAATTATCCTTCTGTGCATAGGGTTGACCATGGAAAAAAAAAACACACACACACAAGAAAAATTTCATCATTTCATGCTTTGCTGAATTTTAAGAGCAACAACAAGGATCAGTGTAAAAAAGAGTCTGAAGAAAGAAAATGAGAACGGATGTTGAGACCAGACACACAATGTCCCAATCCCAGTCCTTCTCTCACTTGCCTTGTGACTCTCAGCACTCATTTAACATCACTAAGTCTCAGTTCCCTTCCATGGAAATACGGGATTATTTTGAAAATTGATGGAATAACATATGAAAAGTGCCCATAGGTACAAGGTAGACAGTAAAAACAGCAGATACAAAAGCATCAGCAATGACAATGAGGATGACTGTGGTGATGGTGATGATGGTTCTACTCTTGAGGAACTCCAGGATCTTACACAGGTCCCAGAATCTTATATAACCAGGTAGTAAAGGGCACAGGCTACTCATGCTCAAATCCTAGCTCTACTTTTAAGCTGTACCTCATATTCCTTATTTATGGAATGTGAATATGAAACAAGTTAATGTATCTGAAGTGTTTAGAGCAACACCTTGCACATAGTAAATATCCCTCTCCCTTAAATAAAAGAGTTGGACAAAAGCTTTTGCAAGTTCAAGCTCTATTATGCCACTTGGTCAGGATTATCAATTTAGAAGAAGCACAAGTACTCAAAACGAGTACAGTCTCTAGAGTCAGAAAGACTTGAGTTTATATCCAGTGCACTAACTTGTGCCTAGGACATGTTACTTAATGTCTCTAATCCCTGGTTTCCTTCTCTATTCATTAAAAACTCAGCAAATATTTTACTGATTTTTATTGTGCCAAGCATGTTACAGGTGAGAATAAACTAAGAGTCATCACACTATTCTTAGGATCGTTAGAAGGATGAAACAGGAGAATACAGGTAGTGTGCTCAACCCAGTGTCTGACATACAGCAAGCCCTCAATAAATGAGAGTTGTAATTCCACTACTTACCCAGAGGCAGATGCTATCAAAGTCAAGCTCTGAAGGCCTCCAGTAACCACTGCCTCACTGACAAATTATCCCAACACCAAGGTTTTTAACCATGCCATCAGGTTTTCCAGCACACCTACAGAACTAGGAACTATGCCCACAACTGCTTACTGAAGTAGCAAGAGACACACTCTGTCCATGGTTCTGATTCAAACAAGAGATGCAGAAGAACAGTATTGGGGAAAAGGGTATATCTTAATGAAACTGTCTCAGAAAACATGGACGCTGCCAGTGCTGTCATCCCTAGACATGAGTGTCAGCAAAACCCACCCCTCTCCAGGAAGCAGCTTCCATCTGCCCCATTCAGTCACTGTACTAAAGTGAAGGCAGAAGGTGGCCAGCTCCTTCCTGGGATCAACTCTCGCGTATAAGGATACAGAATGAGCCCTGGACTCACAGACCTGAGTTCAACATCTTCCATTTCTCCCTGGCTCTGGGAATTTGGCCAGGTCACATTAGCTCATCACATGTGCCTCTGTTTTTCATCTGCAAAAGGACAAGGATACCTAATTGGAAGGGCAACTGTGAAGATGTGGACTAAAGGGCTCCATCAACTCTTAAGCTCTGAACAAATATTGGGCATATGAAGCTGAATTAGATGCCCTGCCTCTAGGTGCTCACAGACCCACTAATAGGGTAGAGTGGAAAAAACAGAGGCAACAAAATGAAGGAGATCTGGGTTTGAATCCATCTAGACACTACTATGTTTTTCTTTCTGACCTGACCATTTTATGTAACCTCTTGGAGCCTAGCTTTCTTTATCTGTAAAATAAAGATCACAACACCAGTCACATTGGGCTATTGTGAAGATTAAGGAAACGATTTTTGATCTAATTAAAAATTTAAACCCAACTAGTATTCATGTTCTATTTATTTAAAAATAAACCCAATTACCTAGTTATTTAAGTATAAACCGAACAAGTCTCTGTTCATTTATTCCATAGTTTTTGGGCACGTCCTACACATATTGTATGAGTTATGATGTACATGAATATATATTGGAAGTTTCCTGCATATAATCTAGTTAGGAAAATATTATGTAAAGTAAAGGAGCAATGCCAATGTTTAGTAATGTGTATTAAACATAGAAGTATTTAGGTGGGGTGGGGGAAGGAGTTGTCACTTTTTGTTTTACACACTTCTGTATTGTTTGAATTTCTAAGAAAAAAAGTTTGTATCAGTATTGTTAACAAAAAAATGAATAAGAGAAAATAAATAAATTTAGAAGGTGTCAAAGATGTTAATCATCCTTTAGAAGCTCTTAAAATGAATGCAGTCATTAAATATCAATCATATGCTTTCGTGCAGAGGACTGTGTTATATCCTGAGATTGAATAGGGGAATGAGTAAGTCCTTGCATTGAAGGAAATTTCACTCTAGTGGGACAGATGAACACGTGGAGACTTGTAACACAGCACTTCAAGAAGGGCGTTTAAAGAGTACTGAGGGAGAATGAGCTTCCTGAGAGAAAGGGACCTCTGAGTGGAAGTCACTTTTAAGATGGATCCTAATGCATGAGGAGAGTCTACAAGACAAATGAATAGGAACACATTCTCCAAACAGGGAGTGAAAGTAGCACCTGCAAAGGTATGAAAAACACATGTGTGGTATGAGTGTGTAACTGCATAGATGTGTGGCATGAGTGTGTAAGTGCATAGATATGAGTGTGTGTGAGGCTGCATGTGATGTTGTGTGTGGGTAGGTGTGCATGTGTGAGTATGGTAGTGAGTCATGTAAGTGTAATGCTGTGTATATGTGTGTGAAGGCATGTCTAATGCTGTGTATATGTATCGAAGGCTGTGTGCGATGTTGTGTGTATGTGGGGGCTGTTTGTATTTATGAATGTGTGAAACTGTGTGTGAGTAGTGTGAATGTAATGTGTATGCATGTATGTGAGGGTGTGTGTGATTCTGTGTGAGAAGGTGTGTGTGTATGTGCGTGTGTGTGTGGGTGTGAGGGTAGTGTGTGTGTATGGTGTGAGCATGTGTGTTGTGTGTCACAAGAACATGAGGAGGGAGTAAGACGGCTAGATAGTGAAAGGCCTTGAAGTCTATAGTCAGGAATTTGAACAGTATGCCTTGGGCAATAGGGAGCACTTTATGTTTTTGACCTGGGAGTAACATGATCAAAGCCATGTTCTAGAAAGATGTGTCACACCTGTGGAAGGGCCCACACTGAAGGCCAGGAGATGAGGTGGGAGGCTCTGAGGATGGGCCAGAATGGGGGCAAGGAGGCTGGAGAGTAGAAAATTAATTGAAATCATTTTGTCATCACTGCTAGTTCTGGGTGGCATGTAAGGGTGTTTACTACTCATTTTTCATTCCCCCCCCCCAGGTTAAATAAATAAATAAATAAATGATACATGATTGTAAAAGTTGTCCGTTCGATGGAAGACAGGTCTCAAAACAACAACAACAAAAAACACCTCCTCCAAAGTTGTTGAGAAACCCAGTCTGTCCAAATGGAGTACCCAACTTGATCCAAGCAAGAGCACACTCTCCAGGTTATACAAAGCGTGTCTGCTAGGCAAACAGCTCCCCTCCCAGCACCAACACCACACCAGCAACTGGAGTCTCCAGTCATGGATGAATGGAGAAACTGAGTTCATGACTTTCTGTGGTCCAATGTGTATTTCATAAATAATTGCCTTATTATGTCAAAGCTAAGTTCCAGGCTGCAAGTCTACCTGGAATGTGTCCTGTGCAGTTTGAGATTTTCCTTTACATTTTTTCTAAGCTAGATGGTAAGACTGGTCTTGCTTCATGTGGGCTCTGATCGCTCCCTCTTAGGGCTAGTATTTCCCTCGCTGCTTTTCTTTCCCTTCCTGCATCTCTCCCTTCTTCTCCTCACCACCACCCTCCCCAACCCCCAACCCCCAACCTAGTTCTCTGTCTCTGCTTCCTCTTTCCCACTGTCTGGTTGCATTTGAAGACTTAAGCTATCTCTGTCTCTCTATCTCTCTTAGCTCTGCCCCCCACTCACTCCTTCCTTTGCCTCTTCCCCTCTCTTCTTTCTTCTCTCCCTCTATTCTCACCCTGCATCCCTTCCCGGTATGTACAAAAGATTCCATTTTTAAAAAGGAGCAAGGCTTTTGCTAGCACAAGAATCTGATCCACAAATGTGGTCACTGTAAGGCAACTAGCTGAGTCCAGATTCAAGAAAAGAAAAATCTTGTCAAAGAGAGAGTGCTGAATGGTGGCCATTCATTTTGAGGGAGGCGGGTGAATCCTGTGGCTCCCAGTTGTCCCTGCACACCAGTATCACCAGGCAGTCTTCCAGCTGGGAAATCCCTATTTGCCAATAAGCCCTGGCCAGCCCCCATTCCTTTCCACTAGGAGCGAGGTGGCACTGTTGCTGTCACATTGCGTGTACCGCTCAGCTACTCCTTCCGCTCAGCTGAGAAAAAGAAAAAGCCATAAAATTCAGAACCAGCTAATGTCAGCACTGCAGGGGATTTCAGAGATCTCTTGGTCCAACCCTTGTCAGGTCACTGGTGGAGAGACTGGGGCCCCATGTCACTAAATGCCAGGGAGATCTATTATTAGAAAACCCAGACCTAGGACCTGTTGCAAAAATCCCTCTGCCCTGGGAACACCTCTAGATTTTGAACAGAATCTGAACAGAAATCTACTATCTAGCATCTGAATGTATAAAGGGATAGAAGAAGCTTAAAATAGAGACAGAAAGCGGTTCAAATGCACATGGTGCAGGTACGAAATTCACTACATGTTCCCTGCACGAAGGATTTGGGCAGGGAAGTGTGTGGAAGATGGGCTGCAGTGGTGGAGGGCTCCAAGCTCTGAAGACCTTTTTAATATGGCTGTATTGTAATACTGCAGTGCCAAACCCCACCAGTCATTCCAAAAGCAAAAGGAAGCCCCGCTCTGCAGCAGAACTTCCCAGCCCTGGAAACAGATTGTCTTTCTTTTGCACCCATTTAATAACCGCTGTATTTAACATGATCACGGGAAATGTGCATCCTCGGAAGGCACAGTAAGGAACCTCGGTCTGCAACGACGCAATTCCTCGGACACGAAACTAAAATGCATTCATTGGAACTCAGCCTCCCAAAGCGGAAGCAAAAACACAGCAAGGCGATTTACAGGCAAGAGCCCCTCTGAAAGAGAGGAGAGGAGGGGGCTTGGAAAGCAAGGGGACACACCTTTTCCGAGCTGTTCGAAACAGGCTGCCTGCAAAGTCCACCCATACTGCGCTGCCAAGGGTTAATTTTCTCGGCAAAAATTGGTACACACACACACACTCCTACTGCACCCCCACAACCTCAGCCACCACCACATAGTTGGATCTTTTTAATCTTAAATTCCCAGAAATTCCCTGATCAGCCCTATCTTTTCGGAACAGCCCCTCCACCTGGGCTGGATTCCCACCTCATCATCAGTGAAAGCCCAGAGAGCCGGGCATAATTATTTTCCTACAAGGTTATGCCTAATTGGCCACTAACCTAATTGATTAATCATCTCATTTTTCAAAGCAGCATCAAAGAGCCAAGCTGAGAGGGCAGAAAGAAAGCATGCGTCCAGATGGCGCGAGGGTTAAAATTACAGACTTTGGGTAAGACCCCTGGCCAGCTTGCCTGGTTTCTAGATACAGAAGTGGACAAAAAAGAAATGAAAACGCGGACTGAGCGAGGAAATGCGCAAGACCACAGAAGGACTGAACCTGCCGGGAACCTCGAGGCTACCCAGCTAGCCCGAGTCCAGTCGTCGACGCCGATGAAGTTGTTTCCCCGGAACAGAAAGGGTTAAATGGCTGCGCGTCAACTCGGCCTCAGCTGGGGTGTCAGGGAGCAAGAGCTGCTTGGCTCGGGCGATTCCGCGTGGTGGGGGAAGCCCGAGGGTCGCCCTGGCGCTCCGGCCACAACTTGGGCGGCTCCGTGCGGCGGCCCTCGCCTGCGCCTTTGCGCGCCACCCAAAACTTTGCGCACACTGCAGCCGCCGCCTGCCCACTCTGCGCGGTGAGACGCGCGCCGCCAAGTGCCGCGGGCAGCCCTCCGCAGCTGCCGCGGCAGCCGCTGCCTGGCTTCTGGCTCCAGACTTTTCCCCTGCTGCCTCCAGTTCCCACCCAGGAGGCTCTCTCCCGGTCGCGAGACCGCGGCGCCCAACCCACAGTGGGCAGTGCGGGCGCAGCGTTGCAGACCACCACCTCGCCGGGTGCGGGCAGCGCCCACTGGACGGATGGGCCCCCGCGGCCGCCCCTACCCCGGCGCGCCCACCTCGAGCCTCCCAAGCCGCGGCGGGCGCAACATCTTTTCCTACCTCCAGCCGCCGAGGACCACACTCTCCGCTCAGCCCTCTCGACTCATTCTCCGGCTGCAGTAGAGGACGAGCGGGCTCCGCTTTTGTTCCCTGGGGCTGGCAGGTCTGTGTGGGGCCAGGGCGCGCGGGAGATGCCGCGGAGCTGGGTATCCCGGAGAGGGGATGCTCACTCCCAGCAGCTCCGCTGGCAGCAGTAGTGGTGGTGGCAGCAGAGGCAGCGGCAGCAACAGCAGAAGCAGCAGCAGCAGCAGCAGCAGCAGTAGAGATAGTGCCGGCTCTCTGCAGGCCACATCTTTCATACCTTATACATCACTACCGCATTCCCCCGAATAGGGGAGCCCCTCAGCATTTTGCTACCTAGCGCGGAATGCTGTTGCCCGAAGAGGTGGCGCGGCCTGACCGACCTGGCCTGAATGTGAGCTCTGAGTGGGAAGGACCTCAGCACCCACTCGCAGACTCCCTTCTCTGCTACGGTCACAGTGAGGTCTACAACTTGCAGCCATTCTGCAGTCTTCACCGTTTGCAGTGCTCAGTGTCTGCTCCCCTGGGAAGTATGGGCTTCGGGTTAAGCAAAAGTGATTTACTAGGGAGAGCCCTCTCTGAGCTGCCTCTAGGGTCTTGGCCTGCATGTGCTTTTACACAGCCTCCTCCTTCTTGGAGTGTTCACAGGTGCAAGATTTTGCTGCAGCAGACACACACTCTCCTGCAGGTACATAAACCCCTGAGACATGTTATGCACACCCCACAATCAAGTGTGTGGGTACTGAAGCAGACAGACCAGGGTTTCAGTTGTAGCTGTGTGGTCTTATCAAACGACCAAATGATTGAGCTTCTATTTCTTCATCTACAAAATGGGAACCATATGTCTCATAGAATTGTGATAATCACATGAGACAAGCACAGAGCTTGACACATGGCAACTTATAGCAAAACATGAGTTTTTCTTCCTTCATCCGATGCAGGTCTGCCCTTCTTGAGGTAATTATATATCAGTAACAATTCACTCATCAATAAATATTTTTGTGTGCTTACTATGAGCCAACCTCTACTTTATGGAGACGGGCAGAACATTCCAAAGAACGCAGACAAGTAATTTTTATTCTCTTGTAACCTGCTCTCTAGTAAGGCGGAAAATAAACAAGTAAATCAGCAAGAAGCTATTGGATAGTAATTATCACTATTGACCAAAATTTAAGTAGATGACGACATGTGATAGAAAATGACTGGGGTAGGACATCAGGCTGGGCGTTTGGGAAACAGCCCTCTAAGCACATGACCACTGATCTGAGGTCTGTATGATAAGGAACCAGTCATTAGAAATAGAGAGAACAAGTGCCAAGGCCCTGAAGAAGGAGCAGGTTGAATGTGTTTGAATAGCAGGAGGAAGGAAGTGTGGCTAGAATGTAGCAAGAGTGATGAGTTGGTGACATGAGATTAGGTGGAGAGGGAAGCTGGTCTTATGGGGAAAGATCAGTAAGGGAAATTGATTTGATGCCAAGTTTGGAGTTTTGGGGGTTAGAGATGTAACAGTTACAGGATTGGAGAGAGTATGATTTTTATTTGTAAAAGCTCACTCCAGCTGCTGTGCAGAGAATGTACTGAAGGGGGTATGGGTGGAAGGAGAGGATCCAATCAGAGTGTCCCACAGTGCTGAATAAAAGTCCCTTTCAAGTCCCTGACCTCCACAACCACAGCAACTTCCCCTCTGCCTGTAGTTCCACTAGGAAAAAAGGCCACTGGACAGCTACCCTGGGAGCCTGGGTATGAGTTTCTCCTACCACTCTCTGAGTATCCTTTTCCTTAACTGGAAAATATAAATAATAATATACATATTCTCATAAAATTACTGTGAGGATGAAATGTGACAAGGAAAGCACCTAAGGGGCTAAATGACCATTAATTTCATGTTCAATATTTCTCTACTTTCAGGTTTTCAAGCAGCCTCTAGAGTGCTCCTATAACCCTTCTGTCCTGTCCAGGATCAGGCAGGGGTTGCCTGTTTGTTGAATCCACAAAGAGCTTCTCTCAGCATCTGGGATGCTTGCATTTGTAATGCCAGCCCCTGAACACATCTGTCTTTTTCTCAAGCAGGAAACATTTCGAGCAGGAAAGATTTTCATTTCGTTTAGGTCCTTTCGATTTTTTTCTGTCTGCCACCCTCATCTAGTTTGAAGCATGCAGGACATCATCATATAAACCACTCAAGGTATAAAAATAGAAAGGAAAACAGAGCTGTTGGGGGATGTGTAGAGCCAGAGATGGCAAGAAAGGAAAACAGACAGTCCTTTCTCTCTTAGCAACAAGAGGAAAGGTTCTCAGCTGAGACACGTGATAATTTCTGATATCAGTATAGTGTAACAGATTCCAGAGGCCTCCAGGATCTTGCTCCCCACTGCTACCACGGAAACTCAATGAGATAAAATAGGCATGATTTGATATTGCCCCCCTTTGACAGATGAGAAAGCTAAACCCCAGACAGGTGAAGTAACAGAGCTGGAACTTGGACCCAGGTGCTCTTGACTTTCTCCTTCTCTATGCCCAGGTGCTTCAAATGACCCCAACCTTAATGGTGTTGCCTAATTCTCAGGGCCCCGAAGCACTTATCCAATTGAGACCCAGAACTGTAGATCTCCAAGACAGTCAATGCATTCCCTTGCGCCCAACTCAATGTACTGCACTTCTCTCCATGTTTCTCCAAGCTAGTTTCTCCAACTCCAAAACTAGTACATTGAAGTCCAGATAGGGATCTTAAATGTTAAGTGGTCATAGAAACTTGCTCACTACTGCTTGGTTGGAAATCAGGGAGAGAACACATGCTAATTGATGTGCCTTTGGGTTGTTGCATGGGAATCAGAGAGAGTGTGAGATCCGACTTTGAATCTCTTCTGTCATTTATTGTGTGTTTCTAAGCAAGTTATGAACCTCAAAGTTTTAATGACCTCATCTAAAAAAATGAATCACTATCTGCCCTAGGAGCTGTGAAGACTAAAGGAAATGCTCTAAGGATTTGCTCAGTTATCTGTCTATATCCTTAAATATTAGTATCATTTTCTCTCCAGCCACCCCCACCACCGTAGGCAACTGGTTAACAACTGACTCTGATTGTTGTTAACAAGCCTGATTAACAATAAAGCCCTGAGTCACAGCATTTGCCAATTTCCTGAGTGTAAATATCCTCACCTTGGCTGATTTCAAGGTACCAACAAAGTGTCAGTGAATGTGGAATTAAGAAGAGGTGTGCATGGTCAGTTATTGTGAGCTTGTACTACTAGCTAGACCCAATACATCACCACTGATAAAAATCAGCCTCAAATAGTTGGGCTGCCCTTGACAGTTTAGAGAGCCCTTTATTTTAGATTATTTCCTGTGATATTCACAAGAATCCTTGAAGGGAAATTATCATCCCTATTTCCCCAACTGAAAGACGGTAAAAGTGAGAACCAGAGAGACTGACTGACTTGCTCAAAGACAGACAGCTAGCTAGTAAGTAAGAGTTAAGATTCAATCCTGAGCCTTCTGGCTCCAAATCTAGGGACCCTTCTGTGCTCTGTACCATACATTACCTGGGTGATCACTGCACAAGCTCTGCAGACATCTTTCTCTTTCAGGGCCATGATACTAGGACCTGCGCTTCTGTTTTTCGATTGCACAGGCAGGAATAGTCATCCCAGCCCTTCGCAGATACTCTGAGAATCAAATGAGATAATGCAGATGAAAATAATTTGCAAAGCACCCTACAAGGATAAAAGTATGAATATTATAGTTAGTGGCTGGAGAAAAAATATGGAGACAACAAATCCCAAGCCCTAGAGGAACTTACAAACCACAGAAGAGGCAGGACCACCCTGCACACATTCACCTCGTTCACTTCAGATCCACACTCAAGGGGAAACATGCAGTAAGATATTGATTCAGTCCCTTTTAAAATGTATATTAGTATAAAGACAATGGGAATGTGAAGGATAAAATGATGTGATTTTTAATTACAGGCATAGCCAGAGTTGTTTTTCAGAAACCTTGTTGCTTTTCTCTCTTGCTGTTTGTAGAAATACAGTCATTTCCTACTCCAGTGCTGCCCCCTACCCCACCCACCTCCTTTGAGAGAGGTCGAGATCACCAGCCTAAGGCAAAGGGAATTTATTAAGGCAAAGACAGAGGCGTTTGTCACTTGGCAGTCCAGAGTGAAGCCAGCTTGTTTCCATCGATGATGTCATCATGTCTGAACTCTCTTGCTTGCTTGTTCATTCTCTCTCTCTTTCCTTCTCCACCACCGCCCACCCCCCGCTACCATTTCAGAAAGCTTTCTTCCTATAGGAAGCAGGAAGGGTCATGGCCACCAAGCGCTGTAGGCTTCTATCATCTCAGGAAAGAAATATTCTCTCTCCCAGTCTCAAATTTATACAAAAAATAAAATGTTCGGCTTGTCCTGGATTGTCATGTGCCTAATCTCTGCTAGAGGGACTACTACTGACCAAGTCTGACACGGAATGAATCTTGTGGCCAAACTTCATGGAGTGGAGGAAAGGTGGTCCCCCAAAGGCAGGAAAGTCCTTTTACCAGATAAAAGGAAGGAGTACTGGGGAGACAAAATTAACAGGCATCCACTGTGGTGACAGAGTCAAAACTCAAATAGTGCTTGTTAAATGCCTCTTCCACTTTCATTTAATTTTCATAATAAGCCTGTGAGGTAAGAATTATTATGTCTGTTTTGCAAATAGGGAAACTGAGACCTGAAGAAATCAAACTAATGTGCCTAAGTTCCCCTGTTCCAAGGTACCAAAGTCAGGATTCGATTCTGACACTTCTTGGCCCCACTGCCTGCGCTCTTTCTACTGCATTTTTCTGCAGGGTCTGTGGCCATGGAGTTCAGCTCTGGGGTCTGTGAAATGAGGGTATCCCTTCAGGCTCAGCCCTTCTGAGAGGGAGAGAGGGGACCAAGAGCCATGTGCTACCTCTCAGACAAGGCGTGTTTTCTCCCTCTCCAGTGCAAGTTTAAGAGAACACTCTTCACTATCATTGGCATTGTTGCCATAGTCTATGGGTACACGGTTGCCAGGGTGATTAGAGTGATTGCAGTGAAGATGGATCTTTCAGAAAAGGCACCATGGCAGCTCTGTGGAGTACTGAAGCCGGTGCGTGCCTGCCCTTGCAACTATGAGCTTCTGTCTCCAGTCTTGTGTGCCATCTACCCATTTTCCAAGGGCCAGCAGCCAGCCAGTGCAGTGCCTTTACAGGCTTCTGGCAGAATTAAGAAAAGAAGAAGGAGAGGTACAGAGGGATGAAAGGTGGAAAAGAAATGGTGGATGCTTTAGGGAATTAGCAGATGTTAAACTGTGGAGATTTATTCAGAAATGTGTTCAGATGATAATCAGAAGCATCCATACAATGCTGCAATTTATGATATACCTACTGTGTGCATTAGCTCATTGAACCCTCCCCAAAGTTCTCACAGTATTATTTTAGCACCATGTTTATATTGTGTGTTTGTCTGTCCATCCCCACTAATCTGGGAGATGAGATCTTTGCAGTCATGGGCTTTTTATTGTACATCTCTGTATCCCCAAAAGTCTCCAGACTGGCTGGCACTAATATAGGCTTGGAAAACATTTGACAAATGAATGAACATGATGTGTAAGTGCATGATCAAGAACCCATACAGGATTTCTGATTCCAAGTCCACAAATTGATCTCCCCCACCTTTCTGAACTCCTATAAAAATTATGGTTGGGCAATTAATTTAACACTCATATGGTGACTTGCACCATCTCTTGAGTTGTTGTATTGAACTATAATTTGAAATTTTTATTGTTATTAAACATTTCACAAGGGGATTTATATCTTGTTTTCACAACTAGCCTGTGAGCTCATTCATTCATGCAATAAGCATTCACTGAATTATGCACTGGGCATTGTTACATGGGTTGTTCCATTTAACCCTTCCTTCTTCTCCAAGAGTATAATTATCCAGAGCCTACTGTGTGTCAAAGGCACTGTGTTCAGTGTGTGATATCATATATTCTGACAATTCAAAATCTTCAACCAAGTTGCAAACTCCAAAACTTTAAAGGCCACATTAGTAAGCTGAAGGAGTGAAGCAGTTGACAACTAGGAGAGAGTGAGTTTATTTGGACAGGGCTTCTACAGATGACCTTGCAGCCTGTGCATCATACAAAAGTCCCCAGATGAAGACATGAGGATGCCCTAAAATCCAGCCTGCTCTCCAAACCATGCGTCAGGGTGTGGGACTATGACTGTATGCAGGTATTAACACCTTATTATTATTTTTTTTTTCCTGAAAAGCACTTTAGCTTGCTAAGCCCCACACCTGAGGCTGCAATTGGTCAAAAGGGCTACTCTCCTAATTTGCGTGAAGGCACAGCATGTGCTAAGGGAGGACCTGTCATTTATGGTGTGTGTTGGGGATAGGAAGGAAATAAACTTTAGGTTGCACCTCCCCATTAAGGTCACTACAATTCAATTAAACAGATTGCTGCACAAATAAAATACTTCTGTAAAACATATTCCACTTAGAGCAACCCCTAGTTTCCAGTTGATTCTTTAAACAACTCTACAAAACAGACATTAGCCATGTAATTTTACAGTTGGGGCAACTAAACCTCAGAGAATTGAAATGACCCCATGACATTATGGTTTATGATGTAAGGCCCCAAAAGGTTACGTGCATCTGGAGCTAGGAATGTAATTCAGCTTCTATCGAGTGACAGGACCTGGGCCCCTTACACTTGATCTTGATCTTCTTGCAGGATTCCAGGCTTTGAGTGTGGTGCTTAGTTGGTGTCAGGGAAGATGAAGACTTGCTTATTTGGATTTTAAATTTGTACTGTTGCCGTGGGTGGGGAGGGAAGGTTCACCCCCAACACATTCCTTGTACACATGCACACAAATGCATTCAAGGATAATTTGGGGTTCCCCAGGACAGGCACTCATCAGCTCTCCTGTCCCAGCGTTGCTATGGCGGGTGTCTTCACACACCAGGAGGAGTCTGAGAACCCCGCGAAGGAGCAGCTGTGTCTGTCAGCCTCACAGGCAGTGAGGAGTCGCTGCAGACAACAGACACGCCGGGGGCACCAAGGACCCATTCTGTTTACTTTGCCTCCCTACTGCTCAGTTGTTCAGTCCAATCTGTTTCAGGACTTCAGTCAATGAAAAGAGTGAAAAAGAAAATCTTTTTAAACCAACAGGCTGAGATATTTTGCAGGTCTAGCTAGGAGCTTCCTGGAAAAATGAACCAAATGTGGCTTTGAATGCCACAGACGAAATGAGGATTCTAATTCCAGCTCTGCTGTAAATCACTGTGTGGTCTTGGACTGGGCAGTTACCCTCTCTGAACTCATTTTTCATAAACACCAGGCACAGACAAGGTGGTCTCTGAGGTTCCCGGCAGTTCTATGGGCTATGGCTTGATAACTCTCTGCAAAACTAGACACAGTGATAACAGCAAATATTGGAGCAGAGAATGTCCACTGGAGAAAGGGGAAGGTTTGGCAGTTAGGTAAGGAACCCAAACCTCAAACAGATTCAATACTGACATCATTGATTGAATTTCCTGTTTGTAAAGAAGCAGCACTGTCCTCTACTAACAGGAATAAGGACTTCAAAATCAAAGTGCCCTGAGTTCAATTCCTGCCTCTGCCCTTAACATTCAGTAGATAATTATTTAATGAATGAGTTCACTATGTGTCCTTGGGCAAATTGCTTACCTTTCCCGAGCTGTGGTTTCCTCTATTCTTAAGTGAAACAATAGTAATGCTGGTTTTACAGATTTAAATGTTACAGGATTATAAAATTAAATAAGGTGATATAAATGACCCATAGTAGGCACTCAAAAGTATTAGCTTTCTTTCTATCTTCCCTTTTCTTGTAGGTATGTGTTATGAAACTGCAAAAAGCTTAAACAAACTGTAACAGAGACATAAGATCCAGAGATGGAGCAGTGTGCACATGCCCGAAGGTGATTTAGTGGGTCAGGGAGATAGACAGGATTTCATGAGAAGTTCCTTACTCAGAATTCTCCAAGAGATGCTTGGAAGTTTGGGACATTCTACCTGTACTTCTTCTGCCTGCCTTCCCTATGCTCAGGCCTGTTGGTATCTTACCCATTGTTCAGGGCTCAGTTCAGAGACTACTTTCTCTTTGAAGATTCTCATGATGCCTGAGCTATATGTAAGCTTTTCTTCTCTAAACTTCCCCCAGTGCTTCAAGTGTGCATCTATTCCTTTGGACTTTGTGCTATAGCCATTTGCCTCCAAATCTAACATCCCCTATAGGGCATAAGTTCCTGTAGGTTAGAGACTAAGTGGGTCTCACTTATCTCTGTACAGATATATCCAAAAGATGTAGGTCCTGGCACAGAGAATAGCACAGTCAATATGTGTGAAATAACTGACCAGGCTACCTAAGAGGAAATTAGAGAGTGGATGGGAGAAGATGCATGATTTTGACAGTCTCTTCCAAAGTCAATTAAAGAGTCCTAATTCTTTGTTCAAACCATGAAAAGCAGGCAAGATACAGCTTTATCCACAAAGAATGGTCTGGTTAGGAGCTGGGCTGGCCTAATTGAAATAATAAAGTAATGATGATAGATAACACTTACATAGATCTTACTAGGGACCAAGCATTGCTTTAAGTGCCTTACACATATTAACCCATTTAACCTTCACAATAACCCTATGAAGCTAAGACCATTACTAAACCTATTTATGACTTAAAAATTTGAGGCTCGAAGACTACAATAATATACCTGAGAACCCTCAGCTTGTAAGTAGGAGAGCTGGGATATAAACCCAGGAAGTCTTACTCCAAAATCCACATGGTGTTCCCTAAATACAGAAGGAAAATTCCCTGTGGCCCAGAAAACTATGAAATTATGTTCCCTGGGAACTCAGGCAAATCACTAATCATTGTTGGACTCTTATTTCCCCCCATCAGAAGGTGGTTTCAGAGCCGCCCTTCTCACCCTCGCAAGGCCCTTTACACAACGTCATGCATCACCTTGAGGCACCAGTTTAGGGAGAGAATAGAAAGGAGACTAAAACTGGCCAGCATAGAGGGGAATCTGGGCCGCTTTCCTGTTTCTTGAAGGTGATCCTGTCTGCCTTCCATGCACAGAGAGGCCACGGCTGGGCCCTCCCACCACTCTCACCTCTTCTCCCAGCCATAGGCTAATAATGAAGCAACATACACATGGGGCAGTATGCCCATCCCTTTCTTCCATATCATCCTTACTGCCTAATCATAAGCCTAAAGTAATGTGCCTGTTGTGGGCTAGCCACTGTTGACCTCCTCAACTCCAAGTCTGGCCACTCTCCAGCCGGCACACTCAGTCCAGTCAAACCAAACCCCTGCAGTTCCTCAAAGTGCTTTTTAAAAATTTTTCTCATGTCTTCTATTATACATATGTGCACACTGTTTTTCTAATCACTATGTGTTGTCCCTCACCTGAATCTACGCCTCTGACTTCCGCTCGTCTTTGAAAAATTAGCTCAGGCACCATCTTCTTTAAGATTTCCTTGGGACTCAACCTCTGCCATGCTCTACCTCACACCCTCATCTGTGTTTCTTTATCTGTGATGACACAGTATTGTCATTCTCCCTTTGCTTCCCTGGCTTCCCAAGAGTCCATAAAACCCTGAGGACAGAGACTGTTTCTTTTGTTTCTATTCTTCAAACTGGGAGTAGAGGTGCTCAATAAATATTACTACATAAATAATAATTTATGTGCAATAGTTTATCACATAATTGCAATGTATACAGCACTTCATACTTTTATCAGGCTTATCAGGAATATAAGGTAGATATTTGTAGGTATTTGTATCCTACAACAGAAACAAAGTTTGGCCATATCCCCGAGTTAAAAAAATTAAACTAGGGCTGAAGCCCTAGTCCTATGTCTTTAAACTGCATTCAGTGAACCCCAAATAAATAAATTTTTCCCTTCCTAGGTTTTGGAAAAATTGAAAAATAAATAACAGTAAAGAGAGAGACCAAAGTGTCAACTATATTACTGCTAGAGGCCAAGTTGGAGGACATGGCCTTAGGTCCCTTAGCCAAGTGACTTGCAAATATCTAACTCTAGAAGTGGACAGACAAGCCCACCAGTCCAAGGCATTCCTGAATTGCCTTACCTGATACCTGCCAGGTAAGACCTAAGGAATGAGTAAGCAGAGAGGAACAAATGCTCTCTGCAGATAGACCTCTCCTGAGAGAGAAGGAAAATGGATCTGAGTGAGCGCACCTAGTTATTGTTTCCAAATTCATCAGCCAGAAAAAGTACTTTAATTCCCCCTGAGAAGGGGCAGAGAAAGGCCAGATTCATGCAAAGAGAAAATCCCTTCTCAAAGAAAGCCAGAGTGAGAAAAAATGCTTGCATAACTCTAATAATAACCCAAAAGACAAGCTTTGAGAGCATTTGTTTTGTTTTGTTTTTGTTTTAGTAGAGGATCGTTCTCCCTATGTTGCTCAGGCTGGTCTTGAACTCGTGGGCTCAAGCAATCCTCCTGTCTTGGCCTCCCAGAGTGCTGGGATTACATGGATGAGCCACCATGCCCAGCCTTTCAGACTAACTTGAAGAAAAGTTCCATTCCTCAGATACCCCCAGGTAGAATTTACCAAACCTATTCATGGATTTTTAATTTTTGCAAAAATAGTAAGTTTGCAATCTCTATAAAACATCCAAGCAATGGTGTCTGAGAGACAATTGAGTCTATATTCCCATAGTGCAGAAGTTAGGCCTGGGCTTAATCTGTTATTGTAGGAGGCATCAATCTATAGAGGTAATTAAAAAGAGGAGAGTAATGATACTCCCCAGATAGAATAGATAAAGTGAGAATAGAAATACACTTAAACTCAGTCCCCTAGAACACTATCAGTTAAGGGACAGAAAAAGAGGAATAGCCTATAGAGGGCACTAAGGAGTGGCCAGAGATGTCAGAGGAAAGACCTGAGAAGAATTGGCTGTGTGAGTCCAAGGAAAGGGAGGTCACAATTGAGGAAGGGGCCGTCAGTGTCCTGTGTTCCTGAAGGATCAAACCTGATCCTCCCTCCTCCAACAAAAGACCTCAGTTGGTCAGGAGATAGAGACCATCCTGGCCAATATGGTGAAACCCCATCTCTACTAAAAATACAAAAATTAGCTGAGTGTGATGGCGTGCACCTGTAGTCCCAGCTACTGGGGAGGCTTGGCAGGAAAATTGCTTGAACTCGGGAGGCAGAGGTTTCAGTGAGCCAAGATTGCACCACTACACTCCAGCCTGGCGACAGGGTGAGATTCCATCCAAAACACAAACAAACAAACAAACACCCTCAGTTTCCTCACCTGCAAACTGAATATAATAAATAACATCTTCCTAAAGCACTCATTAGTACTGGACTGTTAATGAGTATTTGATTTTCTCGTTTTTGGCACATTAGGCACAATTATTCATCCCAATTAACATAGGCAAGGGCCTCTGATTTGCTTCATCCAATAAAATATAGACAGAAGTAATGTGTAGCATTTCCAGGTAGAAGCTTTGGGAGTTAGTGTGTGCTTTACCATTTTCTCTTCCCTCTCTGTCCTGACAATCTCAATGTTCCTAAGTAGCTTCCTTGTCACTCTGAGTCCAAGAGTGAAAACAAAGATAACATTGAGTAGAGTCAGCAGCCAACCTATGATGAATATGTAGCATGAGCAAGAAATAAACCTTTGTTGTTTCAAGCCACCTAGATTTCTGGAATACTTGTTACTGAGTAATAATTTAACCTATTCTTACTGATTCACTACCTTGTAAAATTACTGCAAGAATTATATGTAAAAATATGTAATATGGCATAGAGAACAAGGTAATATGGAAGACAGAAGCCAATTAATAAATAATGATTCCTTTTACTTTTGGGGAGCTGTAAAATGTCCTGCTGTTTGGATAAGAAATACTGGGAGTTTTCTGTGGGATGCAGAAATTGTTTTAATAGTAATTGATGATTATAAGTCATGTTGCTATAAAGACACATGCACACGAATGTTTATTGTGGCACTACTCACAATACCAAAGACTTGGAATCAACCCAAATGTCCATCAGTGACAGACTGGATTAAGAAAATGTGGCACATATACACCATGGAATACTATGCAGCCATAAAAAGGATGAGTTTGTGTCCTTTGTAGGGACATAGATGCAACTGGAAACCATCATTCTCAGCAAATTATTTCAAGAACAGAAAACCAAATACCACATGCTCTCACTCACAGGTGGGAATTGAACAATGAAATCACTTGGACACAGGAAGGGGAACATCACACACCAGGTCCTACTGTGGGGAGGGGGAGGGGGAAGGGATAGCATTAGGAGATATACCTAATGTAAATGACGAGTTAATGGGTGCAGCACACCAACATGGCTCATGTATACATATGTAACAAACCTGTACATTGTGCACATGTACCCTAGAACTTAAAGTATAATAAAAAAAATAGTAATTGATGATAGCTGACATTTATTGAATCATTATTACAAACCAGATTCTGGATACAGAAAAATTCCTTGCTCTTGCTAGCTTATTTCTCTGTCGTTTATTTTTCTTCTCCCTGAATCACTTCCAGTGATCCTTTTCAACCAACTAGATAATGTATATCTCAGGGCAAAAAGGGGCTCTGGAAATCATGTAGCTCAATGTCTGCCCAATGTCAGAGCTTCCTTTACAATCTCCCTGGTATGTAGACATCCAAATTTTGCTAAATCAATCTCTATGGCAGGTTGCTTGCTACCTCATGAGGCAGTTGCTAGACCGTAAGTTCTGAAATGTTAGGGCCCATATTTGTTGTGTTCACTTTGGAATTTCCTGTGGCCAGCATAGTACCTGGCAACATAGTGGAAAGTAAATAAGTATATGTTTAAAAAAGAATGACCATACAAACCAACATTTACTTAGCTCTAATTTTTATATTCCTTGTCTGTAAAAAGGTAGTAACAATACTAACCTCAGAAGACTTGGTAATGCAAGTACTTGATATATCACAGAAGCCATATTAGTATTATAAGGATATATCCCTTATCTCATTTCTTCTTCTGAAACAAAGCACAACATAAACAAATGTTGGAATACAAATTGAGTCATTCACTGGTCTTCCAACTAATATTTCATAGGCAAATTTCTGGGTAATTCCTGGAACAAAAGCATGATATATATAGTGTGCACTTATAATCATGTACTTGCAGATTTTGGAAGGCAGTATAGTTCAACGATGAGAAACTCAAGCTCTAGAGCCTGACAGAATTGGATGAAAATGTACTCCTTGTGGATTGCCTGACCTTACAAGTTTCCTATACTCACCAGTAGCCATCAAACCTTCTTATCTTTAAATGAGGATACCTCATAGGGTTGTTGCAAGGTCCAAAGAAAATAAAATGACATAAAGTGCTCAGCACAGAGTCTGCAACATAGCAAACATTTATTAAATATGTGATATTGGTGTTATTCATGTAGGATGTTAAGAGACCTTAGAGACCATCTATTCTTAGAGACCCCCAATCAATTCACAAGAGCTAGATAATTAGATCCTGTCTATAATGTGCTGACTTTCACTACCTCTCACTTCCATAAATAGATATAGTCATCTTTGACGATTCTGATATATGAGTTAGGGTAATAGTGGCCACTGTAACAAAGAAATCTAAAGTGTATATGGCTCAGATATACTCATATAAGTTATTTTTCATTCAAGTTCAGACTTGGTTTTCCCAATTGGTTGGTGGCTTTCCTCCAAGTGATGATTTAGGGGCATAGGTTATTTGTGTCTTCAACACATGGCTTCCAAGGACATCAAGCTTGCCCACATCAAACTATTAGGAAAGAAATGAGGAAGTGGTGAAGCTGTGTCTGTTTTTTAATTTTCATGCCATTGAAGTGACACACATCTCTTCTGCTCACACTTTTTTTGGGTGAGAACTAATCACATGGCACCATCTAAGTGTAGGGAGTGCTGGGAAATATAATAGCTATTTGGCTTGGCAGCTATCTCCCAGTGGCCACTCTATTCTAATTCTATTAAAGGAGAAGCATGAATTTTGATGGTCAATTAGCTGTATCTCTCATAAGTGATAAGCCTATTGTTGTCTGTATTTTCTTTGCTGTGATTTGCACAGGCCTAGAAGAAAGGTTTTAATTTAAACATAAACATCCCTAAAGCAGTATATTACCATGTGGCATAACTCATAACAATTTCAAATGAATGTCACAATGGAGGCAAGAAGTAGAATGTAGAATGTGTTGGGAAAGGGAAGGAGGAAGTGATAGAAGAAACAAGAGAAAGTTAGAATTGAGTAGAGCTAGGAGAGGGCACTTTACACACAAAATTTATGATCCTCACAAGAATCCTTTAGGGAGAATGTATTTCCCATTCAATAAACAAGGTAACTGAGGCTCAGAGAGGTGGCATGGCTTGCCCAAGGTCACACAACGTGAAACTGCAGAGAACAGATTCAATCCCAGATTGGTCTAAAGGCAAATCAAACGTTCTCTTTCTCTCCTTATTTCTCTCTCTCAAGGCAAACTTAAGAGGAGTGTCTTAGTGTAACTCTTTCAGTCTTCCTCACCAGCCTGCTCTGTTCTCTAGTTGGCCAAACTTTGACCAATTCCCTTTCTTCTATAAGGAGTAATCTTGCAACTGGTTTTTAATTCCCACTTCCATTGACATTGCACTGTAGTCTCATCCATAAGTATAATTACAAGGATAATCTAATGCTCACCCACTTTTATTAACTTCCCTAATCAAACCAGCAATTTTTTTCATATTATATGAAGGGATATTAATAAATTCTGTTTATGGCAAAATCTGTGAATTTTTGACTTTAAATAACCTAACATTTCCCTACACCTCAGTCAAATCCTATCTATATCTCGGCAGCAATGTCCATACTACTTTGAATGGAAGAGAAAAGGATAGGATCAGAATATTTAGGAGCAAACTATGAATTTCCACATTACGTTTGACTTTACCATTTCAACACAGATTGTGATCCTAGTTTTGAAGGATAATAAAAAAAATAGCTTCTTTTGGTGTAGATGATTTCCTCATAAATGACTCATATTTGTCTAGTAAATTTTGCCCACCCCTCTCATCCAGGAGGTACTCATCAGCCACAGAGAGCCAAGTACTAAGTTTGACACTGGTGGATGCTTATTTTTGATCACTTCAATTTATTGGAATTTTTCTCTGTCTCTACACACACCACCACCACCACAGAGAAGAGAATCCAGTACAATTCACAGGGAGAATTAATTAGTGCATATCAAATATGAGCTTGACAGGGCTATGATTTAAATACAAAGATGCCTGAAGAATTATGGGTCAATATTTGAGCTCCATGCTAGTCTGATGCTATTGTATCCACCTGAACAAATACAGCCTAGCATCCTACCTTCTTTGCAGCTGTTTAAGTCTCTCCCTACAGGGTGGCAAGCCTGAAGGGGCCTTTTCAGTGGGGGAAGAGGGTAGGGAAGGATACTACACAGAGCTCAGCAAGCTGGAAGACAGCTGGAGGGAATGAGCTTCTCTCCTTCACGCTTCTTTCTGCTGCCAGGAAACAGCAGTTCCATGAGTAGAACAGAAGCATCCAGTCAGCTGGGTGTCCACATGGAGACTTTTACCCAAGATCTAACACATTAACTGTGGGACATCTGGTAAGTCCCTTTATCCCTGCTGAGCCTCACTTTTCTCATTCATAAAGTAAAGATAGTATTCCTGCCCCTCATAAAGTTGCTGAGTATTTTTAAGCATTTACATGTTTAGGGCAATCATTTATCCCAGGCTCTGATCTAGCATTTGCATGCAGTTTCTCATCCAATCCTCACAAGAATCCTATGACTCCATGGATACAAAAGGGAACCAAGGAGCAGAGAATTGGAGGAGTTTTCCCAAAACACACTAGAATAGTAAATGATTATGTGAATGATGACCAAAACCAAATAATCTAATTAGTAAATTGGCAAAGAGCTTGAATAGGTGTCCTCCAAAGAAGATATACAATGTCTAACAAGCTGTAGCCCATACTCTTATTGTAATCCATCTTGGTGGTTCCCTTTTGGATTTAGGTGGAAGATGTTCAGTTTAAAATAATTCAAGTAGGCTGAGTGCAGTGGCTCATGCCTCTAATCCCAGCAGTTAGGGAGGCTGAGGCAGGTGGGTCACCTGAGGTGAGGAGTTTGAGACTAGCCTGACCAATATGGCGAAACTCTGTCTCTACTAAAAATACAAAAATTAGCCAGGCATCGTAGCATATGCCTGTTATTCCAGCTACTGGGGAGGGTAAGACAGGAGAATTGCTTGAAACCGGGAGGTGGAGGTTACAGTGAGCTGAGATCACACCACTGCACTCCAGCCTGGGTGACAGAGCTAGACTCCATCTCAAAAAAATAAATAAATAAAATAAAATAAAATAAATATAAGTATAAAAGGAAATTTATTTGCTCTGACAACTAAAATCTTGAAGGAATATCCAGCATTTGTTCTGGCTAGAGACAGAGATGCTCAAAAAGTGTCATCAGGGTTCTTTCTTTCTTTGCTCTTCTACTCTTTGCAGGTTCATCACATTCTCCCCTACTTCCATTGGATCAGCATAAACACCTGCAGGTGCCTCCAGTTTATATCATTCTTATAGTTAATGACCAATGGAAGACAGCACCTTTCAAAAAAGTTCCTTTGAAAAAGTTCCAAGAAGGCTTTACTTGGCCTACCTTGGGCCTAGCTTATCTCCTACTGCGATGGAGGAGTCAGAACTAGGACTGAAAAGGGGTGGTGTGAGGTCATTCTTTACTAAATCTCCTGGAATGGGGAAGGATGGTTCCCCAGAGAAACAAATGCTGAGTGAACATCAGTATCGCCAGCAACGGATCAAAGCTGGACGGAGAATGACTTCGACGAGATGAGAGAAGAAGGCTTCAGTCCATCAAATTTCTCAGAGCTAAAGGAGGAATTACGTACCCAGCGCAAAGAAACTAAAAATCTTGAAAAAAAAGTGGAAGAATTGATGGCTAGAGTAATTAATGCAGAGAAGCTCACAAACGAAATGAAAGAGACGAAAACCATGGCACGAGAAATACGTGACAAATGCACAAGCTTCAGTAACCGACTCGATCAACTGGAAGAAAGAATGTCAGCGATTGAGGATCAAATGAATGAAATGAAGCGAGAAGAGAAACCAAAAGAAAAAAGAAGAAAAAGAAATGAACAAAGCCTGCAAGAAGTATGGGATTATGTAAAAAGACCAAATCTACGTCTGATTGGGGTACCTGAAAGTGAGGGGGAAAATGGAACCAAGTTGGAAAACACTTTTCAGGATATCATCCAGGAGAACTTCCCCAACCTAGTAGGGCAGGCCAACATTCAAATCCAGGAAATACAGAGAATGCCACAAAGATACTCCTCGAGAAGAGCAACTCCAAGACACATAATTGCCAGATTCACCAAAGTTGAAATGAAGGAAAAAATCTTAAGGGCAGCCAGAGAGAAAGGTCGGGTTACCCACAAAGGGAAGCCCATCAGACTAACAGCAGATCTCTCGGCAGAAACTCTTCAAGCCAGAAGAGAGTGGGGGCCAATATTCAACATTCTTAAAGAAAAGAATTTTAAACCCAGAATTTTATATCCAGCCAAACTAAGTTTCATAAGTGAAGGAGAAATAAAATCCTTTACAGATAAGCAAATGCTTAGAGATTTTGTCACCACTAGGCCTGCCTTACAAGAGACCCTGAAGGAAGCACTAAACATGGAAAGGAACAACCGGTACCAGCCATTGCAAAAACATGCCAAAATGTAAAGACCATCAAGGCTAGGAAGAAACTGCATCAACTAACGAGCAAAATAACCAGTTAATATCATAATGGCAGGATCAAGTTCACACATAACAATCTTAACCTTAAATGTAAATGGACTAAATGCTCCAATTAAAAGACACAGACTGGCAAACTGGATAAAGAGTCAAGACCCATCAGTCTGCTGTATTCAGGAGACCCATCTCACACGCAGAGACATACATAGGCTCAAAATAAAGGGATGGAGGAAGATTTACCAAGCAAATGGAGAACAAAAAAAAGCGGGGGTTGCAATACTAGTCTCTGATAAAACAGAATTTAAACCATCAAAGATCAAAAGAGACAAAGAAGGCCATTACATAATGGTAAAGGGATCAATTCAACAGGAAGAGCTAACTATCCTAAATATATATGCACCCAATACAGGAGCACCCAGATTCATAAAGCAAGTCCTTAGAGACTTACAAAGAGACTTAGACTCCCATACAATAATAATGGGAAACTTCAACACTCCACTGTCAACATTAGACAGATCAACGAGACAGAAAGTTAACAAGGATATCCAGGAATTGAACTCATCTCTGCAGCAAGCAGACCTAATAGACATCTATAGAACTCTCCACCCCAAATCAACAGAATATACATTCTTCTCAGCACCACATCGTACTTACTCCAAAATTGACCACGTAATTGGAAGTAAAGCACTCCTCAGCAAATGTACAAGAACAGAAATTATAACAAACTGTCTCTCAGACCACAGTGCAATCAAAGTAGAACTCAGGACTAAGAAACTCAATCAAAACCGCTCAACTACATGGAAACTGAACAACCTGCTCCTGAATGACTACTGGGTACATAACGAAATGAAGGCAGAAATAAAGATGTTCTTTGAAACCAATGAGAACAAAGATACAACATACCAGAATCTCTGGGACACATTTAAAGCAGTGTGTAGAGGGAAATTTATAGCACTAAATGCCCACAAGAGAAAGCAGGAAAGATCTAAAATTGACACTCTAACATCGCAATTAAAAGAACTAGAGAAGCAAGAGCAAACACATTCGAAAGCTAGCAGAAGGCAAGAAATAACTAAGATCAGAGCAGAACTGAAGGAGATAGAGACACAAAAAACCCTCCAAAAAATCAATGAATCCAGGAGTTGGTTTTTTGAAAAGATCAACAAAATTGACAGACCACTAGCAAGACTAATAAAGAAGAAAAGAGAGAAGAATCAAATCGACGCAATTAAAAATGATAAAGGGGATATCACCACCGACCCCACAGAAATACAAACTACCATCAGAGAATACTATAAACACCTCTACGCAAATAAACTGGAAAATCTAGAAGAAATGGATAATTTCCTGGACACTTACACTCTTCCAAGACTAAACCAGGAAGAAGTTGAATCCCTGAATAGACCAATAGTAGGCTCTGAAATTGAGGCAATAATTAATAGCCTACCAACCAAAAAAAGTCCAGGACCAGATGGATTCACAGCTGAATTCTACCAGAGGTACAAGGAGGAGCTGGTACCATTCCTTCTGAAACTATTCCAATCAATAGAAAAAGAGGGAATCCTCCCTAACTCATTTTATGAGGCCAACATCATCCTGATACCAAAGCCTGGCAGAGACACAACAAAAAAGAGAATTTTAGACCCATATCCCTGATGAACATCGATGCAAAAATCCTCAATAAAATACTGGCAAACCGGATTCAGCAGCACATCAAAAAGCTTATCCACCATGATCAAGTGGGCTTCACCCCTGGGATGCAAGGCTGGTTCAACATTCGCAAATCAATAAACATAATCCAGCATATAAACAGAACCAAAGACAAGAACCACATGATTATCTCAATAGATGCAGAAAAGGCTTTTGACAAAATTCAACAGCCCTTCATGCTAAAAACGCTCAATAAATTCGGTATTGATGGAACGTACCTCAAAATAATAAGAGCTATTTATGACAAACCCACAGCCAATATCATACTGAATGGGCAAAAACTGGAAAAATTCCCTTTGAAAACTGGCACAAGACAGGGATGCCCTCTCTCACCACTCCTATTCAGTATATGTCAATCTCATAAGGATTAGATAAGTATATAACAAGAACCTTATACACAATACCTTCGATTTTTTAACCCAACAATGAAATCATTCCTAAAACCCTCTTTGAAAAGTTCTTGCTTCCATGCATTAATATCTATTTAGATCATTTAATTTGGAATCTCATCTGTTCTAAGAAACCTTGCATCTCCTTCTCTACCTCAGCATCCCCTCAAAACTCCTTATTGCAGTCCTTGTCATTCCTGGCTGGTATGAGAGTTATTTATGGCCATATCTGTCTATCCAGTTATCAATCTCATTGTCGCAGAGTAGGATTGGATGCTTGGGCTTTGCAATCAAAGATGTAGATTTGAATTCTAATTCTACCACTTATGAGCTATATGATCTATTGAAGTTACTTATTCACTCTAAACTTAAATTTCCTCACCTATAAATTTAGTGATAATATTTATCTTTAATTTTTAAAAATATTCTTTTATAGCCATATTTTAAATAATAAGGGATTTAAAGCAGTTTATAAAATGTACACAATAAAGTAAAAAAATACATATGAGAGCCAGAGAAAGCATAAATTACAGTAGACATTTAAGACCTGAGTGAAGGTAAGAATACAAATATATAGACCTCCATAATTGTTAAATTACAGTTCATATAGAACTATTAAAAACTGAGCTACATCTTTCCAAGAAACAATTAGAAAAAGGAAACTTGGGCAGTTAAGTGATTTCTCTTCTATGTGTGGCAGAATGATGAAAAAAGAACATTTCAAGTCCTCACGAAAGTAGAACTTTTCCTGGCGTTGTTTCTAAATACTAATCCAAGAGGACATTAGGGGTGAATGAGATCTGAAATAATATATATAAAGCCCCTGGTTGCTGATTCAAAAGAGGTGTTTCCAAAAGACACAAATAAATGGAAAGAATTTTCATTTTCATGGATTGGAAGACTTAATATTGTTAAGGTGTTAATTCGTATCAAAATCACAATGATAATTTTTGGAAAAAGTAGAAAAATCCATCCTAAGAGTTTTACGGAATCTTCAAAGTCCCCAAATAGCCAAAGCAATCTTAAAAAGGAACAAAGTTGGAAGTTTCATCCTTCTTGATTTCAATATGTATTACAAAGCTACAGGAATCAAAACAGTGCAGCACTGCCCAAGAGAAAGACAGACATATAGACCAACTGAATAGAATTAAAAGCCCAGAGATAAACCTTCACATATATACTCAAATGATTTTTAACAAACGTGCCAAGAACACTTAATAAGGAGAGGACAATCTTTTCCACAAATGGTGCTGGGAAAATTGGATATCCACATGTTTTAAAAAAAAAAAAAAATTTAGACCTTTATGTGATATTCTATATAGAAAAACACAAAATGAATCAAAGATGTAAATATAAGACCTAAAACTATAAAACTTTCCAAAGAAAACATAGGAGAAGAGCTTCGTGACATTAATTTGGCAATGATTTCTTGGATATTACACCAAAAGAAGAAACAATAAAGGTAAAAATAGGTAAATTGGACTACATCAAAATTAAAACTTCTTTGCACAAAGGGACACAATCAAAAGAGTGAAAAGGCAAACTTTTGGGTGTAAGTATTCATAAATCATATATCTGATAGACAGTTTAACATTCAGAATATATAAAGAACTACCGCAACTCAACAACAAAAAAACAAATAATCTAATTAATAAATTGGCAACAACTTGAATAGTTATTTCTCCAAAGAATATATACAAACGGCTATTAAGAAAATGCAAAGATACCCCAAATCACTAATCATTAGGAAAATGCAAATCAAAACCACAGTGATATAGCACCTTATACTCATTTGAATGGCTGTTATTAAAAACAAAAAATAGCCGGGCGCGGTGGTTCAAGCCTGTAATCCCAGCACTTTGGGAGGCTGAGGCGGGCGGATCACGAGGTCAGGAGATAGAGATCATCCTGGCTAACACGGTGAAACCCCGTCTCTACTGAAAAATACAAAAAATTAGCTGACGTGGTGGTGGGTGCCTGTAGTCCCAGCTGCTCGGGAGGCTGAGGCAGGAGAATGGCGTGAACCCGGGAGGCGGAGCTTGCAGTGAGCTGAGATTGCACCACTGCACTCCAGCCTGGGCGACAGAGGGAGACTCTGTCTCAAAAAATAAATAAATAAATAAATAAATACATACATACATACATACATACATACATAAATAAAACAAATTTTAAAAAGAAAATAACAGAGTGAAGAAATTGAAAGCCTATGTACTCTTTGTGGGAACATAAAATGGTTCAGCTGCTACAGAAATAGTATGGTGGTTCCTCAAAAGTTAAAAATAGAATTATCATTTGATCCAGCAATTTCGCTTCTGGATATATGTCCAAAAGAATTGAAAGCATAGTCTCAAAGAGATATTTGTATATCAGTGTTCACAGTAGCATTATGCACAATAGCCCAAAGGTGGAAGCAGCCCAAATCTCTAACAACAGATAGCAAAATGTGTTGTATATACACCGATGGAATACTGTTCAGTCTTAAGAGAAACTCTGACACATACTACAACATGGATGAATCTTGAGGACCTTATGCTAAGTGAAATAAGCCAGTTACAAAAAGACAAATACTATATAATTCCACTTATATGTGGTACCTAGAGTAGTCAGATTCATAGAGAGAGAAAATAGAATGGTGGTTGCCAAGTGGAGAGTTGTTTACTTAACACAGAGTTTCAGTTTTGCAAGATGAAAAAGTTCTGGAATTGAGTGCATGACAATGTGAATATACTTAACACTACTGAACTGTACACTTAAATATGTTAAAATTGTAAATTTTATGTTATGTTTATTTTATCATCATTTAAGTTTTTAAATTTTTTTTGAAGAAAAAAACCAATGTGGCCTCTTTTTCTCTCTGTTCCTAGAAGAGTGCTTTTCACAAAGGAAGGATGAATAAAATCCGGTTGGGAAGTTCCGGGAAATCTACGCAAAGAAGACGCTTTAAATGCATTACAAAAAACTAAAAGACACCTTCAAAGCAGAGAACAAGCAGTGTGTGTAAAGTATATGGGGGAATAGTACACACCTAAGGACCTGGAAGAAAAGGTGTGTGCTGAGAAGAAACAGGGATGGCTGATGAGTCTGGAGAGAGGCAAGATTTGCCTGTTCCATTAAGGAGCCTGGACTTTTACCTGGAGGGGTCTAGAGTCCTCTTACTCACAAAATGGATTAGAGTACCCAAACCATCATGTCTCAATGACTTGAGAACTGGCTATCTAGTGCATAAATTATCTAAGTCTTATCATTCTCTCTATGCTGCTTTCTTTTTTTTTTTTTTTCATTTCACTGATTATTCACATCATAAATGTCATAGAAATAAAGAATGGTAGAGATCATGTAGATCATGAGATCATGACTTGATGAAGGGGAGTGTTATGTAGAGTTAATTTGGCGTGTGAACTCTCTTTGTTAAGGGTCCCCTTTTGTGCCCTGTCCAGTTTGCAGAGACCCTGTACATTTAGGAAGCATTTTCTAACTGCTGGTTGAATAAAAGAGAGAGTGATGCAGAGACTTATTTTTTTCTGTTTTTTTTTTTTTTTTTTTTTTTTTTTTTTTGAGACAGAGTCTTGCTCTGTCACCCAGGCTGGAGTGCAGTGGCGCGACCTCGTCTCACTGCAACCTCTGCCTCCAGGGTTCAAGCGATTCTCCTGCCTCAGCCCCCTGGGTAGCTGGGATTACAGGCATATGCCACCACACCCAGCTAATTTTTGTATTTTTAATAGAGACAGGTTTCACCATGTTGGCCAGGCTGGTCTCAAACTCCTGACCTCAGGTGATCCACCCACCTCAGCATTCCAAAGTGCTGGGATTACCAGCATGACTCACCATGCCCAGCTGATGCAAAGACTTTTAAAGCCTGTTCTTGGCACTTAAGCTTTCTCTGGAGCAGAGTCATTATTCAAATATCGTCCATGCTAAAGGATTTTAAGATGAGATTGAGCTTCACAGGAACCTCCCAACCATGGCAAAGCATTCCTGCACTGGGAAATTTCTATTGCCTCTGATGCTTAGTTCCCAATACACAGAACTGGCAAGGTCATCCTCAGATCCATCTGAATTTAATCCTTTCTTCTTTCATTCACTCAGTCAGAATCTCCTAAGCGTAGTGCCATTGCTCTGGGAATTCAGTCATGAATACTGCCTGATCCTGCCGTGGTGGAAATCATGGTCTAAAGAAAGAGAAAATATATAATTTATAATAAAGTAAAATAAATTAACAAAGGATGCTCTTCCATAGCCTCATCAATGCTATGTAAGTTTTACCTCCTCCATGAAGCCTTTCTTGACCCCATAGCCTCTGTCTGTTTTTCTGTCCTGTGACACCCCAGAGCAGTTTATTCTCCATGCTACCAATATAAGCCCCATCCAATTCTTCCCACTTGTGTGGTTGCTGGAGAATATTCTTCCATCCACACCTGGATTGTAATCTGCTTCACACCAGGGGCTTTTTCACAGTGGCTCAGTGCATCTCATTTGTTCACATTTCTGTGCATTTGCTCATGCTCTTTTCCCAGTTTTCATCCTTTGTCTGTTGAACTCCTATTCACATTTGAAAGCTGATATGGATTGGCTCTATGCCCCCACCCAAATCTCCTCTTGAATTGTAATCCACATAATCCCCATGTGTTGAGGGTGGGAACTGGTGGGAGGTGATTGGATCATGGGGGCAGTTTCCCCCATGCTGTTCTCCTGATAGCGAGCTCTAATGTTTTAAAAGTGTTTGACAGTTTCTCCTACACACACATTCTCTCTCTCGCCTGCTGCCATGTAAGATGTGCCTGCCTCACCTTCCATCATGATTGTAAGTTTCCTGAGGCCTCCCCAGTCATGTAGAACTGTGGGTCAATTAAACCACTTTCCTTTATAAATTACCCAGCCTCGGATGTTTCTTTTATAGCAGTGTGAGAACAGACTAACACAAAGACCCAGCTCAAATGTTCCCTGCAATATGTAGTTCTCCTTGATTTTATGGGAGTCACTCCTAGTTCTTTGTGCCCACAGCATTCTCTTATTATGTCTGTCATAGCATTTACTGCACCATTTTGACATGTATTAATTTACCTGCCTGCTTCTCTTACTAGGCAGGGCTAGAAGAGTGTGACCCTTTATCTGGGATACAGAATCAGGCAGTGCACTAGTTAAGGTAAAGCAAACTGCTCTAACAAATAAGACCTGAAATGATCCAGCACATGATTTTCAACCAGATTTTCCTGATCAGCAGCAGTGGGGGCCTGCACTCCATGTAGTCATTCAGGGACCAATCTGATTAAAATTCTGCCATTTTCAATGCATCCAAGATCTCCTTCAACAAGTTGGCAGGTGAATGAAAAAATAACTGAGACGGCATATTTTTCCCTAACCACCTCAGGCCGGAAGGGGCACACGAAGGTTTCTGTTCATATCTGACTGGAGAGAACTGAGCATGTGAACCCTCCTGGAGAAGGAGAGGGAATAGAAACTAAGCCCTGGCCTGGAAGCCACTTCCCAGTGATGATTCTACACTACAGAAAAGGAGCAGAGATCTTTGGAGGACAGTTGGCCATCTCTACCAAAGGTAACAAAAATGGATTCTTTAGACACAAACCTACCCTACTCAGGAGGTAATAGTGAATTTCTACTTGAAGCTTTCTGGGAAGTTCAGTATTTAGACACTGAAAGAGAAAGTTGATTTAGAAAAATTATCAGATTCCTGAAAGGTACTTGGCAGAAAAAGTCTACAAACAGTATGAGACAATAAAAGATAATGCCACTTAATTTGGTCCTGTAATTATACTTACTTCTTACCAAAGTGCTGAGAATAAACACTCTAATTACTCTACAGGTTATGTGGAGATTAATAAATCTGACTCCTGCAGAACACATAGCTTATAAACACAAGATCAGGACTGGGCTTGGCCTGTTATTAGACTGGTCTCTCTGGGTGGAAGAAGGAAAGGAATTATAAGGTGAGAACCTAATTTGTGCCATGAATTATAATAAGCATTTTATATAAGTCATTTAAACTAATTCTCACAACCCTGGAGCAGGGTATTATTGCCTTCATTTGCATATGAGGAAACTGAGTTTCAGAGAAGTGGCAGTACTTCTTTAAAGCAGCAACTCTGGGATTTGAGCCGAGGGCACAAAGCGCATGCTCTTTCCACTGTACCAAGTCCCTTCAAGGGAAACCTCAAAGACCTTCTCAGAACTCTGCTCCATGGAGGATGATTTGGTTGTAAATATGCAGCTGCCATGCTTATCTGCCCAAAGGCAGATATTGTCACCGAAGATGTGGTCCCTGAAGTAACCCAGTGGCTATGAAGAGGAGGCTTTCTGAAGAGATCTAACCTTCAAATGCCTTCTTCTGCCCATCAGCCAGAGCCTTTGCCGTGACTTTGTGGATGGGCTCCATTGAGTTCTCATAGAAACGAGCATTTGGAATTGGACTCCGTCATGCATTTATATTGGCCTCATCAACGGGATGACTCCAAATGATCAGGCCTAACCATCTGCACACCCTGAGTGGGGGATTCTAGGAAGGAAAGAATTACCTTGAGCCAAGCAGCAGGAAGCAGAGGCTGCCATGGAGTGGGAGGAGATATGACACGTCTTCATGGAAGTGTATCTGCAGTGTGAGCTCCGGAGAGGAGAAACGTCCTCTGTATAAACCTGACCTCCTCTAAGACAGGAGACTCCCACCTCCTGTGAGGAATCATCCATGTCTACTCTTTGTCTTCCATGCTCTGCTTCCCTTAACCACACTGTGTTCTCTTCCTTCCCTGGTCGCCTGTCTCTTTCTGGGCATTTAGCAGAAGGGCTGCAACTGGTGTGGAAACAAGAATAGGGGCAGCCTAGTGTGCGGATCAACAGAATGCACTTTGGCAATAAATCGACCTGCATTTCAACTCTGGTTCAGCCACCTGAGACCTTGGGCATTTTTATTCCACTTCTCTTGAGCTTTGGTTTCTTTGTGTGTAAAATGGGAATCATAGCAATGCTACCTCATAGGATTGTCATAAAGACAAACATGTAAAATGCTGAGCTTAATATCTGGCATACTTGGTAATTACTCAATTTCTGGTAGAATCTTTTACAGCTTACAAATAAAAGATGAGAGATTTAGAATTTCTAAATCCCACCTGGCACTTTCCAGCTATATCATGTTGGGCAAGTCATTTAGATTATCTCAGTCTCAGCTTTTCTATCTGTAACGAAGGAGGAGGAGGAAGCCACCTGCCCTTGGATCTTGCAGAATTAATGAGGGTTTCAAATGAAGTAACATTCATGAAAGCTGTGGGGACAGGGAGTGGAGGTGGAGCCAAAGAGTGCATCATCTAGTTACAGAAGCAAGACCAAGAAAGATATCTGACAATCTTTAAGGTGAACTTACTTTAGAGACCGTAAAAGCAAAAGGGGCTAAGAGAAGAGTGATAAGGGCTCTAAGTGGAGTTGGGATGGGCCATGTCTTTGTACATGGATGGAGGTTGGCAGAGAGGAGAGGGAGATCCCATTAATGGTGAAATGGGCACAGCCTGTGTGTTTGGGGAAAAAGACAGGTTGGGGCAGATGAGCAAGAAGGAAACTCCTTTGCCTAAATCATTATCAAGCACAAAGGACAGTAATGATACAAGTAGGATGGGACATCATGATGGAAGGGAATTGGAGAGAGAGAAAAGAATAGACATTTTATTTCCGACTTTTGATGTGGCCATTGTTATCTTTGCCTACTCAGCATCTGTTACCTTGGTTTTCCTGTGGGGAGCCCCCACCTCCACCAAATTCCAGGAATTTGAATTGAGGGCTGACAATTCACCCAAGTGACGAAGCCTGAAACCTGGGATTCTTCCTTGACTACCTTCAGCCTTCCCATCCAGACAGCCCTCAATTTTGTAGATTCTACCTCCTTAATACCTCTGATCCACCTATTTCTCTCCATCTCCACTATCACCCCCCAATCCAACTCATCTTCACCTCTCATTTGAATACATATGTCAGCCTCTTACCTACTATCCTTGCCTCCACTCCATCTCCCTCCAATCCATTCTACTTCCTGCAGCAAGAGTGGTTTTTTTTTTTCCTATAGTGCAGATGTTCCTCTCCTATTTAATATCGTTTGATGGCTTCACATTACCCAGAGAATAAATTCCTAACTCTTTATGATGGCAAGTCCTCATTTACCTAGACCCTAGACCCAAGCTGCTTATATACTTGCTTTATGATCTTAGGCAAGATAATTCACTTCCCTGTTTCTCAGTTTCTTCATTTGTGTAATAAAATGAATATTATAATACTATATGCTTTATAAGATTGTTGTGAAGAATAAATGAATGCATGTATGTAAAGCCCTTAGAACAATGACTGGGACATTATAGATGCTTTTAAGTTGTTTCTATCACCACTATCACCACCACTACCACTACCACCGCCATCATCACCACCCCTGTCATCATTATTGTTATCATAATTACCATCATCACATCTTTCTTCTCCTCATGATCATCCTCATCTTTGTACCTCATACTTTTTCCCTCTTACTCTCTGCTACAGCTATACCGAGACTTAATTCCTCCTAACACCCCAAACATATCTCCCCTTAGAATCTTCGTATATGCTGAACTCTTTTCCTGGGAACTGACCCTCAGATTCCCATATCATGCCTCTTCACTTTTATCTTAAGACTTCCCTAGAGAAGTCTTCCCTGACTACCTCAGATGGGGATATGATGCTGTTACACTGCCCCACAGAATCTCATCCCACTTTGTAACTGGTACTTCCTTGTTCAGTATGTCTCTCACCCACTTGACTGGAAACTGCTTAAGGGCAAGAACTGAGTATGTCTTAGTCATCATTAGCCACCTGTCCGACTCACTACCCTATCCACTCTATCATATAATGTGTTACCATGTTTCACATAATTTCCTTTCCCTATGCCCTCTCATTTTCATAGTGGGAAGCATTCTTCCTAGTGGAAATAAGTTTTCTGCTTATTTATAGCACTCTTTTATTTGAAATTATTTTAAAAACTAAGCAGAAGATTGCATTTTAATCCAACTAGTTAAATCATTTGAAATATTTATAAGGGCCATTTTCAGCCTTTGTTCTAAAAAAAAAAAAAAAAAAAAAAAAGGAATGTGGGTGGAGAGCAGGCAATAGAAGCCACATATGATTTGGAATGAGAAGAGCTGAGGCTCTGAAGGACCATCAAAAGTTGCCTGTCTGCCCACTGGAAAGATGTTTCCCAAAATAAAAGACATGCCATTCACTGACACTTGCATGATCTTGAAACCATGCGTGTTCTGCCTTGTGCCAAAAGAGTTTGGGAGAAGAGGGAGCGACTGCTCCCAGCTCTGTCGGCAGCCGCTTCTGAAGCTGCCATAGCAACAAGTATAGACTAAAAGCGATCCTTCCATATTAGGTGTGAACTGACTCCAGACAAGGAAAATAACGTGTAGGGAGAAGCCAACTTTGCTGGGAAACTCACAGGGAGTAATATGCCAGTGACCCATCCCCCCACCCCAATTGCCTTTCACTTCCCCAACCACCATGTGAGTAATAGTAGACAGAATTTTTTTAAAAAGAACTTTCCTTCAAACATTCAGACATACAGCCTTGCTTGGTAAAATTGCACTGGAGTCCTTCCCCACCCCCCAAGCCCCGCACTCTCCTCTCTTGTTCTGATTTTCAGCTGCCTCAGTAGCCCATCCATCTGTCAGTGCACATATGGGTAAAAGAGGCAAGCCAGGAAGCAGAGAGAAGAAGAATTTGTATTTCATAAGCAAGTTCTCAGCAGAGGAGTAGAAAATACCTTCTGCCAAAACAGAACAGGGTGGCAGATCTGGAGTAGTATCTGCTCAGCTAGAAATGACCCTTAAAATGTAGATGCTACTCTGTCATTTGGGTTTCTGGGGCAGAACCTGTCTCTGTACCCATAGCTTTCTACCCTAACCACCTTACCCCTTTCATCCACTCATCCATTCCCACTTAGAGACAAGACTTTCGGTGACACATTGAGGCCCAGTTCCTGCCTTCGTCCTTGTCCAGGTTCTTCTCTTTAGCCTTGACTCAGTTCAGCTCAGAACTCTGACACATAAGTGACTGTGCAAACTTGCGAGAGTCACTTTGTCTCTGCGCATCAGTTTCCTTGGCTGTAAAACAGGGCTAATAACATTGCCAAACTTGTAGGTAAATTGTGAGGATTAAATGAGATAATTCCTGTAAACCTCTTAGAACAGTGTCTGGCTCTTAACAAATGATCAGTAAGTGTTATTTTTTCCTCCCACAAGCTTCATCTTCCAGCTTATTTTGGAGCTGCCCACATTGTCTAGTCTTGACAGATTTTGTCCTCAAAGGCAAAGACCATGTTGTTTTATTCGTCTTTGTCATACTGATTTGTCTACAGTCCTAGTTACCTAATACACAGCGCCTGGCTCAGTGTAAGTGTTTAATACATATGTGTTGTGAAAAGGCACAAATTGATGGATGGGAAGATGAATGGGTAGGTAGATGCATAAATAATAGAGGGGAAAACCCACCCTTTTCTTGTCACATAGAATCAGGGAGAATCTGGGTCTCTGGCAAGCCATCCAACAGAGATGAGTTTTCCAGGTGGGTTGACAGACTTGCCTAGTCTTGTGGTCTTTTCTGACCAGAGGCTGTTACATGGAGTTGGCTGGATGTTTCCTTCTCCATCCATATGGGAACTTGGGAATTTGGCTAAAATTCTGGTATTTTGTTTTGTTTCTCTTTCTTAGCTTGACACTGGGGCTTCTTTCCTTTCTCTCCTTGAGTGCCAGCACAGATGCCAGCTGGCCCATGGGCTCTGTTAACCCTTTCCAGCCTGCCCTTGAATGGCTCTGCCAATATTCTGTATTGCTTGGCTTTGCCGTGAACCCACATGGCTTCTTGCCTCATGATGTTTACACTGCTACCCTGCCTCTCTCTCTCAGTTCCCCCAACCTGGCCTCTCCAGTCACACAGAGCCACAAGAGAAGAGAGCTGGTATTAAGCACAGATATGGAAGGAAGGTAATGCATAAAGCTGTCAGCCTTACCTTGTGCCCATGGCACAGTTACCTGGCCCAGGCCTCTGACCACAGAGCTTATGTTCATTTTGCTACAGTAAAAGTCTTCTCAAAGTCGTTTCAGTGAGATGGAGCGTTTTTCCTATCCCTCTTTCTGTTTCATCTCCACAGCCTATCTTAGATTCTTTGCCTCTTTTTTATCTCTAATTTTACAAAGGGATAAACTGAGGCTCAGAAATAATATGAGATCTATATAATCATGAAGTCTCAACACTGGAAAGGAAACAGTCCTCCAGATGATGGAATCCTGGCCATGCACACATGAATAAAAGCAGCAGAGCTAGTTCTAGAGGGTACACCTTCTGACTGCTTGAGGTCTAGCCTAACTCCAGAGCACCTTATGCTTACACTGCAGTAACATTTACTACATATGTTGAAATCATCTGTTCATATATCTGCTTCCCATTCTCTGACTGAGACTTTCTTCTTTCTTTATAACAGTGTTCCAGATATTTTTGCTGCATAACAAACCATGTGAAACATACAGGTTTACATGATTATCTCAATAGATGCAGAAAAAGGCCTTCGATAAAATTCAACATCCCTTCATGTTAAAAAATCTCAATAAGCTAGATATTGAAGGAACATATCTCAAAATAGTAAGAACCATTTATGACAAACCCACAGCCAATGTCACATTGAATGGGCAAAAGCTGGAAGCATTCCCCTTGAAAATCAGCACAAGACAGGATGCCTTTTCTCACCACTCCTAGTCAACATAGTATTGGAAGTTCTGGCCAGAGCAATTGGGCAAGAGGAAGAAATAAAGGGTATTCAAATCAGAAGTCAAACTGTCTTGCAGATAACATGATCTCATATCTAGAAATATCCCTGTATTAAACATGATCGTATATCTAGAGAAAAAACCCATTGTCTCAGTCCCAAAGCATCTTAAGCTGATAGGCAACTTCAGGATACAAAATCAATGTGCAAAAATCACAAGCATTTCTCTATACCAACAACAGGCAAGCAGAGAGCCAAATCATGATTGAACTCCCATTCACAATTGCCACAAAAAGAATAAAATACCTAGGAATACAGCTAACAAGGGAAGTGAAGAAATCGTCAAGGAGAACTACAAACCACTGCTCAAGGAAATCAGACAGGACACAAACAAATGGAAAAACATTCCATGCTCATGGATAGGAAGAATCAATATCATGAAAATGGCCATACTGCCCAAAGTAACTTATAGATTCAATGCTATTCCTATTACACTACCATTGACATTCTTCACAGAATTAGAAAAAACTATATTAAAATTAATATGGAACCAAAAAAGAGCCCACATGCCAAGACAATTGTAAGTAAAAGGAGCAAAACTGGAGGCACCACACTACGTGACTTCAAACTATATTACAAGGCCACAGTAACCAAAACAGCATGGTACTGATACAAAAACAGACATGTAGACAAATGGAACAGAATAGGGAACTCAAAAATAGGACCAAACATCTACAACCATATGATCTTCAACAAACCTGACAAAAACAAGCATTGGGGAAAGGATTCCTTATATAATAAATGACGCTGGGAAAACTGGCTAACTATATGCAGAAAATTGAAACTGAACCCACCTTACACAAAATGAACTCAAGATGTATTAAATACTTCAGTGTAAAACCCAAAACTACAAAAACCCTAGAAGAAAATGTAGGCAATGCCATTCAGGACATAGACATGGGCAAAGATTTCATGATGAAAACACCAAAAGCAATTGCAACAAAAGCAAAAATTGACAAATGGGATCTAATTAAACCAAATAGCTTCTGCACAGCAAAAGAAACTATCATCAGAGTGAACAGACAACCTACAAAATGGAAGGAAATGTTTGCAGTCTATCCATCTGACAAAGGTCTAATATCCAGTCTATTATACAAGGAAATTAAATTTACAAGAAAAAAAAACATTGAAAAGTGGGCAAAGGACATGAACAGACACTTCTCAAAAGAAGACATTTAGGCAGCCAACAAACATTTTAGAAAAGCTTAACATCACTCACTATTAGAGAAATGCAAATCCAAACTACAATGAGATACTATCTCACGCCAGTCAAAATGGCAATTATTAAAAAGTCAAGAAATGACAGACGCTGGCAAGGCTGTGAAGAAATAGGGACACTTCTACACTGTTGGTGAGAGTGTAAATTAGTTCAACCATTGTGGAAGACAGTGTGGTGATTCCTCGAAGACACAGAACCAGAAATACCATTTGACCCAGCAATCCCATTACTGGGTATATACCCAAAGGATTATAAATCATTTTATTATAAAGATAGATACACACGTATGTTCACTGCAGCACTAATCACAATAGCAAAGACATGGAATCAACACAAATGCCCATCAATAATAGACTGGATAAAGAAAATGTGGTACATACACATCATGGAATACTATGCATCCATAAAAAGGAATGAGATCATGTCCTCTGCAGGAACATAGATGGAGCTGGAAGCCATTATCTTTAGCAAACTAATGCAGAAACAGAAAACAAAACACCACATATTCTCACTTATAAGTGGGAGCCAAACAATGTAAACACATGGACACGAGGAGGGAACACACACTGGGGCATGTTAGGACTGGAGGAAGGGAGAGCATCAGGAAAAATAGCTAATGCATTTTGGGCTTAATACCTAGGTGATGAGCTGATAGGTGCAGCAAATAACCATGGCACACATTTACCTATGTAACAATCCTGCACATGGACACTAGAACTTAAAATTTTAAAAAATACAGGTTTAAAACAACTTTTTGATTATATCTCACAGTTCTATGCATTAACTGGGCTCAGTTGGGTGGCTCTTTAGTTGGGTGTCTCATGTGGTTATAGTCAGTGGCTGGAACGGAGTCACCTGAAGACTACCTTGGGCTAGATGCCTGAGATGGCATGCTCTCATGGTTTGCAGTTGATACAGGCTGCTGCTCAGGAAGGGTCACCAACTAGGCATATTCATGGGATAGGGGCTTTGCTCAGCAACTGGGTTTCAAGAGCAACTGCCTCAAGGGGCCTAATCAGGAGATGCAAGGCTTTGTATGACCTACCCTCAAAAGTCCCACTGTTTCACTTGTCATATTCTATTGGTCAAGCAAGTCACTAAAGTCAGCTGAGATTCAAAGGGAGTAGCAAAGTCCAGGCATGGTGGCTCATGCCTATAATCTCAACACTTTGGGAGGCCAAGGCAGGCAGATCATTTGAGGTCAGGAGTTCAAGACCAGCCTGACCAGCATTGTGAAACCCTGTCTCTATTAAGACTACAAAAATTCACTTGGTGTAGTAATGCCTGCCTGTAGTCCTAGCTACTCAGGACACTGAAGTGGGAGAATCTGGGAGATGGGGGCTGCAGTGAGCTGAGATCACACCACTGCACTCCAGCCTGGGTGACAGGCCAAGACTGTCTCGAAAAACAAAACAAAACAACAACAACAAAAAAGAGCATGTTTAACATTCCACTTAGAGTCTTTTCATCATCTCTGAGGTCTCAACACCTAAAATAGTATACACAAAGAATAAATATTTGTTCATTCACATTCAAACTGACAAATTATGTGGATAGAGATTATGTCTGGAACAACTTTAATGGCCTCCACTTACTCTCTTGAAATCTCTGGTGTCTTTTACTCCAAATGACGTAAATGTATTTTCCAAAAATATCTCTTCCTGCTTATCTGAAGTTTCTGTCTGGATCTCTTTATAAATCAGGAATACATCAGCACAATGGTATAATGAAATGGAAAATTTTCCAGTATGGCTGGAAAAGGTGCCCGGTAGCAATCTCAGCCTTCTGAACTTCTATCCCCTAGTCTCTAAAAGTCTACAATTTAATAACAATGGTTTCCCTGAAGTGGGAAGAATCAGCTTTCAAAATACTCTTACGCAGATAAAGGTCTACTTCTTGAGTATTCTCCCAGCTATATGTACACAGTCATGTAATGTCAGCATGAAAGCACATACCTCTACTGTTACTGTGAAAAGTTACTCATTTAGTATAGCGCCTGGTACATAATAAGTGAAAATAAACACTGCTATTATTTTAAGTTCATAAGCCCCTCCTTTGACCTCTCTTCTCCTTATATTTTTGCTTCCCATTTAAAAGACCCATTGCAATTACATTCTAGTGAAACAAATTAACTTGGAAACTTGAGGCAAAGTAATCTTTGAGGCTTCTTTATTTGGCTCGCTTAGCCTTTTATTGCTAAAAGGGAAATCTTTATGTGTGCTGGTCATATTTCTCTGCTCCTTCAATAATACACAGGCTTATGTAGCCTTAGTTCAGCACCAAATAACTTAATGAAAGAATACCCTGAAGTGGCTCTGTCAGTCCCAGTATGACACCACCCCATAACTAATTTTAGTTTCCCTATCCATCCCCCGCTTAGACATAATAATGCTATGGTCTCTCTAGAGCTTTCTTTCTGTAGCTGTCTCTAGACTTTCTTCTCCTATCATGCATTTGCATTGAACAAACATTTCTGTAGCTTTTGCCATTCAACTTTTTTTTACCCCTTTTTCTTTCCAACTACCAGTTTCTACCTTTCCAAGGTATTAGCTTTTTTCTGTGCCTTGATCTGTATTTTACACTTTTCAATGTACTTTTGCATCAACTTAGTGTATCCTCTCAGCATCTTTAGTAAAGATAACATGATGGCTGTAACTATTCCCATTTTAAAGATGATTGACAAAAGGCTAAGAGAGGTGAAGTGACTTCCTCAAGATCATTTACATAGAACATTATCAGACCAGGAATGGAACCTCGATGTTTTGGCTTAGATTCCACTCATTTTGCCCCCATTAAACTAAGTTATTTTTAGTGATGTCACTGAGAGTTCAATAACACTTGATTTTAAAGTCTGAGGGAAACCATTAAAGTTTGGACTTTCATGAACTTGATATTAAAAGTGAATACTTAGCCCCACTGAACTATAAAAATGGACTTAAACTTCTAGATCAATTTGAAAGGCAATTAATTTTCCTAAAATAAGAGAAGCTCTTCTTCCCAGTGAATATTAAATAGGAGTCTTGTGATGATTTAGAATTTGCTACAGATTCTTACATGCTGAAATCATGATGACTTTGTAGTTAATTCATGGAGGCAGATACCCTCTCCCCTCTGGATCTTATTCATGGCTTGTGTGAATTATCTGATTTGGAGAGAATCTATGGTAAAAGCAATGACAAACCACACTGATATAAATCCATCCTACCCAAAAAATGGCACACAGCAAACCAAATAATACCTACAATATTTGGTATTAGCAAATAAAGATATTCTCACCTGTATCCAGCACAAAAGCTTTCCAACAGACTGGAGATAGTACAATATGGAAAGAGAGCCCTGGACTTGGAATAAGAAAGAAACTCGTATGTTTTAAGCTCCTATCATGTTCAGTTAAAAACCACAAATATTGAGCACTGATTTGGTGACATGTATTGTGCTAGAGATAATGGCATAGGACCCCTTCTTTCAAAGAGCCTTCAGTTCAATAAGTCAGAGACACCAAGATATTCATGATCATGTACTGGGTGTCTTGATAGAGAGAAATGTAAAGTTAATGGCATAGAGTGACATAAGAGCACCTGGAAGGACACCTAATCCACATTGAGGGGATCAGGGAAGAGCAGATGAGGCTTTCTAAAGATGTCAGTTGATCTGAATTGTGATCAAAGTGTGGGTATTGGAATGTCAGAGGATTTGTAAGGGCATCATAGGCAGAATGAACAGTATGAGCAAGCCATAAAGCAGAATGATATGGGAAGAGGGGACTGTAAATTTTTTCATATTACAAAAGCACAGCATGTCAGTCAGGAAGCAGCAGATGGTAAGGTTAGAGAAGTAGACATGAGGCATGCAGTACAGTAAGGACTTTACACACATTATCTAATCTATATATCACAGGAGTTGTAAAAAATTGGTATTTCTCCATTTCACAGATGAGTAAAATGAAGGCCAAGGAGATCAAATCATTTTCTTAGATCATCTCTGAAGCTCTGAATATGTCTCCAGAAAAGCTGTACTCTGGTCTCACAAGAAATGTACATCATCCTTAGGGAGATCATTATTCATTTCTGGGTCTCTAGTCCATTTTTGTTGAAATAAAGGGGACTGGACAGGATGTTTTCTCAAGCCACTGCCTGCTGCTGCAAGTTAGGATCCTCCAGGCTCTCCTGGCTGCTACTGCAGAGTTAGAAACACGGGCTTGTTTTCAGTACCATGGAGAGGTGCCGCATTGCTGAGAACTGCAGACCCGCGGGTCAGCCAATGTAGAGAAAACCAGGAGATCTACAAATCTTCCTTTAAACAAGACATCAACAAAGACAGAAGAGCATAAAGGAGAGGGAATATCATGAGAGGAGAGAGAAAGAGAAATTGTCCATCACCAATGCTCTCTTAAACAGAAGCTGAGTGATATGCTGAGTGAGACAAAGTGAACTAAATAAAAGGAATAAATTGTAGCAGCAACATGTCCTCGACATCATAATACAGATGCTGTAATCATACAAGGCTAGTAGTCTGAGTCACTCCACAGCCATCAAAAACAAAGAATTGATGGGACAAGCCTTGCGGCTGCTCACAAAAACCAATAAATTAAACTTGCTGACCATGGCCTGGAGACAGGGGAGGCACAATAAAATTATGTAACTGGTGGTTTATTTCCTGAATAACACAGCCTTCTCTTCTCTTTCTCTTTCTCACCTTCAAGACAGGTGCTCCATGGCCTCATGTTTCTTCCTTCCACAATCAAAACTTCCTCTCCAAGAAGGCTCCACTACTTGATTTATACTAAGGTGTAAGTGGCTGCTAAAACTTAGAGTTGTCTCTCATAGGAAAGTCAGAAGCTTAGGGGTTGATTCACTATAAATTAAGCTCAATGAGAACAGAGAAATTTTCTGTCTTGTTCACAGGACCTACAATGGTGTCTAACACAAAATATGCAATCAATAACAACAGCAGCAATAATATTTACTAACACTTACTGAATGTTTACTATGTGGCAAGTGCTTCTTTGTATCCTTTTAATGCTCATAAGAGCAGAAAGAGGTAGACAGTATTATTGTTCCAATTTTCATTGTGGTAACCTGGGACGTAGAGACATTAACTTCCTAAGGTCACATAGCTAGAAAATGCAAGATTCGAAGCCACAAAAATCTAAATCCAAAACCCATGTCCTTAACTGTGATGGTTAATTATATGTATCATCTTGACTGTACCATAGAGTGCCCAGCTTAAACATTATTTCTGGGTGTGTCTCTGAGGATGTTTCTGGATGAGATTATCATCTGGATTGATGGACCCAGTAAAACAGATTGCCCTCTTCAATACAGGTGAGCATCATTCAATCCACTGAGGCCTTGAATAGAACAAAAGGCAAAGGAAGGAAGAATTTGTTCCTTTTTTTCTGACTCAGTGCTTGATTGGGGACATTTTGTCTCATGTTTTACTACCTTTGGACTAGGGTTTATACCATCTGCTCCTCTGATCCTTAGGCCTTCAGACTCAGGCTGAATTATATCCCCAGCTTTCCTGGGTCTCCAGCTTGCAGATGGCATATCATGGGATTTCTCAGTTTCCATAATCGTGTGCTCTGGAGAAACCTCATCATTGACCATTGTACCACACTGATGAGAGGAAAAGATGGAGAGATGCACAGAGAAAATCAGAAAGAGACAGTTATGCACATACCACATCAAGAAATAAAGTATCATCAAAACTGTTAAAATATTATCAAAGCCTATGCTGTCATACTATGAGGATTAAGGATGAAAAATAATAATAATTCATCAATTCCATTCGACACATAGGCACTAGGCTGATCATGATAATACAGAAATAAGAAGAGAACCTGTCTTCAATGTGTTCATATCTAGTGAGGAGCAGGGATAAGTAAAAGACAAGATGGTCTGATGTGTGTTTAGATAGAAGTGAGTGTGTTAGTGCTGGTGCTATGGAAATTCCAAAAGCAGGTGCATTTTCAGGGTTAAGGGCTAGAGTGTTGCAAATAATATGTGCTCTCTGCATAGACCCCAGAAACTCCATGACTGAGAAGTTGATTGGGTACTCAGGCCAAAAGGTGGAGAAAGTCCCCAGAGATACATGCAAAGATTGGTGGACTATCTTGAAATATTGGAGATCCTGTAGTCTAATATAACACTTTCTGCAATCTTTAGACTTAACAAGTATTCTGAACATTTAATAGGAGTCAGTCCCTGTGCTTGGCACTCGGAATGTAACCATGAGCAAGTTGATGTTTTCCTGCCTTCACTGAGATCACATTCTAAAATTCTACACTTGCAAATGGTGAAGTGGAGACCCACATGAGACCCAACTGAGGTGAAATTGAGGTAGAGTTTCCTGCCAAAGATTGCACAGTGAGGCAATGATAAAGCACAAACTCAGAGCCAAGGCTTGAGTCTGCTGCCACCTTACAAGAAATTCTCATTGAATAAATGAGTGAGTAGTAAGCAAGGATGTGTTGTAAAAGTTCTTTGGTAGGCAAAAGAAAAAAGTCACCTAGTTAGGTAGTTAGATGGAAGTCATGGCTTGAGTCTGGTTTGACTATACAGATATCTTCATAACATCCGCCAGTGGCCAGAGTAGCCTAGAAGGCCTAAGTCCAAAACTTTCTTCATCTTTGACATCAGCTCTCTCTCACTGCAGCTTCTCAGTAGTCCCCTGTATTCCCATGTATCGTGCATTTTGTTTCCATTTGTTTACTGTTTCTGCAAATCCTCAGCAGAGCCCCAAAAAATCAAAATAAAAAATATACCTTCCTAGAGCAGCTTCAGAAAGCCCCAGGAGAGATGGCAGCAGTCATAAGAGGAGAAAATAACCCAGTAGAGTATAAATAAAGCCTGCACAGCAATGGAGAGGCTGAATTGCATCATCTTTTTCCTACTTGCCACTGGAAACCACAGGAGAATCTGGCACAGGCAGTGTAACCTTTAGATGACCCAGCTACCGGCTGCACAGGTCAGCTCTCCAGCATGGAAGAGAGCACCCAGAGCCTGTGTCTGGTGCCCAAGAGGGTTATTTGCAGACAACAAATTGGCCAACAGGCAGAAGCCATAAGCCCCTTACTTTTGTTGAACTGTCTCATTTTCTTCCAAAGTGGTCAGTCTTAGAAAGACCCAAGACAAAACATCTCGGAAATGTCCCAATGTGAAGTAACAAATGGATATTTTAGTGAAATCCGTTTAGCACTCTTTAGAGCAGGACTGTCTCCTCAGTGAGATACTCTGAGAGCCCTCCTGAGCTCACAGTTATTCGGACTTTGACAGCACATTTTGATGACATCGGAACCCATCCTGTTGGTCTCTGGCCCTTTGTAACTGGTGGCTTATTTCCTGTTTCATTCAGCTTTCTCTTCTACTTCTCACTCATGGCTGGGTCCTTTAATCTTTTCTATCTTGCCAGATACTACAATCTAGTTCAACCTAGTGTACTCAGGTAACTGACAGCCTCCTAATCTACCCAGTTCCACCAATAGATAAACAATATCACTTTTCATTAGACAGGACTTGAATTTCATCAGACAGGACCTGACCATTTTTGACTATGAAAAAAATCTCCCAAATGCCTGAGGGAATCTGAATTTTTGGAAAAAATTACTTATTTATATAAATCCTGTAGAAATTAATTCTTAAAATCTCCATTCATAGTATCTTCAGTAGCAAGTGGCTGAAAGGAAATTTTAGTTCAACTCCCACATGCTTCTGTTCCATTCAACTCAATTTAATTTGAGCTAAGAAATATTCATAGCCAATTAATAAAGAAAAGATTTTTAAAGGGAATAAATAAACATTTGTTAAGCACCTAGTATTTGCCAGATACTATGCACAGTCTTAAGGATATAGAAATAAGGGAGGCACAGCTCTGTCTTTGAGGGGCTTACCATCTAGTCTTTGCTAGATGTCACAGAAACATGTCATGGAAAACATAAATCCAATTTCATGGTAAATGTATCATAATCATGATATAGACTGCAATGCAAGCTTAGAAAGAAGAGGTTCATTGCAACCAGCACAGAGTGGAGAAGGCTTCTGTAAAGCAATATGAGCTGTGATGAATGGGACTCTTGGTAGCTACACATAGGGCACACTTAGGTAGAGGATGCAAAAATGCCAAAGCTAGCATGAGGGACGCACACCCTTCTAACGGGCAAAATGGCATGCTTGGTCCAGAACGTGTGTGCGTGTGTGTGTGTGTGTGCGTATGTGTGTGTGTGTGTTTGCAAGTGTGTATGAGTGCATATGTGTGGTGAGTGGTGATGAGAAAGATTGAAGGCTGATAAGAGAGGATTCATGTTCACTTTTGGCTTTCTTAGTCATTAGCAAAGCATTTTATGGGGATCCCTGTATGCTCAGAGATTGTGGTCTTTGGAAAGCCTTTCCTGACCATCTGTTGGTGGATTAGGTGCCTCCTCTGAAGAACTACAGCCTCCGAGATTTGGTATTGTGATTTTTCTGTTGCTCCTGGTCTCCTCCTCCAAAATGTGAGCCACTTGAGGGCAATGACTACTTTATTCACAGAACTCCCATGCCAACAAGGTTCCTGGCACATAGTAGGTACTTGGAAGAAATTTGTTGAATTAATGAGTTACAATTGCCTTTTGTGCCTCTGTCATAATTTCTCACATAGGTGAGAATTCTGAAGCCTGAGAGAGAAAATAATTGGTTTCAGTCACAAGGCCAGCAATAGCAAAATTTATTTCTAGATGTCTTCGTTTCATGGGAGTGGAGGCGGCAGGGGAAAGCATTTTGTAACCCTCTGTGTCAATTCTAGATCTAGAGAGACCACAATAGCTTTTGGAGTCACTGATCAAAATGTCCCCAACAGGGAGGCCTTTCCTGACCACCTCCTCTCCCCTCATTCTCTAGCTCAAGCCATATTTTCTCTATGTGACTTACATTATATACTTCATTTTTTGTTTATCATCTTTCTCCTTTGAAAGAAGAGTAGATGAGAGATTTTTTTTGTCTGTTTTATTTATTGTTTTATGCCCAGCACAGAGGACATGCCTGGCCTCTGGTGGAGGCTCTATAGATGTGTGTTGAATGACTTAGAGAATAAACACTATGGAAGGCAAGGGGCAGAGGTGCTACAAACAGGAACATGGATATCAAAAGAGAGACAGTCGGCTGGTGCAGTGGCTCATGCCTGTAATTCCAGCACTTTGGGAGGCCAAGGGGGGTGGATCACTTGAGGTCAGGAGTTTCAGACCAGCCTGTCCAAAATGGTGAAATCCTGTCTTTAATAAAAATACAAAAAAAAAAATTACCAGGCATGGTGGTGCATCCCTATAGTACCAGCTGTTTGGGAGGCTGAAGAAGGAGAATCACTTGAACCCCAGAGCCAGAGGTTGCCAGAGGTTGGAGTGAGCTGAGATCATGCCACTGCACTCCAGACTGGGCAACAGAGAAAGACTCTGTCTCAAAAAAAAAAAAAAAAAAAAAAAAAAAGCAAGAAGCAAGAAAGAAAGAAAAGCAAGATAGTCAACAACTCCTTACAGAGTGTCCACAGTGGTATAGAGCCTTCTGGCAGATACTTGGCCAAACAGCAATGGTTGATTGTGGTCCCTCCCAAAGGACCCAGTAATATGATCACCTGGCAAAGGCTATGCACAAAAACATCAAACACCAAACAACAGGAGGTAGGCAGCTGCAAGTGGTTGGGGCAGGAGAGAGTATCAAGGACAAGTCGGGGCAAAGTGCAGCTCATGCATGTTCCAAGACTCCAGTGGCACATCCTGCTGGAGGCTCATGCATATGTTTACTGTGCTTTTATTTGCGCTGTTCCCTTCATCCTTGTGCTCTTCCTCAATATTTGCCTGATTAGACTGTGCTCAGGCCATCATTTTTTACGGGAAACATTTCCTTCTAGCTCATTTCTTCTCTATGCCTCCATGGTACTGTGAACCCATATTATCATAACACTTGTTATGTTGGATTGTAGCCTTAATGGAAGGCAGAATTGTTGTATGATTAAAAACCCAGGGTGGAGCAAGACTACCTGGGTTTGAATCCCAATCCACTTCCAGCTAGCTGTGTTTATCTTGGGCAAATGATTAAACTATCCATTGTATCTTTCAAAAGGAAATTTTAATTAGCACCTACTTCATAGAGTTGTTCAGAGAAGCATATTAATTAATTTAAATGTTTCAGATACTTCAAACAGTGTCTGACAAATAGTAAGATTCAGTAAAATGTTGGCTTGTAGAGAGTGCAGCCTACAATCCCAACCATCTTCTCTAGGTCAAGTGCTGTGCTGAGATATATTTATGTATGTCATCTCATTGTTCTTCTCAACAGCCTTGCAAGGTAAGTAGTATTTAATCAATGTTTCCCTTGAAGAAAAGGAAGCTTAATAGGATTTTTAAATGGTGAGCATTTAAGCTTCTTTCACTTATATTTAAGCGAAATAGGGTTTATAATGCCTATTTTAGAGTTGTGAGAATTAAGTGAAAACATGCATAATTTAGTAGAATAAATAAAAGCTGAGATGAGTATTTTAAATGACCTCTAACTTGGTGCTACTTGGATAGGTTGCTTCAAATTCAAGTGTACATAAGGCTCTATAGGTGTAATGATGAGTATAAATATCCCCTGTCCTCGAAGAGCCCATGGTCTAGTGGACTGTTGCATTGGTTTGGAGGCAACGACTAGGTCTCATTTATCTCAGAATACTCTCAACCCAGCTGCACAATGCCTGGTACAGAGTTAGTGCTCAATGGCGGGCTCTTGCATTGCTTCCTGACTCTGGTTCCAAATGGCTCTTTCTCCACTTCTTCTCAGGTTCAGGAGATACAGGGAATACAGGGAATGGGACAGACATATCTAATGGTTGGCCTCATATATGCTCTGGATCAACAGTGATTATAATAAATGTTAAAATGGAAACCCTAGAAGAGTAATATAGAAGAATGGTGAGGAAGAAAGTAAATCTAATTGGTTAGATTAGAGAAGGCTTCCTGAAAAGGTAAGATCTGAACTGATTCTTGAAGGATGGTTATAACTTAATGAGAAAGACATTTGAAAATATAGTAGAACAGGTTGAACAAAGTTTTAGGGAGTGCCTGACTGTTGGGAAATCTTCAACTGTGGTCGGATAAGGTGCTTGGAGAGAACACAGCACTGAGAAAGAAGACATTTGAAAGTATAGTAGAAGCAAGTTGAACAAAGTTTTATGGAGTGCCTGAATGTTGGGAAATCTTCAACTGTGTTTGGACAAGGTGCAAGAGAACACAGAGCTGAGAAAGAATGTATCTATAGTGGGAGATTGGGAGAATGGGTCCCATCACTTGGGGCAGTTTCCTTCATTGTCAGGTCAACCAGATGACCCTGAAAGCGCTTTCAAGTAAAGTATTATGATTGAAAAAATATGATTAAAGAATATTATATATTGACAACATTTTAAATTATTGAAATCGTGTTGAGGCTATCATTCATATCAGCATATATTGGATGCTTTGTATCTTTGCAATCTTTCCAAGACTCTTCTAGTTGTGCTGCTCATTAGCAACTTTAGCTTACTCAAATGGGTGCTATGAATACTATAAAACTAATATTGTTTCTCTTTTTTTCCTGGCTAGAGAGCTTAAAGCCAAATTAATGGCCACTTGTACCAGGTGCACAGGATTACATGTTCAAGTTTGTTGACTGATTCCACTGATTGTCTTTAAATTACTTTCTTTCTATTACTGTTCCCTTGCCCACCTTTGCTCATTTATCTCATCTTTTTACCTGTATTATTTGTATCTCTTGAAGACACTTCAAATCCTGTTGGAATGGGAATGAGATAGGGTACAAACAAATTATCAACCGTATACTCTTTATTGTAGCCCAAGGCTTTCAGCAGAGTAACAATGCATACAGCCTACAGAAGGAGTCTGTGCCTCTCCAGCAGCTCTGTCATCACTCTCAGACTGGAGTTGTAGGTGGGACAGACATTCTGTAGGTCTGGATGCAATTTGTCACTGCACACATGCTGGAGATGATAAGAGAAGTTAGAAAGAGAAGGAAGAGTCCGAGGACTAGAAATGAGCCAAACAAATGCTCTGATGGGGGCATGGCCCAGGCCAAAGGCTGACTCTGAGACTGAGACAGGCCTGGAGGAGGCAAGAGCAACATCTTGCCTCACTGTCTCCAGGAGGCTGCCCAGTCTAGAGTAGGCACCCCTTCTCTGGGCTCCCAGACCCTTCCATGTTTATCCTTCTTTGTAGCACCTCTTATTACTTTACTCTGCGTGGAAGTATGTCACTACATCTATTTACCAGTATAATTACTTCTCTCTTTTATGTATATAAGAGTCTCTAGGAGACATGTAAAACACAGACTCCCTTGTTCTATTCCAAAAAATTCTGGTTTTATGTCTAAGGTGAGGCTCGGGAATCACCATTTTCAACCAACAGCCCAAGTCATCTGAGGGCAGTCATTCACAGATCCTGGGAAATTTTGTCTGTATTGGACTACTGATAAAGGAACATTTACCCTGTCTCTAATCTGTAGCACCCAGCAGAGGGTCTAGCTCAGAGTCTCATATGTTATTTTGCAGATGCTCAAACTAAGGCACAAGAAATTACATCACTTATACAAAAGCACCTGTCTAGAGACTGGAGAAGCCAGATTTAAAACTCAGATTTGACTGATTCCAAAGAGTATGTCCTTCCCACAGTCCTAAGCAAGGAGGTATGGTGGTTTACTTCAGTGGTATCTAAGTAGGCTGTGCACTTTCAATGAGGTGTGCAATATAATCAACTCAGATGTGGAAGGAACACATTAGAACATCTATTCACATTTATTTTAATACAGCATTTCTTATTTTTATTTTCATATGTTTATGGCATATAAGCATAGGTGCAGAGGTGCATGTATGCAATGAATAAATGAATACACATAATACATGGCATGTAACACATCTCTGGACTTCTCAGGGGCCAGAGCAAGAGATGAATGAGCAGAATTACTGCAGGAGGATTAAACACTTCTGCTCAGAACGTGTAGGGCCTGCACATTTGTCTTCTTGCCTACCAAAGACTGATTGTAATGTACTGGGCTTGCTAGTACATACCTTCATCTGCCACATACCCAGGTCCTCTCCATCCACATGCTTCCTGGAGGCAGAGGCAAGCAACTCTCTGTGGGGGAGAGTGGCACAAGCCCCTAGGCTCAAGGACAGGATAAAAGCCTTTCTGTCTCTCCCATGATTTCTACTTCATTTATGGCTCAGCTCCATGGAGTTGCTAAAAGAAAGGGTCACATTAGAAACCAAATTTACTGAGTAGACAAAGTTAGATTTAGGCAAAAATGTGAATGCTCTGATGACTCAGGATAATGTAGAAAACTGGGTAGTGGGGGGCTCTGCTTAGAAGGAAAAGGGGCTTCTGGGATATGTTTTTCAAGGGCCCCAGCATGGTGAAGAAATGTAGTTGTCAGAAATGAGCTTTTGGAAGGTATTGCTGCTTTAAGAAAACTGGCGAGGTCGGGACCAGTGGCTCATGCCTGTAATCCCAAAACTTTGGGAGGCTGAGACAGATGGGTCACCTGAAGTCAGGAGCTCGAGACCAGCCTGACCAACATGTTGAAACCCCATCTCTACTAAAAATATGAAAAATTAGCCGGGCATAGTGGCGGGCGCCTGTAATCCCAGCTACTCAGGAGACTGAGACAGGAGAATCGTTTGAACCTGGGAGGCAGAGGTTGCAGTGAGCCGAGATCATGCCATTGCACTCCAGCCTGGGCAACAAAAGCGAATCTCCAAAAATAAAAAAGAAAAGAAAAGAAAGAAGGAAGGAAGGAGAAAGAAAAAGAGAGAAAGAAAGAAAGAGAGAAAGAAAGAAAGAAAGAAAGAAAGAAAGAAAGAAAGAAAGAAAGAAAGAAAGAAAGAAAGAAAGAAAGAAAGAAAGAAAGAAAGAAAGAAAAGAAAGAAACGAAAGAAACGAAAGAAACGAAAGAAACGAAAGAAACGAAAGAAAAGACAGAAAAGGCAGAAAAGACAAAACTGGCAAGGAGAGAAAGCAAGGAAGTAAGGCTTCCTTGGGGTCACTGAGACTGCAGAGGCAGAAGCAATGTATACAGTTCTGCACATTGTGCTGTGCGTTTAGTGGGGCCAGAGAAGGGGCAGGAATGGGCTAAAATCCTGCCCACATGCACTCTGTTTGCCAAACTGTGGCCTTGTTGTGGACCTATGTTAGTGAAGAAGCGGGAGATTTTCCTCATCGTCTTCTCAGAGAAGGTCCTTTTTCTAATTGGTCCTGGAGATGGTGAGGTCGGGCTGTTTTTCTAATTTTTGCAAAGGCGGAGTATGGGCTACTAGTGGCCATGGATAGAGGGACTCACCCTCCATAATGTGACTCCACATCATGGTTCAAAAATGTTCAGGAAATCTACAAGTATAGCATGCTGGCAACCACTAGATCACCTATGGAAGCCTGCAAGGGTGGAGTTTTGAGTTCCGATTGGCATATGCCAGGTTCAAGACTAATAGAAGAGCAGATATGTGGGGGTGGAGGGTGGGTCATGAAATCAACTAAGTCAATAACTCACAGAAGTTCTGCAGAAGGCACTAAACCCACACGGATCATAAAGCAGGTAGGTTTCAGACAAGTTTATCTCAACCTCTGGGAGAATTCATGAGACTTCTGGGTTACTACAGAGCAAACTTGTCCAATCCACAGCCCACAGGCCACATGCTACACGTAACGGCTTTGAATGTAGCTCAACACAAATTCATAAACTTTCTTAGAACCTTGTGAGATTGTTTTGTGAATTTTTTAGCTCATCAGCTATCATTAGTGTTAGTGTATTTTATGTGTAGGCCAAGACAATTCTTCGTCCAGTGTGGCCCAGGGAAGTCAAAAGATCGGACACCCCTGCTATAGACGCATTGTTTTTCCCTCCTCTCAGTATCTTTAAGACCTTAATTGCCTGTTGATACAAAAGTTTAGAATGGAAAGAGCTCACACAAGGAAACTGGGACCCAGAGGGATTACTATTCTTTCTAACTCTGGACCCAGATTGCCTTGAGTTCGAATTCTGACTCTGTCATTTATTAGCTCTGTAACTTTGGACCAAAACAGTTAATCTTACTGTACCTCAGATCCTCATCTGTAAAATAAGAAAAATAAAAGCATCTACTCAATAGGGCTGTGGTAAGAATTCTGTGTATAAGCAATATGGAGATAGTAGCTCTTATTAGTATTATTATTTTGCCTTCTATTATCTCACTTAATTCTCACCACCACCTTGGGAGCTGAGCAAGGAAGTCTGGCCTCCTCATTTTATAGATCAGGAATCTGGAGCTTAATGATAGAGAAATTGTGGGGTGGGATGTGGGATCAGGGAATTTAACTACCCTGAAACTAAGGGATAGCTTTGAAATTGGTGTACACTTAGACCTTTCATGAGTACAGATGACATTGAAAATGTCACAAAATTAATCTCTCCTCATTATACACCATTGCACTAAGACACAGCAGTAGCAAGAAATGAACACATTCTCATTATAGTCCAAGTAAATCCCTTTTCTCAAGAATATTGCCTATATAAAGAATGGCCATTTAATGTCAATGAAGGACACTGGATGGTGTTTATGAGCCCTAACTGAGGCCCTGGTTCAGGAACTGGGGCCTTGAGAGAGAGGAGTAGAAGGTGGAGGGCAGCAAAGAAACACAGGGGAAACCTGAACTGAGCCTGACCCAGAAAACTGCTCATGCAATTTTTCTTTCCAGGGGTGGAAAAAATCAATTATAGTGTAAAAATTCCAATATATATTTTAATTTCTCCTATGTGCCAGGCATTGTGCTAGTAATCTATATTAGGGGCTCCTAAGCCAGGCTGCCTGTGTTCATGTATGGACTCAGTCATTTTCTAGCTGTGTGGCTCCAAGAAAATGTCTAAACTTCTCTGAGTCTTCACTTTCTCATCTGTCAAGTGAGACGATAATAATAAAAGTACTTTATAGGGCTGCTGCATTTATCACATTTATATATGTAAAGTGCTCAGAATGAAAGTGACCACAGTAAATAATGAATAAATATTATTATTGTTGCTATTTTCATTACTGTATTTTTTTAATTACTGTTTTTATCTTCACCCTGTGGGGCTTTGGCATCACCCAGATCAGAATTCAAACTACTATTTAATATCTCACTAATTTCAGTTTCTTATATGTTGTGCCAAGTATGTTGTCTGTTTGTATACAGATCAGTTCCCCACCTTTCCTCTATTCTGCTCTTACCACAGGGGGCTGACCTCTGTAAACTATATTTTTAAGAATTCCTTGCCAACTGGCTTTCACCTGGACTCAGCAAACAAGAGGAAGATGCTGGAGATTGGTGGCAGGAAGAAGTGGCTCCCTCTCCCCCAGGACTCCAGCTTTCATCTGATGCCTTCTACCTCTGTGATGCAACCTCCTTCCAAGTAACCTCTATCCTGGGTTCCAGTTCCAGCTGTATGGTCCCTGATCCTGGACTCTGGGAGCACCATCTCCTCCTCCCTTCCTCAGCCCAGCCATAGAGCTGCTTCCTGCTGTTGCTAATCTTTGAAGAATCTCTGGAGTGCCTCAGTTGACCCAACTTGGTTTTTCAGTACTTCCAACACTTTTATGATGAATTCAATGGATTGAATTCCACCTATTGATGGTCCTTCCCAGACCCTGACTGATACAAGTTTAATATAGAGATGAACAGAACAGGTAAGAAAAACCAGGACTGATCCTAAAGAAAGTAGCAAGGAAAGAACTTGGGCTCTCCAGAAGCCAAAACAGGAGCCAAAACATCATAGCTGAAATCCAAAAGATGATGTCCAAACCAGAGATGGGTGATATGACACAAACACAAGAAATACATATGGAATCTTAACGTCATTCCTTTTTAAAGGGAAGTTGGTACTCAAATCTCAAGGCAGGACTGAGCCTCCAGGTGGAAATCAGGGGTTTAGATTATAAGGAGAAGAGGAAACTAGGCAAGGTCTGAGCAAGAGATTACAGAAAGTTGGGTGTTAACTACATTGTGGCTAATAATTTAATTACACTGTAAATGTAATAGGAGAGCTCACAATTTAAAGAAGCCCTGTGGGGTATCCTTTTGTTCTACAAATAATTACCCCCCTAATTTATTTGCTTATGTTTGGATTTTCATATATTTGTTTTGTTTTGTTTATTTATTTACTTTTACCCAGGAACAATAGGGCCCAACTCAGCTGGGGATGAACAGTTGCTTTGAATTAAGCACTGTTTGGAATAAACCACAATCAGTTTAGTAAAATTTTGATTATATTAGCCTTGCAAATAGACTTGCCCAGGGTGAGTAGCAATGCATTCTGGGTAAGTATGGGAAAAAATTCATGATTCTAGGCCATATAAGGGCTAGAAAGACCCTAGAGCAGTCAGGAATCATCTCAAATATTTGATACTCAGGCACTGTTTAGAGCATCTTGTCCAAATGCATGCCAAGTGTAGCTTTGAAAGCCATCATTTGTCTAATGGTAATTTCCACTCACTGGTCATGGTTTCACCTGCTGGGACCATGGGAAACAAATTTGCTCCCCTAGATGTACTCTGTCTATTTTTAGGTATCTTTGCTCTTAAAACAAAAATTCCTAATTTCTTCAGCCATTCCTCCTGTGACACTTCTGAAGCAGAGGAATGGCAAATGAGTTACAGTGCATACATAGGTAGAATAATATGTAACCACTAAAATAATCATTTTGAAGTAGGAAGAGAAACTCTTAATGCTCAAAGTCAAGAGCAGATTATACAATTGGAAGGAGGCCATTTCCATATGCTGAACACTTAGATCCAAACGTGCTTGTGCATTTTCTAATTGTAAAAATAATTTGGCAGCAATACAGAACTTTTATGATATGGAAAAAAGATCTCTAAGTTCGCAAATGACAGTGGCTGTCCATTGCTGCTCTACAGAAAAGCTGTATTAGAATCACCAGAAGCTTGCTAAAATTAGAGATCACAGGACCCCAGCTGACTTACGGAATCTCTGAGGGTCTGGAATCCCTTGTTTCTCACTGTTCCCTGGGGGATTCTGATGCAACAGGACTGAGAATACTACCTATCACAATAATGATGATCATTTCTCTATTCCCTTCCACTCTCTTTTCACATGTATATGTTTACTCAATTGTAAGGATAGCATTTACTCAATTTTGGACACAAATGCTTTTATACAACACTAAAAACATAGGTAATCTTTTTTGATTTTTAATTTTTATTTTTTTTTTTTAGAAATGAGGTGTTGCTATGCTGCCCAGGCTGGAGTGCAGTGGCTATTCACAAGTGCAATCATAGCACACTACAGTCTTGAACTCCTGGGCTCAAGTAATCACAGGTGCAATTCACAGGCCATTCACAGGTGCATTTACAGCACACTACCATCTTGAGTCTCTGGGTTCAAGTAATCCCCCTGCTTTAGCCTCCCAAGTAGCTGGGACTTCAGGTGTGCATAACCGTGCCCTGCAAAAAATAACTGTTCTTTGAACTGAAATGTCTGCTGAACATAAAAATGTAGGAAAGTCAAGAGGAGAAAAAGTCTCCCAGAATCACAGCACCCTAACACAACCACTATTAACATTACGAGATACAATTATTTTCTGTTTTTTAGGAGCCATTTTTATTTTGTTTATTTTTACTGGAATAAGTATGTTGCATATGCAGTACTAAAATCTGTACCTTTCACATTGTGGTAGCATTGTTTTTTCTACACTATTACATACTCTTCATAAAACTTGGCCACTGAGCTATTATTGTTAGTCATTATTCTACTTACAAATAATTTTGTGACCAACATCTCTGTGTGTAAGGCATTTAATATTTGAGTATCTTCTTACAATACATGCAAAGAAAAAAAGTTATCAGATCAAAGCATATGAATATTTAACACTTTCCTTTTTCAAAAAAGATCAAGTCTTCATAATTACCAAAAAACTTCTATCAAGTAGGTCAGCCCATTCCCCAAGCGTCTCTGTTTCCAGAATATGTAATTCTAGACTACAAAACTAAACAGATTTTGCTAAAGGAATCATCTCAAAATCACCAATGTGCAAAGAATGCCTTGAACAGGCCACATGGAAAACTCATTAAAAGGCTGAATCTGAGTTGTCCTTGCAGTGGTGCTGTGGTGCTGACATGCAGGGGAAAGCTTCATAATGAGGGTCTTTCCAGAGTTCCAGTGAACTCTCGGGCCTGGCAGGGCTGTGACAGGAGCACCCGCCCACCCGCACCCACCGCCACACACACACACATTGTAGTCCTCCTCCTATGAAGGGAAGAATCAGCCGTTCCAGGGCAGCCACACATTGGTCAGGGTTCGCCTGTGTGGGTGATGAGGTGGGAAAAGAGGAGCTGTCTCCCTGACAGAAAGAGAGAAGAACCTCAAGTGAGCACTCATTATTGAAGATCTCAGATTCTCCTGGAGAAATAATGAGTGTCACTGGAGCTCTGTGGGTTCCTGCAGGAGCAAAACAAGCTAGGTTTGATTAGGCTAATTTGACAATTCGTCAGTGGGGAAGGAGGAAGGAGGAAAAGGAGGACTGGAAGGGGCAAGGTGAAGTTTGGGGGAGGATATTGAAATATAAGGAAATAATACATTTAAATATCTGACATTTAATAGTATGTTAAATTCACAGAGCATCTTTCCTTGTAAGGATGTGGTTGATAATCAGAGGACGCTTTGAGTTGGTAGACAAATGCTGTCCAATTCCTATGCTGATTCCCCTCAGCTTACCTCTGCGACCACCTGCATCTATTAGTTTCAAAGATACTAATAGCTTCCCATCTCAAGTCTCTGCATCTCACCATTCCTCTGCCGTAGGGTTTCTCCAGCACCTAGTGGGGATTGCTTGGCTGCAGAATTGGGAGGATGTTAACACCCCAGAGCCACCTCCATTCAATGGGGAATGAAGGTAAAAAGATCCTTCCAGCTCATCTCTAGAGACTGTTTGGAGGCATATTCTACATGGTTTCTCATAGGATCTCCAGCAGAATTGGGCCCACCTTGTCTACAGCAGTACCCCTTCATTAATGCCCACAGTATTGACCTGTCTCTCTCCCCTGTCTCACTTTTTTACTCACTTCTCCCTTGTATTGTGTAAGACCACTTTCCAAATAAACTAGGTAACTCAAGTCCTTATCAAGGGCCTACTTATGGGAGGACTAAACTAAGATAGCAGAAAATTTGTATGCCCATTTGGCAGATTAGAAGACTGAGTTTCAAAGAACTCCAATGACTTTCCCAAGGTCATTGGGTTGTCATGTGGCAACATCAGAACCAAAAGCTGACTCTTCAGCTAGTGTTTTCTCTACTCTACACAGAAGTCTATTTTACAAATCAAACAATAACGTTTTGTTGACTCCCTATTAGGCACTGTGTGGGGCACTAGGATTTCCAAGTCCAGTGAAAAAGAAAGAAAATTACTCACCATAAGGCAATGTCTTAAAAGTAGCAGTCATCTAGTTCTGCTCCATTAGTTACTATCAGCATTTATTTAGGGCCTACTGCATGCCAGGCAGTCTGTTAGACACTGAAAGCCTGAAGATGAGTGAAACTTGGCCCCTGCCCTTCAGAAGTTTAGAATCTAGTAGTGGAAAAGGAGAGGTGAGGGAGGTCGACAGACATAGACACACTTTCCAATAAAAGTGATAACTGAGAAAACAGGCATAAAGTTATACAGAAACAGAGAGGACTGATATCTAACTCAGACTGGGGGATTGGTGTCAGAATTTCTTGGAGGAGGTTCATTCATTCATGCATGCAACCAATATCCCCTGAGTTTCTACTAGATTCCAGGTGGCACGCTAGGAGCCTGGATTACACTAGCAAATCATCCAGCTGCAGTCCCTGTCTCAGGCCAGAGCTAAGTCTTGGAAGAAATGCCTGAAAGTTAGCCAGAAAGAGAGTGGGGAAAGGCCTTCCAGATGGAGGGAAGAAGCATATGCAGAGCCTGTGAAGCATCAAGCAGCATTTTTGGGGGTGAAGTGAGTGCTGTGGGGGTGGGGGTGGAGGAGGGGAGGAACAGCATTGCTAGAGCGTAAATACCCAGGAAAGGGGGCCAGGAAATGAGCTGCAGACTTGGCCAGGGACCACATCAGAGTAGAGCTTAAGCTAACAAAGTGCTACAGGAAGACGAAGAAAGGAGGATGGATAATTCTGTGGGGACACAGGAGGCCATCAAGGAGAGTCCACGGAGGCAATAGCACTGGAACAGGACCTTGAGGAACATGAGAGATTTACCCCCATATAGAAGGAGAAAGGAGACTCTAGAAAAATTCAGCTTATTCTGTAGTGCAAATTCTGTTCACTGTGCATACAGAGTGACATTTCAGTGAATTTTCTTCCAGGAAACACATTGCTCCAGGGTGAGATTCAGGGCTGCCACATATAGTTTTGCAGAACCCAGTCCACATAGCTAAACACAGCGACCTTCACATGTTTGGAGATTGCTGGGAAGGCCTGACCTCAAAAGGGATGCCCTCACATCCTTTTATCCAAGCATCTGAGAGGCTTCTTATTAGATATTTACTCCTTTAGATGAAGCTGCTTGCTCTTCAGTGAGTCACTTTATTTTTTATTTTTTTATTTTATTTATTTATTTATTTATTTATTTATTTATTTATTTATTTGTTTATTTTGAGACGGAGTCTCACTCTGTCGCCCAGGCTGGAGTGTAGTGACCAGATCTTAGCTCACTGCAAGCTCCGCCTCCCGGGTTTACGCAATTCTCCTGCCTCAGCCTCCCGAGTAGCTGGAACCACAGGCGCCCGCCACCTCGCCCTGCTAGTTTTTTGTATTTTTTAGTAGAGACAGGGTTTCACCGTGTAGGCCAGGATGGTCTCGATCTCCTGACCTCGTGATCCGCCCGTCTCGGCCTCCCAAAGTGCTGGGATTACAGGCTTGAGCCACCACGCCCGGCCCTAGTGAGTCACTTTAAATGCAAATATTCTGGCTTCTAGTGGGTGAGTATGGGGTGGGGGGAGTGCGGTGATGTGGGCATGACACCTGACACCACAACCCTGCCTGAATGGATCAGAGCCCTAGAGCTAGGACACCCAATTTGTTTTCTGACATTCTCCTCTTTCCTCCTTCCACAGTGGAAGCACCTGTCCCTCACCTACAGGCTTAAGTAAGTCCTCAGCTCCCAGAATGCACATGAGTCTCAAGAAGAAAGGGTTTAAGCAGATGCACTCAGCATCTGGCCACTCTGAAGTTGTTTAAGGATTCTCATTTAGATAACCAGGCTTTAGTTTGCTGTACTTAGTCCTCAAATTACTCCTTGCAGGACTTAGCAACCTGCTAGCTAGCTTGGACCAATGTTGCTGCCGCTTTGCTCTCCCTGTGTGCAGAAATCACTAGAACACTTGGCTGTGTTCCTTACCCAGTACAAAATAGTCTCCTTTTCTACCTATAGCGGGACAAAGAGCTACTTCATGCAATGAGACTCAGGCACTTCCCATATTCCAGGGTCTACCTGGTCAAATCTCCAGATAGAAAGATAACATGTATTCCTTCATTTATTTCACAAGCTTTTATTGATCACCTAAATTGTGCACAACCTCCAAGAGTAGCTGAGGGGTCTTGTAGTCCATTGAGTGAATGAATAATTATGCAATATGAGATGAGAGAGACTAGAATTGAGCTGAAGAAGAAAGAAGAAAAAAGCTTAGCCTTAGAGCCTCTTTGAGCACTATTTTTCTTAACTATAAAATGCAGATGATATTGTTTCTTTTTGAAGTAATGTAAGATTTGATAATGCTACGTAAAGCATGCGGCACATATAAATATTCCATACACAAACAATCTCATGGGTTTTCCAAGCTAGGATGAGATGCTGGACAGGCATAATGTGTCATACAATGGATTGTATTACAAAACCACTTTCGGAGCCCGAAATGCTTGGTATTTAGCATATTACCCTTCCCATGGGCTGCTTGAATTTTAATAGAGCAACTCTTCTCAACTGTATCACCACAAATATATTGTAGGTATCCCGAGATATTTAACATCTCATTCCCGTAGGTCACTGGAAAGGATGAGGGTTTCACAGGGTAGGGAATAAGCCTCACTTTGAACTCTTTCTTGGTTTTTATAAATGAGGAAACTAAAGCCCAAACAGACTCAGTAACATGTCACAGATACATAACCACAAAAAACTATGGCATATATTAAAATCCAGGTCTTCCAGCTACAAGTCCACTGCCTTGTCTTTTTTCCTTTGCTACCTTCCATCTTCTAGGCAGGCCCATGAGTGAATCTTGGATAGGGGTAAAGTGCACATTACTCTGCAATGGGCTTCTTTCCCAATGATAATGAAGACCCTGAAATTGGCCCAGGAGTACTAATGACTGCATTAAAAAATGCTCTAAGCATTTTCAGAGACCTGTGTGTGAATGGACAGGAGCAGACCTGGAACTGCTCAGAGAGGTAATATACTAATTACCAGTCAGCAAAAGTGGAGAAAGGGGATCTCACACTGGAGACTAACAAAATAAGCAAGTTGGTGAACTGGCAGACAGCTGGAAGAATTTGAATCTTGATGATTCCTGGCCAGATCTTGCTTAATTATTTCCAATATCTTCATTTCAAAAATAATGTGCTTTTTCCCCCAGGACAATTTTGATCAAAGCAATTTGTCATGTGACTAGTTGGCTGATCACTATCAGTCTATTAAAATACACACATGCTCACACACACATGCCCTAAAGAGAATATCACATGGGGCTGGGGTCAGGAGTTTAGCATACAATTTCTGATTCTTCCTTGTGCTTATTCTCTGACCTTAAGGAAAGACCTACGCCATCTCTGAACACCTATTTCTTCAAACATAAGTTGCGGGTAGATATTTTAAAAAGTTTGTTTTAATTTAAGTTGATATAAAAGAGTATTCAGAATAACGCTGAAATGTGATGAAGACATTCAAAAAGATTTTGAAGGAATTTAAGCATTTGCAGTCTGCAGAGGACAACATAGGAGAGTACAATGTGTGTAGATTTTTCAATACGCTGACTTGTTTGCTGAAAAGAAGTTAAATTTAGAATTAAGAATTTGAATTTTAGAGCTTTGGCCTTCTCTTAATTCAACAATGCCTTTGCCTGTAGCTCCTTACAACAAATTGTAGGCAATGTGTCATTTCCAGATGTCTCCACTCACCCTCATATGGCTGCCAGGTGTCCTGTGCGCACAGACTACCCAGTTGCTCAACCCTGAGTTTAGGCCCATGGGGACTCCTCTTATTGCAAGTTAAGAGAGACTCAGGAAACACACTCATACCTTGCCCACAGGTGTCATTTACCTGTGCTGGTCCTGACCAACAAGTTCAGTTTCGTAAGCTCGATCCTTGCATATACCAGTATTCACTCATATAATCATTCCATGAACCTTTGCTGAGTCCTACTATGGATCTGGCATTGGGCAAGAGACAGAGGTCAGGTAAAAAGGTAACCCAGGCATCATTCTTGCCTGAGGTGCCCTTCATCTAGCAGAGATGACAGGCAAAAAAATACTCCCTCCTTGACCTTAGTAAGACTCCTCTGAGCCCTCTCCTTGAGCAGGCCTCAACTTTGAATCTGTCTCTAGCTTACTGAGTCCAGTTTTAGCAAAGAATCCTGCTAAGTCAGTTTAGCAGGAATTTCCCAATCCTTGATATCTGATTAAGTTCATCATCCCCCACCCTATATCTAAGTCCTTGGCCTGCCTTTAGCAAGAACTTGTTAAGCCAGTATCTCCCTATTCTTGATGTCTAATCAAGTTCCTCTTAGTAGTTTTCCAACCACTGACCTCCTCTCTCTGTGCATGGGCTATAAATATTCATCTGTCTTTGCTTCATTCAAAGTAAAGCCCAATTCTATCATGAAGTCTCTCTCCCCTACTACAATAGCTCAAATAAGATCTGTCTTTTTTTGACAAGTATATAGTGAATAATTTCTCTTTGACACAGATGGGTACACAGCTAACTATAGTGCAAGGCATGATAACATTTATTTCCATTCCTTGGGCTCCTAATAAAAATAATAATGCCAGCAGCTAACATTTTACTGAAGATTTGCTTGAGGTCAGGCACTGTGCTAAGAACTTTACACACTGTGGCAGCTTTAGAGGTCTACCATTCCCAGGCAGTTCCAACCAAAGACTGAGCGTGATGGGGATATAGGGCCTGACCATTTCTACCCAGTGCAGAAATTCTGCCTGGGCAATCTCAGTTTCAGAGCTCCTGATTGACCTGGGTGAGACTTTTCACAAGTAAACCATAGTCTAGGGTACTTCGTACCCAACCCCCCTTTCTCCCTCTTCTCCTTCCATGGGTGCCAGACTGCATCATGGTCTGCAGCTTCTCCCTGATGACTCCTGCTCCCTGGCCCCTTTATCTTTCATAAGTGCTACCCCAGTAAGTCTCTTGCACTTCTAACTCTATGTTGACGTCTGCTTCCTGCAGGGCCTGAACTGATAAATACATATTATATCTTCTAATCTTCACAACAACCTTGCGAGGCGGTGGGGGGGGGGGGCGGTGGGATACTCTTATTACACCCATTTTATAGATAAAGAAATTGAGACACACAAAGGTTAGGTAGTTGATGCATAGTTGATGGCAAAGCAGGGATTCAAACCCAGGTATGGCTTTTTGTAATAAGTGCATTACCATCTAACCACTTCCATGACCAATGTGAGATAAAGGAAGCAAGAAAAAGCTGCCATGAGACACAAAGTTCCCTGTTATCACCGGCTGAGAAAGCTGGTGAACTTGCAGATGAGGCCAAGGTGCTACCAAGCAAGCATAATCCCTGCTCTCTGTGTGGTTCTAAGAAAAGAAGATAGCCCAGGAGAGCAGGGCGATGCAAAAGGCAGTTCTGATGCTCCCAAAGGGATGGATTCTAATAAATGAGGAGTATTTAAAGAAAATAATGTAGTTTTTCTTCATACATTCTAATAAACCCTGAATTTTAAAGGATATGTCAGAACAATTCATCCTGAAAATGTTTATCAGTCTACTCACATGAACCAGATACTAGGATATGGCAGTGAAAAAGACTTGCACTGTCCTTTCCCTGTGGGAGCTTCCAAGGTTCACAAGACAGAGTAGAAAAGCTTAAGAAAAACTGAGCTTACAAACAGCCTCCCCTATTCACTGGCTATGAAATCTTGGGCTGATGTTTATCCTTTTGATGCATCTGAAACATTCTGGAACCTGTGAGAACTTGGTCAGAAACAGGAGATTCAGAATATGCTAAAACTTTTAAGTGTGAGAGTCAATGCAAAGGGTGTCATTTGCAACTTTCAGAATGAGAAGAAGAGCCAGGAAGGGGACAAGCTTAGTATGTGGAAATGAATAACAGATGTTCAGAAGCTTGGTAGTTAAGAATATGGACTCTATTCTGGGACTATCTGGGTTCAGATCCCAGCTGTACCCACTTACTAGTTCTGTGATCTCAGGCAAGTTACTTGACCTCCCTGTTCTTGGTTTCCTCATTGTGCAAGATAACGTTGGCAGTATTACCTAATCAATAGCATTATTATGAAGATTAAAAGAGTTCACAACTTAAAATAAAGGTTTTAAGAAAAAGAGTTCACAACTATATTGCACTTAGAATAGTGTCTGGCATACAGGAAGTGCAATGTTAAATATTAGCTATCTTTTTTATTTTAACCCTTGTGGCCTAGTCAGATTATGATCCCAGACCCCAGCATTGCTACTTCCAAGTCCTAACTCCAGCCTTCCTTGCTGTCCACTATGGATTCTTCCAATACTGTCTCTTTAAATTAGGCTGACCCACTCATAGTTTATGCAAACAGGACCCAATAAGACAGAGCTTTGGACATAAGCCCTGGAGTTTCTGTATTACTCATGGACCCAGCAGAAAACAGATGGCACACTTAATTAGAATAACAGGACTATTTACAAAATTGTAGGGAGAAAGTGTGGCACTTTGGGGCTAGTAATAGGAGGGGGCACCTTGACATCTCTAGATCTGAAGGGGCAAGAGGGGGGAGTGGTTACCAGAACCCAGAGCATGACAGGGACAGAGACCTGTGGCTAACAGATGCAGACATCCCACAATGGCCTAAAGGGAGAAACTGCAGAGAACAAATCCTGTAACCTTCTTCTCCTCAACTCTCTCCCTCCAATCTCCTGTCTCTCCCCACCTTTGGCTGAATTCATCCAGAAGCCGGAGGATAAGGCATTCATTTACTCCCAGTGTTTCTTTGCCTCTCCAGGGACAGAGCAGGATGAAGAATAGAAGACAGTAGATCTGGAGCGGCTAACAGAAGTAACCTGGTATCTCAGTTGGTTTAGGCTGCCATAACAAAATACCATACTCTGGGTGGCTTAAACAGCTGACATTTATTTCTTATAATTCTGGGGGTTGGAAGTCCAAGATGAGTGTGCCAGTGGGATTGGTTCCTGGTGAGGGCCCTCTTCTTGGTTTACAGCTGGCCATCCTCTCATTGTATGTTCGTGTGTGTGTGTGTGTGTGTGTGAGAGAGAGAGAGAGAGAGAGAGCACTCAAGCACTTTCAGTACTTTATAAAGGCACTAATGGCCTAATCACCTCCCTCCCAAGTCCTCACCTCCAAGAATCATCACATTGGAGATTAGGGTTTTAACATATGAATTTGGTGTGTACCCAAACATTCATTCCACAGCACGTGGCATGAATTCTGACCTAATATCATAATTTTTCTTTGCCTCATTCTCCTTTCTTGACTTTTTGTGGTTTCTGATTATCTGGTTATCGCTCAGTCCTGGACTTAATCTCACTCCACAGACCTGACTGAAGATTGGGCCCTCTAGTTGTGTTTAGGGTAATATCTTTTTTTTTTTTTTTTTTTTTTAATTTATTTATTATTATTAAACTTCAAGTTGTAGGGTACATGTGCACAACGTACAGGTTTGCTACATATGTATACTTGTGCCATGTTGGTGTGCTGCACCCATCAACTCGTCATTTACATCAGGTATAACTCCCAATGCAATCCCTCCCCGCTCCCCCCTCCCCATGATAGGCCCCGGTGTGTGATGTTCCCCTTCCCGAGTCCAAGTGATCTCATTGTTCAGTTCCCACCTACGAGTGAGAACATGCGGTGTTTGGTTTTCTGTTCTTGTGATAGTTTGCTAAGAATGATGGTTTCCAGCTGCATCCATGTCCCTACAAAGGACACAAACTCATCCTTTTTTATGGCTGCATAGTATTCCATGGTGTATATGTGCCACATTTTCTTAATCCAATCTGTCACTGATGGACATTTGGGTTGATTCCAAGTCTTTGCTATTGTGAATAGTGCTGCAATAAACATACGTGTGCATGTGTCCTTATAGCAGCATAATTTATAATCCTTTGGGTATATACCCAGTAATGGGATGGCTGGGTCATATGGTACATCTAGTTCTAGATCCTTGAGGAATCGCCATACTGTTTTCCATAATGGTTGAACTAGTTTACAATCCCACCAACAGTGTAAAAGTGTTCCTATTTCTCCACATCCTCTCCAGCACCTGTTGTTTCCTGACTTTTGAATGATCGCCATTCTAACTGGTGTGAGATGGTATCTCATTGTGGTTTTGATTTGCATTTCTCTGATGGCCAGTGATGATGAGCATTTTTTCATGTGTCTGTTGGCTGTATGAATGTCTTCTTTTGAGAAATGTCTGTTCATATCCTTTGCCCACTTTTGGATGGGGTTGTTTGCTTTTTTCTTGTAAATTTGTTTGAGTTCTTTGTAGGTTCTGGATATTAGCCCTTTGTCAGATGAGTAGATTGCAAAAATTTTCTCCCATTCTGTAGGTTGCCTGCTCACTCTGATGGTAGTTTCTTTTGCTGTGCAGAAGCTCTTTAGTTTGATGAGATCCCATTTGTCAATTTTGGCTTTTGCTGCCGTTGCTTTTGGTGTTTTAGACATGAAGTCTTTGCCCATGCCTATGTCCTGAATGGTACTACCTAGGTTTTCCTCTAGGATTTTTATGGTATTAGGTCTAACATTTAAGTCTCTAATCCATCTTGAATTAATTTTCGTATAAGGAGTAAGGAAAGGATCCAGTTTCAGCTTTCTACTTATGGCTAGCCAGTTTTCCCAGCACCATTTATTAAATAGGGAATCCTTTCCCCATTTCTTGTTTCTCTCAGGTTTGTCAAAGATCAGATGGCTGTAGATGTGTGGTATTATTTCTGAGGACTCTGTTCGGTTCCATTGGTCTATATCTCTGTTTTGGTACCAGTACCATGCTGTTTTGGTTACTGTAGCCTTTTAGTATAGTTTGAAGTCAGGTAGCGTGATGCCTCCAGCTTTGTTCTTTTGACTTAGGATTGTCTTGGAGATGCGGGCTCTTTTTTGGTTCCATATGAACTTTAAAGCAGTTTTTTCCAATTCTGTGAAGAAGCTCATTGGTAGCTTGATGGGGATGGCATTGAATCTATAAATTACCTTGGGCAGTATGGCCATTTTCACGATATTGATTCTTCCTATCCATGAGCATGGTATGTTCTCCATTTGTTTGTGTCCTCTTTGATTTCACTGAGCAGTGGTTTGTAGTTCTCCTTGAAGAGGTCCTTTACATCCCTTGTAAGTTGGATTCCTAGGTATTTTATTCTCTTTGAAGCAATTGTGAATGGAAGTTCATTCCTGATTTGGCTCTCTGTTTGACTGTCACTGGTGTATAAGAATGCTTGTGATTTTTGCACATTAATTTTGTATCCTGAGACTTTGCTGAAGTTGCTGATCAGCTTAAGGAGATTTTGGGCTGGGACAATGGGGTTTTCTAAATATACAATCATGTCGTCTGCAAACAGGGACAACTTGACTTCTTCTTTTCCTAACTGAATCCCCTTGATTTCTTTCTCTTGCCTGATTGCCCTAGCCAGAACTTCCAACACTATGTTGAATAGGAGTGGTGAGAGAGGGCATCCCTGTCTTGTGCCAGTTTTCAAAGGGAATTTTTCCAGTTTTTGCCCATTCAGTATGATATTGGCTGTGGGTTTGTCATAAATAGCTCTTATTATTTTGAGGTACGTTCCATCAATACCGAATTTATTGAGCGTTTTTAGCATGAAGGGCTGTTGAATTTTGTCAAAAGCCTTTTCTGCATCTATTGAGATAATGATGTGGTTCTTGTCTTTGGTTCTGTTTATATGCTGGATTATGTTTATTGATTTGCGAATGTTGAACCAGCCTTGCATCCCAGGGATGAAGCCCACTTGATCATGGTGGATAAGCTTTTTGATGTGCTGCTGAATCCGGTTTGCCAGTATTTTATTGAGGATTTTTGCATCGATGTTCATCAGGGATATTGGTCTAAAATTCTCTTTTTTTGTTGTGTCTCTGCCAGGCTTTGGTATCAGGATGATGTTGGCCTCATAAAATGAGTTAGGGAGGATTCCCTCTTTTTCTATTGATTGGAATAGTTTCAGAAGGAATGGTACCAGCTCCTCCTTGTACCTCTGGTAGAATTCAGCTGTGAATCCATCTGGTCCTGGACTTTTTTTGGTTGGTAGGCTATTAATTATTGCCTCAATTTCAGAGCCTACTATTGGTCTATTCAGGGATTCAACTTCTTCCTGGTTTAGTCTTGGAAGAGTGTAAGTGTCCAGGAAATTATCCATTTCTTCTAGATTTTCCAGTTTATTTGCATAGAGGTGTTTATAGTATTCTCTGATGGTAGTTTGTATTTCTGTGGGGTCGGTGGTGATATCCCCTTTATCATTTTTAATTGCGTCGATTTGATTCTTCTCTCTTTTCTTCTTTATTAGTCTTGCTAGTGGTCTGTCAATTTTGTTGATCTTTTCAAAAAACCAACTCCTGGATTCATTGATTTTTTGGAGGGTTTTTTGTGTCTCTATCTCCTTCAGTTCTGCTCTGATCTTAGTTATTTCTTGCCTTCTGCTAGCTTTCGAATGTGTTTGCTCTTGCTTCTCTAGTTCTTTTAATTGCGATGTTAGAGTGTCAATTTTAGATCTTTCCTGCTTTCTCTTGTGGGCATTTAGTGCTATAAATTTCCCTCTACACACTGCTTTAAATGTGTCCCAGAGATTCTGGTATGTTGTATCTTTGTTCTCATTGGTTTCAAAGAACATCTTTATTTCTGCCTTCATTTCGTTATGTACCCAGTAGTCATTCAGGAGCAGGTTGTTCAGTTTCCATGTAGTTGAGCGGTTTTGATTGAGTTTCTTAGTCCTGAGTTCTACTTTGATTGCACTGTGGTCTGAGAGACAGTTTGTTATAATTTCTGTTCTTGTACATTTGCTGAGGAGTGCTTTACTTCCAATTACGTGGTCAATTTTGGAGTAAGTACGATGTGGTGCTGAGAAGAATGTATATTCTGTTGATTTGGGGTGGAGAGTTCTATAGATGTCTATTAGGTCTGCTTGCTGCAGAGATGAGTTCAATTCCTGGATATCCTTGTTAACTTTCTGTCTCGTTGATCTGTCTAATGTTGACAGTGGAGTGTTGAAGTCTCCCATTATTATTGTATGGGAGTCTAAGTCTCTTTGTAAGTCTCTAAGGACTTGCTTTATGAATCTGGGTGCTCCTGTATTGGGTGCATATATATTTAGGATAGTTAGCTCTTCCTGTTGAATTGATCCCTTTACCATTATGTAATGGCCTTCTTTGTCTCTTTTGATCTTTGATGGTTTAAAGTCTGTTTTATCAGAGACTAGTATTGCAACCCCCGCTTTTTTGTGTTCTCCATTTGCTTGGTAAATCTTCCTCCATCCCTTTATTTTGAGCCTATGTATGTCTCTGCGTGTGAGATGGGTCTCCTGAATACAGCAGACTGATGGGTCTTGACTCTTTATCCAGTTTGCCAGTCTGTGTCTTTTAATTGGAGCATTTAGTCCATTTACATTTAAGGTTAAGATTGTTATGTGTGAACTTGATCCTGCCATTATGATATTAACTGGTTATTTTGCTCGTTAGTTGATGCAGTTTCTTCCTAGCCTTGATGGTCTTTACATTTTGGCATGTTTTTGCAATGGCTGGTACCGGTTGTTCCTTTCCATGTTTAGTGCTTCCTTCAGGGTCTCTTGTAAGGCAGGCCTAGTGGTGACAAAATCTCTAAGCATTTGCTTATCTGTAAAGGATTTTATTTCTCCTTCACTTATGAAACTTAGTTTGGCTGGATATAAAATTCTGGGTTTAAAATTCTTTTCTTTAAGAATGTTGAATATTGGCCCCCACTCTCTTCTGGCTTGAAGAGTTTCTGCCGAGAGATCTGCTGTTAGTCTGATGGGCTTCCCTTTGTGGGTAACCCGACCTTTCTCTCTGGCTGCCCTTAAGATTTTTTCCTTCATTTCAACTTTGGTGAATCTGGCAATTATGTGTCTTGGAGTTGCTCCTCTCGAGGAGTATCTTTGTGGCGTTCTCTGTATTTCCTGGATTTGAATATTGGCCTGCCCTACTAGGTTGGGGAAGTTCTCCTGGATGATATCCTGAAGAGTGTTTTCCAACTTGGTTCCGTTTTCCCCCTCACTTTCAGGCACCCCAATCAGACGTAGATTTGGTCTTTTTACATAATCCCATACTTCTTGCAGGCTTTGTTCATTTCTTTTTCTTCTTTTTTCTTTTGGTTTCTCTTCTCGCTTCATTTCATTCATTTGATCCTCCATCGCTGACATTCTTTCTTCCAGTTGATCGAGACGGTTACTGAAGCTTGTGCATTTGTCACGTATTTCTCGTGCCATGGTTTTCGTCTCTTTCATTTCGTTTGTGAGCTTCTCTGCATTAATTACTCTAGCCATCAATTCTTCCACTTTTTTTTCAAGATTTTTAGTTTCTTTGCACTGGGTACGTAATTCCTCCTTTAGCTCTGAGAAATTTGATGGACTGAAGCCTTCTTCTCTCATCTCGTCGAAGTCATTCTCCGTCCAGCTTTGATCCGTTGCTGGCGATGAGCTGCGCTCCTTTGCCGGGGGAGATGCGCTCTTATTTTTTGAATTTCCAGCTTTTCTGTCCTGCTTTTTCCCCATCTTTGTGGTTTTATCTGCCTCTGGTCTTTGATGATGGTGATGTACTGATGGGGTTTTGGTGTAGGTGTCCTTCCTGTTTGATAGCTTTCCTTCTAACAGTCAGGATCCTCAGCTGTAGGTTGTAGCTGTAGGAGATTGCTTCAGGTCCACTCCAGACCCTGTTTGCCTGGGTATCAGCAGCAGAGGCTGCAGAAGATAGAATATTTCTGAACAGCGAGTGTACCTGTCTGATTCTTGCTTTGGACTCTTCCTCTCAGGGGTGTACTCCACCCTGTGAGGTGTGGGGTGTCAGACTGCCCCTAGTGGGGGATGTCTCCCAGTTAGGGTACTCAGGGGTCAGGGACCCACTTGAGCAGGGAGTCTGTCCCTTCTCAGATCTCAACCTCCGTGTTGGGAGATCCACTGCTCTCTTCAAAGCTGTCAGACAGAGTCGTTTGCGTCTGCAGAGCTGCTGCGTTTGTTATTATTTACTGTGCCCTGTCCCCAGAGGTGGAGTCTACAGAGACAGGCAGGTTTCCTTGAGCTGCTGTGAGCTCCACCCAGTTCGAGCTTCCCAGCAGCTTTGTTTACCTACTTAAGCCTCAGCAATGGCGGGCGCCCCTCCCCCAGCCTCGCTGCTGCCTTGCCGGTAGATCACAGACTGCTGTGCTAGCAATGAGGGAGGCTCCGTGGGTGTGGGACACTCCCGGCCAGGTGTGGGATATGATCTCCTGGTGTGCCTGTCTGCTTAAAGCGCAGTATTGGGGTGGGAGTTACCCGATTTTCCAGGTGTTGTGTGTCTCAGTTCCCCTGGCTAGGAAAAGGGATTCCCTTCCCCCTTGCGCTTTCCAGGTGAGGCAATGCCTCGCCCTGCTTCAGCTCTCGCTGGTCGGGCTGCAGCAGCTGACCAGCACCGATCGTCTGGCACTCCCCAGTGAGATGAACCCAGTACCTCAGTTGAAAATGCAGAAATCGCCGGTCTTCTGTGTCGCTCGCGCTGGGAGTTGGAGACTGGAGCTGTTCCTATTCGGCCATCTTGCTCCGCCCCCCAGGGTAATATCTTTTAGATAAGGGGATCTGTTGTAACCTATCCCAGTAACCTTTGTCTCATGCCCATATAACAGGCCCCAGGACACACTCCAAGCAAGTCACAAGCCATGTTGTCTGGTCTGTTCTTGTTCTGCTCTATCTGATTCCAAAAGCCTGATTCTGTTCTATGGCCTTGACAGCTTCCTTCAGTCCTTTTTGGGTCCTTTCTGTTTATTCAGTTGGCCATGCATCTGGCTTTAGATATTGGCCCCATCTGCTTCCTGGGACTCTTTTGGATTCTCCAGCTTTTGTGCCCCCTTTTTGTTTCAGGTAGAAGCTCCCCATGACCTTGATCCTCCCTCAGGATCTACAGACTTGATATTTTGCACTTACGATTGAGTTGTATTTACTCACTGTCCCAGCAAGTGACGCCCCCATCGCCTCATCTCACTGGATCTTCAGAATAATTGTAGGAGGTATGTGTTATTCTTGCTCCATTTTAGTAAAGTGACTCTCGGTAAAGTGAAGTGATTTGCCAGATAACACACAGCTGGCGACTACTGGCACTAGGTTACCTTCTTTAAATAGATTATCGCACCAAAATCTAAGCTCCATGACAACAGAGATTTTTGTCTGTTTTGTTCACAACATTTTCTCCAATGTTTAAGAGTGTCTATCATAACAGGAGCTCAATAAATGTCTGTTGGATGAATGTTGAGTAAAGGATTTGATTTGATCCCCATCACATCTCCATAAGAGGTGGATTGCTATCTTTCTAATTTTATGGATGAGAAAACTTAGAAGGTTGAGAGAGTTTAAATAATTTCTTCCAAACAATGAGCATCCAGTGAGACTCTAACCCTAATAAGAATCCAAGTCCATGCTGTAAAATAGTGGCGCTCAAGGTGTGATTCAAGGACAAGAGCTAGATTATGAATTACTTATTTATGGTTTGTAATAAGTTTAGAAATTGAGGGTGAGCTTTTAGAAATTCTTACAGCAAATTTACATTGCTCTATTTCCCAGCCTGTGATCAGTAGCCTTGTCTCATTGCACAGGATACTAACTAGTAAGGGTGCTGTTGAATTCACAGAGACGAGCTGACAATGGTATGAAGCACATACTAACAGGAGGACCATGTATTAATCTTTGGCTGACTAGAAATAAAAGAAGAATTTAGGCCATCACTACAGAGTATTTGAGAAGTACTGCTCCAGCTTACTCCATTTGTGCCAAATTCCATCACCCCATGCTCCTTCTTTCAGACTCAGCCCACTGCCAAGCACAAGGGGAGTGTGTGTTTTCAGTTTTTGATTTTTCCTTTCATTTATTCAACAAACACTCCCTGAGCAAATCCTATGTGCCTGACCATGTGTTGGGTGCTGGGGTGCAGGAGGAATAAAATAGAGCCTGTATAGCTGACTCTTGGAGGAATTTATACATAGTTTGATATCTGTAGTGTTCATGGTTCTATGTTGGGTAACAAAGAAGTGATTTAAGGAAAAGGCCAATATCTGGAGAGTGAACTGATGAAGTAACTCAGGCTGTCTGTGATGTTCTGGAAATGTACAATTCCTTTATTTGTCACAACTATAGGGCTGCATCCCCGAGATGGGGATGCAGAAGAGATAGGGCATGAACTGATTTACAAAGAGAAGCTGATCTTCATTCTCGTAAATCATGAGAGCATCACTGTGAACTGGCTTATGCTACTTGTACTCAAGATGCTAAGATTCTGACGTTTTTCTGCATATTATCTAAGTATATCCATGTGATTCCATGAAGGCTAAACTGGGAAGTCATTGCAAAAGAAAAGGAATAATCAGTTCAATGAAAACAATCAGTCAAAGCACTAAATCGTCCCAAAGAGCCAAAGTTTGGAATCAAAAGTGGTTTAAATCCTAAGTCCTACTGCATACTGCCCCTGTGGCCATATGCAAGTAACTTAACCTCTCTGAGAGGCAGATGCCTTGTATCTAACATGAAGATAGTAATTCTTACTCCCCAGGGTTGTAGGAATTTTTGCTATAAATCCAATACCGGAACTGTATTATAACACTCAATAAATGGTTGCAGTTTTTATTTGTGTTTTGTTGTCATTGTTGTTAGTAATATTAGGTGCAAAGCTGGGCAGGAAATCTGAAGCTGCATACTTACCTGTGTCAAGCAGAGCAGACTGTCTGGGTCTGAATCTTGGCTCTGTTGCTTACTTACTGGCACACAACAGGTGCTATGCAAATATTTATTTAAAATGAACTAAACAAAAAATGGTGGGTTTGATCCAAGCAAGGAACGAGAGTCTAAGTTCATTCATTCAATACTCATTTACTCAGGTCTACCATGAGTCAGGCATTGTGCTGGGTGCTGGGGACACATAGTGAATAGACCACAGTCTCTGCCCTTGTGGTGCTCAAATCCAGAGGAGAGGGCAGGCAAGACCACCAGGAGCCAACAGAGAGAGAGAAAAAAGGGAGTATGGTGAGTAGTGCTAGGGAGAAGAGAGGGATACTGATCTGAAGGAGGGATGCTTGTGTTCAGTAACTAAGTGGTCAAGAAGGAAACAACCTTTCAGAGATCAGAGCCATGAACAGAGTAGCACGTGGACCACAGCAGCACTCAGCACACTTGTTATCCCTGCTCATTTGCTCATCTGGAGAGTAAATTCCATGAGGTCAGGGGTGTCTGCTTCCTTCTCCACTGTCTTCCCAGTACCTCACACTGGCACTGAGTTTATTCTTAACAATATTTGTAAATGAATGAATAAATATTCCAGATCTATTCACAAGAGTTTTTCTATTCTGAGTTGTATGACAATAGCTAGTACATATTTATCATTTTGTTTGTTCCAAGCACTGTTCTAATTACATTCTGAGAATTGTCTAACTTAATCATTACAATGATCCATAACCAATCAGTTCATTCACTAAGAAACTATTAAAAAATCTTTTGTGCTTAGCAATTAGTTAGGTGCTGGGGAGGGAAGAGAGAGCATTGCCTTCGCCACAGTACTCTTCCATCTGTTCTGTCTAACTATCTCCCTCACTCCCTTTCTCCCCATGCTTAACTTGAATGCATCCTTAGAAAATCCAATCAGGTGTCTCCTCTGCCAAGAAGCCTTCCATGATTCCACGGGAGCTGAGTGTTTGGTCTCACCCGCTCTGTGCTCCCTAATGTCCATAATGCCCATTATGGCAGGCAGAATGACCCTCAAGATCTCACACCCTAAGCCTTGGAACATGTGACTGTGATGAGATCTCACTCTCATGACTGCATTGTTATAAAACACAGGGAGCTTGAAAAAGGGAAATTATCTGGGTGAGCCAGATCTCATCATGTGAAGCCTTAAAAATACAGTGTGTTCTCAGGCTGGTAGCAGAGGAAGGGGAAGACAGAGAGATTCAACTGGTTTTAAGATGGAAAAAATAGGTCACTTGAGAATAAATGTGGGCAATCTCTAAGGACAGTGGTGCCCCCGTGGCTTGACAGTCAGCAAGGAACCAAGGACCACAGATACAACCTGAAGGAACTGGATTCTGCCAGTGATCTGAACTAGCTTGGAAGTGGATTCCACTTCTGAACCTCCAGATAAGAGCCCAGGCGAGAGGACACCCTGATTTTGCCTGGTGAGTCCCTGAGCAGGGATCTCCTCTGAGCCTATCTGGACTGAGAACCTACAGAAGAACTGTGAGCTAATAAATGGATGTTGTTTTAAGTTGCTAAATTTGTGGTACTTTGTTACACAACAATAGAAAATGAACATACCCCTGTACCCTGGCACCCTCTGTGTAAACATGTTTCCCCATCTGTATATCTCTCTAGACAATGAGTTCTGCAAAGTCAGAGACTGTGCTTTGTGTCTCTTGATCTTTAATGAGCAGCACAATGCCTGACAGAGAGTAGGTTCCCAATAAATATTTGCCCTTGAGCTTAAAGAAATTAAAGCAAGGTTAGGGATCCTAGCTGAACACACAGAAAAAAAGGAGAGAACAATTCAAGAAACCATATGGCCTAATGCTAGATTGTGTGGCTCAGACCATAACTGCCAGAGGAGATTTAAGAGATGAGTAGTTGTGTCCAATTAAGCACCTCCTCACTTTTCACCTCATGCTAACCGCAACTCATTCCTACATGCAAATCAAATCTGAGCTGGTACTGGAGGAGACAGATACTCCTGGAGTCCACACGGTCCTTTGAGGCATCACTTGCATGTCTTTGCTGAGGCTGCATCTTGAGTGGACAGCCTACAGATGTTTAGTGTCCATCGACTATGATGAAGCCCAGGAGGGCTTCCTTTAAGTTCATGGACAGGCCTGGTCTACAGAGCTGCCCAAGAATTGAGGATGGGCTGACTCTAAGAAGGTCATCCTCAAGGATTGTGACTCAGACCCAAGGTGGGTCTGAGTTCCTCCCCTCCGGAGCCTATTCAGACACATAGAGTCACCAAATTGAACACACATTTTATAGATGAGGAAACTGTCCTAAAAGCCAAAAGGGGAATTAAGCTGCCTCTACCCAAAAAGCAAGTTAGTAGGAGAACTAGGTCTACAGCCATGGTTTCTGATTCCCTAAGCCAGTACTCTTTCCACCTCCTCACTGCCTCCCATCATCTATTTGACTAATGGTCTCAGGCTTGCCTTCCTCCCCAGGGAATCTAGATCTTTACTCACCTCAAAATTTAAAATGGAAGGCAGGAAGAATGAATTTTTTAGCTAATCCAAGCATGCACTGTAAATCTTTGTCCCCTTTCCAAGGTACTGAACGTAACCCCCTCTGCAGCGAACAGACCTTTGGCATCTCTCCATGGTGATCATATTGGTTCTAGAAGGACAACTCTCTCATAGCCAGAGAGCAGATCATTGTGAGATGACCAATTTGCAAGACAAGGGGATTTTGGAGGCAGGGATAAGTACTGGGTGTTCATATGAGCCATAGGTATTTGTGAGAGGAGAAGAGCACATTTCTAGAATTACTGACTGATTATTACCTGTGAACTATAGTGGGGAGTGGGGTGTGGGGAGGAAGAGGGGGCTGGGGGCAGGGAAAGAGATGGCACACTTTGCTTAGGTGTCATCTAAGGCCTTTTAAACATGGGCTGGTTTGTCTGACTCCCCCTCTCGAAAATTTGCAAAGGCTCCACATTGCCTACAGAATAAACTCCATAGGTAATATCTTGTATTCATGGCTATTGATATTTTAGTCTCAAATTACTTTTCTGCTTCCTATTTCATTTTCACATTCCTTTTGCACTTGGATGTTTTCACCTACAAATAACAAACCAAACTTGAACTAGTTTTAAAAGGAGGGGTTTTTATAATTATTGTTGTGACTCATATAATTAATAGGCAGAAAAGTCACAGGGACAATTTGAACCGAGGACCCCAAACATTCTCAGGACTCTTCCTTCTCTCTTCTCCAGTCCTCTCTAAACAATTCCTTTATTCTTTTCCCTGTCTGCAGAATGACTTCTCTTTATATTACCATGAGAAAAAGTATGGCTGCCAACAGCTTGTATTATATATTACATCTTCAGTTGTTGGTAAGTGATTGGATTCTCTTTACAGGTTTCCATTCTAAAATTCCAAGGAATCAAAACTGATTCGCCCCACTTGGGTCTCACATCCTTCATTAGGACAATAAACTGAGCACAGTGGTCAACATCTCTTTGTAAAAGTATAGTGACTGCCATGGTCATTCTAGGAAAGAAGCGCTGAACAATACATGTTGTCTAATAAGTGTCCAATATCTTTCTCCCAACTTGTTGTAACTGACTCTAATATTTCATTTTTCTTCCATCTGCTGTTCACTAGATCATGACAGCCTCAGTGCCTTGTTCAGGATTTTCTTGGAAACTAGGTAAAGATGTGTATAATAGAGAGTGGGTCACAGAAGACAAGTTTCCATGGCTGGGGAAATTGTTCATTATAGCAATCATTTATTCATTATGCTAGGTATGCTATGGAGACAGAAATCCACACTCTTATGCCTGCAAGAAGCTCACATCTTAGTGAAGAACATAGAGTATGAAGAGATCCTTCTAACATGGCATGAAATGTGCCCTGATAGAGATACACTCAGAATGCAGGAACACACAGGAAGGACATATGGAAGGGCTTCATGCAGGCAGTGACACAAACTGAATACTGAAAGCCAAGTAAGTTCTGAAAGCAACAGCAGTGTGAGTGAGAAACAGTGATTGACTACAGATAATAATCTTATAATTGCCAAGGGTTTAACTCTTCCAATGTGCCTGGCACTGTGCTATGTGTATACACTCCTTTTCTCATTTGATCTTCATAACTACTCTTTGAGGCAGGCACTATCATTGCCACTTTAGAGATGGACAAACTGAGACTTTGAGAAGTGAAGTTCACAGCATGGCTTAAGTGGCAGTGCTGGGGTTGAAATCCAGACATGTCTGCAATCAAATCACATTCTCAAAGCACCTTCCAGGTTGCCAGTAGCCTATTATATTTTCCATGAATGAGAATGAGAAAAAGAAACCTGACCTCAACTTATCTAGGGCCCTTACAATACTAATGATTCAAAACCTGGTCAGGTTGAACATAGGTAAATCAGATTGTTAGTCATACCCGTGCCAGTCCTGGACTTTCACTCTTATTTCCATCTTTACCTTTTCTTTTCTTGTTGCTGTATCTCAGAGGATCTGAGACCTGAGACTGTGTTTCTTCCCAGATCCCACATCAGCTGATTTCAGATGGGTTCAGCCAATGGGAGGCAAGAGATTGGAAGAGGAGGAAAGAAAAAAAGGCCAGCTTATTCTCCTCTTCCCTCTCTCCTAGAGCAGCATCTTTGGCAATGGTTGAACCCTCTTAATAGCTCTGACTCCCACCTGGCAGGCATGCCATAGCTCCAGCTCCATCCAGGTGACCCACCTCTTGGCTCTAGTAAGACCACCTCCTCTCCCTAGTTTTTAAGTTGTAGTGGCTTCCTGGTGTTACTGATCTCTGAGTCACCTCATCATCCCCTCTTGCCTTCTCAGAGCCTCCATTAACTATGGAGTCAATTCCCTATATTAAATGTCCTCCAATTTATATACTTAGAATACATGTAAATTCTGTTTTCCAGTTTAGACCCTAACTGACATAACTTCCTTCCTCTTCATGCTGCAGCAGCGTCTGGAAAGAGTTCTCTTGATAGTCATCATTCACAAAGAGTAACAGCTCTGGTCTACCGCTCCCAAGGTGATTGACACAGAAGATGGTGATTTCTGCATTTCCAACTGAGGCACCTGGTTCGTCTCATTGGGACTGGTTGGACAGTGGATGCAGCCCACGGAGGGCAAGCCAAAGCAGGGCGAGGCATTGTCTCACCTGGGAAGCACAAGGGGTCAGGGGATTTCCCTTTTCTAGCCAGTGGAAGTTGTGACAGACTGCACCTGGAAAATTGGGACACTCCTGCCCAAATACTCTGCTTTTCCAACAGTCTTACCAAATGGCACACCAGGAGATTATATCCCATGTCTGGTTTGGTGGGTCCCATGCCCACGGAGCCTTGCTCACTGGTAGCGCAGTAGTCTGGGATCCACCTGCCAGGCAGCAGCCTGGCCCAGGGAGGGACATCCGCCATTGCTGAGGTTTGAGTAGGTAAACAAAGTGGCCAGGGAAGCTTGAACTGGGCTCTGCAAGGCCTGCTGACTCTGTAGACCCCACCTCTGGAGACAGGGCATAGCTGAACAAAAGGCAGCAGAAACTCCTGCAGACTTAAATGTCCCTGTCTGACAACTCTGAAGAGAGCAGTGGTTTTCCCAGCATGGTGTTTGAGCTCTGAGAATGGACAGACAACCTCCTCAAGTGAGTTCCTAACCCACATGTAGCCTAACTGGGAGATACCTCCCAGTAGGGGCTGACTGACACCTCATACAGGAAGGTGCCCCTCTGGAACAAAGCTTCCAAAGGAAGGATCAGGCAGCAATATTTGCTATTCTGCAATATTTGCTGTTCTACAGCCTCTGCTGGTGATATCCAGGCAAACAGGGTCTGGAGTGGACCTCCAGCAAACTCCAACAGACCTGCAGCTGAGGGACCTGACTCTTAGAAGGAAAACTAACAAACAGAAAGGAATAGCATCAACATCAACAAAAAGGACATCCACACCAAAGCCCCACCTGTAGTTCACCAGCTTCAAAGACCAAAGGTAGATAAAACCACAAAGATGGGGAGAAACCAGAGCAGAGAAGCTGAAAATTCTAAAAACCAGAGCACCTCTTCTGCAAAGGATTGCAACTGCTCACCAACAACAGAACAAAGCTGGATGGAGAATGACTTTGATGAACTGACAGAAGAAGGCTTCAGAAGGTCGGTGATAACAAACTTCTCCCAGCTAAAGGAGGATGTTCGAACCAATCACAACGAAGCTAAAAACCTTGAAAAAAGATTAGACAAATGGCTAACTAGCATAAACAGTGTAGAGGAGACCGTAAATGACCTGATGGAGCTGAAAACCATGGCACGAGAACTACGTGACGAATGCACAAGCTTCAATAACTGATTCAATCAAGTGGAAGAAAGGGTATCAGAGGTTGAAGATAAATTAATGAAATAAAGCGAGAGGAGAATTTTAGAGAAAAAAGGCTAAAAAGAAGTGAACAAAGTCTCCAAGAAATATGGGACTATGTGAAAAGACCAAATCTACATTTGATTGGTGTACCTGAATGTGACAGGGAGAATAGAACCAAGTTGGAAAACAATCTTCAGGATATTATCCAGGAGAACTTCCCAACCTAGCGAGGCAGGCCAACATTCAAATTCAGGAAATACAGAGAATGCCACAAAGATACTCCACGAGAAGAGCAACCCCAAGACACATAATTGTCAGATTCACCAAGGTTGAAAGGAAGGAAAAAAATCTTAAGTGCAGCCAGAAAGAAACACTGGGTTACCCACAAAGGGAAGCCCATCAGACTAACAGTGAATCTCTCAGCAGAAACTCTACAAGCCAGAAGAAAGTGGGGGCCAATATTCAACATTCTTAAAGAAAAGAATTTTCAACCAAGAATTTCATATCCAGCCAAAATAAGCTGCATAAGTGAAGGAGAAATAAAATCCTTTACAGACAAGCAAATGTTGAGATATTTTGTCATCACCAGGCCTGTCTTACGAGAGCTCCTGAAGGAAGCACTAAACATAGAAAGGAACAACTGGTACCAGCCACTGCAAAAACAAGCCAAACTGTAAAGACCATCGATGCTAGGAAGAAACTGTATCAACTAACGGGCAAAATAGCCAGCTAACATCATAATGACAGGATTCACACATAACAATATTAACCTTAAAGGTAAATGGACTAAATGCCCCAATTAAAAGACACAGACTGGAAAATTGGATAAAGAGTCAAGACCCATCAGTGTGCTGTATTCAGGAGACCCATCTCATGTACAGAGACACACATAGGCTCAAAATAAAGGGATGGAGGAAGATCTGCCAAGCAAATGAAAGGCAAAAAAAAAAAAAAAAAAAAAAAAAAAAAAAAAAAAAAAAAGGCAGGGGTCTCTGATAAAACAGACTTTAAACCAACAAAGATCAAAAGAGACAAAGAAGGCCATTACATAATGGTAAACAGATCAATTCAACAAGAAGAGCTAACTATCCTAAATATATATGCACCCAATACAGGAGCACCCAGATTCATAAAGCAAGTTCTTAGAGACCTACAAAGAGACTTAGACTGCCACACAATAATAATGGGAGACTTCAACACCCCACTGTCAACATTAGACAGATCAACGAGACAGAAGGTTAACAAGGATACCCAGGACTTGAACTCAACTCTGCACCAAGCAGACCTAATAGACATCTATAGAACTCTCCACCCCAAGTCAACAGAATACACATTCTTCTCAGCACCACATCACATTTATTCCAAAGTTGACCACATAGTTGGAAGTAAAGCACTCCTCAGCAAATGTAAAAGTACAGAAATCACAACAAACTGTCTCTCAAACCACAGTGCAATCAAATCAGAACCCAGGATTTAGAAACTCACTCAAAACTGCATAACTACATGGAAACTGAACAACTTGCTCCTGAATGACTACTGGGTAAATAATGAAATGAAGGCAGAAATAAAGATGTTCTTTGAAATCAGTAAGAACAAAGACACAATGTACCAGAATCTCTTGGACACATTTAAAGCAGTGTGTACAGGGAAATGTATAGCACTAAATGCCCACAAGAGAAAGCAGGAAAGATCTAAAATCAACACCCTAGCATCACAATTAAAAGAACTAGAGAAGCAAGAGCAAACAAATTCAAAAGCTAGGAGAAGGTGAGAAATAAGATCAGAGCAGAAATGAAGGAGATAGAGACATAAAAAACCCTTGAAAAAATTCAATGAATGCAGGAGCTGGTTTCTTGAAAAGATCAACAAAATTGATAGACCACTAGCAAGACTAATAAAGAAGAAAAGAGAGAAGAATCAAATAGACCCAATAAAAAAATAATAAAGGGGATATCACCACCAATCCCACAGAAATATAAACTATCATCAGAGAATACTATAAACACCTCTATGCAAATACACTAGGAAATCGAGAAGAAATGGATAAATTCCTGGACATATACACCCTCCCAAGACTAAACAGGGAAGAAGTTGAATCTCTGAATAGACCAATAACAGGCTCTGAACTTGAGGCAATAATTAACAGCGTACCAACCAAAAAAGTCCAGGACCAGACAGATTCACAGCCGAATTCTACCAGAGGTACAAAGAGGAGCTGGTACCATTCTTTCTTAAACTATTCCAATCAATAGAAAAAGAGGGAATCCTCCCTAACTCATTTTATGAGGCCAGCATCATCCTGATACCAAAGCCTGGCAGAGACACAACAAAAAAGGAGAATTTTAGACCAATATCCCTGATGAACATCAATGCAAAAATCCTCAATAAAATACTGGCAAGCCGAATGCAGCAGCACATCAAAAAGCTTATCCACCACGATAAAGTCGGTTTCATCCCTGGGATGCAAGGCTGGTTTAACACACGCAAATCAATAAATGTAATCCATCACATAAAAAGAACGAACGACAAAAACCACATGATTATCTCATAGATGCAGAAAAGGCCTTCGACAAAATTCAACAACCTTTCATGCTAAAAACTCTCAATAAACTAGTTATTGATGGAACATATCTCAAAATAATAAGAGCTATTTATGACAAACCCACAGCCAATATCATACTGAATGGGCAAAAATTGGAAGCATTCCCTTTGAAAACTGGCACAAGACAGGGATGCCCTCTCTCACCATTCCTACTCAACATAGTGTTGGAAGTTCTGGTTGGGGCAATCAAGCAAGAGAAAGAAATAAAGGGTATTCAATTAAGAAAAGAGGAAGTCAAATTGTCCCTGTTTGCAGATGACATGATGGTATATTTAGAAAACCCCAACGTCTCAGCCAAAAATCTCCTTAAGCTGATAAGCAACTTCAGCAAAGTCTTGGGATACAAAATCAATGTGCAAAAATCACATGCATTCCTATACATCAATAACAGACAAACAGAGAGCCAAATCATGAGTAAACTTCCATTCACAATTGCTACAAAGAGAATAAAATGCCTAGGAATCCAACTTAAAAGGGATGTGAAGGACCTCTTCAAGGAAAACTACAAACCACTGCTCAACAACATAAAAGAGGACACAAACAAATGGAAGAACATTCCATGCTCATGGTTAGGAAGAATCAATATTGTGAAAATGGCCATACTGCCCAAGGTAATTTATAGATTCAATGCCATCCCCATCAAGCTACCAATGGCTTTCTTCACAGAATTGGAAAAAAACTACTTTAAAGTTCATATGGAACCAGAAAAGAGCCTGCACAGCCAAGACAATCTTAAGCAAAAAGAACAAAGCTGGAGGCATCATGCTACCTGACTTAAAACTATATTACAAGGCTACAGTAACCAAAACAGCATGGTACTGGTACCAAAACAGAGAGATAGACCAATGGAACAGAACAGAGCCCTCAGAAATAATACCACACATCTACAACCAACTGATCTTTGACAAACCTGATAAAAACAAGAAATGGGGAAAGGATTCCCTATTTAATAAATGGGGCTGGGAAAACTGGCTAGCCATAAGTACAAAGCTGAAACTGGATCCCTTCCTTACACCTTATACAAAAAGTAATTCAAGATGGATTGAAGACTTAAATGTTAGACCTAAAACCATAAAAACCCTAGAAGAAAACCTAGGCAATACCATTCAGGACATAGGGATGGGCAAAGACTTCATGACTAAAACATCAAAAGCAATGGCAACAAAAGCCGAAATAGACAAATGGGATCTAATTAAACTGAAAAGCTTCTGCATAGCGAAAGACATTACCATCAGAGTGAACAGGCAACCTACAGAATGGGAGAAAATTTTTGCAATCTACCCCTCTGACAAAGGGCTAATATCCAAAATCTACAAGGAACTTAAACAAATTTACAAGAAAAAAAACAAAAAAAACCCATAAAAAAATAGGCAAAGGATAGGAACAGACACTTTCAAAAGAAGACATTTATGCAGCCAACAGACACATGAAAAAATGCTCATCATCACTGGTCATCAGAGAAATGCAAATCAAAACCACAATGAGATACCATCTCACATGAGTTAGAATGGCAATCATTAAAAAGTCAGGAAGCAACAGATGCTGGAGAGGATGTGGAGAAATAGGAAGGCTTTTACACTGTTGGTGGGAGTGTAAACTGGTTGAACCAATGTGGAAGACAGTGTGGCGATTCCTCAAAGATCTAGAACTAGAAATACCATTTGACCCAGTGATCCCATTACTGGGTATATACCCAAAGGATTATAAATCATGCTACTGGAAAGACACATGCACACGTATGTTTATTGCGGCACTATTCACAATAGTAAAGTGTTGGGGTCCGCGTGTTTCCTAAACAAAAGAATGAACACACAAGACAACACAAGACAAGACAAACATGGCGGCTGTCTCAAATGGCACACTCTGCTTTATTTTATACAGTCGTTTGTGGAATGTTGCCAAGTCACAAGACACATTGTTGTTTTTCTGACCTTTCCCTGACTTTCTGGATTTTCAAGATGTTTACACATAAACAAGCCCCCAATGCCCTGCTTCGTTTGCAAGAGCAGGATTTATCGGGAACACCCTGTTTGCGAGCACATAGTCCTCTACAGTAAAGACTTAGAACCAACCCAAATGTCCATCAGTGATAGACTGGATTACGAAAATGTGGCACATATGTACCACGGAATACTATGCAGCCATAAAAAAGGATGAGTTCATGTCCTTTGTAGGGACATGGATGAAGCTAGTAACCATCATTCTGAGCAAACTATCTCAAGGACAGAAAACCAAACACCACATGTTCTCACTCACAGGTGAGAACTGAATAATGAGAACACTTGGACACAGGGCGGGGAACATCACATATAGGTTCCTGTCATGGGGTAGGGGGCATGGGGAGGCATAGCAGTAGGAGAAATACCTAATGTAAATGACGAGTTAATGGGTGCAGCACACCAACATGACACATGTATACCTATGTAACAAACCTGCAGGTTGTGCACATGTACCTTAGAACTTAAAGTATAATAATAATAATAATAATAATAAAATACTCATCATTCTCCTTGCCCTTCTCACCATTTGGTATCAGGGTGAGTTTATCACTTCCCTTCGGGTCTCCTGAAGAATTATAATTTGCTGCTGCCAAAATACTCAACCGTCTGCCTTAAGTCTGTTCTCTTTTTAGTATTCTGAGTCTTATCTTCGTGTCTAGGCAGATCACCAAGAACCTGTGTAGTTGTAAGTTTTAAATTAACTTAGACATCCACAGAAAGGCTTCCCTAAGAGACACCATAACACCACTCTATTTTGAATAGCCTTTCTCATTCTCCACATTCCTATCAACCAGTGTATCAGTGGGATACATTCAACACACTCTCTTTTATTGTCCATTGAATACAAGCCATGCACTCTACTAGGTGTCTGAGATCTTAAGATAAATAAGACTTAGTCGTACTTTGGGAGGCCGAGGCAGGTGGCTCATGAGGTCAGGAGATCGAGACCATCCAGGCTAACACAGTGAAACCCCGTCTCTACTAAAAACACAAAAAATTAGCCGGACGTGGTGGTGGGTGCCTGTAGTCCCAGCTACTTGGGAGGCTGAGGCAGGAGAATGGCGTGAACCCAGGAGGCAGAGCTTGCAGTGAGCTAAGATCACGCCACTGCACTCCAGCCTGGGCGGAAGAGCGAGACTCCGTCTCACATACACAAAAAAAGACTTAGTTACTACTCTCAGAAAGGTGACCATCAATTTTTTTAAAAAATTAATAACAAGGAAAAAGTTACATTTCCAAATTTTCTTATGTCTAACTGGTAGTGCAAACATGTACCCACCATGCTCCTCATTTTGCCTTGATTTCCAGGGAACTCAGAGGTAATCTTAATTGTCAATCATAGTAACCATATTAGCCTACAGAGTTAGTAAATTTTGCCTCTGCCTTCCTCCACAAATATCATCTAATTGTATTGTAACAGCCTTGTTGCATAGGCATCTTTAGTGGTAGACCTCCTTAAATGCCTAGAGATATAGTAGATGTTCAGTAAAGGATTGATTTATTGTCCAAATCAGATAGTAATCCAAACCATAACCTAACGCAATTGCTAATCTATTCATAACAATTGTTTGTATGAATATCTTCAGGTCTCAGCTCTTTGAGTTTTTCTCATCATATTATTTTTGAAAAAGCAGACCCTGTTTCCTGCCACCAATTAAGACATCCCGATTGCTCTTGAGAAGACTAATCGTCTCACTTTTTATGTCCAACATGGCACTCAGCAATTGGACCCCCATCAGGCCATCCCCAGTTGATCAAGCAGAATTTAAATCACCTTCATCATGCTTGGAAAAGCAGCCATTCTCTGGCCTCTTAGTATTCAATCTGGGGAAACAATTTCAACCCAAAGTGTTTTATTTTTCTTACTGTGCCTTTCTGTTCCAAGACACCTGCCTCTTGGCTGATCATGTCTAAATGTTAAAATGAAGCAACTTAGAGTCCCTTGAAAAAAAGGGATGTGGTTAACTGCTGGGTGTGTTGCCTGTGCACACTGGGGCCTCCTACAGAATTCAGCTGTTTCAACCTGAGTCTCATCAGAATATATCCCCCTACATATATATTCACTGTGCAAAAAGAAACTACAGGAGCAGCTGGAATAATTAGAAGATAAGGCAGGCATAGCCAATACCAGGCACAGATGCCACCGTTCCACTGTGCTGTGGACACCACCAACCTGACTAACCAATTTGTTTTCTTTCCTACTGAGCCCTAATGTGGCCTCAAATCTTTCTTAACACAATACACCAGGCAGCAGTCACCAATAGGTCAGAAATGGCATGTAAGAGATAGTCAGACATTGTCCTCTCCCTGCTTGTAGCTCTCAGGCTAGAGTCTCTGATTGGACAACTGAATCCTGGGGCCCCAGGTGACAAACCCCAAGCCTAAAGGAGCTGATTCACAGGAGACAGGAGAGAAGATTACAGACACTGCACTTCAACTAAGTCTCCTCTTTAAGGAGAATCGTTTACCCCACGGGGGCTGTGTGCTCTTTGGCTTTTACCATTTTCTAAAATCAGAGCTAGTATTTCTTTGTAATTATTTTTTCTGTTCTGATTTTACCTTTCTCTTAGACTTTAGACCTAACCACTTACTACTGCATGACCTTGAATGAATCTCCTTGCCTCTCTAAACCAGGGCTTCCTCATCCTTAAGAATATACAATTTTCCATAGGCTTATTGAGATTATAAAACAATATAATTTATGCAAATCGGTATAGTACAGAAATTAGCAACATAAACTTTGGAGCCAGAAGCATATTAAGTATATGAAGCTTTGATCTGCCCATTTCTATTTATAAGACTTGAGGAAATTTCTTAACTTCTTAGGGCCTCAGTTTTCTCATTAAGAAAAAAATAATAACGATATTATTACCAACGTCATAGGACCATTCTAAAGATTGAATCAGTGCTGTATGTAAAGGACTTAACATAAGCACATGAAAAATACTCCAGAAATATTTGTTGCTGTGATTCTTTTGAGACCTGGCTTGTAGCAAACATGTACCAAATTTTAGTTTCCTTTGTTTAATTCCTTTTAAAAATAACCTTATCTCACCTTTTACCTTTTAGGATTAAAGTGAGAGGTGAAGCTTTATTGACCCAAGTGGAAGTAAAAATCCGGCAGTGAGAGAAGAGATGGTACCACCCTCCGAGGCTCCCACGGTTGCAGCAGACTTCAGATACGGACTCTGCCACTCGGCCACCCCACCCCGTCCCACCCCTCCCTCTGGAGGTGGCAGAGGCCTCTTTGGCTAAGGAAATCTACTCCTTCACGTGTCTCCAGGGGACAATGTATTCAGCTTCGTAATTACGTGCTTCTCCCCAATCACGTAGCATTCTACACCACATCACCACACTGCTGAAAAAAGCCCCAAATGCTAATTAGTCCTCAAATTATCATTGATTTGATTTGATGTTGAATAAGCTTTGCCATTTATATTTAGGCAAGAACTTCAGATTCAAGATGCTCTCTTTCAGATTGCGGTTTTTAAATAACTCAGTGGGGCCTGTCTTGCTTGTTCAGTGTGTTTATGTCAAGAAATCAGACTGGCTGCTCTCCCTGGCTACAGATGAATGCCAGGTTGATTGAGTGCAGGAGAGAAATTATCCTCTCGGCCAGAGCTCAAAGCCTGGGGCCCCCTGAATGCAGAAATCCCCATCGTGCAGGACTTGAGAAGGAGAAAGATGAAGGAAGGAGTGGAAGAAGATGGTCTGGAATTGCAAACAGATTCCACCTGAAGATGGAGGAACTGTGTTATTGAGTCACATTCAGCAGATGCTTCTTAGTTCTTTCTGAGAGCCAGGCTCTTTCACAGGCATCATCTCCTTTAATTCTGACAGCAATCCAGTGATGACACAGCATGGTTAGTTGTGGAAACCAAGGCCCAGAAACTTGAGGTAATGTCACTGTTCACAGCAAGTGAGGGCGAGAAGCTGAAGTTTATACACAGGTCCTCTGACCAGGTCCCCTGAAAGGTGATTTCATGCCTTCTCCTTGGTCACTTATTGTCTTCTGGGTCTGCACTTTCCTGCAGCCCACCTTCCAAACCCCTCAGCCCCTCTCCCCATCCCAGACACTCTGCCAGATCCCTGGCAAGTAAGACAATTACAAAAATCCCTCTTGGCTTTGATTTTTAAAGTACTAAATTATGTATGTGTATGCTTTAAAATTTTCCCCATGTGAACCATGCTTTAAAGGGACCATATCACTTTTCAAAAAGAAGGAATTACCTGAAAAACTTAAGTATTGAGAAACACAGAACATAAAAATTTCCCATTACAACTAGTACCTATTATTCTTGTCATTTGATTAAAATTTTCCATAATTCCTATGGATAACCTTTTTGAACACAGCTTTAATAATAAATGTGAGGGCATAATTTCACCAAAGTCTGTATTTATCCTGTTAATTTCCATGTTGAACTTTGTTTGATAAATCAATGTGCACTTTATTGAATTTGACTTTTCTTCCCATGATAATAAATAGAATATGGCGGAAAAAGAAGAAAGGGAGGGAGGGAGGAAGGAAGGGAGGGAGGGAGGGAGGGAGGAAGGAAGGAAGGAAGGAAGGAAGGAAGGAAGGAAGGAAGGAAGGAAGGAAGGAAGGGAGGGAGGGAGGGAGGGAGGGAGGGAGGGAGGGAAGGAGGGAGGGAGGGGAGAAGAAAGAGGAGGAGGCAGACAATACCAAAGTTCTCAGGCTGTAATGTGATAGAACTGTTAGGCCCAGACCAAACCCACTCCTGATTAATGATCCTATTCCTACTCTTTCCCAGTGGTGTCAGTGACAAGCAGTGTGGAGCAATGGTTAAGGACAAGGACACCAAAGCCAGATTCTGGAGGTTTAAACCCTGACTTCACTGCTTGCTAGCTGCATGACCTTGGGCAAATTTCTTGATTTCTTTGTGCTTGTTGCTTCTCCCCCTAAATAGTACTGCTTCACAGGGTAAGCAGGGAGGCTTCTCAGAGGAAGCGACATTTATGTTAGGCCTTGAGAAATGAGCAAGAGTTGGCCTGGTTAAAAAGAAGGTAGAATTGGGAGGCTGAGGCAGGTGGATCACGAGGTCAAGAGTTCAAGACCAGCCTGGCCAACATAGTGAAACCCCGTCTCTACTAAAAACACAAAAATTAGCTGGGCACGGTGGCAGGTGAAGAAGAAATAAGCACTATCATGTTAGTAAGCAGTCCACATTTGTTAGTTCTCATAGTCATGGAGATAAACCACCCAGACCCCCCTTCAAGGAAAGATTGCCATCTCCAGTTGTCAGTTCCTTAGGGTGCCTCCACCTGAGGTCACAGAATTCCATAGCCCTGTCCCCTGGCTGAGGGAGGCAAAGGTGTAAAGATTCAGGTATTTGGGGCCCTGATGGGCAATGCTTACTCCTGAGTGCCCGCTATTTTGGCCAAGGATTTGTCAGGCCTGCATTGCAGTCCGACTTCTCCTTCTGCCCAACCATGCTTCCTCCCCCTTCCCTTCACATGTGTGGATCCCTAAGAAACATCTTGTACCCTGCAATTCATCCTAACACGATCTGCTTCTGCAGAACCTAACCTGCCACCGCAGCTCCTATTTTGATGAAAGTCTATCAATTTTGTTTTCTAAGTAGCTCTCGAAGCAGCTCTGTTTCTCCAACCCTACTCCCGTTTTCCTAATTCAGGTCCTCACAATTTTACACTTGGACTCTGAGCATCCACATTGTTCCCTTCCTTTCCCATGAATCCTCTAGCAGCATCGGCTTGACTCTGCTTGATCTGCACGGCTACACTGCGGGGCGATGTCGACTTCTTAAGGGGGCATCCCAAGCCCTTTGCCCCAGCAGCCACACTCCCTCTGCTCCTTCCCTTCTACACCCAGGCTGCTCAAGATTCCTCTGAGACTTCGTGTGCTTCCTCACTTGGTGCTCAATTTCTGGCCTTTTTTTTTTTTTTTTTTTTTTTTCCAAGACAGAGTCTTGCTCTGTCACCCAGGCTGGAGTGCAGTGGAATGATCTTGGCTTGCTGCAACCTCCACCTCCCAGGTTCTACCAATTCTCCTGCCTCAGCCTCCTGAGTAGCTGGGATTCCAGGAACCTGCCACCGTGCCAGGCTAATGTTTGCATTTTTAGTAGAGATGGAGTTTTACCATGTTGGCCTGGCTGGTCTTGAACTCCTGACCTCGTGATCTGCCTGCCTCGGCCTCCCAATCCTGCCTTCTTTTTAACCAGGCCAACTCTTGCTCATTTCTCAAGGCCTAACCTAAATGTTGCTTCCTCTGAGAAGCCTCCCCAGCCTGGCAGAAATAATCACTCCTCCTTTATGTAAGCTCTTGTCATTGAATGTAATAAGTAGTGTTGTGTGTGCTTGGTTGTTCATGCTATTGTTTCTTCTAGTAATCAGTGGCCAACTCCAGCCTCTACATAAGTCTATTTTTAGAAATATATTCTTTGTGTATTTTTCTTACTACAAAAGTAATAGAGGATAAGTGCAGAAAATTAAGAAAATGTAGATAAGCAAAGGAATAAAATGAAAGTTGCCTATATATCTCAACACTACTAGTAACCACTACTTGTATTTTTCTGTGTATCCTTCCAGGCTTTTTTCTATGTATACATATCTGTCTTGTTACATGCATTCTGATTTTTAACCTGATTTCTTAAAATAATTAAAATTCCAACAGATTTTATTATTTGAATAGTTCATTTACAACATCATTTTCATAGTCCAGATTTTATTGTTTAAATATTTCCTTTACAATATCATTTTTAGAGCAGATCGTTTTTAATTTTATAGATCTGCCATAACTTATATAGTCTCACTTGTGTCATATTTTTATCCAATACCTAACCTAATATCTGAAATATGAGGCAGGCATACCTTGTATTATTGTGATTCTCTTTATTGCACTTTGCCATTGTAGTTTTTACAAATTGAAAGTCTGTGACAACACTGTGACAAGCAAGTCTATCAACATTATTTTTCCAACAGTATGAGCTCACTCAGTGTCTCTGTGTCACATTTTGATAATTCTCACAATGTTACAAAATTTTGTCATTCTTATACCTGTTATGGTGATTTGTAATTAGTGTCTTTTGATGTTACTATTTCAACTGTTTTGGGGCACCGTGAATGCAACCATTTTTGATGACGAACTTAATCCATAAATGTTGTGCATGTATGACTGCCCACCACTGGCCATTCCCCATCTCTCTCCCTTTTCTAAGGCCTCCCTATTGCCTGAGACATGCTAATATTGAAAGTAGCCCAATTAATATCCTTACAATGGCCTATAAATATTCAAGTGAAAGGAAGTCACATATCTCTCACTTTAAATCAAAAGCTAGAAATGATTAAGATTAGGTAGACAGGCACATTGAAAGCTGAGATAGCCCAAAAGCTAGCCCTCTTGCACCAAATGATTATCCTACTTGTGAATGCAAAGGAAAAGTTCTTCAAGGAAATTAGAAGTGCCACTCCAGTGAATACATGAATGATGAAAAAGTCAGACAGCTTCAATCCTGATATAGAGAAAGTTTTAGTGGTCTGGCTAAAGGATCAAACAAGCCACAATATTCACTTAAGTCAAAGCCTAATCCAGAGCAAAGCCCCAACTCTTCCTCAATTCTATGAAGGCTGAAAGAGGTAAGGAAGATGCAGAAGAAAAGTTGGATGCTAAAAGTTCATATGGTTTAAGAAAAGAAGTTGTCTCTATAACATAAATGTGCAAGGTGGAGCAGCAAGTACTGATGTAAAAGCTGCAGCAAGTTCTCCAGAAGATCTAGCTAAGCTAATTTATGAAAGTACTAAATAACATATTTTCAATTTAGATGAAACAGCTTTCTATTGGGAGAAAGAAGATGCTATCTAGGACTTTCAGAGGTAGAGAAGAAAAGTCAATGCCTGGTTTCAAAGCTTCAAAGGATAGGCTAATTATCTTGTTAGGGGCTATTGCAGCTGGTGACTTTAAGTTGAAACCAGTGCTCATTTGGTATCCCCAAAGTCCTAGGACCTTTAAGAATTATGTTAAATCTACTTTGCCTGTGTTCTAAAAATGGAACAACAAAGTCTGGATGAGAGCACATATTTTTACAGCACAGTTTACTGAATAATTTAGGCCCACCATTGAGATTGACTGCTCAGATAAAAGATTCCTTCCAAAATATTGTATTATTGAAACTGCACCTGGTCACTCAAGCTTGGCTTTGATGGAGACATACAGAGAGATTAATGTTGTTTTTATGCCTGCCAACACAACATTCAATCTGTAGTCCATTGATGAAGGAATAATTTTGACTTTTGAGTCTTATTATTTAATAAATAAATTTCATAAGGCCATAGCTGCCATACACTGTGATTCCTCTGATGAATCTAGGCAAAGTAAACTGCAAATCTTCCGGAAAAGATTCCCTGTTTAGATGCCATTAACATTTGTAATTCACGGGAGGAAGGTCAAACTACCAACATTAATAGGTTGTTGAAAGAAGTTGATTCCGACCCTTATGGATGACTTTGAGAGGTTCAAGACTTTAATGGAGGAAAGAGCTGCAGATGCAATGGAAATCACCAGAAAACTAGAATTAGAAGTGGACCCTAAAGATGAGACTGGATTGTTGCAATCTCATGATAAAATTTTAACAAATGAGGAATTGCTTCTTGTGGTTTCTTGAGATGGAATGTACTCCTGGTGAAGATGCTGTGAACCCTGTAGAAATGACAACAAAGCACGACAAACTTAGTAGATAAAGCAGGAACAGGGTTTGAGAAGATCGGTCCAATTTTGAGAGAAGTTATACTGTGAGTAAAATGCTATCAAAGAGCATCGCATGCTACAGAGAAATATTTCATGATAGAAAGAGTCCACTGATGCAGCAAACTTCATTGTTGTCTTTGCCACAACCACCCCAGCCTTCAGCAACCACTACCCTGATCAGTTAGCAGTCATCAATGTCAAAGCAAGACCCTCCACTAGCAAAAAGATTAGGACTTCCTGAGGGCTGAGATGATGTTTAACACTTCTTAACAACAAGTATTTTTCATTTAGGTATGTACATTTTTTTAGAGACAATGCTATTGCACACTTAACAGACTACAGTATAATGTAAACATAACTTTTATATGCACTGGAAAACCCAAAAATTGTGTGACTTGCTTTATTGCAGTGGTCTGAAACCAAACTCCAACATCTCCAAGGTATTCCTGTATCTACTTAATAAATGTTCATGGATTGTATGTCTTCCATCTTAAGTGGGGAGAACTAAAACTATTCCTCAAAAATGTACCTTTTGATGCTAACCTCATCTCTTGCCTTTACTGTGAAATATAACACTGTCTATATTCACGATCCGAACTTCTTCAGCTCCCATTTACTCCCTAATCCATATTGACTGACTCCTGCATCACCTTTCCTCTGTACCATATATGGCTTATACTAAGATTGTCAGTGATCTCGATGTGGATAACTCCAATATTTTTTTGGTCTACATCTTGCCTGATTCTCCCAGAAGTGTTTGTTACTACTCTAGACTCCACCTTTCCTTTTGAAACTCTCCTCCCTGAATTATCTATGACATCACCTCTTCCTGCTCCTTGTTCCCATCTTGCTTCTCTGCACAGAACTACTTCCTCGGCCCATTCTTGATATATATTTTTTCATGTTTCCCCAGGTTTCCTTCTTCAGGCAGCTTTTCGCCAAAGCTTTTCTCCATACAGGAATACCGTGGAGATGTTGGAGTTTGGTTTCAGACCACTGCAATAAAGCAAGTCATACAATTTTGGGGGTGTCCAGTGCATATAAAAGTTATGTCTACACTATAGTAGTCTGTTAAGTGTGCAATAGCATTGTCTCTAAAAACTGTGTATACATAAATTAAAAATACTTGTTAAAAACTGTGAAGAATGCCATCATTCTTCAAAGAATGACCTGTTAGCAACAAGCAGAAGGACAATTTGAACAACCTTTGGCCAAAAAGTAGAAGAATTAATTATTCACAAGATCCAAGAAAGGAATGATAATCAAATACAATCAGAAGAGAAATATGAATGGACATGAAGAATAACTGGACACGGGACTTGAAAAGGACTTACAATGGCACATGGCAGTGTTCTCTCTCACGCTTTCAGTTGTCAGCTTTATTTTCTCTCATGCTTTCATTCCCAAGGGAGAAATATGGGATCCTAAATCTGTTTAGGCTTATGTCACCCTTTTAAAATCTTATTTATTTATTTTTGAGATGGAGTTTCACTCTTGTCACCCAGTCTGGAGTGCAATGGCACGATCTCGGCTCACTGCAACCTCCGCTTCTGGGTTCAAGTGATTCTCCTGCCTCAACCTCCCAAATAGCTGGGATTACATGCATGTGCCACCATACGTAGCTAATTTTTGTATTTTTAGTAGAGACGAGGTTTTACCATATTGGCCAGGCTGGTCTCGAACTCCAGACATGTTTATTTTTCCCTGTGGAGAGGGGAATTGATGCAGTTTCCCAGTCCAGTTCTAAAAACATAAGGCAAGAGTTCCTATTGGTCAAGCTTAGAGCATGTGCCCACTCATGGACCAATCAACAGTGGTAGGGGAAGAATCATGTGAGAAGATGGTGGTTCCTGTAGATCATATAGGGGCAGTATGGGAAAGGGAAAGAAACAGTTCCCAGAAAAAAAGAAAAAATGTGCTCTATTCCCACAAAAATGAGAGAGGAGTTGTTAAATAAAATTATAGGTGTCCACTAAAATCTCGATAGAGGATGTTAACAGAAGAGTTATACATGAAGTCTGTAAGAAAGGATGCAAAGAGCATGAATATATAAGAATATCTCCAAAACTGAGTGTACGTCTGCACATGCACAGCTTTAACTCCTTTTATTCTAATTTCTTGCTTAACGGGGCTAATTTGGCTTGGCAGGATTCAAGAGAAAAAGATCTTCTGAACAGTGGACCAAGTATTTTGTATGCTAAAAAATGTACAGCTCCATTGTAAGCAAATAACAGCGGGTTTTCACATAAATATCTTATGAGTTGATCTCAGTTTCCCCAGTATCTAACACAGAGTAAGTTCTCAAAGTCCTTGATGCATAAAAGAATGCATAAGTCCTTCTGAAGTCATTCACTGCTGGCGGAAATAATATTGTCAATCCAAATTTGCACAAGTGAAGACAACCTCTAAACCATGGTGATATCTCCCCATCAGGATATCTAGAGGGGGCTTTTGTTATTTGTGTCTTGTGGACCCCATTTTTAAAAATATTTTATCTTTGTATGATAGATAGGGGATAATTTTTCTGAACTACTCTCTCCGTCTCTGTAATAAGATAATCTATTCTCAACCTATTGCATGTGAGATGCCTGTACAAACCGAGGAAGGAATGTACCTCCCTGCCTTACTGACGTTGAGCTTGGCCACATGACATATCTTGACCAATGGAATATCGGAAATATTAGACACTTGCCATATCCAATCAGGAGTTTTAACTGTGCTTGTATGGCTTGACTTAATCCTTCTCACTCCCACCTCCACCATGGCAACACCATGTCCTAAACATTGGTCACTCTTTTTGTTTGGGTTGCAATATTGAAATATATATATATATGAGCCAAATCCATCCCAACTGATCCACAGCCCTCATGTAACATAAGCAAGAAATAAATATTTGTTATCCTGAGCCTCTGAGATACTGGAGTTGTTTATTATTGCAACAAAACCTGACTAATACACTCTAAAATAAAATAAACCATACATGCTGTCATAACTCATTTTCCTAATTCTTACTTAATCAACTGCCTCATAGAACTACTGGCCAGCATGGGTTAAGAAGGTGATGATTTGCTAGTGTGGAAAGCTCACAGGCAATGAAGGCTCTGAGCTATTTATATTATATTATATTATATTATATTATATCATATTATATAGACTTTGATAACCTGCTGTGGCTTGGATTTATCATCACGAAACTCTGTGAATTCATAAAAATGAGGTTCACATCATTGTGAAGATGAAGGGAAACAATATGTGTGGGATGCCAGCACAGAATAGTATATTAGTGAATGATTTTCAAATGAAGGAAGGAAGGAATACGTGAACCAATGAATGAATTTCATATTCTATTCATTCAATCTATGAATATTTATTGAACACTTACTATGCACTAGCACTTCTGGGGAATAGAGTGATGAAGAAAATGGACAAAATTGTTATCCTCATGAAGAGTAAGTGCTTATGGGTAAAGCAGAGAACAGCAAAATAAATGAGTAAATATATAATGTAAGGTAGAATAGGTGCTGTAAAGAAAACTAAAACAGGGTAAGAGAATATCAAATGAAATCACATATGATCAGGAAAGCCCTCTTGAAAGGAACATTTGAGCAAAGACTTGACTAAAATGAGGGTACACATCATGCAAAAACCAGGAGGAAGAACATCCCAGGGTAGAGAGACTAGCAAAGTCCAAGGACCTGAGGCAGGAATTTGCTTGGAGTGGCTGAGGAAAGGCAAGCAGATTTGTGTGGCAAGAGAACAGTGAGAGACGGAAAAGGAATTAAATGAGGGTGGAGGAGTGGCCTGCAGCCAAAACCTCAGGCAACTTATAGGACTTCAGGTTTTACCCTAAACAGAAAAGTAAGCCCTGGAGAGTTCTGAGCAAAGCAACAGCAGACTTTGCCTTAAAGTTGGAAAGTAGGCTCCATGGAGTGTAGACTGGAGCTAGGCAAGTGGGGGTCACTGCATTGCACAACTCAAGGGGCGCTCCACACATTGCAGTCTCTGTGAATGGTGTTTCTGGGGCAATGCTGTGCACAGTGAATGTGGGTGTAGGCATTGGCCTGGAGGCCAGGGTGGAAACAGGGGAATAAACCAGGAAGCTAGCACACTAGGAAGCTAGCCATGCAAGGGACTGGTGTTTGGGGGCAGAGTGGAAGTGGAAAGAAGATTGGTCAGAACTGGTTGGGTGGGGATTATACTCTGAAGGTAAAGTTGTCGATTCTTGCTGATACACTGGCTACAGGGTGTGAAAGAAAGACAGAGGTCATGGATTACTCCTATTCTGGCCTGAGTAGCTGAATGAATTATGGTGCGATTTAGTAAATATGATCTAGTCAGGGAGGGGTGAGTTTATAAAGCCGGGGAGGAGAGAATGTCAAGGGTTCTGTTTTGGCTGCGTTGCCTACAAGATGCTTCACATCTGAATGAATGTGGAAAATAGGCAGATGGAAGTGAGTCTGAAAGTCAAAGGAACTGAAGAAATAAATTTGGTTGTAGCACTTAGATGTGTTTAAAGCCATGGAACTGAATAAATCACCCCCTAAGAGCAATGTGGACTGAGAAGAGATCCAAGGTTCACCCCATTTGTTCACCCCATTTGTTTTCCACTGTGACATGCACAGGTTCAGGCATGTAGTCAGTGTTCAATAAATGATTGTTAAATTGGATGTAAAATCTTTGGACCAGAAGGAAGAATAAGATGCAGATGCAAACATCCAGGACGTACAAATTCCCTCTGTATGTTGGGGTCTAGGGTTGCATCTTGTTAATCATCATGGTCATATTCTGTTCTGGCACTTGAGGGTTGTCTGGGTTTTGATCTCAAAAGAAAGAATTCTATACCCTGCTGGCATTTGCCTCAGATGTCCTCTTTGAGTACCTAGATCACTTGATCTGTGAAGTTGAGATGTTTTGTTTAAAATAATAATCTTTACAATAGTAATAATAGTAGTTTATGGTTATTGAACACTTATATTTCAAGAACTTTCTAAATATCATCCCAAGAAACCAGCAAGATAGGTATTATCATTCCCATTTTGCAATGAGAAAATCAAGTCCATACTACTAATAAGTGGCAGAAATGAGATTGGCACTTAACTCTATTTGACTTCAAATTCTAGGCTTGTTTCATATGTTCTAGCTGCAAGACTTCAACCCTTTATCAAAAAATTGTTCAATTGGATGAAGTATTCATTTGTTTCTATTTAGAATACTAATAATAAGATCTGTCATTTATTACATGTTTGCTAATAGCTAGGGAAATATCTTAAGCAATTTTGATGCATTAGCTCATTGGCTCCATTTTACAGATGGGGCCTTTGAAAGTTGGAGGTTAAATGACTTTTCCTAGGTCATACAACTGATTTAGTAGTAGGATTTAAGCCCAGATCTGGCCCCAACACCTTAGCATGTATTGAATGCAGTGCCTAAAACTTGGAAAATAATAATGCTCAGAACAATAAATAAAAGCAAAGGCCGGGTGTGGTGGCTCACGTCTGTAATCCCAGCACTTTGGGAGGCCGAGGCACACGGACCACCTGAGGTCAGGAGTTCGGGACCAGCCTGGCCAACATGGCAAAACGCCATCTCTACTAAAAATACAAAAATTAGCCAGGCATGGTGGCACGTGCCTGTAATCCCAACTACTCAGGTGACTGAGGCAGTAGAATCGCTTGAACTCAGGAGGCAGGGGTTGCAGTGAGCAGAGATTATGCCACTGCACTCCGGCCTGGTTGACAGAGCGAGACTCTGTCTCAAAGGAAAAAAAAAAAAACAGCAAAGTAAAAAATAAAATAAATTAGAGTAATGTGGTGGTTAAAAGGAAAAGCAGCTTATACAGTAAATAATTTGAACCAGAATAATAAAGTTTATTTTATAAGCATTTTTCTCTTTTCCAGAAACCCAAGAGGCAGTGCTAAAGTTATTCTTTAATGTTATTTGGAATAAATCATTGGTAGCATAATACAGTGTGGAAGAATTTGTGTTCAAAAATCTATTTTAAATCTTAGCTCTTAAATCTTAGAACATTACTAGTTCTGTGACCTTGGGTAAACTACTTATGTTTTCTTGACCTTGGCTTCCTCATTTGTAAAGTGAGAATAACAGTTTGAGGGAGGATCAAATAATGGAATAAAGAGGTAGTACCTTATAAGGAAATATAAGGAAAAATTGGAATTATAAATTCCAATTATAAATTGGAAGTCATTATAAAAATACATGTGTGTTATTCATAGATGAAAATGGGCACAATCTCTGTATATAAATGGAGAAAGGGGCATATTAACCCAGAGAGACAGTGGTTTGTCATCATTGCATTCACATGGTAGGTATTCAATAAATGTTAACTTAAGTTCAGTGAGTATAGAGTTTCAGTCATGCAAAATGAAAAAGTTGTACAGATCTCTTACACAACAATGTGCATATAGTTAACAATACTATTATGTACACTTCCAAGTTGGCAAGAGGATAAACTTACGTGTTTTATCCACTATGTATGTGTGTGTGTATAGATATATATATAAAGAAAAACTTAGCCAAGAAAAAAATAATAGCGACTAACATTTGAAGACAATTCTTCATTTCAAAAGTTTGTTTCTAAAAGCCAAAGTCACGCTTGAACATCTGGGGAACACCTTCAGGATTCCACACAAAGCAAACCTTTATTTCAGAAATAAACTTTGATGTTTGAAAATAAAAGACAAAAAGCTGTTTCCTGGGGGCACAGAGGACTTTTCTCAGCTGCATGAGAGGCACACAGCAACCTGAGAGCTACTCCAGCTCCTTCATCTCTGAGTCCCCTTCCTCCTCCTGCTCTCCCTCACCCCTCCTTCCCCTCCCACTGTCACCTCACTCTTCCTCTTCTCTGACCCTGCTGGAGTCCTTCATTCCTCTTGTCCATCCTCATTCCCTTCTCCTTTGCAGCTAACCTTCATATGGAATTAAGGCATAGATATTCTTTAATGTTTGTGGCATTATTGAATCTTTAAAGGTTTTGTTCCCTATTGTTTAAGAAATTTCAATTATTGATTTCACTAAGTAATTTAAGAGTCTTGAACATTTTGTATTCAGCCAGTCGTTGAACATATATTTTCTAGGCCACAACTCAGTCTTGGAGTATATCCATGAATAAGACAGACTCAGTCATTGCCCTTTTAGAGTCCACGGTTTTGCAGGAGTGACAGAGGAAAAAGGAGGCAATGAAAATCTAGTGTGAACAAATACTTGCATGGGAATGTTCATACAGCACTATTAACAACAGCTGAAAAGTGGAAACAACCCAAAAGTCCATCAATAGATAACTTCATAAACAAAATGTGGCATATCCATACAATGAAAACTTACTCGACCATAAAAAGGAATAAGGTCCTGATTCATACTATAACATAGATGAGACTTGAACACAGTATGCTAACTGAAAGAAGTCAGACACAAAAGGTCACATATTGCACCATTCCATTTGTATGAAATATCCAGAATAGGTAAATCTATAGATACGGAAAGTGAATTGATAGCTGCCAGGTTCAAGGGGTAAAGAGGAATGGGTAGTGATTGCTTAATGGCTACAGAGTTTTCTTTTAGGGTGATGAAAATGCGTTGGAACTACCAAGAAGTAGTATCTGCACATCATTATGAAAGTCACTGAATGTTACACTTTTAAGTGGTGAATTTTATGCATGTGAATTCCACATAATTTTTTTTAATGTGTGGTGTAAAAAGGGCTATGATGGAGTAACTACAAGATGAAACTTGTTTAGGATAAGATTCATGAAGGAGATGTTCTACAAGGTGAGATTTTCATTCATTCAACAAATATTTATCAAACTTTCTCTACATCTCAAGCCCTGTTCTAGATCCTGGATATACAGCAATGAACACACTGTTAATATCATAAGCTCTTCTCCTCAAGGAGCTTATATTTGGCAGGATGAAATGGAAGCAACCAAAAATATAATAAACATTTTTCATATGATGTTACAAGGTGATAAGTGTTATGAAAAAATATAATAGAGTAAGGCTTAGTAAGGGGAGTTCCAGAGGACAGTGGAATATAGAGAAATTATCCAGACAAAGGGGAAAATGTTTAAAGGCCCAGGAGAAAGAGAATCTGACATTCTTGCTAAACTTTGTAAAATTCATTCTCCTCATATATGGACGATATGATTGCTCACCTTCCACAGCCAGCTTAATCTTTCTTTTTTATTCCTTATCTCAGTTAATTTTAACCTATTGAGCTAAAACTTCAGTGTTATTCTTAGCATGACCCTATTCTGTAAGACTTTAAGATAATTTTCCAAACAGAAATATTTTAGTTGCTTATCACTGAAGATTTTGTGGTACTATTCAGCTTATTAATACCTCATCTAAAATTAATATTTAAAAATTTAAATACAAGATTTTATGACCTCCTGTAATTTTAGGAATGATTAGACCAATATGTTTTCTGCTGAATATTTCTTCCATTTTAAAATTTGAGTTAAGAATAGGATTTGCTTTTAGAAATTCTAATCACAGCTAATTTTTCAAGAAGATTTCTACCCCATAAAATAAAGCAACATTGATTTTACTAACTCTGCAGTAAAAGTTGTAAAATAAATAAATAAATAAGGAGAGAGCTAATAGGCAAAAGAAAGACATCTCAAATCGAATACATTCTGGTGCTTTTCTATATAGACTTTCTATTTCACCCATTTGTCTGAGAATATTAGCAGAAAGGATTTCCCAGCCCCTGCTATAGCGGTTTTCTTCCTGTCCTTCCCCCAACCCACTCACAATGCCTTTCTATTGTTCTTTATTAGGTGCTAAAGACATCCATCCCCCCAGTCTTACTAGGACAACAATGGAGTAGCAGGAATGAGGATTAAGAGGGAAATCTTGTCACCCTCATGAGCCAGGCCCCTTAAACCAAGAAGCCTTCAGCTGATAATCACTGGTTTTTAACTTTTATTAGATTCTGCCTCCTTTGTTCACTCCTCCTGCACTCAATCTTCTGTGAGAGAATGCATATGATGAGGTCATTAGAACAGTAATACAGTAAGAGCCCAAACTCATGAGGGGCTGCCACTGGGTTAAGATGGAGCCATGCCTTCTAATCATCAAACTCTCTCCCTCATCTAGAATGGATACCAGGGCCTGAACAAATGTGAGTCTTCTCCACTCCTCAAATCACAATAAGTGGCTGACTTACTGTGGCTGGACCTACCCTGCATGGAAACACAGACATCAGGCTGTAGGACAGGAATGGCCTAAGACTTGACATTGGATGTTGAGTTGAAATTCATATCTGTCCTTATTTCTTAATGTGCTTGTAGTCAAGTCACTTTATCCCAAGGCTTAGATAAGGTGTTCTTGTGTGTGAAATGGAATACATACTTCTCAGCATTGTCTTCCATAGGCAGAAAAACTTGATACATCGGAGGTGCTGGAAAAGGATAAATATCGAGAATGTTTGTTGAAATGGTGATCGTTTTCCAGACTGCAGATTCAAAGGGCTGTGTGCTTGAGGGCTATGCTGGTAGAACAGCTGGGTGACTACCAGTATCTTTTTCTCAATTTCTATCCATATATTCTGGGATCCCTATGGACCTAGCTAATGCTGGTGTATTATTCATGTAAGTATCATTTATTGGATAAAAACAATGTGCATTAATTTGAAGCAAAAAATAATTAAAAATTAAGAGAGAGGAGAAACGTGTCATGTGACAGTCAAGTTTATTTTTTTACAACTATTTTCTTGTGATTTCCAAAATTAGGCTCATCTCTCTCATAACAGTCTATCAGTTAAAAAGAAAGCATTTCAGAGGTTATCTGCTCTGAGGTCATAACAGGAGGATGGAAAAACTGTGGCCCAGAAAAGTCACATCCTTCTCCAAAATTGACAGCTACTTAGAAGCAAAACTTGGACTGGAACCCAATAATCTTAATTCCCAGTTTTATGCTCTTTCAATCTACTCTACCACTTCTGATAGTGGGAAGCAGAGACTCTCTCTTGCGCTCTCTCTCTCTCTCTCTCTCTCTCTCCTCCACCCTCTCTCTCTCTCTCCCTCTCTCTCTCTTTATGGGCGTGGTGGCAGGTGCCTGTAGTCCCAGCTACTCAGGAGGCTGAGGCAGGAGAATGGCATGAACCCGGGAGGCAGAGCTTGCAGTGAGCCGAGATTGTGCCACTGCACTCCAACCTGAGCGACAGAGAGAGACTCCATCTCCAAAAAAAAAAAAAAAAAAAAATTCAAAACCATTTATTAAACACAATATCCTTATGAAGTAGATCATATCTGCATTTTACAGATAAGTGAAATACCAAGATGGGCTGAGTAACTTGCCCAAGATCACGAAAAGTGGTAGTTGAGATTTGAACCCAGGTAGTCTGACTGTAAATCCCATGCCTTTAACCACTCCTCAGCAATGATTTTAGCAGCTTCTATTACCTACTAATGAAGGAAGTGACATGATATATTAGAAAGGACTTAGAGTTAGATGACCCTGACTTTCTGCTACACACTAGCTCCTCACAAGAAATCATTTCTAAGGTGATGTGGGTGGAGAGTTAATGATTATTTTATTACCAGTTTCTCTAGTCTAGTTAACAGTGTTTACCTCCATCCTGATAGGCTGTAAAGAACACAGTAGGGTCTACATATTTTGGTTTCAACATTGTATTCCCAGCATCTAAGACAGATAGCTTGAAAAATGGTAGACGCACAATAAATAAACATTTTATTGAATGGAAGGGAGCCTCAGTAAGTCACTTTCTCTGCCTTGGCCTCACAACTTCCATTCATAAAATTAAAAAGCTGTGCATGATCTGCAAGATGACTGCCCAGCTCTGAGATTCTCTGAACATTTGATTCTGAAATGCCAAGAGACATCGTGTGAGTTCCACTGTTTTAGAATGTCTAGATACATGAAATTACTTAAAGACAGTAGCACTTGAGTTTCTAGCAAACTAAAGTCATGATGATAAGATATTTATAAGCAGAGGAAGCCAGAACTCAGGTGGAATCTGGGGAACTTTGGAGGGAGATGACCTTGGAAGAGCCTATAAGACTAAAAGGTGTCCCACTGAATTGGTCAGCTTGGATTTACAACCTCAGACTGTGTGGATTTACCATCAATAAGCAATGTCCGTAGGCTGCAGTGATCAGCAACATGCTAATGAGAATGTGGATAAATCAATAATTAGGGTTTGAGCTAAATTAGCAAAATACAGCAACATAACTACTATCCATTCAGTGTTCATTATATATCATCCTTTCTTCTAAACTCCAAGCTCATATACTTAACTGATTACTGGACATTTCCACATGGATGTCACACAGACACCTCAAGTTCACTCAATGTACCAAAGCTGAATTCAACATCTTTTGGTTCTCAATTTCATTGTTTCTCCAATGTACTCTATATCACAGTTCATAACCCAAACAAAAATCCTGGAGGCATCCTACACCTCTCTCAGTCCCTTTCCACCAAAACATATTGATTTCATCTCCTTTTCAATCTCTCTGACTTCCTTCTTTCCCCTATTGCCACTCCATAGACCCAGCTGGGCCCTAATAACTGTTTGTTTAAATTGTTGTAACTCTCTCTTAAATGATCTTTTGGAGTCTAACATTGGTTGTTCAAATTTGGTGTCTCCACACCACACCCAAAGTATTCCTTCTAAAATTAAAATCTGGCCAGGGCCCTCCCTGCATAAAGCCTGTTCATGCCTCCTTTGCTTATAGGCTTATGTCTAAACTTCTTATCTTGCCATTCTCAATTTGGTCCCTGCCTACCTCCCTAGCTTCATCCATCAATAGTCTCTTATTTGTCTCAAATGTTCCATCCAGCCCCAACTCCCTTTTCCACAGGCCTTCAGGTCTGTGATGCTGGGGGTGACAGTCCATGGTTCTGACACATCTAGCAGTAGCTGCTAGAGTTTTCTCTGCCACTGGGATGCTGAGCTCTTGTCTCTGTCACTGGAACATAAAGATGGATAGATGGATGGATGGATGGATGAATGGATGGATGGATGGAGAAAAGGAAAACCAGGGAGAAATGTGTGCCCTCTAGGTAGTTCCTTAGACTTACACTTTTGAAATGGAGCAGAATGGTTTTCAGGGGCATTCAAGACCCACCAAATCTGAAAGAAAAAAAGCCACACGAGGAGTCACAGATCTGAAGAGTGTGAATATACATAGCCCTGGATTAGAGTGCGGTAGCACAAAGTATCAGCTTATTGCTGCAAGGACACTGTAGAGAAAGCTTCAACACAAATAAATGGAAGGCTCAAGTTTGGGTGACAAAAACTTGGGAGGGAAAAAGAGAGAAAGACCCAGAATTCATGTTGTGCTGTGTGAAGAGTGGTGAGAAAAAAGTTAAACCACACTGCCAGCAGTGTAGGATAACACACATTGCTTAACTTCTCTAATCTATTTGAGTCATTTACTCTATTTTTCATCTTGTCTTCTATATTGAAAGAGAGGGGCCGAAATTATGTGCTTGCTAGGGTGGTTGCTTGAGTATAACAAGATAGTGATATGAAATGCTTTGTGAGTTGTCAAGTGCTGTAAATACATGGGTTCTGACCATTGTTAAGAAATAGGAGAGGAGAAACATTGCTGTTTAACCTCTGTCCTTCTTTGGGACTCAGTGAGAGCACTGAATGCATTGCTGACCTGCAGTGCAGACCTTCAGTGCTTGTCACTGTGCCTGACATATAGTGGGCACTCAACAATGTCTCCTTAATGACAAATCGACATTAAAACAGGAGGAGAGACATTTTCATGAAGAGGCTTTGGAATGAGACCAACCTGAATTTGAATCCTGCTATGCCACTTCCTAGCTATGTGACCTTAGGTTAAGCACATGTGACCCTATGTGTTAAGCAAGTTACTTAACGTCTCTGAGTCTTGATGTTTTCGACTGGCAAGACAAACAGTGCTGCTCATCTCAGAAGGTTGTTGTGAGGATTGCATTAATTAATGTAATAGCAAGGGAGCTCCTGAACACATAGTAGGTGCCTTAAAGTGACCCTTGTGTTAAAGAATAAGGAAGATCATCGAGCATCAGCAATTAAAGGGGTAAGAGAGGAAATTAGTGGTCCAGTGAAGAAAATTGTGATGGTATTGCTGACAATCACTTCATCTTGAACTGTGCCAGGGACATAATTGGTGTCACTCAATTTCCTATCTGTTGGGAGTGTGGTGTGAGCTTCGGATGAAATGAGGGCTCATATTGACAACTGAGAATGAGAAGGCATTTGGAAGAATCAAAAGAATGCAAGCCTGAGCTGTCTCTCCCTCCATCCCCTGCCTCAGCCTTCTCTTCCATAAAATGGGGATGGCAACTAGATAATCTGAAAAGCCCCTTCTGGATATAAAACTCTGTGTATCAAGAGGAAGCATAATGGTGGGCTGAGCTGAGTGGACTTGAACTAGAAACTTTTCTATTCTTTTGGCAGATGAAGCTGTGTGTTGGTTTAAATACCATTGAGAGGTTAATTAACATCACTGAGAGCTTGTTTTCGCATTTGTAACAGGGGAATATTAATGCCTAGCTTGCAGGATTGCTGCAAGGGTTAAATGAGGTGATAGGCATCTAATGATGGGCACAAGATAGGCTCTTACTGACTACTCAAAATATTATTATTCTCTGTCTTTTTCTCATTACCTTTCCCAAATTCAGCTAGCTCTCTCAGCCTCTCTGTTACGTGGCCATTGTGTCAGGCTCCTAACTGGCATCCCAGCCTAGCACCCATAGATGCATTTGCTCATCAATGAAGTGAAAAGATAAAGAGGACCCTTTCCACCCCTTCAGCACACCCTCCACTGGGCTGCCAGAATTATCCTCAAAAGCACAGTTCTGAGCTTATCAGTTCTCTGGTCAAAAGACTTTCATTGTTTTTCATTACCCTGAAACACTGACCACATCTCTTAGCCTACAATTAAGGCCCTCCCAGAACTTAGCCTACCTCAATAGTCTCAATTCGCCACTCCTTGGAACGACCCATTTCCCAGCTGAACCAAAATCAACTGCAAGCTCATTTTTCCACCACCCCCATGCCACCAATAACATCCTTCAATGGAAAAGAATTATGTCTGTTTTGGAATACTGAGAGTCACACAAGGAAGTTTCACCACACTGCAGTCCAAATCAGAATGTGCTGCATCAAAGTGGAAACATTTCTGCATTATTTGTTTTTCTCCTGAAATCAATATTCCCTCAGTAACAAATTCAGCAGGGATGCCTCCATTCCCTAGCCTTGGGGGTTCCCTTAACAGAACAATGTGTAATTTCCTCCATTTCTCCAGCTCTAATGGGGGCTGTCAGGTATCCTCCTCCTGAAATCCTGGCAAAGGATGCATAAATCCAATGGGAAGCTTTGCATGACTGTCACATTTTCATTCTAATCAGCAGCCCCTTCCCCCACCTTCTTTGTACTTATGAGGCCAGAGATACTCCAATCCCCTTTCCTGAGCTTCCCTAATGCCTAAGAGGACCTCTGGCCTCTGCTTCCTCACCCACCCCCAGCCCAGGAGGTTGCAGCCCCTCATTATATAAGGAGGCTCCTGCTAGGAGCTTCATTTCATCTATCAGTACTGAGTTTCACCTCTGACCTTAGCCTTCCTTGGGGTTATAATGTGCCCTGCCTCCCTCTCCATCCTGGGTCAATTGCATAGATTTTTTTTCTGCTGCCAAGAGCAGCTTCCAGGGACAGGAGAGATTGCCTGCCTCAGCTCAGAGTGAAACACTGAGGAGAAATGGGCCTTTTAACAACTGCAGTTCAGTGATGAGAAAGCGATGGGACCCCATCACCATCACTCAGACCCTCCTCCAAGCCCTATGCACTTACCAGGTGAAACGGAAAACATTTTGATTAGGCCTAACTGGATGATAGATACAGGAGTCCGGCCCATACAGACGCTAAATCCATTTCCTGCTGCAGATGAATGGGCAGGCGGCCTGCAGCCTGATCAAAATTTTCTTTGGCTAGAAGCGGAAATGAAGGCCCCTGTGCCATCACCCACTGAACTCCTCACAATAGCTATTTATTCAGCTTCTTTGAGAGGATCCTGTCCTCTGCCTAGGGTCCTCGTATTGTAGTTGCAACGGTGATGTGTGTTGGTGCTCGTTATTTCATAATATTGTAGAATCAGAGCTGTAAAAATGACTTTGAGGGTCATTAAGTCAGTCGGGTTCAATTTGGTTTTGTTTTATAGCAGCAGAACCATTTTTTGCAAATAACATCCTACATGGTAGCTCAATACAGGAAATGGACAAAAATGGAGTTTCTCTGGATAAGTAATCTTCTTCAGAAATGTGGGGTTCCAGAAAAAGCCCTTTGAAATGCAATGATTCATTTTAATCATGAAGTATCTATAAGCATCTGTGCTGCCATAGCCAGACATGTGATCACTAGCTTAATTAGCTCTAATGATGAGAAGCTCATTACATCACAAATAATATCATTCCCCTAACAAAGGACAAGTCACGTAACCTCAATGGACCTCAGGATCCTCATCTAGAAATAAGAGAAAATAATAGCAACTGCCTGCTAGAAGGAAACGATGAAATACCATGTGTGAAATGTTTAAAATTCATGAATTCTGTGGCCACACTGGCGAATTAGGCTACAGGTATAAGTGAAAGCACTAAACTTAGAGTCAGATTGCAATTCAAATTTGACTCCACCATCTATTAGCTGTTTGACTTTGGGCTACTTACCTAACCTCTCTGTGCCTCAACTGTATGGTCCATTTTATCATATGACTCATTGGGTTGTTGCCAAGTTTAAATACATGATAGAAAAGGTACTTTATAAAGCATAAGAAATGATTATGGTTTTTGTTTGTTTGTTTGTCTTGAGACAAAGCTTCGCTCTTGTTGTCCAGATTGGAGTACAGTGGCGTGATATGGGCTCATTACAACCTCCTCCTCCCAGGTACAAGTGATTCTCCTGTCTCAGTCTCCCAAGTAATTTAGATTACAGGCATATGCCACCACGCCCGGCTAATTGTTTTGCATTTAGTAGAGATGGGGTTTCACCACATTAGTCAGGCTGGTCAAGAACTTCTGACCTCAGGTGATCCACCCACCTCAGCCTCCCAAAGTGCTGTGATTGCAGGCATGCACGACCACGCCCAACCGATGATTTTAATGAATAGGGTGCACAGAGGAAACCAGCTTCAGCCACCTTGACCTTGGTGGCGGGTTGTCAGTTACCACTTCAAGATCAAAAAATGCCTGAGCCAGCCGGGAAAGACAATCAGTGGAGGTTTATTTCAGTGCTGTGGAGCCCAGTAATGTGTCACAGGTGGAGAGAACCACCTTTGTGCACAGTGCTAGGAGCTTGATATGCAGGAAATTATTCAACTCCTCTGCACTCAGAACAATTCTTGCACTTCCCTGATTTACTCTTTATCACAGGTTAGGCCAAACTCTGCAAACAACATTCCAATATTCCCTTGCCAAAAGACATCACCTTCGTTCAGTTCAGCTGATAGCAGGCAATAGAAAGAGACTGGAAGAAGGGACGGAAAGAGAAGCCAACTATTTCTCACCTTGCTCCCTTGGCTTGAGCAGTGGCTGCTTCTCCTTCAGGTTCTAGCTCCCAACAGTCAGCCCCTCAAACCATGATCTGAGCTCCTGCAAGGCAGCGTTACCACTAACTCCAGGTCCTGCCTGACTCCCCTGGGAATGACTATCCTCCAAGGGTCCAGCTCCCACTAGGCCCTGATGCCAGGGCTCTTAGCATTGCCTCCTCTCTTTGTACCTGCAGCTCTGGAAGAGGTAGTGGCCTCTTATACTTGCTAATCCTAGGATGACCTCACCTTCTCTCATTGCTCTGTTAGTCTTTTTGCCGTGTTGTGACCAATTATTGAACCAACCAACACAGGATCTGTTTTCCCCAAACCCCTGAAAAATACACCTCCTAATGACTCTAGGAGGTTGTGATTTTTCCCTATATACCTTTGAATGAGCAGAGTCTTAAAGAAGCTAAATACTGTACTCAAGATTCAAAAAAAATGAATGGCTGAACTGAATCCAAACTCAGCCTTCTAAGTAAGTCAGTGCTTTCTCCAATGAACTGCAAGCCAGTAAAGAGACCAGTAAAAAACATGAGGCTAGAAGTCTCTAACTGCTGGAGAAATTCATGGCTGTAGTTACAAAAAAAGTGACGATTTTGTTTGAGGTTTCGGTTTTCTTGATGTTGCTAGCAGATGCTCTATGTTTAAGACTCAAATTTGCTTGTAAAAAAGAAAATTTAAGACTCAGTAGACTCTAGCTTTGGTCTGCCCCTAACTTGGCTATTAGACTCCAGGTAACACCTTATCCTGCTGCGGCCCTGATTCATCTTTAAAATGAAGTTTTAGACTCAATAATTCAACATTCTGATTCTGTGATTCTAATTATGTGATTTTTATACTGACTTTTACTTCACCCTGCAATGAGATTTTACACATGTTGGAAAGTGTTTTTTTGGCACATGAAATGCTAAATTAGAGTAAATAAATGAAGTCTTTGGCATGCCACTCATGAAAGGTTTTTAGATCCTGGATTGAAATGAACAAAGGAAGACTTGGCAGGATACTTCAAAGAGGTGTCTGACCCTGATTTAGATTGTCAAGATGTCATTAGGAAGATTGGACTGCTTGGAGCTGGCTGCAGTCCATCTGGAAAAGTTTCATGAAAAAGGTGAGCTCAGAACACGGTTTTGAGAGAGGAGTGTCTGACTCCCTGCCTCTACCCGCTGTCCCATCCCCACTTAAGTCTTTGAAAACTTACTCTGACCCTATTCAGAGAAATCTGTAAGCCTAGGAGCTTACTGGTAGATGACATCAGGATGCAGATCACTCAGACCTTCTTCTTGGCTTGGGCTTTGTTTGAGCTCCTGGGTTGCTCCAGAGCCTGAGCCCCTGCTCTTCCCTTAGTTTCACGAAATCACAAACAGTCTGGTTTCCTCAGTGCCTGAGATACTGAAGTACCTGTATCTGAATCATCTCTCCATATTCCAGGATGCAAGCCACTGAGTCTGAACCAGTGCATAGTGGAGAAAAGCATGTGAGCAGCAATTACTGCTGGTAGCTATTTGAGCCCTGTCTAAAAGAGAAGTTCTCTAGTTCAACATTGACTTGGGTCCTTTAATTATTATTATTATTATTACACTTTCACTTCTGGGGTACGTGTGCAGAACATGCAGGTTTGTTACATAGGTATGCACATGCCATGGTGGTGTGCTGCACCCATCAACCCATCATCTACATTAGGTATTTCTCCTAATACTATCCCTCCCCTAGCCCCCAAGCCCCTGACAGGCCCCAGTGTGTGATATTCCCCTCCCTGTGTCTATGTGTTCTCATTATTCAACTCCCACTTATGAGTGAGAATATACAGTGTTTGGTTTTCTGTTCTTTAGTTTGCTGAGAATGATGGTTAATTTGCTGAGAATGATGGTTTCCAGCTTCATCCGTGTCCCTGCAAAGGATATGAACTCATCCTTTTTATGGCTGCATAGTATTCCATGGTGTATATCTGCTACATTTTCTTTATCCAGTCTATCATTGATGGGCATTTGGGTTGGTTCCAAGTCTTAGCTATTGTGAACAGTGCCACAATAAACATATATGTGCATGTGTCTTTATAGTAGAATGATTTATAATCCTCTGGGTATATCCCCAGTAATGGGATTGCTGGGTCAAATGGTATTTCTGGTTCTAGATCCTTGAGGAATCATCACACTGTCTTCCACAATGGTTGAACTAATTTACACTCCCATCAACAGTGCAAAAGCATTCCTATTTCTTCACATCCTCTCCAGCATCTGTTGTTTCCTGACTTTTTAATGATTGCCATTCTAACTGGTATGAGATGGTATCTCATTGTGGTTTTGATTTGCATTTCTCTAATAACAGTGATGATGAGCTTTTTTCACGTGTTTGTTGGCTGCATAAATGTCTTCTTTTGAGAAATGTCTGTTCATATCCTCTGCCCACTTTTTGATGGGGTTGTTTTTCTCTTGCAAATTTGTTTAAGTTCCTTGTAGATTCTGGATATTAGCCCTTTGTCAGATGGACAGATTGTAAAAAATTTTCTCCCATTCTGTAGGTTGCCTGTTCACTCTGATTATAGTTTCTTTTGCTGTGCAGAAGCTCTTTAATTTAATTAGATCCCATTTGTCAATTTCGACTTTCGTTGCCATTGCTTTTGGTGTTTTTGTCATGAAGTCTTTGTCCATGCCTAGGTTTTCTTCTAGAGTTTTTATGGTTTTAGGTCTTATGTTTAAGTCTTTAATCCATCTTGAGTTAATTTTTGTATAAGGTGTAAGAAGGGGTACAATTTCCATTTTCTGGATATGCCTAGCCAGTTTTCCCAACCCATTTATTAAATAGGGAATCCTTTCCCCATTTCTTGTTTTTGTCAGATTTGTCAATAATCAGATGGTTGTAGGTGTGTGGTGTTATTTCTGAGGCCCCTGTTCTGTTCTGTTGGTTTATATATCTGTTTTGGTACCAGTACCATGTTGTTTTGGTTACTATAGCCTTGTAGTATAGTTTGAAGTCAGGTAGTGTGATGCCTCCAGCTTTGTTCTTTTTGCTTAGGATTGTCTTGGCTGTGCAGTCTCTTTTTTGGTTCCATATGAAATTTAAAGTAGTTTTTTCTAATTCTGTGAAGAAAGTCAATGGTAGCTTGATGGGGATGGCATTGAATCTATAAATTACTTTGGCAGTATGGCCACTTTCATGATAATTGATTCTTCCTATCCATGAGCATGGAATGTTTTTCCATTTGTTCGTGTCCTCTCTTATTTCCTTGAGCAGTGGTTTGTAGTTCTCCTTGAAGAGGTCCTTCACATCTCTTGTAAGTTGTATTCCTGGGTATTTTATTGTCTTTGTAGCAATTGTGAATGGGCTCGTTTAAGGGAATATATATCTATTTAAAGAAATGAACTCACATTTTAGGCTCAAGTGGGGCTCTTGTCATAAACCCATGCATGGTTACAACCTTCAAAGAGTCAAATATGTGAAAAAGCCAGAAAGATCAAAAGGGATTCATAGGCTCAAATATCTCACATCCTTCTCACTCCCATCTGCAAGAAGGGGCCCTGATAGATTTTGACCCTAAGATTCAAGAACTCTCCATTTTATAGCCTAATGATCATTGGGAGTGAAGGAGATGGAAGGAGATGGAAGAAGAACAGACTTCAAACACATTGAATTGTGTTTGAATCTTGGCTGGGTAGATAGCTAAGGGTTGACCTAGAGTAAGTCATCCAGCCTCTCTGAGTCTCAGCTTCCTCATTGGTAAGGTGAGAGGACAATGTACTCTTCATGCATGCAGAGCTAAGCAGACTCCCATGCCAACCTAGAAAATGTGATAGATTATCTCCCGGGGCAGTAACATCACTGGGAATGTAACAAAAAGGAAAATTTCAGATTTACCAGGTTTCCTGTAAGGTTAAAAGATCAATGTTAATCTTTGCAGGGAGATGTGGGGAGAGAGGTGTGGAGAGGAGGCAGCTGTTGAGACCCCTAAGAAGCCTGTTGACCCATACTAGATGAATGCTTTTCTAAGGACGGTGAGTCTAGGTAACCTCAGAGCTGATATTTTCATGGAAGTTGGAGTAGGATGGGCATGCAAGTTAAGGGCCAAAGTGAAATAACTGAATGGCATAGGACAAATCAGCAGCCACTGGCCACTTCTGCCACTAGGTCTTCCTCTTTACTCCTCCTCCATGAAGACCTAGCCTCTCGTTTAAATCCATCAGCTTGAAGGCCGGCCCAAGGCACCCTGTTATCTCAGACATGTCTCAGTCTGGCCTAACTTGCATATGTAAGCACTTCCTACAGTGGACACGCATAGGAAGCACTGATTTTTCTCTCCAGAAATCCCTATTTTTCTCTTATGCCTAGATGCTTCTCCTGCCTCCTCTAAATTCATCTGTGCTGGGGACATAAAGTAGGAAAATGGCAATCCCGTGTATATGCCACAGTCTTCTTCAAAATACTGTGCCTGAAATCATGTCTGCCACTCAATTTTCCTATTAGTAATAATAATAAATGTATATTGAATGCTTTAAAATGCTGATGAGGAAGTAGAATTAGTCATCTGCTAATATGGTCAGACTCTAAGTACATAGCCATCTGGCATGTATCTAACACTTGCAGAGAAAGGGACCACAATTTAGGGATGAATAAAGTTTAGAGATTTGATCAAGGGCAACAGATAATAGGGGCAAGGTCTAATTTTCCAAACTCCACTCTTTCCACCTCAGCCCAGCACAGTAACAAGAAACTATCAGAAAAGTGGGTCTAAACACAATTAATACATTATACAACTCCAGGGGGTGCTATTCACATTGTAGTCTACTGCTATGGCTTGGATGTTTGTGCACTCCAAAAATTCATGTTGAAATCCTAACCGCTAAAGTGATGGTATTAGGTGGTGGGGCTTTTGAGAGGTGATGAGATCATGGGAGTGAAGCCTGATGAATGGGATCAGTGCTCTTACAAAAGAGAGCCCAGAGACTCCCTATCCTTCTGCCATGTAAGGGTATAGCAAAAAAAGAACTGTGTATGAACCAGGAAGTTGGCTTTCACCAGACATTGAACCTGCTGGTGCCTTGATCTTAAACTTCTCAACCTCCAAAACTGTGAGAAGTAAACTTTTGTTGTTTATAAGCCACCGAGTTTATGGTGTTTTTGTTTAGCCCAAACAGACTCAGACACCTACATAAATGCCACTGTCTGGAGTTATGCCATGCTGCCAAATCGAGCCTCCATCAAGAAACCCTAATGCCGCTTTTCCCAAAGGTCCCCTTCTTTATTTGTGTCCTCTATCATAAACTCTGTTTTGAAATATGTTTTCTGATCAAATAGACTGAATTTTTAAAGTACCAGTAAATTATTTTCCCATCATTTTAATGAATCAAACTACACTAAAACACTCATTGATATTTTGATCACCAGGAGATAACCATGGTTACTATTTTGAGTTGATTTCATTCCAGCCAAACACACATAGATTTGACATTTGAGTTAGCCTGTGAAACCTTAAAACAGGTGTTTCTTTTCCTTTAGGCCTTCTGATATATTAAGAATAACTAAAGAAGCTGACTGCTACCAGGACATTAGTGCTTTACAGATTGTATTAGTCTACAACATTCTGCTTTAGGAACCACAGACTTCCCCATAACAAAATGGCAAGGTTAGCTAGTTGTTTATTGAGTTAAAAATTAGTGGAGGGGAAAAAGAGAAGAAAAACAGAAGTCAAGGCCTTTGTAAAAAATACCACAAAACACATTCTCAAAAATATTTTCCATGTTTCAATTAGATTTGTTAACTTGAGCAGAATAGAATGAAAAACAGGAAAATGCCAACAATTCTGCATTCTTCTTTATTAATCAACGAAAAGGAAGAAATGGGGGGTGGGTGCGCCCAAGATGGCCGAATAGGAAAAGCTCCAGCCTTGAGCAACACAGAAGACGGGTGATTTCTGCATTTTCCACTGAGGTACCAGGTTCATTTCACTGGGGCATGTCAGACAGTCGGCGCTGGTCTGGGGGTGCAGCCCGACCAGCGAGAGCTGAAGCAGGGCGAGGCATCGCCTCATTAGGGAATTCCTTTTCCTAACCAAAGGAAATTGAGACACACAACACCTGGAAAATCGGGTAACTCCCACCCTACTACTGTGCTTTACCAAGGGTCTTAGCAAACAGCTCACCAGGAGATTATACCCCACACCTGGCCCAGAGGGTCCCTCATTGCTAGCACAGCAGTCTGAGATCTAACTGCAAGGTGGCAGTGAGGCTGGGGGAGGGGGTCCACCGTTGCTGAGGCTTAAGTAGATAAACAAAGCCTCCAGGAAGCTCGAATTGGGTGCAGTGCACCACAGCTCAAGGAGGCTGGCCTGCCTCTGTAGACTCCTCCACTGGGGACAGGGCATAGCTAAAGAAAAAGCAGCAGAAGCCTCGGCAGAGGTAAATGCCCCTGTCTGACAGCTTTGAAGAGAGCAGTGGATCTCCCAGCACAGAGGTTGAGATCTGAGAACGGACAGACTGCCTGCTCAAGTGGGTCCCTGACCCCTGAGTAGCCTAACTGGGAGATATCCCCAACTAGGTGCAGACCGACACCTCACACCTCACACGGCTGGGTACACCCCTGAGACAAAGCTTCCAGAGCAAGAATCAGTCAGAAACACTCACTGTTTGGCAATATTCTATCTTGTGCAGCCTCTGCTGCTGATACCCAGGCAAACAGGGTCTGGAGTGGACCTCAAGCAAACTCCAACAGACCTACAGCTGAGGGTCCTGATTGTTAGAAGGAAAACTAACGAACAGAAAGGACACCCACACCAAAACCCCATCAGTACGTCACCATCATCAAAGACCAAAGGCAGATAAAACCACAAAGACGGGGAAAAAGCAGTGCAGAAAAGCTGGAAATTCAAAAAATCAGAATGCATCTCCCCCTTCAAAGGAACGCAGCTCATCGCCAGCAACGGATCAAAGCTGGACGGAGAATGACTTTGACGAGTCGGGAGAAGAAGGCTTAGTCGATCAAACTTCTCAGAGCTAAAGGAGGAACTATGTAACCAGCACAAAGAAACTGAAAACCTTGAAAAAAGTTTTGACAAATGGCTAACTAGAATAACCAATGTAGAGAAGTCTTTAAAAGAACTGATAGAGATGAAAACCATAACACGAGAACTATGTGACAAATGTACAAGCTTCAGTAACCGACTTGATCAACTGGAAGAAAGAGTATCAGTGATTGAAGATCAAATGAATGAAATGAAGTGAGAAGAGAAGTTTAGAGAAAAAAGAGTAAAAAGAAATGAACAAAGCCTCCAAGAAATATGGGATTATATGAAAAGACCAAATCTATGTCTGATTGGTGTGCCTGAAAGTGATGGGGAAAATGAAATCAAGTTGGAAAACACTCTGCAGGATATCATCCAGGAGAAGTTCCCCAACCTAGTAAGGCAGGCCAACATTCAAATTCAGGAAATACAGAGAACGCCACAAAGATACTCCCTGAGAAGAGCAACTAAAAGACAGAATTATCAGATTCACCAAAGTTGAAATGAAGGAAAAAATGTTAAGGGCAGCCAGAGAGAAAGGTCAGGTTACCCACAAAGGGAAGCCCATCAGACTAACAGCAGATCTCTCGGCAGAAACTCTACAAGCCAGAAGAGAGTGGGGGCCAATATTCAACATTTTTAAAGAAAAGAATTTTCAACCCAGAATTTCATATCCAGCCAAACTAAATTTCATAAGTGAAGGAGAAATAAAATCCTTTACAGACAAGCAAATGCTTAGAGATTTTGTCACCACCAGGCCTGCCCTACAAGAGATCCTGAAGGAAGCACTAAACATGGAAAGGAACAACAGGTACTAGTCATTGCAAAAACATGTCAAAAGGTAAAGTCCATTGATGCTAGGAAGAAACTGCATCAACTAGCGAGCAAAATAACCAGCTAATATCATGATGACAGGATCCAGTTCACACATAACAATATTAACCTTTAATGTAAATGGACTAAATGGTTCAATTAAAAGACACAGACTGCCAAATTGGATAAAGAGTCAAAACCCATCAGTTTGCTGTATTCAGGAGACCCATCTCACATACAGAGACACACATAGGCTCAAAATAAAGGGATGGAGGAAGATCTACCAAGCAAATGGAAAACAAAAAAAAGCAGGGGTTGCAATCCTAGTCTCTGATAAAACAGAATTTAAACCATCAAAGATCAAAAGAGACAAAGAAGGCCATTACATAATGGTAAAGGGACCAATTCATCAGGAAGAGCTAACTATCCTCAATATATATGCACCCAATACAGGAGCACCCAGATTCATAAAGCAAGTCCTTAGAGACTTACAAAGAGACTTAGACTCCCATACAATAATAATGGGAGACTTCAACACCCCACTGTCAACATTAGACAGATCAACGAGACAGAAAGTTAACAAGGATATCCAGGAATTGAACTCAACTCTGCACCAAGCACACCTAATAGACATCTACAGAACTTTCCACCCCAAATGAACAGAATATACATTCTTCTCAGCACATTGCACTTATTCCAAAATTGACCACATGGTTGGAAGTAAAGCACTCCTCAGCAAATGTAAAAGAACAGAAATTATAACAAACTGTCTCTCAGACCACAGTGCAATCAAAGTAGAACTCAGGATTAAGAAACTCAATCAAAACCGCTCAACTACATGGAAACTGAACAACCTGCTCCTGAATGACTACTGGGTACATAACGAAATGAAGGCACATAAAGATGTTCTTTGAAACCAGTGAGAACAAAGATACAACATACCAGAATCTCTGGGACACATTTAAAGCAGTGTGTAGAGGGAAATTTATAGCATTAAATGCTCACAAGAGAAAGCAAGAAAGATCTAAAATTGACACTCTAATATCACAATTAAAAGAACTAGAGAAGCAAGAGCAAACACATTCAAAAGCTAGAAGAAGGCAAGAAATAACTAAGATCAGAGCAGAACTGAAGGAGATAGAAACACAAAAAACCCTCCAAAAAATAAATGAATCCAGGAGCCAGTTTTTTGAAAAGATCAACAAAATGATAGACCACTAGCAAGACTAATAAAGAAGAAAAGAGAGAAGAATCAAATAGATGCAATAAAAAATGATAAAGAGGATATCACCACCGACCCCACAGAAATACAAACTACCATCAGAGAATACTATAAACACCTCTATGCAAATAAACTAGAAAATCTAGAAGAAATGGATAATTTCCTGGACACTTACACTCTCTTAAGACTAAACCAGGAAGAAGTTGAATCCCTCAATAGACCAATAGCAGGCTCTGAAATTGAGGCAATAATTAATAGCCTACCAACCAAAAAAACTCCAGGACCAGACGGATTCACAGCCAAATTCTACCAGAGGTACAAGGAGGAGTTGGTACCATTCCTTCTGAAACTATTCCAATCAATAGAAAAAGGGGGAGTCCTCCCTAATTCATTTAACGATGTCAACATCATCCTGATACCAAAGCCTGACAGAGATACAACAAAAAAAGAGAATTTTAGACCAATATCCCTGATGAACATCAATGCAAAAATCCTCAGTAAAATACTGGCAAACCAAATCCAGCAGCACATCAAAAAGCTTATCCACCATGATCAAGTGGGTTACATCCCTGGGATGCAAGGCTGGTTCAACACACACAAATCAATAAACGTAATCCAGCATATAAACAGAACCAAAGACAAAAACCACATGATATCTCAATAGATGCAGAAAAGGCCTTTGACAAAATTCAACAGCCCTTCATGCTAAAAACTCTCAATAAATTCAGTATCGATGAAACGTATCTCAAAATAATAAGAGCTATTTATGACAAACCCACAGCCAATATCATACTGAATGGGCATAAACTGGAAGCATTCCCTTTGAAAACTGGCATAAGACAGGGATGCCCTCTCTCACCACTCCTATTCAACATAGTGTTGGAAGTTCTGGCTAGTGCAATCAGGCAAGAGAAAGAAATAAAGTGTATTCAGTTAGGAAAAGAAGAAGTCAAATTGTCCCTGTTTGCAGATGACATGATTGTATATTTAGAAAACCCCATTGTCTCAGCCAAAAATCTCCTTAAGCTGATAAGCAACTTCAGCAAAGTCTCAGGATACAAAATCAATATGCAAAAATCACAAGCATTCTTATACACCAGTAACAGACAAACAGAGAGTCAAATCATGAATGAACTCCCATTCACAATAGCTTCAAAGAGAATAAAATACCTAGGAATTCAACTTACAAGGGATGTAAAGGACCTCTTCAAGGAGAACTACAAACCACTGTTCAGTGAAATAAAAGAGGACACAAACAAATGGAAGAACATACCATGCTCATGGATAGGAAGAATCAATATTGTGAAAATGACCATACTGCCCAAGGTAATTTATAGATTCAATGCCATCCCCATTAAGCTACCAATGACTTTCTTCACAGAATTGGAAAAAACTACTTTAAAGTTCATATGGAACCAAAAAAGACCCCACATTGCCAAGACAATCCTAAGCGAAAAGAACAAAGCTGAAGGTATCATGCTACCTGACTTCAAACTATACTACAAGGCAACAGTAACCAAAATGGCATGGTACTGGTACCAAAACAGAGATATAGACCAATGGAACAGAACAGAGCCCTCAGAAATAATCCCACACATCTACAACCATCTGATCTTTGACAAACCTGACAAAAACAAGAAATGGGGAAAGGATTCCCTATTTAATAAATGGTGCTCGGAAAATTGACTAGCCATAAGTAGAAAGCTGATAGTGGATCCTTTCCTTACTCCTTATAGGAAAATTAATTCAAGATGGATTAGAGACTTAAATGTTAGACCTAAAACCATAAAAACCCTAGAAGACAACCTAGGTAATACCATTTAGGACAAAGGCATGGGCAAGGACTTCATGTCTAAAACACCAAAGCAACGGCAACAAAAGCCAAAATTGACAAATGGGATCTAATTAAACTAAAGAGTTTCTGCACAGCAAAAGAAGCTACCATCAGAGTGAACAGGCAACCTACAGAATTGGAGAAAATTTTTGCAGTCTACTCATCTGACAAAGGGCCAATATCCAGAACCTATAAAGAACTCAATCAAATTTACAAGAAAAAACAAACAACCCCATCAAAAAATGGGAAAAGGATATGAACAGACACTTCTCAAAAGAAGACATTCATACAGCCAACAGACACATGAAAAAATGCTCACCATCCCTCGCCAACAGAGAAATGCAAATCAAAACCACAATGAGATACTATCTCACACCACACCAGTTAGATGGCAATCATTAAAAAATCAGGAAACAGCAGGTACTGGAGACGATGTGGAGAAATAGGAACACTTTTACACTGTTGGTGGGACTCTAAACTAGTTCAACCATTGTGGAAAACAGTGTGGCGATTCCTCAAGGATCTAGAACTAGAAATACCATTTGACCCAGCCATCCCATTACTGGGGATATACCCAAAGGATTATAAGTCATGCTGCTATAAAGACACATGCACACGGATGTTTATTGCGGGACTATTCACAATAGCAAAGACTTGGAATCAACCCAAATGTCCATCAGTGACAGACTGGATTAAGAAAATGTGGCACATATACACCATGGAATACTATGCAGCCATAAAAAAGGATGAGTTTGTGTCCTTTGTAGGGACATGGATGCAGCTGGAAACCATCATTCTCAGCAAACTATTGCAAGAACAGAAAACCAAATACCGCATGTTCTCACTCATAGGTGGGAATTGAACAATGAGATCACCTGGACACAGGAAGGGGAACATCACATACCGGGTCCTATTGTGGGGAGGGGAGAGTGGGGAGGGATAGCATTAGGAAATATACCTAATGTAAATGACTAGTTAATGGGTGCAGCACACCAACATGGCACATGTATACATATGTAACAAACCTGCACATTTAAGTTTAAGTACCCTAGAACTTAAAGTATAATAAAAAATAAATAAATAAAAATAAAAAAAAAACTGAAGACTTCTTCAACAAAAAAGGAAGAAAAGAAGAAATGGAATTACCATGTATTTTATCTACGATGTGCAAGGAACTGTAAAAGGATAATGATCACAAGAACTTTTCTTGTTGAATAAAAAAAGAAAACTGAAGTTTCATTTAGTTAAGTAAATTGTCACATATCTAATAAGTGATAAAGCCAGGATTTGAATTCAAGATTTCCTAGTTGAACATCTAGGTGCATTTTTGGTGCATTGTGCCATTCTACCTCCCTATGAAGAAAACAATTCAAAGAACCATTTCCAAGCTCTTGCTTTGTGTCAGGCATTCATTTTCACTGATTGAACAAATATTTATTGAGGCTCTAGTATGTCCCAGATGCTCTACCTGATACCTCCGGTAGTTCATGGTCTAACGGAAGAGGCAAGCATGTACCTCAGGGAGACTGTAATAGGAATGTAATGATGGTGGGAATAAACTGATGGAGGGGTGCAGAAAAGAGAGCTTTCTTCCTTGCTGTTGTTTTTTCAATATGGTTATCTCAGTGCTCCCAGGTCTAAGAGGAAGAATGGTCAGACCTATTCGAGTTCAGCTGAGGAAAGACACTTGAGACACGTCAACACGGGCTAAGGTCCCATTCCTTGTAACGTATTATAAAACACGTAGCACATAAACCTGCCCCATCAAGGGAACCAGTGTAATTGGTGCACCTTCTCTTGTAGCATTTAAGGTGTTATCTCTATAAATACAGTGCATTTTGCTTTAATAAAAAATGAATTTTACAGAACAGTGACAGTATTGACCTTACATATTATCCAAATAGAAATTGTAATGAAACAAGTCGAACAGTGAGTAGTTATAATAGATATGCAAATATTGGTCTTTTCTTAAAGGTCTTTCGGCCTACTCACACGTGTCTCTTATGTGTCTGAGAGGGTGGATTCAGCCTGCATTTATAATCTAGGAGGACACAGAGGAGGAAGAAGGAAGAGGGAGGAGGGGAAGTCTGTCAAACAATCACAGAGGATAAGAATCCAGGAAGATTGTGCTGGAGTCCACAACTTCAGAAATATGCTTTGGGGTAACTGTCCTGTGTTCAGTGTGTTCACATGTGCTGTCTCATTTTATCCACACCGGTGACACAGGTATGGCTGCTGTTATTTTATGAAGAGAAAACCAAGGCTCAGAAAAATGTGTAACTTGCCCAAAATCACACAGCTGACAAATAGCATTATCAGACTCTGTGCTCTAATCTTTTGCCTCTAAGTTAGTTGATTTTTCAGCTAAAATATACTGGTCAAAGTCTGGCTATAATCATCAAATGGAACGTATACATTTATTTCCTGAATAACTCAATGGATATTTATTGAACGTCTCCTGTGTTCTGTTCTAGGTGTTATAAGAAACTTTAAAAAGCTGAGAAATGGTTTCTGATCTAAAGAGTTCACAGGTTGTCAAAGAGATGTCTACAGACTTCAAAGACTTAAAAATACAATTGAGGGAAGCAAACACCCAACTCAACTCTCCTGAATACAACCCTACCGTGAGCCTTTTTCCAGACTCACCAGCCAGTCTCCATCTGTAAAGTGGCACAGTTCTGTTTCAGAGTTTGCATGCAATGGGAAATGTGAATTGAAAGGCTATATTGTTCAATCCTTAATTATCTCTAGATAGAGTGTACCATTTGTAGACTATCAGTGGAAATTTCTAGATGGTTTATTGAGCAGATGGGATGCAGCCATGGAAGAGTTTAATTTTTTCCCCATCACTGTTTTCTCTCAAGCGCTGATGAATCTATCCCTTAATAACAAGCCTGAGAGACCTCTCAGCTTTCTTGTCATTTTCATGAATAAAAATGTCCAGATTAGATTAGTTTAAAACTTTAATCTCATCCAATGTGATGCTCACTTTTTCCTCTCACTCCTTTCCTGGTAGGCTTAGGTATGAGAGACTTGTAGGTGAGAGAAAGCATCTGCCCCTTGGAGACCTCCTCTTCCCCCTTATTTCCTGGGATAGTGGGGTACAGGTAGAAATGCTATGGGATAAACATCTCTTATCTCAGGCTATTTCCCTCTTTTCTGGACTAACTTTAGCTGCCATTCATACCTCCTGTGTTATAAGAAAGCAAGTAACGCCTCTAATCACAGGAACACGCAAAGTCTCAAGGGCACCCTGCTTAGATAGGTATGGGTCTGATCAGCTGTATTAATAGACAGCACACCTGAAAAGAGCTACCAATCCCTCTAATCTCTGTGAGTAATTCTCTTGAAAATGCTTCTCTCAGGTGGAAGACCACTCATTAGGGAGAGGAAGGAAAAACCACAGTACTCCTCCCAAGTGAACAACTTCTGCTCTGGCCATTCTCCTGTAATCCCTAGACATCTATTTATACAGGCTTTGTGCAAATAGGTGGAGATGGGAGAGAACCAGGATGATGGTTGAGGAGTCCAGAGTCCTCAAACTAGCGTGTGCATCATTCATTTGGTGCTTGGTTTCCCTTTGTCCTCGGCTTTGGGTTCTAGATGCCAACCCTGGGCAGCTGGAAAAGATCTACTCCACAACCTGTATGTAAAATGGTACTATTGACCTGTATATTATCTAAAATCAGCAGCAACCTTGCCTGTTTGTTCACTATAACACTATAGCTGGCACAAGCAAGGAAGATCTGCTCACAAGACATTTATATTTTAGAGCGAGACAAAAATATATACATGCATACATAATAACAAACAAACAACACAAAATCAGTGTTGTGTACTATGCAGATCATTATTGTAAGAAGTAACTGGAGCTAATTTAGATTATATCATTAAGAAAGGCTATTCTAAGGAAGTGACATTTGGACTGCGATTTGAATGACAAGCAGAGAACCAGCATGTAAGATTAGAAGAGCCCATTCCAGTCAGCAGAGAACAGCTCATACAGAGGCCCTGGAAGGAAGGCCCTGTGGGTGGAGCAGAGTAGAAAAAGGCTGAAAGACCAGAGCTGAAAGTTTGGATCAGGGAGTAGGTAGGCCATGGATCTCATAGGATTTTTTTACCCTAAAGATTTTTGGTTGGGTGCTATGGCTCATGTCTGTAATCCCAACACTTTGGGAGACCAAGGCGGAAGGATTGCTTGAGTCCAGGAGTTCAAGACCAGTCTGGATGGGCAGCATAGGGAGAACCGGGCTCTACAAAAATTTTTAAAAATGAGCTGGGCATGGTGGTGCATGCCTGTAGTCCCAGCTGCTCAGGAGGCTGAGGTGGGAGGATTGCTTTGTGCCCGGGTGGTCGAGGCTGCAGTGAGCTATAATTGCATCAGTGCATTCCAACCTGGGCAACAGAACAAGACCCTGTCTCAAAAAAGAAAGGTAAAGATTTTTCATTAATTCTAGATGAAATGTGAAGCCATGGGAAGATTTTAAGCAGGGAATGGACATGACACGTGTTTGAAAAAGAGTTCTCTGGCAGCTTTTAGGCAAATGGATTGTATGAGGCAAAAGTGGAAGTGAATAGTAAATCAAACAAAAAATGATGAGTGGCTTGGCCTAAGTCTCTAGCAGTGAGAACAGAGGGAAGTGGGAGAACTGACAGAGTCAGAGGAATAATGCACCAAACTGCCTGACAAATTGAGTGCTGGCGGTGAGGAAAAGGGAGAATTCAAAATTGGCATGCCCATTTTTGGCTCAAGGAACATGGTAGGTGGTGGTGCCATTTCTGCACAAACAGAAAAATAAAGAAGTAGCCTAGAGGGTCAAGAGTTGTCTGCTAGTCATATAAAATTTGATATAACCTGTTAACTTCCAAAAGAGAAAGTCCAATAGGCACTGGGCATTTAGATGAATGGGTCTAAAGTTCCTGAAGACATCAGGGTTAAAGAGGCATATTGAGGATTCATCAGTGTTTAGATGGCACTTGAAGCTTTAAGATGGTAAGACTTTCTAAAACAGCATGTTAATGGCATTTGAATCACCTGGGGATCTTGTTAAAATGCAGATTCTGATGCAGTGGGTCTGGGGTACAGCCTGATAATGTGCATATCTGATGAGCTGGTAGGTAATGCAGCTGCTATGTAGAGACCTCATTTTTCCTATCAAGAATCTAGAGAGAATAGGTAGGTAGAGAAGTTGGCCCAGGACAGAGACCTGTGAAATCCAACATCTATAGTGGGTAAAGGACGAACTTGTAAAGGACATGTCTCTCCTTCTCTCCCTCAATTCTTTCCATCCTCCCTGCCTTCCTTCCACCCATAAACATTTATGAGACCAATTAGGTGTCAGCAGTGGTGTTCAACAGTGTTCTTATGTTCCTTTATGACTGAAGTTTGCCAAACCTTAATTCAGTCTCTTATTCTACAAGTAAATTTCCCACTCCCTGCTGCTAAGATCTTTCTGCCAAACCCAAAGGCTCTGTTTACCTGTTTCCAGAAATATCCAGATTAGAAATTTAAGAATGTAAACACCTGTTTAATAGGATCCCCTTAGGAACCTTAACTACCTTTATGCAGATGGTAGAGGGGGAGCAGGAAAATGTGGGGATAGGATGCTTTGGCTAAGCTTGACCTTGGGGATGAGAACAGCTGGGGAGTTAGAAGTTCACCCATTATCCAAATGCAACCAAGTGTGGAGTAGGCACTTCTAATTTCAAGAAAGAGGAGGAAGATTGTGTCCTTCACAGCCAGGACTATGCTCCATCAGAACCAATATTTATTGTGCTTGACAAGGGAAGAGAAAGAAAGGAAGAAAGAAACAGGAGGGGGAAAAAAAGCACTGCCACCAACATCTAGTTAAGGGAAAACAACTCAGACTGAACATGACTCATCTGAAAGCAAACAAGTCAATTAAACGAGTGATGTCTCTGAAGCAATTCAGTCCCCCTCTAGCCCAGCTACTAAATTGCATCTTGCTTACTCCTCAGCTCGAAGACAGAAAAGAAACAGAAGGTGGGGATGCAGCCTGGATTTATGTATGAAGAAAATGATGGTGATAAAAGACAGGGCTTTGAAAAGCAATCAGAGCTGCCAGCCTCCCAACTGAGAACTGTTTAAAATAGCACCATCAAATAAGAGCTGCATATATACCAGTCAAATCCTAAGATCCCCTTTGGACATGATTTCCAGAATGCCAGAATAAGGTGCTATGCCTCCTTTTCTTTCTTCTCTCTCTTTCTGTCTGTCTTTCTGTCTCCTCTCTCCCAGTTCTTTCTGTCTCTCTATTTCTGTCTCTCTCTCTCTTCCCTACCCCGACCCATCTGCCTCTCTTTCTGTCTCTCTCTCCCTTTCCTTTCTCTCTCTGTGCCTCTCTCTCTCCTCTCTCTCTCTCTCTCTCTCTCTCTCTCTCTCTCTCTCTGACACACACACACACACACGCATACACACACAAAGGATGCTGGGATCTAGATTAGGTCTGAAGAGAGAAAGTGAGTTTGAGATCTATGATTTAGCAAAACACTTGGGTAGGGTAGAAAGAGAAGAGGATATACCATTTCATTAGCCAATGATTCCATTCCTAGCACTTTTAATCACATGAATGGCTGGCTTACGGGGAGGACTTCCCAGAGTGCAAAGCAATTCCACATTCATGATCCTAGGCAAGCCTTCTTACCAAACCTGTGAAGGAAGTCAGAAATGTTGCCCCTTTTTTCATATATGAAGAAACTAAGACACTCGAAGATATAATGAGATTTGTCTAAAATTACTTTGGAAATCAGTGAAAGAGCCAGGACATAAACCACAGACTTTGGCACTCATGATCGGTGTTCTTTCCACTAAGCCACACAAACTTTAAACTTTTGGTGGGAGATGTGAAGAGTGACAGCTTTGTCCTCAAGATATGGCTAAGTTTGGGCATCCACTTCCCCCAAATGCAGTGAGTTCTCAACTATGAGACATTGCCTCATTCTAGAACATGAAGACCAGCAAGTCAAGTTAGTAAGTCTATTGCTCAGTGTCAGTGCCAGAGCTGTTCTAGCTACCCCAGGGGACACAGAGAAACCTAAGGCGTACCTACCACCTGGCCCTGCATGCTTCATTAATCAACACATGCTGACTCATGGAGAAAGGTATGAGGAGGAGTTATGATAGGTAGGGGTGATAGCAAGGGATGAGAGTGATGACAGCAAGGGGTGAGAGTGATAATTAACAATGATGGCGGTAGTAGGGTTATTTATTCAATTAGTATTTCCTATGTTCCTGGCTCAACATTGCCACTGGGAGAGGATGATGATGATAAAGATGATGATGGAGGACCATCCATCATGGCATTGAAAGGGTAAAAGTTTGGAAGTTAAACTGACCTAAGTTCAAATCCCAGCTTCCTCACTTACTCTTTGAGGGATTTTAGGCAAGGTGATTCACCTTTCCTCGAGCTTCAACTTGTTCCTCTCTCAGATGGTGGCAATATCAACTACCTTGCTTGCCCTTACTGGGTTGCTTATTTCATGTCAATCAAATTGAGCACCTACCATTCACCAGACATGGTACTAAATGTTCAGTTCATAAAGACGAATAGGATTCCACCCCTGCCCTTGAAAAGGTTGTGTTCTAGTGGGGAAGACAGAGCTACATTCCAATACCTACTGTAAGTTACCTATGAAAATGGCAGTATGTGTGAGTTCTAGGAGCACAGAGGAAGGTGTGATTAATTCCACCTGGGCCAAGGGAAGGCTGCAAGGAGGAGGCATTTAAGGTGAACCATGTTGAAGTTGTATAGGTAGACGAGAGAATAGTGAATGCAAATGCACAGTAGTTTGAAACAGTGGCTGATTGTGGGAACGGCAGGCTGTTTTGTGACTATAAAACACGTTTGTGAATGTGAAGGCATTGTGAAAGCCATAAAGCACCATCTCTGCACACTTAGGGACACATTACATTGACATGGATCCGTGACCAGCATGAGGCACTGAGACTAAGTCTGGCCTTGCCGCCTTTTCATCTTTTTATCTGCTTTTAGACTGATTTCCACTGCACTTTCTGGAAAATAACAGCCCTTCTTCAACAACCATGGAGCTAGACTCCTTCAAGCAAAGAAGGCAGAAAAAATAAGATTTTGTGAAAGGATGTAGAGGAGTCACTCAGAGACACACAGCAAAAGGGTGGGCTGAAGTTGCAACAGAAGCAGTTCAAAACATTTGCAGAAAGTCAAATACTGCGCTAATGAGAGGATATCAGGCTCAGAAGCAATCACATTAGAACCTATAGTAACTTATTTTTTCATACAAAAATAATATATATTCCTTATAGAGTATTTGGAATTTCTGCAAAATAAAAAGAATACTCAAAATCTCATCACTTAAATAACTTTGAAATTTTTTATATTTTGTTTCTTACAAAATTAGAACTATTCTAAATAAATTGCTTTGTCACCAGTTTTATTAAAATTAAAACTATTTTTGTGAGCATTTTCCCTATGTCATGAAATTCCTTTGCAACACGATATTTTACATTTTGAAATGTTTAGATATAAAAGACGATTTAGCAAGTAACATAATGAATGCCCATGAACCCAACCCCCCGCCTAAGAAGGGAAACGCTGCAGACACTGAAGCCCTGGTGTGTACCATGATTGCTGTGGCTGCTGAGCTGCAAGGAGGGAGACCATGGGCCCCTGCAGCAGACCACAGCCTTGCCCCTGGGTCTGGCCTCCTAGGACCTGCCTGCTTCTTTAATACTGGGCGGGCTCCATGCTAGCACATTCAAAGTGTGTGGTTGGAGAGAAAATAACTTCATGGTTTACTCCAACAAACGAGGTCTGGGGGTGTCCCTACTAAGTGCTTTCTGCTCTCCTGCAGACCGGACCACTAAGGAAAGGCTTTCACTGTCTCCACAACCCCCACCTCACTGTCGTGCAATGACCCACATGCTTGCCTGTCTCTCTTTTGTACTGTATTTCAGGGCAGGGACCTTGTCTTTCCTATTCGTCTTAGGATCTATCACAGTGCCTGGTAAGGGGTTATATTTTTTTAAAGCTGAATCTAGCCAATTCTGCAAACTCACAGTTTTGTTGGGGGGAAGTTGATCAGGTGCAAGTTAGTGTATAGGTTTGGGGACTTTGCAGCCTTGCCCTTTTTTCTGACCCTGAGCAGAGGTTAATAACATGAGGTGTAAGATCGGATTCTGGCTTTCAGTCTCAGCTCTACCATTTACTTATTATGTAACTCCCTGAGCCTCAGTTGCTTCACTAATAAAACGGGAGAACCCTAGTCCTACCTGCCTTCTCTGCTATTATTAACATTTGAGGCCCACAGCCCTCATTCTCACGGCCCCTTCATTGTAGCCTAACATCCCACCATCAAAGATCCCTTTTTTTTTTTTGAGATGGAGCCTCACTCTGTTGCCCAGGCTGGAGTGCAGTGGTGCGATCTCACTGCAACCTCCGCCTCCCAGGTTCTAGCAATTCTCCTACCTCAGCCTCCCAAGTAGCTGGGATTACAGGTGCACGCCACCATGCCCAGCTATTTTTTGTATTTTTAGTAGTGATGACATTTCACCATGTTGGCCAGGCTGGTCATGAACTCCTGACCTTTAGGATAATCATATTCCCATGGAATGTTAAATTAGTACATACATGCTCCCTTCTCCCAGAAACTGCCCCATCCCAGTCTCCATGAATATTAAGTGAGATTTGGTATTTAAATTTCCTGGCCCTGGCCACAGTTGATTGATCCAGATGTGGCATCTGGGCCTAGCTGGGTTAAGACTCTTTTCTCTGGGATTTAAAAATTTAAACCCAGACTGCCAAGGTTGGTCCCTCCTAGTGGCACATGCTCAAAGATGAAAACCTCAAGTTTCCCATTCTGTCTCCCATCCTTTGAGGGAAAAATACTGACCTACATTGAGAGCAAGTAATTAACACATGAAAAGAAGCTCAAGTGAGAGGTGGACTAGCCCAGCTTTTGAGCCCATGATCTAGGAGTTGCAGAGACACAGTTGCCTCCCTGTCGTTCCTGAATGTTGGTATTTAGACCATTTCTTGGATTCCCAGGGCCAATAAATTTTCTCTTTGCTTATGCTCAAGTTTGCTTTCTATCACTTGTAGCTGAATGGGGGGGTGGGGGTGGAGACAGAGATTATTACCTCAATTTAATACTCCCAGAAGGGGCAACACATTCCATCAGTGGCATCTTAGAGTAAGTTAGAATCAGAGAACTTCAAACGAGGAAAGTACCTTAGATCTAATCTAATCCAAACTCTTCATTTACCAGTGAGAAAACTGCAGTCCAAGGAGGGGATAGAGTTTGCCCAAATCACTCTGTGGGAAAAGGCAGAACTACAATGTCTTAGCCAGCTTGGGCTTCCATAACAAAATACCATTGACTGGGTGACTAAATAACAGAAACTTATTTTCTCACATTTCTGGAGGCAGCGAATCCAAGATCAAGGTCCAGCAGGGTTCAATTTCTGGCTTGCAGATAGCTGCCTTCTCACTGTCTCCTCACATGGCAGATAAAGAGAGAAATCAAGCTCTCTGGTGTCCCTTCTTATAACAACACTAACCCATCAGATCAGGTCCCATCCTCATAACCTCACCTGTCCCTAATTACCTCTCAAAGGCCCCATCTCCAAATGTTATCACATTGTAGGGGTTAGGGCTTCAACATATGAATTTGGGTTTGGGTTGGGGGCACAGTTTAATCCATAACATACAGCTTTAGAATTTGCAAGAGTGGAAATATCTTTAAAGGTCATCTAATCCAAATTTGTTATTTGCAAGTAAAGGGAAAATTAAAGACCAACTAGTATAGAAATTTTCCAAGGAGCTATAATGACCTACTGGCAGACTTTACCTGTCAGATTATCTTCTGATAGGCTAAGAAAATCTAGGGGCAGCAAGAAGTATGTGAAGCTGCAGTGAGGCAACTGGTGTGGCCTGTTAATGCGGAGGGAATAACGATACATAAGTAAGGACAACTGAATCTAGCCGATTCTGGAAACTCACAGTTTTGTTAGAAGGAGGTTGATCCGTGCAAGTTAGTGTACAGGTTAGGGGACTTTGCAAGCTTTGCCTTTTTTCTTTTACATTCTTCTGCAGCCAATCACCAACTGTTTGTCCGCTCCACAGCCCTGAGTATTTGGATATGCAAATCAACTGTGTCCATGCATAATTAAGACAGACACTGTGGAAAGTTTCATTTTCCAGGGGAAAGGCTGCCAGACAGCTGGAAAGAAAGGTCAGCATGGATCACTGCCTTACTTTCTTGTCTCAGACTGTAAGTTGAGGATAATCACATCCAGCTTCCTCTTGCCCTTTTATTCTCTTCTGTTGGCTGCACTGGGGAGCCTCAGGGGGAGCCCTTATCTCTTTTCTAGCCCTGGAGAGACCCTCGAGCTTTCTATAGAACTGTGTATGGATTGGGTATTAGGTTGGAGCAGAGGTAGGTAGCTCTGTGCCTAGAGGTAGCAATTTGCCCTCTTTCTGGAGTCAGCAGGCTCACTTTATGACCCAGGAGGTTGGAGTGATGTCTGAAGGACCAATACTTGGGGAATGTTTACAGAATTAGATTCTGCAGGTCATTAAACTACTGCCTCCCAACCCAGACACACCTTTAATACACTGCTGTGTCATGCTGGAACTGGGATGTGAATCTTTGAGGAGGGAAGCATGTCCCATCTAGAGCAGATACCTCTGAGGCGGTGTGAAGAGGTTGGCTTGGGAGTAGGAAGAGAGGTTGGAAACTGAAACCAACTGCTGCTGGAACCAATTAGCATTTTAAGGTAATGAGCTATTCCTGGGATAACAGAAACTACAATAGCAAACAAATTGGGAGCAGAAAGTCCTTCTCCCTCTTCCAGTCTTCCAGTCTGGCAGAAGCTAGCAGGAAGCCAGCTAACAACAGAGAAATGTGTTTTCATAGTCTGAATCCCAGCATGGCAGAATACAGAAAGGATGGTTGGTTTGGAACTAGAGAAGCTAACAGCTTAATACCTGGCACAGTTCACTCCTTTGGCTACTCAGCCTCCACACCTACGCTTTTTTGCATATTTGAAATTAGTCACAGTTACTCCCGAATATTCTGTAAGTTATATACCACATTGTAATGTTAATCACCAATATCCTTCCTTATATGAAATAATAAAGGAAAGAGAGGAGAGAGAAAATGTGTCTGCATTTATATACGTGTGTGTATGTGTACTTGTAACAAACAAGGGGAAAAAAATCCTCATAACTTCCACTATCTTGGTTTCTGTGACTGGCCAAAGGCCATAGTGTTTATAATTTCTTTCTTCTCTATTATTTCTTGTTACCTTTGTCCTCAGCCAGGACCTCACCTAGCTGGCTTCTTCAGCAGACTCGGTGACCTAAATCTTCATTCTTGAGGAGTCCAAATAATTTGTCCTGTCTTACTCTGGTTGCTGTCATTTTCCATTAACTTTTACCATTAGATATTCACTTACCAAGAGATGTTTCAGAGAATTCCCTAACTTCTAGTCCCTGACTTCACAGTTCTCCCTGTCCTCATTGAGTAGAAGTTACCCAATTTCTCCTTGGAAATTAGGTTCAGTTACTCCATTCAGTACAATAACCTCCTTCTCTTCTTGGTTCAGTGGCACGAGAAGACTAAAACAGCCATGTGGTAGTCGCAGCTTCCAAATCAATGAAATTAGTGTTTTGTCCCCTGGAGGAGGCATTTCTCTAATGGGAATAAAGACACCCACATCAACAGAACACAACGTTTCCAAGATAAAAACCAAAGACTCCACAACAGGGTCATAGTAGATAGCGAGTTATGTCACCCAGACCAACTCCTCAAGGAATGCTTACTGCCCACTTGTGAGGGGTGTGGTCTACTGAGAGTCTGGAGCTGTCAGCTTTAGGCTCCACTTCAGATGCAAAGAGCCACTTTAACAAAATTACACCCCTCATGGGGTTTCATGTATCTGGTGACTGCATGAGGTAGGACTATAAAGATCTCGCCATTTCTGCCAAATGCAGAAAGCTCTGATGGGCAACACTTGTTTCAGTTCCTTCCCTGGTTGACCAATGCTTTATTGAGTCTGAACTTTTGTTTGAATTCTGCCTCTGAACAATTTTGCCTCAACCTCCTTCTTTTCATAGGTGTTGATCTTGCAACCCAAACTCCAACTCAACATCAACTTAAAGAAAATCCATCTTTCTAGAACTAGGACTAGGATGAGGCAAGATAAGCACTAAGGGCACAAAATCTAAGGAGGCATTCACTCTCTATTGCTAACTCTATACTTGCACAAAACTGAGATCAAGTACCTCCTTACATTTTGTGTCCTAAGCCTCATTTGCGTCACCCTAGTCCTGACCCTGCGATTTGTGACAGTTGGTATGAAGAGTGGTCCAAGAAAGTAGGAGACAAGTTGGGTTTTTGAAGCCAGATTGCTCACTGTCTAGCAGGCAATGAGGACCCCATCACTAGTGGTAGGTACAAGAAACAGGCCCTGGCAAAAGCTATCAGTGACTGCTGCCAACAAATGTTCAACCTTCCAGTTACAGAGATCAACACTGAGCTCCCAATATAGTACTATTCCTTAAGAAGACCAACCAGCCACTTGGTGGATGGCAAGTTGACTAGCTGGGCACCTTCCATCCTGGAAGAGTCAGGGTTTCATTCTCACAGTGATTAATATCTCATTCTGAGTATGGTTTTGCCTTTACCTCTTGCAGGCGCTCAGCCAGCTCAATGATGGGCTGGCTGAGTGTTTGATCCACCAGCATGGGATCCTATCCATCATCATGCCAGGTCACAGGACCCACTTTAGAATAAAGCAGATGCAGGACAGGGCCGCTGATTAAGGGATCCACTAGTCATATCACATACCAGAATCTTCTGGCTTTATGGTGCATTGGAAGGGCCTACTAACAACACAGCTAAAACACCAGCTCAGAGGTAATGCTCTGTGCATATGAATGCATCCTCCAGAACATAATATAGGCATCAGTCAGAGACTTTGATATGGCTCTGTGTCTCCTAAAGGAAGAATACATGGGCCCAGGAACCCAAGAGTGAAATAGGAGTGGATGTATTTCCCATTCCTCCCAGTACCTCATTGAAGGACTTCGTGATTCTCATTTCCTCAGCTCTAGTCTTTGAGAGTTGGAGCTCCTGATTTTCAAAGGAGCAACATTTTTGCCAGGAAATGCAGCAAAAATACAAAAGTATAAATAATTGCTGTTTCTTGGGTGCTCTGTGCTTCTTGTGTCCAGGGACCAGCAGGCAAGATGTGGAGTCGCTGTCTTAATAAGGGTAATTCACTTGAAAAAGGCAGCACTGAACATTTGTAGTTGAATCAAGGTTATATTAACCTTTCTGGGGAACCAAAACTAAGATAATACCATTGTTTTAATGGTACACATTAATTGGTCATAAGACACAGATTTTCTTTTTTTTTTTTTTTTTTTTCACTTTTTTTTTTTTTTTTAATTTATTATTATTAAACTTCAAGTTGTAGGGTACATGTGCACAACGTGCAGGTTTGCTACATATGTATACTTGTGCCATGTTGGTGTGCTGCACCCATCAACTCGTCATTTACATCAGGTATAACTCCCAATGCAATCCCTCCCCCCTCCCCCCTCCCCATGATAGGCCCCGGTGTGTGATGTTCCCCTTCCCGAGTCCAAGTGATCTCATTGTTCAGTTCCCACCTACGAGTGAGAACATGCGGTGTTTGGTTTTCTGTTCTTGTGATAGTTTGCTAAGAATGATGGTTTCCAGCTGCATCCATGTCCCTACAAAGGACACAAACTCATCCTTTTTTATGGCTGCATAGTATTCCATGGTGTATATGTGCCACATTTTCTTAATCCACATCACTGGCCATCAGAGAAATGCAAATCAAAACCACAATGAGATACCATCTCACACCAGTTAGAATGGCGATCATTCAAAAGTCAGGAAACAACAGGTGCTGGAGAGGATGTGGAGAAATAGGAACACTTTTACACTGTTGGTGGGATTGTAAACAAGACACAGATTTTCAAATCGTATTTTAACATTTCTGAAATCTTGATGAACTTTACAACTGATGTTATTTCATATTTTAATAAACAGTACTTTTTTCTTTCTTAAAGGCACAAAAATAATGGTGCATCTTATAATCCATGACATATTAGAGTTAGTGAATTACATATGGTGCTATCTGTTGGAAAAACTTTCAATATTATTCAAACAGTTAATATGAAGGGAATAAATACTTATCTATCCTGCCACATGCCTAGCATGGACAAGGAGCTGTCACCTTTCCTTCAAAAGCCCAGGCCTGTTCAAGAGTCGGTCAACTTCACATACTGGTAAAAGCTGAAAATGTATTTCTTTTGCGCAATAGCACTACTTCCTTAGATGTCTCATATCAATGCTCACAAGAAAACATCCACCACAGAAAATGCCCTAACCAACTACTTGGACAGGACACTACATCCTAGGAGAGCAGCCAGCTTCTGTCCTCAGCCAACCCTGTGCTTGCCAATAAACTCATAAATCATGTGTCTATGTAACAGAGGAGTGCAGGCCATGCACCACAGCATGAGTCCCTCTCACTAGGACTGACCTACATGCTGCTGAATAGCCAATCTATAAACAGCAGAAACCAAATCTGAGCATTCAGTTTGTACCATCTCTTGAGTAGACTAGTCAGCTACTTGGTGGCAAGTTAATTATCATCACTGCCCTTCTAACCTAGAAGGGGAAGATTTTTGTTCCAACTGGAATTCCAGGTATGGGTTTGCCTTCCTTTCCCACAGCATCTTAGCCAGTACTAATATCAAAGGGACTCATGGGTCCATGACATCCTCCATAATGTGATCTTGGAACTAGGTGTCCATTTTATGTCAATAGAAGTAAGATAATGGTCATGTTACATGACCACGGGCTCACTGATGCTACTATATACTCAATACTACCATCCAAAGCTGCTGGCCTGATATAATGCTGAAATGGCTCTTTAAGGCACAGCTAAAGCACCAGGTTGGGGAGACTCCTTTCAGTGTTGGGCTGCTGTCCTTCTGGATGCAGTATAGACTTTGAACCAATGCCATTACATGGCACTGTTTGCCTAATAGGTAAAATACATAGATTCAAGAACAAAAGGATAGAAGGAATGGTCTGTGTCACTATCACTACCAGTGACACACTTGGGGAGCTTGTACAAAATGTTTGCCTTCTGGATATTTTTAACTCCTCATTCTAGTAGATAAGCAGAATTTAAAATGTACTTACTGTGCTGGCAAGGGTGATTAATTATGATTATCATAAGCCAGTGAGGTTGGTGCTACATATTAGGGGCTGGAGGAGGATGTCTGGAATTCATAGGATTTACTGGGACATCTCTTAGTACTTTCATGCCCAGTAATAACAATGAATTAGAAATTGTAATGATCCCAGCCTGAGGAAAGCATGGTAACCAAGAGTTCTGACATCTCAGGGTTAAAATTTTGGTTACCCCACTGGGCAAGCAACTTAGCCTAGCAGAAGTGCTGGGCAAGGGTAAATGAAATTTAGAATAAGTAGAGAGGAGGGTGATGTGATTATCAGTATGGCCTTAGTGACAACTACAGTAGCAGAGACTCTTGTTTTCCCATTAGCCCTTCTGTTAGAGTATTTTTAATTGTTTGTTTTTGTTCATTCATTTGTATTTCGAATTTTGACAGGCCACATTCTTGAAGAATCAGTAAGAAGATGCAGTAAACCTGGGCAGCAATGGGCCTGGGTAAGGGGTGGACTGTAGCATACAGTGTCAGCATCCTCAGCCTGACCATCTCCACTTATACAAGCCCCCTATTCAATTATCAGTATCTGCAACTTTGCCTCATGGTTCTCTGGGGCCATTGGAAACTTCTCTGTCCACACATGGGGCAAGCAGAAATATCAGGGAATTAGCAGTAGCCTGAACAACATGGTAAACGCCATCCCTACAAAAGATACAAAAATTAGCCGGGCATGGTGGCACATGCTTGTGGTCCCAGTTACTTGTGTGGCTGAAGGATAGCTTAAGCCTAGGAGGTCGAGGCTGCAGTGAGCTGTGATCAAGCCACTGCACTCCAGCCTAGATGACAGAGAGGAATCTTGTCTCAAAAAAAAAAAATAAAATAAAAATGTAGGCTTCAACCAAGTACTAACAGGAATTTGTGCATAAATATCCTAGCTTGCACCTTGGGTAAAATAACTCTGAGGTACATGTTCAGTACTGGCTCCTAGAATTTTCTCAGTGAAAGTATACTCCATTTTCCCACAAAAGTAATTTGTTTTGTAGAGGCCCTTCATTGGCTTTTTTCCCCTCCTTTTTTCCATGTTCCCTCTCCTTTACCAGTGTATCCTGTATTATCTCCCAAATAAAATATTAGCTTCTGAATATTTGTCTTGCCATTTCCTTCTGGGGATAACTAAGATAATACCATTGTTTTAATGGTACACATTAATTAGTTACAAGACACATTTTAAAATCATATTTTAACATTGCTGAGATCTTGATGAACTTTACAACTGATGTTATTTTATAGTTTAATAGGTAGTACTTTTTTTTTCTTAAAGGCACAAAAATTATGGTGCATCTTATAATCTATGACATCTTAAGAGTTAGTGAAATGCACATGGTACTATCTGTTGGAAAAACTTCCAATGTTATTCAGACAATTTATGTGAAGATAACAAATGCTCATTTATCTAGTCACATGCCTAGCATGGGCAAGGAGCTGTCACATTTCATTTAGTCTTCAAAATGACCTTGCTGGAGTATTAGTATTTATTTCTATTTTACAGACTAAAAACTTGAGGTTAAGTGAATTAAGTTACTTACCTAAAGATTTGATCTCAAAGTTCTTTCACTGTACTACAATGCCCTAAACTGTTTGTCAAAACAATTTGTATTTGAAATGCATTGGTGACTGGAATTCGAGAATTTTCTTGGTTTATTTTTCCCTTCAGTTAATCAGAATTAAGAATATTGTAATAAATGGGCAATAGTGTTAAAATATGATCATGTCAAGTATCATAAAAAATATGCGAAAACAGGTATTATCACATACTGCTAGCAAAAGTATAAATTATTATAGCACCTTTGGAAAGCACTTGGCAGCATCTAGTAAAAAAATTTTTAAATGTGTATATTCTAGGACTCAGTGATGCCATATTTAGAGATATGCCTCAGGCAAATATTGTCATATGTATTCAATGAGGATTGCCAATGTGGCATTGTCTATAAAAGCAAAAACTAGGAACACTCAAACAGCCATCAATAGGGGAACAGATTTTTAAAATTTGGTGTATTCTTATAAAAGAATAGTGTACTGAATGTGAATAGAACAAATTCACACAGATGAATCTTGATAGGTCCTCAACATATGAGTGAAAAAAAGAAATATATAGCATGATGAGGAAAGCAAAGCAATATTTAAATAAAACTTTACAATATAAAAAGATACTCTGTGTTACTTATGAATGTGTGTGTGTGTGTGTGTGTGGGTGTGTGTGTGTGTGTATGTATGCTACGGCATTTTTTAAAATGGAATTTCAGAATCTAAGCCACTCTCATGATCATGGCTGCCTCTGGAGAGGAGTGAAAGAGAATTGGGCTGGGAGGAAAAGTCAAAGGAGTTATTCACATTATCTGTTGTGGTTTCACTTTTATTTTCTAGGAGAATATATTCGGGTATTATTTGTATAAACACACCGACATGGTTTGGCTCTGTGTCCCCACCCAAATCTCATCTCCAATTGTAATCCAAATTGTAATCCCCACGTGTCAAGGGAAGGACCTAGCATGAGGCGATTGAATCATGGGGCAGTTTCCCCATGCTGTTCTCGTGATAGTGAGTGAGTTCTCACAAGATCTGACGGTTTTATCAGTGGCAGTTTCCCTTTCACTGTCATCTGTCATCATGCAAGACATGCCTTGCTTTGCCTTCACCTTCCATCGTGATTCTAAGTTTCCTGAGCCCTCCCCAGCCATGTGGAACTGTGACTCAATTAAACCTCTTTCCTTCATAAATTACCCAATCTCAGGTATTTCTTTATAGCAGTGTGAAAACAGATTAATACAGAGAATGGATACCAAGGTAGTGGGTCATTGCTATAACGTACCTGAGAAAGTGGAAGCTACTTTAGAACTGGGTAACGAGCAGAGGTTGGAACAGTTTGGAAAGTTCAGAAGAAGACAGGAAGATGAGGGAAAGTCTGGAACTTCCTAGAGACTTGTTGAATATTTTTCACCAAAATGCTGATAGTGATATGGACAATGAAGTCTGGGCTGAAGTGGTCTCAGATGGAGTTGAGGAACGTATTGGGAATTGGAACAAAGGTGATTCTTGCTATGCTTTAGCAAAGAGGCTGGCAGCAGTTTCCCCCTGCCCTAGAGATCTGTGGAACTTTGAACTTGAGAGGGATGATTTAGGGTATCTGGCAGAACAAATTTCTAAGCAGCAAAGCATTCAAGATGTGGCCTGGGTGCTCTTCACAGCATACAGCAATATGCATTCACAAAGAGATGGTTTGAAATTGGAACTTATGTTTAAAGAAGAAGCAGAGCAGAAAAGTTTGGCAAATATGCAGCCTGACCATATGGTAGAAAAGAAAAACCCATTTTCTGGGGAGAAATTCAAGCCTGCTACAGAAATTTGCATAAGTAATGAGGAGCTGAATGTTAAGCACCAAGACAATAGGGAAAATATCTCCAGGGCATTTCAGAGACTTTCACAGAAGCCCCTCCTATCACAGGCCCAGAGGCATAGGAGGGAAAAATGGTTTTGTGGGCTGGGCCCAGGACCCCCCTGCTCTGTGAAGCTTCAGGACTTGGTGACCTGCGTGGCAGCTGCACCACCTCCAACTGTTGCTAAAAGGGGCCAAAGTACAGCTCCAGCCATTGCTTCAAAGAGTGCAAACTCCAAACTTTGTCAGCTTCCACATGTTGTTGGGCCTGCAGGTGGGCAAAAGACAAGATTGGAGCTTTTAGAACTTCTACTTAGATTTTAGAGGATGTATGAAAATGCTAAAACATCCAGACAGAAGTCTCCTGCAAGGGCAGAGCCCTCATAGAGAACCTCTACTAGGGCAATGCAGAGGGGAAATGTGGGGTTGGAACCCCCATACAGAGCCCCCACTGTAGTACTGCCTAGTGGAGCTGTGAGAAGAGGGCCACTGTCCTCCAGACCCCAAAATGGTAGATCCACTGACAGTTTGCGCCATGCACTTGGAAAAACCACAGGCACCCAATGCCAGCCAATGAAAGCAGCTGTAGCTGCTGTACCCTGCAGAGCCACAGAGGCAGAGATTCCCAAGGCCTAGGGAGCCCACTCCTTGCATCAGCATTTCCTGGATGTGACACATGGAATCAAAAGAAGATTTGGGGGCTTTAAGATTTAATGACTGCCCAGACAGGTTTTGGACTTGCATAGGGCCTGTGGCCCCTTTGTTTTGGCCAATTTCTCCCATTTAGAATGGGAGCATTTATCCAATGCTTGTACCCCCATTGTATCTTGGGAGTATCTAACTTGCTTTTGATTTTACAGGCTCAGAGGTGGAAGGGACTTGCCTTGTCTCAGATGAGACCTTGGACTTGGACTTTTGAATTACTGCTGGAATGAGTTGAGAATTTGGGGGACTGTTAGGAAGGCATGATTGGTTGTGAAATATGAAAAGGACATGAGATTTGGAAGGATTCAGGAGAATAATAATATGATTTGTCTCTCTCTCTCCACCCAAAGCTCATCTTGAATTACAATACAAATTGTAATCCCCACATGCCAAGGGAGGAACCTGGTGGGAGGTGATTGGATCATGAGGGTGGTTTCCTCCAAGCCGCTCTCATGAGTTTTCATGAGATCTGATGCTTTAAAAGTGTTTAGCAGTTTCCCTTGTCTTCTCTTTCTTGTCTGCCACCATGTAAGACATGCCTTGCTTTCCATTCACCTTCCATCATGATTGCAAGTATTCTGCGAACTCCCCACCCATGTAGAACTGTGCATCAATTAAAGTTCTTTTCTTTATAAATTACCCAGTCTCGGGTAGCATCTCTATAGCAATATGAAAATGGACTAATATACACACACATGCACACAAGAAAAAAACCTGATAACAAATATTTTAAAATGTTAATAATTCTTAATTCTTTATGGAAGGAACAGGGGTATTTGTATTAATTTTTGTAGTTCTCAGTATTTCTAAGTTTCTTAAAATAATAAAAATTAATAAAGTTTACTAATACTTTTCTAACCAAAGTATCCAGCTTACTATTTTCTTCCATGGCTATGACTATCTTGGAAGTAGCAGTAAGTGATTATATTTATACATGGAATGTAATAAACACTTAGGTTGTTTAAGTCAATACTTTTAAAATCATTTACTAAATGTAGCAATGCCACATACTACTACAATGGCTCTATGAAATACAAAATTTATTTGGCACAAGCAAGTACTCATTTGCTATACCCTCTAGCCATGGATTACAACCCAGTGAAATGTATTAATATCTACTGGAAATACTCCCACTGGAAACTTTAATTAGCTAACTGTTTCAAGATAACAGGTTGAACAAAAATTCAAAGTTAACATTATTTCTAATAATTACCTACCAGGACTAATTAGATGAAAAGTAGACAAATTCTTTGTTGTTCACTTGCTTAACAAATATATCTGAATACCTCTTGGTGCAACCATCCCAGGCTCTAGGGATACAGTGGTGAAAACACAGTTCTTCCCCACTGAGCTGATAGTCTACAGAGTTGGAATGACAGGAGATTAACAAAGAAGCAAATAAACATATATAAAGTCAAGTTGGGATGAGTACTATGGAGTAGGAGAAGAAGGTAAATGGAAGTTAAAGCATGCAGGTGAGGCAGAGGTCACAAATTGTCGCCCAGTATTTATTCTCCCCATCTTCTTTTTTATATAGAACCTCTCAGTTTCATTAACTAAGCTCAAGGTCACCCAGCTAGAGATGATATTTCTCAGCCTCTCTTGCAGCTAGGTGTGGATATGTATGTACCTATGTTTGGGCTAATGAAATATAAGCAATAGTAAATTTCACGTCAGCCCCTAGAGGCAAAACTACTTTCCTTGGACTTTCTTTTCCTCAGCTGGCTAAGAAGTGGCAACAACTATAGCATCCTTGGATGTCACCTGGGAAGGATGTCGGAGATACCTCATGGGCCCTTGATATGGTTTGGCTCTGTGTCCCCACTCAAACCTCATCTGGAATTGTAATCCCCACATGTTGAGGGAGGGACATGGTGGGAGGTAATTGGATCATGGGGGCAATTTCCCCCATGCTGTTCTCATGATAGTAAGTTCTCACAAGATCAGATGGTTTTATCAGTGGCAGTTTCCCCAGTGCTCGCTCTCTCACCTACCACCACGTAAGACGTACTTCGCTTTCCCATTCACCTTCCATCATGATTGTAAGTTTCCTAAGGCCTACCCAGCCATGCAGAACTGTGAGTCAATTAAACCTGTTTTCTTTATTAATTACCCAGTCTCAGGCAGTTCTTCATAGCAGTGTGAAAATGGACTAATACAGCCCTGGATTGTTAAATGAGAAAGATATTAACATCTATTATGCTGGAGGCATGTATTTGTATCTCTTTGATGTAGTAAGTTATTCTGTCCCCTAACTGAGACAGCAGAGATGAATATTTCTTAGGTTGTCGTCAGCTTTTCTTAGAATATAGGCATTGGAGCAGATAGCTAATTAGCGTGAAGGAGAGTGTCATTCAAAGGTCTAAGAGAAAACATCTCAGGCAGAAGGGAAGGAAGTACAAGGTTCTGAAACCAGAATAAGCTCGGTAGATTTGAGAAACATTAAAAAGGACACCATGATGGGCATGGAGTAAGTTAAAGGAGCAACTTATTAGAAAATAAGGTGGGACGCATATGCTCATTGCAGTACTAGTCACAATAGCAAAGACATGAAATCAACCCAAATGCCCATCAATGACAGACTGGATAAATAAAATGTCATACATATACACCGTGGAATACTATGAACCCATAAAAAGGAATGAGATCATGTCCTTTGCAGGGACATAGATGGAGCTGGAAGCTATTATTGTCAGCAAATTAATGCAGGAACAGAAAAACAAACACCACATGTTTTCACTTATAATTGGGAGCTAAATGATCAGAGCACATGCACACATGGAGGCGAACAACACACACTGGAGCCTGTCTCAGGGGGAATGGTGGGGAGAGAGAGCTTCAAGAAGAATAGCTAATGACTGCTGGGCTTAATACCTAGGTGACAGAATGATCTGTGCAGCAAACCACCATGGCACACATTTACCTATGTCACAAACCTGTGCATTCTGCACATGCATCCCTGAACTTAAAATAAAAGTTGAAGAAAAAAAAAAAGATGGGAGAAGTAGGCCAGGGTCAGCCAAGTAGGGCTTTTAAGACTACGATTAGGGTTCAGATTTTACTCTATTATGAAAAGGTCTTAAGGAGTTTTGAACAGGAGAATAACAATAATTCATACACATTTTTAAAGGCCCATTTGGCTGCTGTATAGAGAATAAATTATAGAGTAGCAAGAACGAAAGTCAAGAACTAGTTAGGACCTATTGTAAATAGTTCAGGGGAAAGACTACTGTAGCCTCAAGTACAGTGGCAGATATAGAAATGGTGAAATGTACTCAGATTCAGGATACAGTTTGAAGACCAAACCACAGGAATTAATGCTTCCAAGGTTTTAAAATAAACTGGGGGATAACTGAAATAGGGAATAGTAGATTGGGAGGTGGAGTATTGCAGCTTATAGTTCTTTTCTGGGCATGTTAAGTGGGTGCTAACCCTTAGACTGTGAATGGAAATGCTAAGTGGGCAGTTGGACAATACAATTCTGAAGCTCTGTAGAGAGGACAAGCCTGGGAATATAAATTTAGGAGTCATCAGCATATCAAAAGTAAAGAAGAATGAATGACACCATCAAAGAAATGAGACTGAATGACATTATCAAAAAAGAAACAGTAGATAGATACTAAAGAAAGGTCTAATACCTATTTGTATTTGAATCTTTGACTTTAGCTCTGCTTTGAGAAACCCAACTAAGAGACTGTGGATGGAGGAATAGAAGGCAACGTGGCAGGCAAGTTAAATGGGGGAGGCAATGCATCTTTCAAATATCTAAAGATGGCACAAATCTATGTCATTCTCCCAGGTCTGGGTACTGCTTTTTATTCATATCTTGGTGTGGAAGGGAAGTTCCAGGAGCTTCTGCTTGGTCTTTCCTACCTTGCTCACTCCATAGATTAGAGAGCCAAGGCGGGGATTCTGCCCATTCCTGAGTATGTCTATTCAATTATACAGCTGGGGAAATAGTCACAGCATAAGCCACAGTTGGTCCAAACTCCATCTGACTGTCAGAAGACCCCATTGTGACATGGACTAATCTGCAAAAATGAAACTACTCAAAGCCAACTTGGATGTCACCAAGTGCTATCACATCTGACTGAATGATTCATAGCCCTGAAAGGGCTCCTAGCTGAGGGAGCAGGTAGGGACATACGTCCAGCCCATGTTACACTTGCTGAACTATGGCAGAAACTACTGGAATATTCTTCAAAATACTGCTGGGAAGACAAAATAGATATTGGTCAATGAAAAATGGGAAATGTTGAAAGCTTTTAAAACCCAGTGTAAACTGCTATACACTTTAAAGCTTTTTAAAAGAAGCATGTAAATTTGGTTATTGCTCATTTGGAAGACAGGACATTTGGCAAACTGTTTTCTGCAAAATGACCTTGAGCTGTGTATTGTATATCAGTTGCACTTACCATCGTATCTTGGTAGGGGACTGGTGTGGTAGAAATGACACAGAGATGAGAACCACACAGACCTGAGTTTTACCCAGCTCTGTCACATGCCACCTGAGTGATCACACTCCTCTTACAGCATTCAATTCTTCATCTATAAAACGAGGTTAGATATAACTCCTTTCTGGTGCATCTGCTGTAAGACTTTGTGCTAATGTGTAATGAGGACTTATCCAGCACCTACCACACAAGGGACACATAGCAAAGAGTTACAAGAGCATAAGAACAGGAATGAGCTAGCAGTATTTTCACTATACACAAAAAGTATTCATGGACCTTTTCTCATTTAATCCCACATTAGCTCTGTTAGTGAGCAGAGTATTATGCCCTTTTTATATAGATAAACAAACTTGGATACAGATAGGTTAAATTATTTAAAAGGATCAAATATAGTAAGTGCATGACAGAGTCAAGATTCAGACTCAGGTTTTCTGACTCTAGAGAGTATACGCTCATGAGAGATGGCTGGCAAGAGTTCTATGTGCCCCCAAATCCCTCCCAGCACTCACAGTGGACTCCTAGTGGCCCCAAAACAGTAAATACAAAGTTGATTTTTAATATATCTTAGGCCCTGTAAAAGTCATACAAGAATTATACCCTTTTTATGGCTTGCATGGCTTTGATAAATGTTCTCTGCCAATACCATTTTTGTCATCTGAAAAAATGGCAATGAAAATTGTAGCTACCACATACGGTTGCCAAGAGCATTATCTGGTTTCAGACACTTTTTTTTAGTACAGTATCTGACACACGACACTCAATAATATAGTCGTTGCTATTATTACTAACAAATACTACCTATTAAAATGACCATTTTTTTTAACTTCAGCTCAAATATTTCTGCCTTTTCTAAGTCTTCCCTGACCCTATGCTCACATCTACCTCTAGGTTAAAATTAATCTTCCCTTTCGTCTGTCGATGAGCATGGGGTTGTTTCCGTATCTAGGCTACTGTGGATAATGCTGCAATGAATGTGGGTGTGCAGGTATCTCTTTGAGATCCTGACATCAATTCATTGGGATATATACCCAGAAGTGAGATTGCTGGATCATATGGTAGCTCTGTTTTAAGGAACTGCATTACTGTTTTCCATAGCAGCTGCACTATTTTTACTTTCTAACCAACAGTGGACAAGAGTTCCAACTTCTCCCTAACCTCACAAACACTTGTTATCTTTTGTTGTTGTTGTTGTTGTTGTTTTTTAATAATAGTCATCTAAACTGATGTGAAATAATATCTCATTGTGGTTTTGATTTGCCTTTCTCTAGTGATTATCAATGTTAAACAACTTGGTACAAACGTGTTGGCCAAATATATACAATGGAACATTACTCAGCCTTTAAAAATAAGAAAATCCTACCATTTGCCACAACATGGATGGACCTGGAAAAAAATTATGCTAAGTAAAATAAGTGAGTCACAGAAAGACAAATACTGCAAATTCATCTTATAAAAGATGTCTAAAGAGTCATATAGTAGACAATAGAATGGTGGTTATGAGGGGATGGAGAGTTGTTGTTTAATGGGTATGAAGTTACAGTTACCCAAAATAAGGAAGTTCCAGAAATCTGCTGTACAACACAGCCTATAGTTAAAAATAAAATATTGTACCTTACAAATTTGTTAAGAGGGTGTATGAGTCAGGGTTCTCTAGAGGGACAGGACTAATAGGGTAGATGTATATATTAAGGGGAGTTTATTAAGGAGTATGGACTTACAGAATCACAAGATGAAGTCCCACAATAGGCTGTCTGTCTGCAAGCTGAGGAGCAAGGACGCCAGTCCAAGTCCCAAAACCTCAAAAGTAGGGAAGCCGACAATGCAGCCTTCAGTCTGTGGCCGACAGTCCAAGAGACCCTGGTAAACGACTGGTGTTAAGTCCAAGAGTCCAAAAGCTGAATAACGTGGGATCCGATGATTGAGGGCCGGAGGTATCCAGCATGGGAGAAAGATGAAGGCTGGAAGACTCAACAAATCCGCTCTCTCCAATTTCTTCTGACTGCTTTATTCTGGCCACACTGGCAGCTGAATAGATGGTGCCCATCCAGATTGAGGGTGACTCTGCCTCTTAGTCCACTAACTCAAATGTTAATCCCCTTTGGCAACACCCTCAGACACACCCAGGAACAATACTTTGCATCCTTCAATCCAATCAAGTTGACAGTATTAACCATCACAGAGGGTAAATCTCATGTTAAGTGTTCTTATTATAAAAACAAGCACACACACAAAAAACAACAAACAAAACAAAGAGACATAAGAAAACTTTTAGCGGTGATGCACAACTTTATTATCTTGATTGTGGTGATGGTAGCAGGAGTGTATACATACGTCCAAACTCTGCAAATTGTATACATTTATGGTGTGCAGTTTTTGTATACCCATTATGCCTCAACAAAGCTAAAGAGAAATTAATTCTCTCCTTTTAGGTGCTTTCCTAGCTGTGAGTTTCATAGTATTTGCTTAATGTCTTATCCTAGAGTTACTCTTGCATGTGTATGCTTGCTCACTAGACCTCTGCTAACCAGGTTTCATTCACCTTCCAAAAGCATTTTATATGCATTGCTTAAACATGTTGAGATCACTTTTTCTTCCTTTTCCTTCTTCCAATCCTCCATCCCCACCACACTGCCAAGACCTCCCGAAGAGATTATGTTCTATCCAAAACCCAACCTATTCCTTTCAGCTACAGGAGAATTTTATTAAACATGTGGTAACACTAATAAATTCTATCCAATAGAACTTTACAGTTTATAAGGTGCTTTCACTTTCATGATCCATTTTATCACTCATTTTTAAACCCAGATATTGTCCTAATGGACCCAGGATGCAAAGGAGGAGGAAAGCTGCTGTCTCTGCTGTTAAGCGTTGCTTTGAGGTGATAATCAGACCCTTCTGCTTCTCAGTACTGAACCAATTGAAAAATGACAAGGGAGTCAAATGGAGATCAAGGTACCAACATTATTGCTTGTAGAGCTGCTTGGTGAACACTGTGTGAATGAAATGTCAGAGTGAGGCTTCCTCCTATGCCACCACCTGCCCCTCCTACCAAGCATAGCCCTTAAGATCTGACTGAGGAAAGACTCTACGGAATAGATACTCAGCCAACTACATGGGAAAGGTGCTTTGTTTACACCCGCAAAGCATGTTTTATAGCACGTTAGCTCTACCCATCAAGGAGCATTTTCATATCATTAAAATAAAGGAAGCAAAGGAGGAAGAAAGGAAGAAGGTCTTCCTTAGGTGCAGTAAGAGAGGGTCAAAGAGTTAGGTTAAAGGTGTTGCCCAAATATCCTTTCCTCCTAGGAAATGGAGTGGAAGACTCTTAGTAAAACATGAGCCCTGGGAAATGAGTTCCCTCAAAACATTCCCTCAGGGACCTCTCAGTTTAACGGGAATTAAGTATTGCTTGTGCATGGGGAAAACGTATAAATAGTTTGATAAGTTCTATACTCAAGGTTAATGAGAAATGGTAAGTTGGAGAAAAGGTTCTAACTTGCTTTGGGATGATAAGGAAAATGTATTTGAGTATATTAAATGTTCATTCTCATATTTAATGAGCACTTAAGATGTGCAAAGACTAGGGGTTATTGGGTTCTCATGACAACCTTATGTGGTTGGTAAAATTGTTATTTCTATCTGACAAGTGAAAGAACAAGCAGAGAGGGTAAGTGACTTATCCAAAGTCACAGTGAGTCTCCAGACACTGAACTCCACTTCAGTTCTTACTACTTTCTAGTTCTATGACTTTCAGCAAGTCACTTAATTCTTTGAACCTCAGTTTCCTCTTTTGTAAAATAAGCCCAAAGAACAATGGCCTAAGACAAAGAAATATGATGCCTGATCTGCACAACTCCTGAGTTATCCATACCCTACCTCTTTTAGAAGGCTGTCATACAGATTAAAAGGAATAACACACATAAAAGTGTTTTGGAGGGCTGGACACAGTAGCTCATGCCTGTAATCCCAGCACTTTGGGAGGCTGAGGCAGGCGGATCACCTGAGGTCAGGAGTTCAAGACCAGCCTGACCAACATGGAGAAACCCCATCTCTACTACAAATACAAAATTAGCTGGGCGTGGTGGTGCATGCCTGTAATCCCAGCTACTCGGGAGGCTGAGGCAGGAGAATTGCTTGAATCCAGGAGGCAGAGGTTGTGGTGAGCCGAGATCATGCCATTGCACTCCAGCCTGGTCAACAAGAGCATAGGAGCAAAACTCCATCTCAAAAAAAGGAAAAAAAAAAAGTGTTTGGGAAATTTAAAACTCATGTCAAGGTAAGAGATTATGAAATCATTACTGTACAGTCCAGTGCAAACTGGTGGCAAACACTGCTGGCTCCTGCTCTACATCCACTGCAGAGGTCAAAGGAAAGCTTCCCCTCTACTCTCTGAAGGTTCGCTGAAAATAAACAGACAATAGACAGATTAATAGGAGAAAAAGGCATACCAAATGAATTTAACATGCATATCACAAGGAAATCACAGGAGGATCATTAGTCAATAACCCAATGGAGTACAGATATTTATATGCTCTTTTTCATGGGGAAAGGGGAATGGAGGGGTATAGGAGTGAGTGATTTTTAGGGAAAATAAATAAGCCCAAAGAACAATGGCCTAAGACAAAGTTCCTCTGAGCTCTTAGGGGGGTGGTGGGAAAGTGAAGGGCAAAATTTTGCTGTGAACAAAGGTGTCTTATTATACAGATAAAGTTCCCCAGATAATCTTTCAGAGCTGCCCTCAGAAGAATAGATGAAAAGTCTGCCTGGACATGGTGAGGACTCACAGTGTTTTCTCTTCTCTGGGGGTGAATCTTTCCTGGTTATTTGATGAGAGTGCTAGGGAGGGCATCTGAAGACAATTACATTTCTTTTGGAAAGAAGCTTTCTTAGTCAGATAAGGAAATTCCAGAGAGACTCCCTTCTGGTGCTTCAGGAAGATGAGAAGATCAGAAAGACAAGGAGGAGAGGGAAGATCAGAGAGTCCTTAGAGTGCTCTCTAGTTCACTATATTTTGGGGTATCATTTTCGGAGCTCCAACACCACTCTCCTTATTATACTAACAGAACTCTGTTTCAGGAGACCATGCACCTACCTGGAAATACTAACATCCCAGATTCTCTTATAGCCAGGGATAGCCATGTGACCATTTTCAGCCGATAGATGTAAGTAAAAGACTATTGAGTAGAGATTCCAGAAAAGCTACTGTTTCTCTGATGGAAAGAGACAACCTCCATGGTCATGTAGTTCCTATCTTTCACCCTTCTTCCTGCCTGGAGTGCAGCCTTGATGCTTCGAAATCAGACAGCCAGCCTACAACCATAAAGACAAAAGCCATATGCTTACAATGTCAGAGCAGGAAGCTAGAAGGAGCCTGGAGCATGACTACTTGCTCAGGCAGTTGCACTAGCTCAAGATCATATACCCTTTTGTTCACTAAACAAAACAAAACAAACAAAAAACTTCCATTTAGTGAAGCCACTGTGGTCAGGTTTCTATCATCATAAACCAAGTACAATCCTAGTTGACAACAGGTGCTAATCATGGCAACAAGAGAAGTGCTCTTTACTGCAATTTTTTACCCTCAGAGTCATTAAAGAATATGATATAGTACAGCACAATAGAAAGAGACAGGTACTTTTGAAGTAACCTAGAGACCAGGAGAAGCTCGAGTGTGGATTCTATAACTGCTCTTTACTAGCTGTGTAATCTTAAACAGGATCCCAACTGCAAAATGACGATAGCAATATACATGCTGTGAGGAGTTCCGAATGAAAAAGACATGGTGCATATGAAGCACTCAACAAACGTAGATAATGCTTTCAGTGGGGGCAGAGGAGACCCTAATAGCAGTCCAAGGTCCTGATCTGGAGGGTCATCAGTCCTTCATGAAAACATGTGCTTTCTAGTTGTTTGGCCAAACCGTATTTTGACAGAATACTATAGAACAGTAGGAACTGCCCCATAGTGGCTCATGCCTCTAATCCCAGTACTTTGGGAGGCTGAGTAGGGAGGATTGCCTGAGCTTAGTTGTTTGAGACCAGCCAGGGCAACATACAAAGACTCCATTTCTAAAAATATTTTCTTAATTTTCAGGGCATGGTGGTGCATGCCTATAGCCTCAACTACTCAGGAGGCTGAGGCAGGAGGATTGCTTGAGCCCAGGAGATCCAGGTTGCAGTAAGTTATGATCACACCACTGCACTCTAGCCTGAGCAGCAGAGTGAGAACATATCTCAAAAAAGAACTGCCTGTAACACCAACAGGCCAGCACTTTAGCATCCAAATTCGTGTCAACCACTTTGGAGGCAGCATGGCATAGGATTAAGAGTTCTGGGTTTGAATCCTGGCTGTGTCACTTTCTACTTATACTTACATGACCTAGAGTAGATTACTTCATCACTCTGAGGCTTAATTTTCTCCTCATTGGGTCCATCTCCCTCACAGAGGTTGTCAAGAGGTTCAAATGAGATAACAGATATAAGTATGTTCGACCTGCACAGATTCATTATTGTTATTTGTATTCTCCACTTTGTCTGCTAGAATAGTAAGCTCAGTGGTGGCAGGGGAGAGAGGAGAGGGCAGAGGAGAGAAGGAGTTGGTTACAGGTATAAATTGAATTCTAAAGATACAGAATCACTGATCTGCAAAGAGCCAAGGAGGAGGTTGTTTAGGTCAAAACCAGCCTTGAAGCAGAGCTGATCACTAAGCTCATGAGGTGGTAGCTGCCTGCCGGGCAGCAGCACTTGGGAGTAAGAGGGGCAGGGGCAAGAAGGGGATTCAAAGTCCTACGTAGCTCCCTGGCTCCTCTCCATGGTAGCCGTTTCCCTGAGGGCCTTAGCAGGGCTGAAAATATACTTTGCCTCTAACACAGCTCGATATATTTTAGGCTGAGGGGAGGCTAGGGGAAGGGAGAGCTGAGCTGAGAGCTATCTATTGGTAATAAAAAGCTTCCAGAACGCACCCAGCTCCTACTGAGGCAGATGTGGAGGGAATCTGCCAGGCGGAAGACACACACACATACCCTACCCCACCCCTACCCCCAGCCATCAGCTGCCCTCCTCTGTGAACCTCCAGCTGCCCCTTTGCTAGCCAAGGTCTCTCAGGGAACTTATTACCAGGATCAAGTCCATCCTGTTCTTAGGGCCCTGCATTGGTTTCACTTGAGTTTAATTATAGAGGCTCTAGAAGGGAGGGGAAGGTGAAGCAAAGAAGTGCAGACCTGCTCAATGCAGCAGTCACCGCTCCTGTGGACCTATGTTTGCACAATTCGATGTAACTGACATTGCCAAGAGGGGAGCAGTGGAAAGAATGCAATTGTGGAGTCAGGGGAACCTGGGATCAAGTCTTATAACGTACTGTCTCTCAGATATCGAGTCATATAACTTCACTGCTCCTTGGTGTCCTCTAGCTTTTTATGAAACAAAAATGAAAAAGCAATAATAAATGCTCACATTTGTAATAATTATAGGTAACACTGAGTGCTTCATATATGCCAGGCCCTGTTCTAGGCCTTTTTTTGCACCATATCTCAGCCCATCCTCCCAATAGTAGATGAGGTAGGCTTTCTATTGTTCCTACTTTATAGACGAGGAAACTGAGGTACACAGAGGTGAAGCAAGTCACTCAGGGTCACACAGGGAGTGAGTCTAATGCATAACAAATGGAAAGTGTCTGGCATGCAGTGGGAATCACTCAGTGGTCGTTCTCCCAGGGGAGAGTGCCTAAATTAATTGAGCAGCTCTTACCTCCCTTCCCTCTCCCCATATGCCATAATAATACATTCATCACCTCAAAATTATCCTGGGAGGTAGGCAATAGCAGTCCCATCATACAGATGAATATATCAGCCAGGAAAACTAAATCCACTCGAGTATTTCAAGCAGAGGAAAACTCTTCAGGGGCCTCATTACACAGGTAATGGAAAAGCAGAAGTGGCAACCCAGAGTAGTACAGCAGGAAATTGCTACCATTTCCAGGCCTGCTGGCTGGGACAGCAGCCGTGGAGAGAGTTGCTGGCCAGCCAGTAGCCGGGATCTGAAGGAAAAGGCTACTCAGAGTCAAAGCCGTGGAGCAGAACAGTGAGACTGCAATAGCCAGACTGTGTCCCTTCTCCTTCCTCCAGGTTTCCACTAATGCCATGCACTGACCAGGCCTATTTGGAAGCCAGATGACATGAGAGCTTGGGAATGTAGTTTCCTAAAATACATGGCAGAGCAGAGGAGGAGGGAGAACAAATAGGCAAAAGCAACCACAGAGAGGAAAACATGTGACTTATCCAAGGCCATGGAGCTAAGAAGGGGTAGAGTCAGGACTTGAATTCGGGCCTCCTTCCTTTTACATTCCTCCAGTATACATTCCAACCCCTTGGCTTTTCAACAAAAAGATTCTCTCAACTCTGTCTTCCACTTACTGTACCATTTTCTAGAGCTTTTCCAAGATTTTCAAGCCTCAAACTCTACCCTAACCCTAATCTCTTTATTTGACCTGATTCCTGTGTCTTTATACGACATCAAGACCACGTGACCCAAATTCCTTTGACATCCACCCCGTTAGTATTTAGTGCACCCACTCTTAGTGTCTTCTTGCAATGTGTGTAAGAATGTCCCCCCATCCCGTATCAGCCAAGATTCCATCAGGAAAGCTGAAACTCTATGAATATCCTAAAATACGAATTTGTTGTAGAATTAACACATTTTATAACTGTAGTAGAAACTGGATAAGTAAGCACCCAAACAGGGAGATGGGAAATCAAAAGTCACTAAGCCGCCCTCTTGAAATACCAGATTGCGTGGGCATGTGGGCATTCATGAAGGAATATGCATAGCCAGGCACATGCATCTGCTGGAGTGGGTCTGCAAAAGAAAGCTGATAGAAAATTCTTTGGAGGGCTGTTGCCGCTGCATCAGATTATGGTTCTGGGGTTAACATTAGTTAGCAGGGCAGGCAGGAAGGAAGAAGAGCTAAGCACAGAGTTGAGTGCAAGAAAGATAAGCTCAACTTTTCTGGCATCTTACTTTTACTACAAAAGACCAAAAACAAGCTGAAGTCAGTCAGCACCTCTGCATGTACTTCTCACCATGTTTAACCACAGTGACCTTCAAAGACTAATGGCTCTGCCCTTCTTTCAAATCATATGCAAATTTCTCTTTTGGTCAATCCTAACCCTCAACTATAAAGTGAAACATTGTTCCACTTCAGTTGGTTGACATAGTATAAAGCCACCCCACTCCCCTGCCGCAAACTGATTCTACACTCCAGACACCATTCCTTCCTGCCACCTTAGGGGACTCACACTCACTATTATCCACTCTCTTTTCTGTCCGTTCAACCATTTGCTGTCCATTGGTTCTGTTCTATCTGTCCAGGAACAGGTTTCAGTCTCTCCCATACTATAAAAGGAAGACTGCCCTCTACAACTGCTACCCTCTAAAGAAAGCTACCATCTCCTTTCTCCTCTCACTGTCTCAACCAAAATTTGGGGGAAACATGAGTTATATGCTTGATGATTCCCAAACCTCAGCACCTGCTTGCTGCTTAACCCTGTCGTTGGACTTCCTGTCCACCCCTCCACTGAAAGCACTGGCTCTTGGCTAATGCACTGGTCTCTTCTTCAGGGCTCACCATCTCTATAGCATTTGACTTTGTTAGTGTTCCCTTCCATCTTAGATCTTTCTCCTTCTTTGGTTTCTATGACTCTGTTCTCTCCTGGCTTTCCTCCTCCTCTTGGGCTACACAATCTCATTATCTTCCATCATCCTCTCTTCCTTTGCCTATCCCTCAAATGTTGGGATTGGTCAAGGTTCCAGCTGTGGCTGTCTCATCATCTCACTATACACACTCTCACTCTGAGTTCACTCAGGCTCTGGACTCCAAATGATAGCTACGTTACATGCTATTTACTTTCAAATCTTTTTTTTTTTTTTTTTTTTTTTTTGTACAGACAGGTTTTCACCATGTTGTCCAGGCTGGTCTCAAACTCTGGGGCTTAAGTGACCCACTCACCTTGGCCTCCCAACCAAATTTCTAGTTCTAGTCTAGACTGGTTTCCTGAGCTCCAGTTATTTCCAGCTACCAGCTGCAGATAATACGAGTTCATACCCAAAGAGTACTATTATTGATTGAGCAGAGATGGAATGAATACAAATCAGATAACAGCAGTTAGTTGATGATTTTCAAGCTCTTATTTAAGTTCTAGGCATTAGGCTAAGAGTTCTGTATGCACTATTCCTTTTAATCCTCACAAACTCTAAGAAATAGATACACTAATAACATCATTTTACATATTAAAAAACTGAGGCTCAGAGGGATGATTAACAAACCTCAGGTCTGGCCATGATGAAATAAATGGTGCTGGACTTGCAGGTGCCATCGACTAGGAGAAAATATTATATTCATCATGAAGGACTTATATTGAAAATATGAGAAGATACATATCACACTTACATGTGAAATCTAAAAAAGTAAAGCTCATAGAAGTAAAGAAAGCACATAAAAATAAAACAAAATCTGTACATGAGTGCTCATGGCAGCCTCATTCTCAACAGCCAAAAACTGGAAACAATCCAAATGCCCATCACGTGGTGATTGGTTAAATAAATTGCAGTACATCCATACAGTGGGGAAGATGGTCTTTTAATTAAATGGTGCTGGAACAACTGGATAACCATTGTAACGCAATAAGGAGGAAGGAATTGCTGATACTTGTAACAACATTGATGAGTCACAGAAACATTATGTTAAGTGAAAGCAACCAGATACAAAATGATTCTAATTATAGGAACTTCTAGCAAAGCTATCGCAGCTAAAATTGGATCAATGATTGCCCGGGCTGGCTATGGTAGGAAATTGACTTCAAGAGAGTATGGATGTTATTATACTTTGGGGGCCAATGAAAGTGTTCGGTTTCTTGATTGTGGTGGGGGTCATATTACTGTACATATTTGTCAAAACTCATTGAGTTGTATATAAAATTGGTGAATTTAATTGCACATAAATTACATGTTATAAAGCTGATTTTTTTTAAAAAAAAAGCAATGTGGGAAGTCCAAAGAAAAGATATATACAAAGTATAGAGGAAGCAAAAAAAAAAAAAAAGGGCAAATCTTAGTCAGAATGGCGGAGTCATGGAAAGCCTCTGATAGTCTAGCTGAATCAGAATAAGTGGACACAAGCTTGTTAAAAAGCAGCTTCTTGTGGCTGGTTCTTCTAATGTGAGAGGCCCTGTTTGCCTCTGTTAGCAATGGATCTTATGGTTGGATCGCATTTAGAAGAATGGGGAAGGTTTTGTGAGCGCAATTCCTAAGACTAAAATGGAGAATGGGGTTCAGTGGGGCTTGCCCTTACCAATGCAAAAGGGTTTGTAGAACTAAAGACCAAGAATAATGTTTGAGGAACTTTGAGAAATTGTAGAACTCTAGTTTCTTCTGTCCCTCTCTCTGTCACAAGGATAAGTTATAGTACTTTGTGCAACTCACTCCCTTTCTCTGGGCGCAGATTGCTTATTTGTAAAATGGGAGAAGAATAAGCAGACTTGATGATCTCTAAGTTTTCTTCCTTCTTTAACTTTCCATGATACCGTATGTGAACTCTTCTGCTAGTTTGGCTGTATCCAAGAGGCCAGTGTTCTGAATTCCTGCCTGTGTGACTCACTTCCTTTTCCTTTCATCCTCATAACCTCAGAGGGCTACATGCAGGGAGGAAAAAGGCAGAAAAGGGAAGACAGAGCTGGCAAGCAAGGGCAAAGATCTAGAGTCTAGCCTAGAGCTCTTTTTTTGGGAAGTTAGAGGCAGAAAGAAGATGGCCGGGCAGTACAGGTCTAGAAGCAGGTAGTCTGTTCATTTGACAAACACATATGAAGTACCTACTGTGTTGCCACACACGCTCATTAAGCATCTCCTTTGAGCTTGGTGCTGGGATTCAGCATTGAAAAAAGACTGTGATCCATGCTGTGGGGGTCTAAGTGGGGGAGGTGCTGATCAAACTTGTTATTCAAAAAGAAAACCAGCTGCCTTGCCTAGAATGGATTATAGTTGTTAGTCTCCCTGGTTTACACACAAGAAAATTGGGGTTTAGAAAGATTAAGAGTAGTGCTCCAGCTAGAGAAACCCTGATTGTTAGCCAGCCCCACAACCTATGCTGGCTACAATCTATGTCCTGTCTGTTACAGTGTCTCTTTCTATTCATGATATTCGTGAAGTATTGGGCGGGAGGAGGGCAGGGGAGGGAGGGGAGCGGGGGATGGAAATGAGGTGCCCCTAGGTTAGGATGTGCTGGGCTCACACTTCAAGTGTGCTGCACTGTGATACACACTGTTTGAGGCTGGTCAAGAGGCCAGCCATTCCCAGGGGCTCCGGTCAGAGGAAACTGCCGGCTGCACTGCCCGACAAAGATGTCTAGTTGCATCTTGTTCCTATCGATTACCCACCAAAGTGTCTCTCATTGTTAGGCATTCCCCAGGGGCAAGCAGGAGAAAAGGAGTCCTTTCTCCTTTTTTTCGTTTAATGACATCCAATCCTGCCCAGTGATCTCTGCCCTCTTCCCAGAGGCAGGACAGGAGGGAGGAGGGAGAGAAAGAAAGCATAGAGGGTGGGGGAGCAGTGCATAGACACAAAGACAAGAGATGGAGAGAGACAAAGGGAGAGACATAGAGATATTCAGGGAGAGAGACACAGAGAGAGACTCATAGAGACAGAGAGAAAGAGGGAAGCAGAGGGGGACAAAAAGGAGTCAGAGACAGGGAGAGAGGGAGCAACAGAATGACAGAAGGACAGAAATCGGCAGAAACAAAGCAGCAAAGCACAGGGACACAAAGAAATAGAGAGGGCAAGAGAGACGCAGCTAAAGGGAGAGAGGGAGGGAGAGAGCAGGGTGGGAGGAAAGCGGTAACACTCCCACAACCCCCTTCTCCGTCAAGATCCAAGTGCTGAGAAGATTCACAGAAGAACCTGTGTCCAGCCCATACCTGGCCCAGGCACAACATTCCTGACCCCAAAGCAGATGGCAATTGGTTGTTCTGACATTTCCTGTAGAAACGTTAATTTCCCCACAAGTGGGAGTGAGAGCTCCTGAGAGGCATGCAGCCTGCACTTCAGTCCAGGCCCTGGGACCAGAATAGGCTTTGGACCCAGGAGACAGAAACGTCTGTGAAGGGCACATACTCCAGGGCTCAGACCTTACCTCTCTCACCAATGCTCAGATTGCCCTGAGAGGGTTCCATCTGTCCCTGCACCCTCTGAAATCAGATTGAAGGCCAAACCTCCACATCTGGCATACCCTTGAGCTCCACATACCTATCCAACGCAGGGATCGTCTCACAGGAGCCACTGGTGCCTTCAACATAGACACAGCTTGACTCATAGCTTTCCTGCCTCCTTCCCCAACCTGCATCTTCTGCTGGGTGTCTGAGTTTCCAGCCCGTCATCCCAGCCAGAAAGCTAATCGCCTACCCCTTCACTGCTCCCCACTGCCCTGCATCAAAGTATTCACCATGTCTTGTGGCTCTGATCCCCTTAACATTTCTTAGTTTCTCTGGGCCTCATCTCTGAATCTGTAGCATAGGGATAATAGTACCTACCCCACTGCATTGTTAAGGTAATTACATGAGTTACTATTTGCAAAGCACTTGGAATGGTGAGTTCCAAGCCTATAGTAGACCCTCAACCAGTAGTTAGTAGTCATAGAAGCCATTCCCTCTCTTCATCCCACACCCTTGGCTTTCCTTCAGGTCACTGTCATCTCTTGCCCAAAACACTTTCTAATGGAGCCCCTGCACTGGGCACATGGATTCCAATCTATCTTCACAGCTGCCAGAATGATCTCTCAACAGGCCAACTCTGTTCCCTGCTTCCCCGCATAAAAGCACTCAGTGAGTCTGAAGAGACTGAAGTTCCTCTGCTGACATAAAGAGTCCTCCATGATCCAGGCTTGTCTACATCTCTACTCTTCTTTCCTGCCACTCCTCATTGCTCCTCAAGACACATCTGTGCACATCGGGCTGTTTTCAACCTCCCTGCTCTTATTCCCCAAGCCCTGCCTCATCCCACCAACCTACCTTGCTACATTTCTAAAGAATCCACATGTGCCATGGCTTCTAATCTCCCAAGATAGGCACTGTCCTCTCCACATTAGAGACGGAAGGGAGGCTCCATGCCTGTCCAAGCCACACAGTTGTAAGAGGTCAAGCCTGGACTTAATCCCAGGGCCCTCTGCTTTCATATCTGTACCCAATGTGGTACATCCCCAGCAGATCATGGAGTATAACTTACACTTGGAGAGCAGTTACCACATTCTAGGCACATGCTAAGCAGCATAGCATTGCCTTGTTTAATCCTTCCAACCACTCTGTGTGGTAGCTGCAATTGTGCAGGAATAATTACTCTGCCCGGGTTGCAGATGGGAAAACAACAGCACAGAGAAGTTGAGTAACTTGCCCAAGTTCCCAAGCTAGTAAGTGGGGCGCTGGGATAGGAAGCAGAGGCAGACTGGCTCCACAGTGCAGTTCTTTACTTGCCGTACAGGGTGAATGGAGAATAGATTCCCAGTTCTATCTCTGCCACTGCTGTATCACTTTGCTGAGTTACTTAATGTCTCAGAGCCTCAAGTTACTCATCTGTGAAATGGGAATAAGGTCGCACTGCCCTAACTCCAAGACCAGACAGAGGACCAAATTTTAAAAAATAAAAAAGGCAGTGAACTGCTTAGTAAAATCTAAAGGAGAAAGGAAGACCACAACGCATTGGGCTTGTACAAGTGAGTGCCAGAAATTGGAATTGTGCTTTCATATATTATCTCACTTCAGCCTCATTACAACCATGCAATGTCAGCATTTCACAGTCCCATTTTACAGATAAGTCAAGCCAGCATGGGAGATAGGCATGCATATGAATAATTCAGAGTACTTAATTTACATCTGTAGAGTGCTTTGAAGTGTACAAAATAATGCGTTGTTTGTTTTTGATCCTCTGTGACCTTTCCCTGATGATCTCATGAAGCAAGCAGAACACAGATTAGGCTTGTTTTGCAGATGAGCACTTTCCTAACTCAGGTCCATTGAGATGTGATGACTTGCTTAAGGTTATGACCAGTGACAGAAGCAGGGCTAGGATCCAAACCTCCCACCTCTTAGGCCAAATTGGCTATCAGAGAGTCAGACTGGGCTGAAGTCTATGTGCTTGCAGTGCCAAAGATAGGGAAAGGGCGATTTTTAGATAGGGAAACCAAGTAGTGTTTGCAATTCAAATAATTTGCTCAGGTTCATACAGCTGGTAAATGGTGAATCTGAGAACCAAACTCCTGAAGTCAGACTCCAAAGTCCAAGCTCTAACCACTCATCTACCATTCAGGTCCACTCCAAAGCAAGGTGGTCAAGAACAATTGTCTCTCCTTGCATACATTCCATAACTTGCATTAATAATAGCAACTGCCAGATACTGAGCAACAACGAATACATGCCCAACACTTTAATCCTATAATAACCCCTTTATTGTCCCTATTTTACAGATGGTGAAATGGAGGCTCAAAGTGGTGAAGCAATATGCCAAAGTAATCTGTGGAGCTAGCACTTAAAACTCAGGTCTAGAAAATGTCAACCCAAGATTTGTCTTTGAGTGAGACACTGTGATATAGAATTAGGTCTGGGGTTATGCAAATGAACCAGACATTGGATTATTTTGTAGTCTTTGGTTGTAATGAAAACCAACTCAAGCTAGCATAGGCAAAAATAAATAATAAATAAACAAATAAATAAATAAATGGGGTTTATCATAAGAATATAGTATATTTTGTGAATCTTAAAGGTGAGAGTGCAGCTAGCCCTTTAAAAGGCTAAACAAAGGAAATAGAGATCTGTCAGCATCCCAGACAGGGCTTTCTCTGGTCCCTAGCCTCTGCCTTTCTCTGCATCTCGCTTCTCTCAACAGAAACCAGTTTTCCATACTTCCCAGTCATTCTATATGGCAAGCAGAAGATGGCCATAGAAATACTCCTGAGTTTACATCTCCTTTGTCAAGAGTTCAGTCTAGACGAAGCCAGAATCTCTGGGGCCACCTCTCAGTTCCAGAAGATCATCCGAATGGCCCCGCTCAGATCAGGCACCCATCCCTGGTCCAAGCAACAGTGGCCATTAGGATGAGGATGCATGATTCAAGGGTGGCTGTGGAGGGGAGCAGCCATCTAAGGGAGAGGAATAACCAGGTCTTGGGCAGGACAGACACCCCAAGGGTATTTACTATTGATGTGATCCTGGCCCCTAAAGAACCGAAGTTTAGAGAAACAGACAGGCAGATACAATGGAATCATAATCCAGTCTTGCTAGGGTCCTAGAAGAAATGTATTTACAGTACTGAGATAGCTCAGAGGGGAAACTGTCAATTTTGCCAGGAAAATCAAGGAAGAGAACTCTTAACCATTACACAAAAAAATGATCAGAACCTCAGAAGCAATGAAGTCTTAAATGATAGTGTGGGCATAACAAAGGCTATAAAGCACATTTTATTATAATTATAACTATAGATTATGAAATATATAAGTATAATTCTCTGAAATTCACAATTGATAATTATTATTTGGGTGTTTGGGGGATAATTATGCATTTTGATATTAAAAATTAATATGGAAAATTTTAAATGAAGATGGACAAGGTGGGTCTTTTAATATTTAACCATGACAAAATAAAGGAACAAGGACTGGGGGAGGCACTGTGGTCTAATGGAAAGAGCATTGTCATCAGAAAAAGCTGCATTTGAAACCCAGCTCTAAAATTCACTAGTGGTGTGATGCTGGGGAAGTTATATGCCCTCTCTGATGCTAATTCCACATCACAAACTGGGGCCAATAATTCCAGACTCTCAGAGCTCTTGAGAATAGTGACTGGCATAACTTACGTGAATCAATTCATGCCACTTCTCTGCGCAGAAGCCTCCAAGGAAAGATCAAAGTCCTTCCCGTGTCATGCAAGGCCCAAGTGTGATCTTCCCATTGCCTCCACCCGGTGCCATTACATAACTGACCTCGTCTTCCACTCCCACTCTCTTCAGTCCCTCGGTGAGTCCCTTCAGTCATACTGGCTTCCCTGCTGTCTCTCAAATGTTGCAGGCAGGCTCCCATAAGCGGGGTGGAGGGGAAGATACTAGCTCTTCCTTCTGCCTAGAAGCTCTTCCCCTTCACATCTTTAAGACCCAACCATCACCTTCCTCAATTCTTTGCTCACAAAACTGTAATCTCTCTCCCTAGAACATCTTATCTCTGTCTCCTGCTTTTTCTCTATTTGCATATCACCTTTACGTGACTATATACTTATTTATTTCATTTATTGTCTGTCTTTGCCCACCAGAATGTAGTCTTTGAGAAGGTGTGGACTTTTATTTCTGTTGAGTTCACTACTGTATTTCAGCAACTAAAACAATGCCTGGTACATAGAAGGCAACTTGATGAAGATTGATTGAATGAATCAACAACTAGAACAAAAAACTCAGCATATAATGGGTACTCAGTATCACCTTCTTCCTTCCATAGCTTCTGAAACAATTACTTTTCCTAAGGTCTAAGTTAGATGTTAGTTGTAACTGATGTCTTTTTAAAATACATAACGTATTCCATATCCAGGCTACCCCCATGTCAGAATTTTTTTCTGTCTTTATTTCTATCCTTGCCTTTTTACATGTTGCGTGGACATATAAGGTGCTCCATATTTGCTGAATTCCCTTATTTATCCAAGTCCTAGGAAAAGAAATAAAATAAATGTTCTGCTCACAGCTGCCAACACTTGTAATGAGCAATTCTTGATGGAGTTTTGAGTATACTAAGAAATCTGTGCACTGAGAAAGAGCGGAGATGAGTATACTCTGGCATCAGGCATGAGAGGGGCCCTGCATTCATATGCTCCTGGAGTGGACATCTGTTGTTTTGTTCATACAGCTCCCTTAAAAGAGCTCAAACTCCACTCTAGCCGTATCATTCCAGCAGAGCTGCCAGCCACAGGACCAGCCATGTTTCCTGCCCTCCACTGTGCGAACCAGGCCAAGGTCTCTTTCCTTGGGCCCAGTGATTAGTCCTAAGGTGGCCTAATCAACAACTTCTCCCCTCCCGCAACACCCCCCCACCAAAAAAAATGCTTAACTAGCAGGGTAACGTTCTTACTGTTTTTTAAGTAATGAAGATGGGAGGATTTGTTATTAGTGACCACAAATAGGCATCTTTCCTTTCACATGCAGGAAGCTTCTCTGCAATGGAAGAGAAAGACAGAAACACACAGAGAGAAAAAGAGACAGGAAATGGAGGGAGGAGAGAAGAATGTCAATAAAAGCAAAACCTGTTGTATCTCAATACTTGGAACAGTTGCTGACATGTAGTAGGCATTCAATAAATATTTGTTAAATGAATCATTGAAGGGGAAGAGGAGGAAAAGGAGGAGGAGCAGGGAGAGAGAGGGAGACAGGGTGATTTCATTTGTGTTGGATCCAGAACTTTTTCCGCACTTATTTATGGAGTTAGCGTCATGTATTAGGCACTATGCTAAGAGCTGATATTATAATAATGAACAGACAGACTTCCTGTCGCAGGGGAGCTTATATTCTAGTAAAGGAGGTAAACAATGAAATAATTATGGTTGCCATAAGTCAAATAACCCCATGAGGAATGCCTTTGAAGGCTGTGAGATCACACATCTTCTTGACCTCTCTTGGACAACCTACAAGTTGTCTGGCTCACAATAACTCCCCAGCCCTGAACCATGCTTCCAGTTTTCAGGGTCTCCACTGGCAATGTCAATACCATATGACTCTGCTAAACCAGTTGATCTCCTTAACAAAAACAGGGAATTTTGACCTCAGAGACAGAGACTAGGATTCATTGCAGTTGAGTTGTGTTAAAGTAAAATTTTTAGAACTTTTAGAATTCCTGCTGGTGATGTCCAAAGACTATCCCTAGTCCTTGCCCATACTGAGGTTTGGTCACTTGATTCTTATGGAATCTGTATATATCCTCACGACCCCTAAGGAAATTTCCTTTTTTGCTTAAACTAACCAAAATTGGTACCTATTTTTTGCAGCCAAAAAAAAAAAATCACTAAAACAAAAACATTTCCTCAACTCTCTAGATAATTAAGACAATAAAAAAGAAAATAAAGTAAGTAATATTTATAGAGTGCTTTAGAATTTTCCTAAGACTTTTCCCTGCATCACTTCCTTTTAATGTCCCAGCATCATTAAGAACCACAAAGAAGGCACCATTATTTACTCCCATCTACAGATGAAAAATCTAACCCTCGATAATGTCAACTGTTATTTCAGAGCTTTGATATCAGAAAGACCCCATTTCAAATCCACTTATTGTCACTAGCTATGGAATTTGAGCAAGTAATTTAACCTCTCTGAGTCTCAATTTCCTCATGTGTAAAATGCAAGAAAGGGCAGTTACCCCACTTTCACAGGGTTGTGAGGATGAACTAGATCTCGGATGTGAAGCTCCAAGGACAAACTTAGCCCTTGACAGCTTCCCGAGTGCTCAGGGTCCCCTGCCACTATCTTCCTATCCCCTATATATGTTTGCGAATGTGCATGCATGTGCACACATTCACACACACACGTGACTTGAACAGGCATAAGTCACTAAACAGGATTTTGAACCTTGATCTCCTGACTCCAGAATCTTCACTCTTTTTGCTACTCACAAGCTGTGAACAGAATAGTAGAAAGACTCAAATTTACATTATGGAAAAACTTGGATTTATTTGGTCTGGAGAAGATTCCAAGGAACATTTATAGGTTTATCCCAGAGAATAGACAACAGATTTACACAGTGAGTTCTCAGAGGTAGAACTAGGGCCAAGTTACTGGGTTTCTGTTTAGTATAAAGAACTTTTTCAAGGCCAACAATGCAGCCATCCAGAGGGGTGGTGAGACATGTCACTGGCACTGAGCAAGCCAACTCGGGGACCTACGTCAAAAGAATGCTGGCATGGGACCTAAGTTCCTCCACACCCTGTGAGTCTAAGAGTCTAAGACCCTCTTAGATACATTCTTAGATGTACTTGAGATTGCCTGACAAGACACTGTGCCTCAAGAATCAGCTTTCACAAGCAGATGAATCCTTGTCAAAAAGTCGTGGCCTTAGTGGAATATCACAGAGCAAAGTAGACAGGCTGCACCATTTGTCATCTTTGAGGTGAGTCCTGGGTTCTATAGGTCTCATCTCTCTAACCATCAGGACCAATCATGTGATCATCACATAGCCTCACAGGGCAGCTGGGGACCAGCAGGGCAGCGTCCCTTGTCAGCCTTCAGGGCTTACCTGGATTAAGTTTGTCTCCTTCAGAGCTTTCCCAGGAGAGTGCTTGGCCCAGAGTGGACTGTTAGGAAAAGCCAACGCTCATTCGACCAAGAGCCATGGATTCATAGTGGGGAACGGTGTGTTACAAAAGTTGTAAGCCCACTCTCAGGGACCCTAAGGATCTAGGTTCAAATGGTATCTGTGATCAGAGAAAATCACTAACCCTTTTCACTGTGAAGTTCCTCATCTGTAACACACAGGATGGCTCGGAAGATTAAGAGAAGAAACACTGTTAGCACAGTGCCTAGGTAATAGTCATGTCCAGGGAGGAGGAGTCCATCCATTCTCCCTCCTTCTTCCTTCTTCGTCCAGTTTCCAAGACCCTTCAGCCCACAGTAATCTTCCAATTGGGCTGGTGGTCCCAGCTGTTCCCTATTAGGCTTTCCAGCCATATTGAGCATCCTAATTCCCTGTGGTCAGTCTGTGAAGCACCATTCACATACGTCATCACATTTAATACTCCAGGATCATTTCCTGCTACTCCCTGCCACCTCCCCCTCTCCACTCCCAGGAAGACCCACCACCGTCAATTCCTCAGACACATCAAGCCCTTCAATTGCCTCGGGCCTTTGCACTTGCTGCTTCCTCTGCCTGGAATACTCTCCCTAACCCCATTCTTCTCATGGCTGGTTCCTCATCACGAGGGCTCCTTTAGATGTCACCCCTCAAAGAGGCCTTCCCTAACCACCCTGTTGGAAGCAGATTCCTCCCAGTTATTCTTTGTCACATCATCTTATTTTGCTTCTTTCAGAGCACCGATGATCATAACCTGTAAATCTATTCTGTGTTTGTTTAATTTTTTTTTTTTTTTTTTTGGTCTTGTGTCACCCAAGCTGTAGTTCAGTGATGTGATCTCGGCTCACTGCAGCCTCAACCTCCTAAGCTCAAGGGATCCTCCCATCTCAGCCTCCCGAGTAGCTGGGACTACAGGCATGCACCATCACACCCAGCTAATTTTTAGATTTGAGATGGGGTTTTGCCACATTGCCCAGGGTGGTCTTGAACTCCTGGGCTCAAGCAATCCGCCTGCCTCAGACTCCCAAAGTGCTAGGATGTTTAATTGTTTCTTTTAAGGCCATCTTTTTGGAGTGTAAACTCCAAGAGGAAAGTATCTTCATGTCTCCTGCTCATTGTTGAATCCCAGAAACTAGCACACCAGCATGATGAATGAACGAGTGTGTGAGTGGACAAATGAACATTATCATCACATTTTATGAATGAGGAAACAGAGACTTGGAGGAGACTTGCCTCATTTCTCACAGTAACTGTGGACCTCTCTGCAAACACTCCCCATGTCTCTTCGCTTTGCTCTAGGAGACTGCGGACTGACTGTGTCCCAGGGAAAGAATAGGCCATGTCTCAGGAGACATCCCCGAACAGAGCCTCAGGAACGCAGTGTTTTTGAGTGCTACCAAGTGTTTGGCACTGTGCTGCATGTTTGACATACACGATCTCACTTAATCCTTTGTGGTGACCTATTTGTCTCAGAAAACGAAACTGAGGCACAAAGAATTCTAGTGCCTTGTGCAAAACTGTGGCAGAACAGGCCAGCAAATCTGAGACCACCAGACCCCCAGGTGGGTGAACCACTGGATGATGCTGCCTCCCCATCTGAATGCCCACTCCCTTCTTGCTCCTCTCTCAGCTCCCGCTCTGTGACCCTCAGGCCTGCAACAGACCGTAGGAGACACAGAATTGCCTTTGAGTTTAAATGGAGCTGAAAATCTTGAAATCTCTGAAAGCAAAAAGAGAACGACCTCTGTTGAGAGTCGCCCACCTGTAATTGGCACAGCCCTGTCGCATCTCCCTCAATTTGTAACAGGGCAGAAATCCAGTTGAAGTCTCTGGAAGGCAGTCCCTGCTTAACGAGGACATGGTCCAGCCCTGGGCGTTTCCGGCCACTTTCAAAGCCACAGCCCAGAGCCAGTTTTAATGATCACGGGAGGAACTTCTGAGAGAGTTGTAAGAGGAGGATGGGATAATTGCACTAGAAATATATGCCACAGACAACAATGGCCCGTTGGCCCCGGGCTCTTCAGGAGACATAGCCTTCAAGGTCAGCTCCTCTGGTTCCTGTTCTGATTCCCTCTGACTCTGCTCCAAGATAATTAGAAAAGAACGATAATATCATCCCTCCCCGACCGCCACCATCTCACCAACCTCTGCCTCCCACCCTGATGAAGCTGCAGTAAAGAATGTTTCTTAGTGGCTGAGTTTAATGAAAATACCATGGGTTTGGGAGTGGGAAGCTTGACTGAGCTCCCTACCTGCTGTGTGATCTTAAGCAAGTTACTTAACCTCTCTGGACCCTCTCAGCTGGAGGAAAAATATCAAATAGTACCTACCTGGCAGGCCATCTACAATGTTGGTGACAGTGGCTGACACGGGGTGGGCGTGCTAATGTTATCATTGCCAGTAGCAGAGAAATAGAGATGTGACATTTTGAACTGTTATTAAATATTTCTGGTCTTCAAAAATCCATTCATGCCTGTATGACAAAATGATTAATATGTGTTTCAGCTTTCTCTCCTCTCCCCCCACCACCTCCTTCTTATCCCCTACCTGCTAGAGAGGATTTTGTCTTTGTCTTCTCCCTAGCCCCACCCTTCGGGGAGACTTCAGTCTTTGTCAGATTTCTGCGCTGCAGAGCTGGGAGAAGGAATGGTTAGTGCTCAGACACCGTGGCACCCCTGAGACCTTCAGTCTCCCTTCTACCCCTTTTCTGTCTCTACTAGAGCTGCAAACTCCATGATGGTGGGGACTTGGTCTGTGTTGTTTATAGCCCTGTCCTGGCATCTGCTACAGTCCCAGCATGTAGATATTGGTTAGCATGGAGGGATATTTGCTGAATAATGAATCTTCAATACCAAGGGATGGTATCAGGAATGATTTGCCCCCTTTCCCCAGGCAATGCTGAAAATATTTTTGGGTGTCACACCTGAAAGGGAGTGCTAACGGCCTCCAGTGGGTAGAAACCAAGGATGCTGCTAAGTATCCCACAATGCACAAGGACAGCCACCCACAACAAAGAATTCTCCAGCCCCACATGTCAATAGTGCTGAGGTTGAGAAACTGCTACACTCCATGTCTAGGCAGCTTTGTCCTGCAACCATCCTGGGTCAAGACACTGTCCTTTCTCATTTGTTACCCTGCAATATCTTCCTATCAGACCTCTCTGCTCCCCCTCTTGTCCCCTGAAATCTACTCTCTCCATGGAGCAGCCAAAGTAAGGTTTTAAAAATCAAGTCACTTTCTTACTAAAAACCCTTCCAAAAACCTATGGCTTCCCATTGCCCTTCAAAGAGAAGCCTAACTCCTTACTGCATCTTACAAAGCCCTATGTGATCTGACTTGCACTGGCTTCTTGCTCTCGGTTCCCACCACTTGCCTCCTCACTCACTCAGCTCCAACTACATTGACTCTCTGTTTCTCCATCATGGTGGGTCTCAACGTGTACTCCCTGGACCAGCAGCCTCAGCATCACCTGAAATCAGTTAGACATGCATTCCTGCAGCCCCATTCCAGACCTACTGAATAGAAACTCCAGAGGAAGACCCAGCATTCTGGTTGAAGAGGCCGTCCATGCTTGAGACCCAGCGACCTGACAGAGAGGCTCATTCTACCTCAGTACCTTTGCACCTGCTCTTCTCTTTGTCTGGATTATTTGTCTCCCAGGTCTTCAGTTGATAAAATCCTTATTCAAGTCTCAACTCGGTTGATACTTCCTCACACAGGCCTTCCTTGAACATTCTATCTAGCTATCCTCTGGCCCAAGTTAATATCACATTCCTTTGTAACAAGTGTTATTTCATTATATTGTAAGTCATTTGCTTGCATTTATTTTCTCCCCTCTCTGATACAATGTAAGCTCCATTGGAGAGCAAGGAATCTCCAGTGTTCGTTGCTCCATACATAGTGCCCAGGGCAGTGTCTGTCAAAATGTGTATTAAGTGATTGAATAAGTTGGTGGGAAAGCAGAGGAGAAACTAAAACCAAAGAGGGTTTCCATTTACATTATATTGAGAACTGGAGACAGGAAGAAAGAGAAAAAAATACTCAAACTGGGATATTTGAGAATTTTGACTCTTGGAGCTGGAAGGAGTGGATGCTTGAGAAGGAGGAAAGGGTTTTCTGAGACTTGTTCTTGTTGATGTTACAAAACACCCAAGTGCAGACTCAGTTCCTACAGGGCTGCTGAACTGTGCTGGGTAGAAGGTGACTTCGTGCAGAGGTGATGTGGGTCCCTGGGACTGAAGAGATTTGCACAAGAATGTTCTGCATTCATTCAACACACATAGAAGTCCCAGACACACACAAAAAAGTTTGGGGGGGAACACAGAGATGAATTAGATACGAATCCTGTCTTCAGGAAACTTGAGGTATAGGTCGAAGGTAAGACTCTCACAGAGGTGATCATGTGAAAAGGTAGACAATGCCAAGAAAGAAAACATATTTCTCAGCTGTGTACTCTATACAGCATCTCCTTGGTGCTTTATAGAAAGTATGCCATGGAATATCCACAAAAACTCTGTTAAGTATCCCCATTTTTCAGGTGATAATAAAATGATAACATTTGTTGAGCATTTGGTTTGTTTAAAGCTAAAGGCCTTCTAAGAATTCTCATTGAATTCTTACACCATTCCAAGGAGGCATTTACTATCATAATCCCCTTTGCACAGATGAGAAAATTGAACCTCATGGAGGTGAAGTGATTTGCACAAAGTAATAGAGCACTTCTGCTCAAAAAAAAAAAAAAAAAAAAAAAAAAAGGGAATTGAGGACCCTGGTTCTTTCCAGGATGCCACCCTTCCCCTGGAGCGTTATGCAGAGGCATTTTCAGCTTTAGGTAAGGAAACACTAGCCAAGCAGCACGGCTGTCCGACAACGCAGTGGACTGTCCCAGGAAGCAGTGAGCTCTCTGTTGTTATATGCATCCAAACAGAGGCCGGAAAATCATTTGTCTGAGATGAGGTAGTGATTTCTGTGAATAGGGATATTAAACTGATAACTTCTAAGTTTCTGGATATAACAGCTCATGATTCTATTCCCAGTTACATGGCCTTCGGACCACCCTTCTCCTCTCTAGACCTCGTTTGTATTCCATGGAGTTATATGATCATTAAGGTGCCTTGTAGGCCTTGCATTAAAAGGTTCCCAGTTTTAAAGGGCAGACATGGAGGCCAAGGACACTAAGCACTGGCTAGGATTTCTCTCACTGTGGGGCCTGTTTAGCCAAGGGACCTGGGAACTTCGGAACTTTACTTCCTTCCCAATTTTGTCTCCAACTGGCCACAAACAATCCCGTACTGTGGAAAATTACAGGCAGCAAAGCACTGGTTTAATGACAAAGTGTTTTGGAGCCATTCCCATAGCCGGCTTGGGAACCTGTACTTCCCCACACACCACCTCCTTCCCCACAATCCTCCTCACAAAACCTCTCGTGTTATTAGAATTCCAATTATGCTCCAGTGATTTTGAATCCCAGGAATTCCTTTATCCCAGAGCAAGAGTAATTGGATTTTTCTCCTTCTCAGCCTCGGCTGCCCCTCCACTTCATCAGCATGCTGGGCTCTGGGTCCACCCAGCCCTGGGAAGGAATTGAAAAGATGCCATGCAGCTTTATGAAATCATATATAAGATCTTTAAGGATGCTTTCTGCAGTGGAGGGGGAGTTTTTATTTTTCCATAAATCACTTCCAGCCTTCAGATAACACTTTTATAGTCTGTTAAGGTCCTAAGACAGAATTTATGGTTCTAGGGAATGGCTCCTTCATCCTAATGTGGCCCTTTCTTCCACCTTTCAAGCATCCCACCCACCCCTTTCTTGAAGGATCTGGGAAAGGGAGTGGGAGGGGAAGGAGCTGAACTGACAACTTCTACCACTGAATGCATACACCCTGCGCTTTATATCTGGAAAACACTCTAACATCCTTCATGTCATTTCATCAGCATGAATAGACTGGAAAGAGGCTGAGCAGGTCTTACTAGTCCCATTTTCCAGATGAGAAAACGAAGACCCCTAATAGAAGCAGGATCCAAAATACTTCTTTTGATTCCAAGTTTCTTTCCAACATGCTGTGATGCGCCCCTAATTACTGTATGACCTCATTTCTATTCCTGAGCTTAGAAGTAACCCAGGTTTAAAGGGCAGAATTTCTCAAAGTATAGCCCAAGAATTAAAGTAATTGTCTTAGTAATGATGGAGGAGAACTGCTGTCCGCCTTCCCAATCCCATAGCCACCAATAGACTGCGGTGGTAAGCCTGTCAGCCAAACATTTGCAGTCTGCTTTAATCCACCGCACATGACACTGCCAGAGTTATTTCCCCAAAGCACAAGTGTGACTGGGTCTCTTTATTGCTAAAAAGCCTTCGGTCTCCCTTTTGCTCAAAGGGAAAAATTACAGAGTTGGTAGGAAACTTAGAGACCATCTAATTTAATTCTCTGTACCATGCAACAATGTACTCTACCACAGTGATATCCCTCAGGCCTCTGCATGAATAACTCCAGTGATGGGGATCTCATTACTCTTTTTTTATTCCATTCGTTCCTTTATTCACTTAATTTCTTTTATCTGAACAAGTGATTTCTACCGGACAGGCATGATGTCAAGCCTGGGAACAAAATCCTGAATATCACGTACTTAAACATAGCAGTTAAGAGAAAGTTCTGAAATCAGATTGCCTAAGTTCAAATTCCAACCCCACCATCTAGTCACTACATCACCCTGGGCAAGCACATACCCTTTCTGTGGCTCAATTTCCTCACATGGAAAATAGAAATAATAATACTGTCAAGCTGGCATATTACAAGCATTTAATACCAGTGATATACACAAGTAAACAGACATCTACAATGCAATGAAGTAAGTACACAGAATGCTGTGGGAGCATCTAATCCATTTGGGCTGGTGGTCAGGGAAGGCTTCCTAGAGGCAGTGACCTCTAAGTGAGACATTATAGCCAAACAGGAATTATCCAAGCAAAGAGGAAGAAAACTATTTTAGTATTAGGAAACGGAACTGCAGACACTATCCTGAAATAAAGGAAAGTGTGGAATGTTCAAAGAGTTATAAGAGCTCAGCATAGCTGGAATAGAGAAGGAAAGGAAGGGATATGACCTAGCCACTTCCTTTTCAGAGATCTCCATTATGGAAAATCCTTTCTGTCTGAACTCCCAGCATGGCAGTTACAGGCTTCTGCAAGTTGGCCCTAACTTACTTTTGCAAATTTATCTCTCTATTTTGTACACTTTGCTTTTGCTGTTTCCCCACCAAGGAACATTTCCTACAGTGGGCTCTTAGGGTTTGTAGTTTCTCATACCGTTTTTGGAGGTAACAGAATCCCTCTTTTCCATAGGACACCCATTCCATGTGATTCAGGTGAGTTCACCATGATCTGAACCCACTTTCAGGCTATGTAGCACAAAGAATAACCCATTCTCTGGCCATAGTGATGGGTTCAGGGATGGGCACATAACCCACACTGAGCCACCCAGAGTCCTCCCTTATCTTTTTCCATTGGAATTAGCATTCCTTTGGTGTTGCTCAGCCGGGAAGATATAAGTTGGGACTGCCAGACTGTCTTTCCTGCCCCACAAAGGAGTCATTCTGAGGAATAGTGCTAAGTAGAGAAAAGCAGAGCCATAAGATGGCAAGAGAGACAGAGGCAAGATAATCTCACCTGAGCTCCTGGATGGAGACCTGCCAAGAACAGCTGTATTCCTGGACTTCTCAGTTACGTAACCCAGTAAGTTATCTCTCTTTTGTTTGCTTCTTAAGCTGCTTTGTGTTGGGTTTTTGTCACTTCAAAAAGGATTCTAATTCACCTCTGGCCTCTTCGCTACCAGTTATAGCTTAGTGCAATTACCAACTCTTCCATGATGATTGCAGCCAGAAGCAAAGGCCTCCACCCACCCACCACGTTGTTTTTAATCATGGACACTCAGGATTGCAGTAGTCAAATGGCATTTATCACAATCTACCTTTCATGTTAGAATTTGGTACATAAATCTGGTCTAGCATCTGAAAGGGAAACTCTTTGTAAGAAGCACTGTATCCCCCATGGTGAGTATTACAATGTCCACTACAGAGCAGCTGCCCAATAAATGTCTATAGAAAAAAAGAAAAGGAATGTGAAGAAAGGGCACTGAACAGGAGGATTCAAACCCCAGTTCTAATATTTCTTAAATGAGTATCCTTGGAAAAGCCACTTATCTCCCCTAGACTCAGTTTCTATACTTCTTTACTTCATCTATAAAACAGTCATTTTAGGCTGGAATAAGAGAATGAATGTTACATGCTTTGTAAAATGAAGAGAGATCGATTTAAATAAGTTAAAGCTTTAGTCCCTAGCACTGATCAGAGGGTAAGGAGTCCTGGATTTCTGGGTTCAAGACATCTCTGCGAGTAATGATCTATATGGCAAGCTGGCGATCATCCCTGGATCTCATTTATAAAATGAGGACAGGGAGGAGAGCATTAGGTAAGTTTAGGAACAGTCTATGATTCGGTGACAATATCATTCCTAATAGCTTAGAACTTGGTATATTAGTATCTCCCTCATGTCAGTGGAGGCAGGATGTTAGTCCAAGGGTCTGAAGATGAACAGGGCCCCCCATTTGTCACCCCTTCTCATCATATAATCTTTTATTGAGGGCTTAAATTCAGCAGACACCATGCCAGGTAATTGCATTAATTACCTCACTTATTCTTAAAAACAACTCTATGAAGTACACTCTATTATCCTCTTTCTGACCACAGAGAAACTGAGGCACAGAAATGTTAAGTAACATGCCTAAACCACAAAGATAAAGAGTGGTAACATCATCATTCAAACTTGGGGGACCTTCTCTCAAAGCCCATGCTCTTATCCATCAAACTGCACTGCCTCCCTGTGACTCCCGCTATATCATTTGACAACAGCTGGGAAAGGGAGATCTGTGTCTGCTCCTGGTGGCCTGTACAGTCCCAACTATGCTAACAGTCCAGAGTTCTGGGGGTCTGCGTTGAGTGGGAATGCCATGCTGCTAATGTAAGAAAATGTAATTACAGAGCATAATTATAGTGTATCATATTCTGTAATTACACTGATGGTATTTAATATAGAACATGTTCTGAAGCTAAATGGAATAGAAACCCCCCCTAAACAGAACAGAGTCAGAGCTGCTAAGAACCTGTTCCCTCGACTATGTAGAATCGCAGGACGTCCGTAGAGTCATGTGCCTCTCAATAACAGGGATACGTTCTGAGAAATGTTGCGTCATTAGGCAATTTTGTCATTCTGTGAACATCATAGGGTGTATTTAATGCAACCCTAGATGGTATAGCTAACTACACACCTAGGCTCTATAGTATAGCATATTGCTTCTAAGCTGCAAACCTGGACAGCATAGTACTGAATACTGTAGGCAATTGTAATACAGTGGTAAGTATTTCAGTATCTACACATATCTAAATATAGGAAAAGTACAGCAAGAATACGATATTATAATCTTACAAAACCACTGTCACACATGCGTTCTGTCATTGATGAAACACTCTTATGTGATGTATGACTGTTATTGCATTCCCCATGTTGGTGAAAAGTGTCATCATCCACTCAACGGCCCAGTCCCCAAACTAGGGCTACAATACTTTCCTCTCACATCTTCACCTAACTCATCCATTAGAAGCAGCTCATGTGCCATCATCCTCTAAAAGACTTCTCTGACTCCCAAACTGATGTTAGTTACCACTGATATGTGATGTGCTCTTTCAGCATCTTCTAGCATAGAACTCACCCCACTGTGCTGTAATTGCCTGTTTTATTCTGTGAGTCTCCATGTAGACTGAAGCAACTCAATGCAAAGAATATGTTTTGTTTTGTTTTTATTTCTCTATTCTCAATGCCTAAAATAATGCTTGACATACAGTAAGTGTTTTATGTTTCTTGAATGAATGAATAAATGAATGAATGGAAAACATACTCCAAGATAGCATATGTAAGCAATAATGTTGTATTTCTATGACTAGGTATGAGGGAAAACATAGAATTATAGAAGGACATATTGAGAAGCCTTTTAGACCTTCCTTTAATTTTAAAGATGAGAAAAAAAGTAGGGGGAACCAGAGAAGTGAAGAAACTTGCACAAGGTCACAGAGCAAGTAGAAAGCAAAAAAACAAAAAAAAAAAAAAGAGAGAAAGAAAGAAAAGGTCTTTTAATTCTAAGCTTAGTTGCTATTCCATGATATGGTAAAATCTTTAGCTATTTATAGCCAAAGATCTAGTTTAAGGAGATGAAGTGTCTGAAAAAATAAAAATTTTAATAATAGAAAATATTTGGGTAACAACAAAAGTGTCACAAGGTTGCACGGATTGTAATACTTGATATTATGGACTGAATAGTGTCTAACCCCAAATTTAACTGTTGAAGCCCTAACCCCTATGTGATGGTGTTTGGTGATGGGGCCTTTGGGAGGTAATTAAGATTAGCTGAGGCCATTAAGGTAGGGCCTCCATAATAGGATTTGTGGCCTTATAGGAAGAGGAAGATCTGTCCTCACCCCTCTCTCTGAAAGCATGAACCGTGTGAGAACATAGCAAGAAGATGGCCACCTGCAAGCCAGGAGGAGAGTCCTCACCAGAAACAGACCATGCTGTCACTCTGATCTCACACTTCTAGCCTCCAGAACTGTAAGAAATAAATTTGGCTTTAAGCCACCCAGATGACAGTATTTGGTTATAGCAGTTTGTGCAGACTAAGACACTTGGCATCACAACTTTTATGATTCACTAAAGGTTTTAATAAAAGGAAAGAATTCCATTTCCACTTAGGTGTAGGTTCCACTGGGCTCTTTCAAACTCCCTGGCTGCCCTTGGGGATACATGCATGTACTAGAACGGAGACAAAAGTGGATTAAGCGGACACAGAAATCACACCTCACTTCAGCCAAAAATGTGTATGCATTCAGAAGTTTATTTTGAATACCAAATACCTACTTGTACTTACAGACCAAAAGCTTTGAGAACTATATTTACATAGCATGGAATTTATCTTCCTCCTACCCATTCATTTGTTTGTTCATTCAACAATTATAGTGTCAACTGTGTGTTAGGCCCTAGGATCACAGCATTGAACATAGCAGAATCTCTGCCCTCAGTGAGTCTCCATTTCGGGGACCCTGCTGCCTGCTGAAAAAGCACCTGCCTCAGCAGACAGACTGTCGGGTTCTAATCTCAGCTCTGCCACCAACTGAATGTTGCATTTGAGCAAGTTGCTCTGCTTCAGTTTCTGAATCCATTAAATAGAGTTATAATTAGACTTCTCCTCATAGTGTTACTGTGAGGACTATCTGGGGCAACACAAGCGATGTGCTTAGAACCATTTGTGGCATGTGGTAAGTGTCCATAAGCAATACCTTCTATTACCTTCTGTATTTTGCCCATATCCCCTCAGAGAAGGGTAGAAAGCTAAGGCAGCAAAGAGGATGCAATCCCACTCTCTTGTTTTACAGATAAGGAAATGCATCTTAGAGAAGACAAGCAGTGTGTCCCAGCTCACACAGCATACTCGTGTCAGAGCCTCAATTGCACTCTGATCCAAGGCCATCTCTATGTGGATCACCCAAGAGCCTCTGGCCTAGCACTGCTAGTCACACAGACCAAGGTTCAAGCTCTGAACCTATCCCTTCCCAGCTGCATGACCCCAAGAAAGTTATTTAATCCCTTTGAACCTCCGTTTTTCCATTTGGAGACTGGGTATGATAATGCTAATGATGATGGTGATAGCAAGAGTATCAATAATAGTTATAATTCTTCTCTTATAGTTGGAAGGCTCCCATGAGATATGGGATGTGATAAAGGTGTAGTAATTGTAAAAGGCCATGCTGTCCAATACAGTAGTCATTAACCACAGGCAGCCATGAGCACTTGAAATGTGGCTAGTGCAACCAAAAAACTGAATCTCAATTTTATTTCATTTTAGTCAAGTTAAATGTAAGGTTTGAAACTAATACTCACGTTGGTTATTGGAAAACTTCCAAGTATTTACAATTTGGGTGTTTGAATCTACTTTTTTTTCTATCTCTATTTTATAAAATCTTAACACAGGTGGCCACCTTCTTGCTATGTTCTCACGTGGTGCATGCATTCAGAGAGAGAGGGACAGATTTTCCTCTGCTTATAAGGCTACTAATCCTATTATGAAGGCCCTACCTTCATGAACTCAAGTAGTGTTTCTGAGGAAAATGTAGCATCCAAATTGAAACATCAAAGTATAAAATACAGGGTTTCAAAGACTTAGTATTTAGAAAAGAATGTAAGGTATCTCACTTATCACTTTTATGCTGGTTACATGTTGAAATTAGAATCGTTTGAAGATATTGAGTTAAATAAAATGTAGTTTTGAAATGAATGTCACCTTTCTTTTTCACTTTTTTAATGTGGCTACTAGCAAATTTTAAAATTCCTATTGACTTGACAAATCCATTGGAAAGCACTTAGTAAAGGGCTGTACACCTGGAAGGGTATCCTCCCTTCTCTTCTTGCCTTCTGGCTGTTCTCAAGGACACTGGTTGGGAGAGTGGACCACTTAGGAGTCTTTGGTCACAACCAGTAAAAACCATCTATGGTTATCTTAACCAAGTGAAGAAGGACATGAGAATACTCCCAGGCTCTAAGGAAGGGCTGATGCATCAGGCCTGGGAAAGAATAAGGGGCAGGACCTTGGGAGGAGGGTGCAAAGGTGGCCCTGCCTCTTGGATGCCTGATCTGTAATGCTTTTCCATCACCATGTCACAACACCCCAAATGCCAAGGGAAGAGAATCTGGTTGCCTAGCAATATCCAGTGCAGAACAGGCTAACTCTTCCTCCTCCTGTTGGCCCTCCAGCCCTAAGGAAAGTAGCAGCTACCTGCTTTTGCCAGTCTATAGGTTGCCTCTCCGTCCCATTTGACTTCTCAGCTTTTCCACTTCCTATGTAACCATGAATCAATTGAGGTGCTGCTGCTAGGGGGAAAAAAATGAGTCCTGGGAAGGTAAGAGCCACAGATGCTACTTAGTGCAGTGGCCTAGGCACAGGGAAATGCTTAGATGTTAAATAGGGAAAATAGCAAGCAATGAGTGAGTTCTGCTCTGACACTGACTCACTGCACCCTTGAGGGAATTGTACTGCCACTTGAAGCCCCTATTTCCTCAACTAGAAAATGAGAGGAGAGTAGAAGTGCTGGGTTCTCTCACACAGTGAAGCTATCCCAATCCCTTTAACTCTTGCTCTTACACTTCTCAGGGCTGGACCCCACTTAGAAACACTAGGTGGTCCCTGTACTCTATTGGAAAGGAAGACTCAGTTTTGGTTGACTGAGCTCAGCTGCAGCGACTCTCCCAGCCCAATACCCCGCCACACCAAGGCACTGTGCAATTCTGCAACTCTTTCCTGTGCCTGAGACCCTCTGCCCCTTCCCTATTCTCTTACCCTCTCTTATAGCTTTGCTGCAAAATAGAAAGTCCAAGAGTTTCCACGTTCAAAGAAAGCCCTTTAGTCTAATTGATAACGAATAGCTAATTCAGCAAAACTAAATATTTTTTCTCTTAAGCAAGAGAATTTAATTCCCTGCATGATCTCTCTTGTTAAAATAGGAGAAAAAGCCTTATAACTCTATAAAATCCATTATGTCAGCCTCAATCATACTCCTTGGTCAATGGCTTCTTCCTCTGCTTCCTAAAGTGCCTCCTCAGTACACAGACCAGTGGCAAGAAGGACCCAAGAGAACTGGCTTTGAGTATCAGTTATACATATATGTATATATGCATTCATTCATTTATTCAGCATTCAGCAAAATGTAGGGAGACAGAGATGAGTAAGACCTAGTCTTTGTCATTAAAGGGTTCCCAGTCTGCTACAGGAGATTGACAAGTGAGCAAATAACCACCTAGAAATACAGGAAAAAATTGAGAGGCAACAAAAAATTGTTATGGGGGTTGGAGGAGGAATCAACAAACCCTACTTGGGGAGGTTCTTTGGGGAGAAGTTTATTCTAGGCAGAGGAAAGAGCAAATGCAAAGTCATGACAGGTGCTATTTGTTTGGAGAGTAGAAATAAGTTTAGCTGAACATAAGTTGCAAGAGGGATATTAAGTGAGGAGGCCAAGATAAGTCATTTCATCTTTCTGAGCCTGTTCCACCATCTATCAAAAAGGGACAATTGCCCCCAGTCTTTTTGCCTCTAGGGACGGTAGAAAAACTGAAATATAATTCTTTGTGATGATTCTTTGAAAATTGCAGTATATTATGGAGATAGATGTTAGGGTGAATTCTTAAGAGCCAGCATATCAGCTCGGGGGCCTCCAGCACCCTCCTGACTCCATGTAAATGAGAGGAGCCTATCGGATCACCTTGCAGAAAGCTTCCTTTGGCAGAAGGGCAGTACCAGCTCAGCTTCCAGCCCCATGTTTATGAAAACAGGGGCCCCTGGGTCTTAGCATCTCCTCCAATCTCCCCAGGAGTTCCTTGTACTTGGAGTAAGATACATCTAGGGTCAAATCCTGGCTCTGCTACTTAAGAAGTATGAAACCATAAGACTCTCTAAGCCTCTCTTAGCTTCCATTTCCTTGCCTATACAATAGGACTAATGGTGTTTATCTCACAAGATTTGAAAGGATTAAATAAAATATTTGATAGGAAAGTTCCTGGTAAACTATAAGGAAATATGAAAATATAAGCTAGACCATCATCCATCACCATTGTTTTCCTATCACCTCTTAATGAGAATCTCTCCTAATGAATAAACCACTCTCATTTCAATGCAAAGTATACTGTACTGGAAGTCAAGAAACCTGAACTCTATTCCCAACTTTTGCCGTATACCATCAGGCTCCTCTTACATCTCTCTCTCATCCTTTCTCTATGTCAGGAACTACATTTCCCAGGCTCCTTTGCCTACTGGCTTCCCAGTAGGTGTAGCCATCCAAACACCCAACTACAAGACCTGACAGTGGGAGAAGGGGAGAACCCAGGGTGTTTTTCTTCTCTTGCTCTCCCTCAGGTGCTGTGTCTTGTAGCCACTGTGTCTCAGGTGCTGCTGTATTCGTAGCCGCTGTGTATGCACCACAGCTCCAGATCTTGCTGGGTTCTCAGAATTCTGAAGTTTCCAGGGTCCTAAGCTTCTAGCTCCTATTAGGTGGGCCTGGCTTCTGGCTTGTGATAACACCTCCTCCTGTTGGCCCTCCAGCCCTAAGGAAAGTGGCAGCTACCTACTTTTGCCAGTCTGTAGGTTGCCTCTCCATCCTATTTGGCTTCTCAGTTTTATCATTTCCTATATAATCATCTCCTGTATAGAAAGACATTCCTGGAGTGGTTTTATTCTCAGGACCCTGATTGATACTCTGAGAGTTATTTCATGAGTCAAATGAATACAGTGGATTATATCTAAGACATCTTCCACTTTTTATAGTCAACAATTTTGTTGTTGTTGTTAAAAGAATTTCACAGAAAAGAATTTCACAGCTGTCTCATCTACCTGTCTTGCTAGGTTCTTTCCCTGTTAGCCACAGCCATCTTGCTGGCTCCAGTAATATTCTCCACCTCACCATCAATACTCAAAACTTGGCTCTATAACACCAAAGATCTCCCAACCCAGCCTCAAGTCATGGGTAAAAGATTTAACTGTACGATTCCCTTTGTTCTCCCTTGGTCCATCAGGTCTTTCTCTCATCCTTCTGGAGGTAAATATTTTGCATGTATTTTGGATGGGTGTATACATAGAAATCACCTAACTCAGAGCAGGGGTTCACAGAACATGCTTACTACAAGCTTAGTGAATAAATACTTGCCACATCACACATCTGCTTGGCTCTACATTTTTTAGCGCCCTGCCTTGCACTCTTTTATAACCTATTGTTAGACAAATTGAGTCCACATCCTGCCTCTTTGTGACCTTAGGTACCTTTACTTAACATTTCTGAGATGTTTCCTAGTTCGCATGATACAGGCTCAACAACCTGGTAGGGTTGTTGTTGGAACAGAGAGAGCAGACGACGGTCATTTTCTTCCCTCTGCCTTGGACTTCGACCTTCTGCAAGCTTGTATCTCACCTCACGTTCCACTTCCCTTCTGTTTCCACGGTCCAAACCTAACTCCTCTCCTCTGCAGTGATTTGGAACAATAAACGCAGCACCCTGGTATGCGAAGCGCTTTCCTGGTGGCTCCCTGCACCGGGCCTCATTTCCATTATGTTTACCTTAATCCGTGAAGGAAAACCAGAAGCCTTTCCCTTTCAAGGGCTACAAACTGAGATGCCAAGATGTTAACTCTTATTTCCAGATCACACAACCCTCAGGCCACCTCGAACATATCCACAGCAGTCATTCAGATTCCAAAGACATTGACTTATTTCTCGTCACAATTTGCAAGCAAAGCAATAATGCTCTAATTATGTGTCTATTATCACCATCATCGTAAGGCACCCACATGGATGGTGGCAGCAAGGCTGGGTTAACATATTCATTAGGGACAGGCATGAGCAACATGACATTAATACTGCTAATAATACCTAATTGGGCTTAATGACAATGTGATGCCTAATATATTGTGATGAATTTATTCTCAAAGTATTTACATATTTGTAGTTAAGTAATTAGCATTCTGTCCATAAATAACTCCTCAAAAGTCCACTCCAGCTCTGGAGCAGAAGGGAGACTGAACACACCCTCCTCCTTAAAATGGTCTGACAAAAAAAAAAAAAAGCTCTTAATTTGTGTAGAAATATACATGTCATGTCTTCCTTAGAGGAAAAGTGAAGGGGTCCCATGGGAAAGACATCTGGGGGAAGGTAGCAGGAGGAGAGAGATTTGTTCCTCTCAACTTCAAGAGTTAGGTGGAGAGTAAGAGCTTTCATGCTGGGGGTTTCGCTGGGCTTCTCAGACCACACAGAGAGTTCTGTGATCTGTCCCAGGTGACGTACTTGAAGAGGGACATTCACAAACAGGGGAGGGCGACCTGGTGGAGAGAGGACTCAGAGGCGCAGCTTGAGAGTCCTCAGCGTGCTTAACTTGCAAGTCACAGAGATAAGAAAGTGGTTTTCTCAGATTTGAAGGGCTGTCATGAGGCCGCAGCAACAGACTGTGAAGTGGGCAGCAACATAGGTTTTGAAGTCAAGGTGAAGTGTTTGAATCCCAGCTCAGCCACTTACTATGCACATGACCTTGTATGAGATGCACAATGTCTCTAGAACCCTGTTTTATCTTTGGGTTCTATTAAGTAGATCTCAAAAAAAAAAAAAAAGAAAAAAAAAAACAGGATATGATGTCTGAGTTCTGGGATTCCAGAATCCTCAGCCTACCTGCCTCATGGAACAAGGGTTAAATAACCTAGGCATTAGAACGAGAACGCATTTCATACCTATTCCCACCATTTCTTTCTGGTGATGTTGGGCGAGTTATTGAATCTCTGGATCTCAGATTTACAACTTGAGAGTCAATATAATATCACACCTAACTTACAGGGTTGTCATGAGAATTGAATGAAGAAATAATTCATGGAACATGCTTGGAGTACTTGGCACATAGTAAGCACTCAGTGTTATCTAGTATGAGTATTGCTGTGGACACTTCTTTTATTTAACATCCAGCTGCAGAGGACAATATATTCCCTAGCTAGTTGAAATAAAAATGGAATTTATTACACTGATTAAATGGCCATGAGGGTTTTGAGTGCTGAGGACAAGTTCAAGGTTTGGTTGTTCAGGAATAAACTCCCAAAGCCATATCACAGGCCCCAAGGAAGCTGCTATGTCTTCTACCATCCAGAAGCCACCAGCTCTAATCCATCTTCATGGTCATGGTCAGGAAGCTATGCGATGAGGAAGCTGCCACTATCAGGAGGCAACTATTATTACTGCCAGGTGCTTGGCCACATTGTGCCTATCATAACCCACACCAGCTGACTTGCTGCCTGACATCCACCATCCAACACCCATTATGCTGTTTGGTGGACAGTGGAACCTCTGCTAATGCTACTGCAAAAAAAAGAAAAAAAAAGAAAAAGAAAAAAATCAAGCCTTTGCAACTATGGTTTCCAGCAGAAGTAGCAAAAGCAAGGCTTCTCTCACTTCTTCTAAATCTAACAGGAGCAAATCTGATTGGTCAAACTCCAAAGACAGCTAGAACCCCAATTGCAAGAAAATCTGAGATAGGCAAGTTTTATCTTTTGAGATGCTGCAGTACAGAAAAGCGCACTGGAAGGAAAGTAGAATGGCCACTGAGTTCCAACCCCCTTCTCCATCATACCACCTCTGCCCTGGTCCGAGGTGAATAATCTTCTAGGAAAATGTGATGTCTACTATTAGTCAGGTCTTCAGTCCCAGAGCCCTATCTGGTTGTCCATATTAAGCCTGAGAAACTTCTTTTGCTCCTTCGGCTTAAAAGCCAGACAGGAATTTGGGCAATAAACTGCTCCTTGGGCCATTCCCTTGACTTCCTCCCAGTCTTAGACCTCTAGATCTCATCATTTCCACGGCAAGAAGAACCTTGCCAAGTCCAATACCAAAAAAAGAGAGTGCTTCTCCCTCTGGCATAGAGTTGATCACTTAAGCTGGATAGCATTTCCTCCTTCTGCAAATCTGTCTGTGCTCCAAGAGAGGGGAAGAGGGGGAGGGAAGCTCCAACTAGAGGTAGACTTAGGCTTTTCTACCAGCCCCAGCTCTGTGCTGGTTATCCTCCACTTGCCAGCTTCACCATCTGCCATTTCTGCCATGAGGCCGACCTCCAAGCAGAGCAGCACCAGGGTTCCCTATCCTTCAGCTCCCAGCTGGATCAGTCAATGCCACTGGCAGAAGATCCAAGGCAAGAGGAGAAACGAGTGGGCATTTCTGCCCCACTTCCTCCAGATTTCAGCACTGAATTTCTGGCAGTTTCTGCATCCCTCTATGGCTATAACTCCTGCCAGGTGATCTTCTTCCTGGGCTCCAGTAACACCACTATCTTCTCTTTTGCTGCAAGGCACAGGGGAAATAATGACTTTCAACCGTTGCTAACCCCTGAGTGCATCAGCATGACTTTTTGGCTTGTTTAACCTTGCCCACAGCTCTATTCAATTCAATTATTAAATAATCTCTTTAGTTAAATACTATTTCCTGCAAGGCTCCTAACAAATACCAGCCCCAAGGAAAGGATCTAAGAGAGAGCATTTCTCCTTTTCTCAAGACTTGTTTCATTTATTCCCCATTTAGTCCCCCCACTAAACTCTCTAGTCTCTCCTAAAGGAGTTCTGCCATGTTCTTGGACCAGAAGCAGTCTTCTGTCTCAGCAGAGAGGTGAAGGGGCAGGGAGAGGCCTTAGTTCCAAGCTGATGGCCAGTTTGCTCAAGATCCAGGAAGAGCTACCATTTTCGTTCAAGTCCAGAGGCAGAAAAAAAGCAGTGTTCCAGCTGGAAGGCAGTCAGGCAGGAAGAGTTTCCTCTAATTCAGTCTTTTTGCTCTATTTGGACCTTCAACTGATTGGATGAGGCCCACCCACATTAAGGAGGGCAATCTGCCTTCTCAGTCTACCAATTTCAAATGTTAATGTCGTCCAAAAACACCGTCATAAACACACCCATAAACACAACCAGTTATCTGGGCATCCCATGACCCAGTCAAATTGACACATAAAATGAACCATTTTGCACTACCTATTGTGAGGATTCTCTCTGTTTTATCTGCACCCACCTTTCTAGATGCCTCCCACATAGTGCAATCCTCCAGGAAAACATGGTCCAACACAATCCTTATCCTTAATTATACTCTCTCTGTTTAAATATCCTTTGAGGAAAACCTAGGGTAGTTTTTGTTTCTATGGCACTTGTTTCAGTGAACCCTGGGTGATACAGGGAGCAAACTGGAGACAAGGAAACCAGTTACGAGCAGTGACAATTGTTTTGGGATAAAGGAACGGGGGCTCAAAACTAAAATAAGAGTCACGAAGATGAAAGACAGAGAGTGGGAAGGGATCCAGAACCATGTAAAAAATAAAATAATAGGGCTTGGGGACCAGTTAAACATTAAGCATGAGGGGAGAAGGAGGCATCTGTGATGAGTTCTAGGCCTCTGATTTGAGGAGCACTGAAAGGGTGATGTCACTCGATGAGGTGGTGTGGGTGGGTGGATGAATACAGTTTGGAAGGTGTTTTCCATAGGACACTAGTAGACAGTTAAGCATTGAGCATATGGCTCCTTAATGGACATTTGTCATTTTGTATCCCAGAATCCCTTCCTGCAGCCCCTCTGTTTTCAGATACTGTTCTACACAAGTGATCTCAATGGAAGCTGATATCTTTGTCTGAGGCTCTGCCTAGATTAATTCATGAAGAGATAGGCCCTTGAACCAAGACAAGCCCCACTGCATTCTTCACCAGGATTTTCTAACCAGGTCAAGAGAGCCTCTTTCATTCCTTTTTATAAAAGTTGTGAGCCTGAAGATTTTCTGGGCTGCCAGAAAGTCCTGAAGCCAGACTGAGAGAATGGAGCCAACATGAAAGACAAGCCATGTCCTGACAGTGCTCACATCCCTAATTCTAGCTGTCACAGGGTCCAGCTGTGTCCCTGCCCTTTCCTAGGCTAGCTTTGTGTGCCAGCGCTTCCTCTTAGTATTTGCCTAAGCTAGCCCATGTTGGCATTCTGCCGTAGAGTTTTATGGGGTCTGAAGCTCAGAAAAGCATCAGAGTTAGATGCAGATCTGAGACACATCAGCACAGAAACAGTAACTAGAGCCTTTAGGGCAAAGAACTTACCAAGGACAAATATAGGATGAAATATAGGACAAGCATAGGATGGAAAGAGAAGGAGCCAGGGACAGAATCAGAGTAATCCTTAGTATTTTGAGGGTAAGCAGAAAAGAAATCTCGTATGGAGAGTGAGAAGGAGTTTTAAAAGGTGAAAGAAGAATCAGTGGAGTATGATCATTGAAATAAAGGAGCGAAAACTGTCTCAAAGGCCTGGTCAACACAGTCAAACATGGCAGAGTTCAACATTGAAAAGAATCCATTAGATTTAATCAAGCAGATTGGCAGGGGAGAAGCCTTCTGGCCCCAACTCTGAGGATGAGTGGGAGGTGAGAAATAAAAGACAGAAAGTAGGGGTACAGAAGAATAGTCTGGTTGGTGCAATGTGGGGTTAGGACAGATCTTTAAAATAATGAGGAGTTCTGGAGTTTGTCTGTATGCTGAAGGAATGGAAGAAGGGGAGAGCCCTTACAGGGAGTCGAAAGGTTCTAAAGCACAGGAGTAGAACTTAAAGTTTGCAAGGCACTTTGGCACATCTTTGCTCTTTCCCTTAATACCCTTGGGAGTTTGTTCCTGGGGAGATTATTATTATTCCATTTTGCAGTGATAAAACTGAGGCCTAGAAAAGTTAAGTGGCATACCTAGGGTCCCATGGTAAAATGGTGGGCCTTGGACTCAGACAGCGTCTTGATCTTATGCCCAGTGCTCTGTCTCCCACACCACATGCTTCTTACTGCTCAGGGTAGTGTTAGCCTCCACCCTGGGTTTAGACAGGGGACTTCAGGAAACAGGAAGAAAGAGAGTTAACCCATATTGAGGACACCTGCCATGAATTTAACACTATGCTGAAGACTAAGAGTCATTCAACAGATATTTATTAAGTAACTACTACATGCCAGGTGTAGGAACCAGGAATTGGCTCGTGCAATTTTGAAGCTTGACAAATTCCAGGATCTGCAGTCAACAAGCTGGAGATCCAGGGGAACCAACGGTGTGGTTCCAGGCTGATGGTCAGTTTGTTCAAGACCCAGAAAGGGCTACTGTTTCAGTTCAAGTCCAAAGGCAGGAAACCAAAGAAATGAACCCCTGCCCTTGTGGAGATTACATTCTACCAGAGAGAGACAGACAAACAAGACACCTTCTTGTATTCCTGCAGTGAGCACACTTGTATTGAATGCATGCTATCTTCCAGACTCTATTTAGGGCCTAAAGATCTGACAGTGAACATAATTCAAAATAAAATTTAAAAATAAATGAGTAAACTCTAAGTGCTATGGAAAAAAAATTAAGTCATGGAGGAATCAGGACTGCTGGAGTGGGAGGATTGCAATTTTTAAAAGGGTGGCTAGAAAAGTTCTCACTGCAAAGAAAATGCTTGAGCAAGACAATGAAAGAGGTGAGGGCATATGCACCTTTAGGATAATTTTGGGAAGAGGAACAGCAAGCGCAAAGGCTCTGAAGTGAGCACGTGCCAGGAGCAGTCAAGAAGCTAGAGGGAGACCAGTGTACATGCAGTGTGGTGGGGTAGGGTGGAGTAGAGTGCAGTGAGGAGGGTACTGTGGATTGGAGGCAGGCAGGCGTGTGGTTAGGGTCGCAGGTAAAGTGGTGTGGGGTAGAGAAGATCTGAGTGAGATGGGAAGGGGTGCAGTAGAGTGAGGAGGGGAAAGATGGGGTACCTAAGACCAAGGTAGTGGGGTCTGTTGGAGTTGGATAGAACCTTAAGGTCCTCTAGACATATTAAGGACTTTTATTTTTTCTCCAAATGAGACAGGAAGGACTTAACAGTGTTGATCTTAAGAGTTTTATGATATGGCTTTATTTGAACAGCACCACTAAGGCTGCTTACTGAGAAGACTGTAGGGAGAAAGAGTGGAGTCAAGGGAAACAGGAGATTATGGACTTAATTCAGGTGAGAGGTGCTGAAAGTTTAGTTCAGGGTGGCAGCAGTGGAGCTGGTTAAAAGTGATTTGACTGTTGATATATTTTGAAAACAGAGTCAGCAGTATGTGCTGGATTTTGGGTGTGAGAGGAAAAGGAGAGCCAAGGATAGCTCCAAGATTCTGGTTCAAGCAACCGGGAAGATGCAGTTGCCACTGAATAAGATTGAGAGGTCTTCAGTGCCAGGAATTTGGGGATCCAGTGTTTGACTTGGTAAATATTAAGTTTGGGGTGCCTTATCTTAAAATGTTAGATAGGGAGTTGATCATGTAAATCTAGAGTTTAGGGGAGACACCTGAAATAAAGATAAAAATGTAAGGGTCATCAACTCAGCCAGCATGAAGAGGTTTACACCAGCCGAAGATGGAATAATTCATTCAACAAGAATATTAACTGCAATGGGTTGACATGCACATAATATGCTTGCAAATCAATGCCTTCATAATGAAACTGAAAAATATATCATTGGTCCCTTTGAGGATGCTAAAGAATAAACTCATTATTCAAAAACTGGGAAATAAGAGAAAATAATTAAGCATTTAAACTGCCTTTCCTTTTTGAATTACACTTCCAGGTAATCATATAGTTGATGAGGGAAGTATTCTGATAAATTAAGAAAGAATAATAGAGTTAGATGATCACCATTTTGTTAACCCCTGATGAAATATTGACCCTAGGCAGTAATCATCAATAGCATTACAAAGCCACTAACTGGACATAGTGTGTTTCCTATCAGACACCAGCTATAAAGTACTTTGCCAAAATATAAAAACTTGTTCTAATCAAGCCTCCAGATCTGCTCACTAATTTGTAGGAAATACAGGAGACAGAGGAACACGTTTAAAGACACTAGGTGGATACAGTCAACAAAATCCAGAATGTGACAAGCTCCTAGCACAAACAACCCTGTTTCTTCAACAAACAAATTGCAATAAAATAAAACAAAGGTATTCACACATTTAGAGACCAAAGAGCTATATGTCAACTGAATGTTGTATATAAACATCATTTGGGTCCCAATTCAAACCATACCACTGACTAGAGATATTTGATAACACTGAGAAGCTATTGCCATTTTATTAGGTGTGATAGTGGTATGTGATTACATTTAATAAAAAACATCCTAATCTTTAAAAAATATATTAAAATATCTATAGTTCAAACAGTGTTATGTTTAGGATTTGCTTCTAAATGCTCTATTTGAAAGAGGGGAAAGTTGAAGAGAGTAGAGTGCTAGAGCATGTATATTTATAATACCATCCTTTATACTTCTGTATGTGTTTGAAATTATCCATAATTTTTAAGGTCTAGTGAGGTAGTTATTAGATAACAAATAACACGAAAAGAATATACACAAGAAATTCAAGAACAGGTAAAACTCATTGTAAAAGAGTCCCCTGTGGGAGGGGTGCTGCTGACTACAAAGGGGCACAAGGGAACTTTCCAGAGTAATAGAAATGTTCAATCTTGATCTGGGTGATGGTTACATATGTTTTATAATCATGTAGTATAAGAGCCTTAAGATTATAATGTTTGCACAGTTTACTATATGTGAAATTAGACTATATGTAAAATTATATAGTACACAATTACTATATGCAAGGACAGAAGGGAAGCCAGGCGCACACTTATAATTCCAGCACTTTGGGGGGCCAAGGAAGGAGGATCGCTTGAGGACAGGAGTTCAAGACTAACATAACAGGACTCTGTCTCTAAAAAAATTTGTTTGTAATTGTAAATGGTGGGGGGTGGGGTTAGGAGAGTCACCAGGACATAAAGGGCAACAAAAGTTATAAGATTGGATGAGATCAACAAGACAGCGTGTGGGGACAGGAAAGAGGATGGAGTATTGTGTTGGAGAGCACTTCAACCTGCAGGAGTCCAGGAATTGAGGAGAAACTAGCAAAGGAGACAGAGCAGGACAGTCAGTGCAGTGAGAGGACAATCACAGTGAGATGTCCTGGAAGGCAACTGAGGAAGGGCTTTTGCCATGTCAGAGGCTGCCATGGACTGTCAGATGAAGACTGAGGAGTGCTCTTGAGTACACCCTTTCGGGAGCAACCAGGACAGAAAGGGAGGCAGCCAAGAAAGGGCTTCCTGTGGAGGAAGTTTATAGATAGAGAGAAAGGAGTAGTGGAAAGGGCCTGACCATGCTGGGCCGTCCAATTTGGTGTCTCCACTTATGAAACTATGGTCAGGGGCAAGGAACCCCACTCCCTGCATGCTGTTTGCTTTGAGTGTAAAGCAAATGTAGTAATGATGTCTGTCTTGGTCTACTCATGCTGCTATAACAAAACAGTGTAGATTCTAAATTGTGTAGGTTATAAACCACAGAGATTTATTTTGCACAGTTCTGGAGGCTGGAAAGTCCAAGATCAAGGAGCTAGTAAATCTGGTATCTGGTGAGCATCCACTTCCTTGCTCATAGGTCCCAAAGGGTATCCCCGAGGTCTTGTCAATGTCACATCACAGGGCAGAAAAGAGTGAGGGTCTCTCTGTGGCCTCTTATATAAGCGCACTAATCCCATTTAAGAGGGCTCCACCTTCCCGATCTAATCACCTCCTAAAGGCCCCATCTCCTAATACTGTCACTTCGGGGTTAGAATTTGCAGGGGCCACAAAACCAGTGCAAATTCAACATATGAATTTGGGTGAGACACAAAGCCGGGGCACACCCAGCAATGTCCAACTTGTAGTTGGTTGTGAAGGCAAAATGAGGTAACTTATGTGAAAAATCTAGCATAGTGCAGGGCACCTGGTAGTTACTCAATAAGCTGTCTTGACAGAGAGTGCAAACTGTGGGCCTGAGTGGAGGACTTCAATCAGAGAAGAAATGGCATTTGATTGGGTCTGGAGGATGAGTTGCATTCAGAACTGGGAGGATTAGAGGGAAAAATTGAAATAAATAATGTAAGAGATTATATCAGGTTAAAAAAAAAGGAGGACAAGAAGAAGAACTGGAAAGGCTGATTTTTAGGAATTCTGTGGTGCCAGAAGTGTCCTGGGGCAGTGTAAAGTCAGGAGGCACTGGGAAGCCCTCTTCTCCAGAGGAGTTTGAAGAAGCCTGCCAGCTACACTCAGGCTGCAGCTGTGACCTTGCTGGGCCCTGAGAGTGACAAGAACGGAGCCCATAATTATTAACCTTGCCACTTGTTTCTGTAGTTTATTGTGACAAGACAATGCAATAAGGAGGGAGGTAATCAAAAAGCAATTTTGTAGCAGTAAGCTTAAAGTGACAAACCTTGCTTTTCCTAAATAAATCACTATTATTCCCATATGGCTCGGGACTGACAACTTGGGTTTCCTTAGTAACCAAGTACTTAGCTAAACCTGTGGCTCAGTGTGAGCGAAAGCAAGCTGCATCTGGAGAGAAGAACTAGTTGCCAAGTCTTTCCCAGAGGCCCCCTCACACCTCACAGGTGAACGCAGATGCCATTAGCATTCCTGGCTTTAACATTCTCCGTTTTCACTATTCTCTGGGGATCCCTGAGGTCTATGACACATAGTAATTTGTCATTTTGCAGAATCATTAATTTGGTTTTTGAAAACCATTTGTTTTGCTACTGACTGGATTTGGGAACTCCACCATCCAGATCTCAGCATGGCTTTTGAGGTTTACAAGTTAATGCTCATGATGTGATTCCTTAAAATGTACCAAAAATGGCTTCTCTGTGAATCATGGTCCTAAAAAAAGAAATCCAAGAGCTAATGCCAGTGATTGAAGGAAAGAAAAACCAATGAAGACTAGGAAAGCAAAGGCACTTAAAAAGAAAAAGTTCCTGTAATCCCAGCACTCTGGGAACCCGAGGCGGACAGATCACGAGATCATGAGTTCGAGACCATCCTGGCCAACATGGTGAAACCCCGTCTCTACGAAAAATACAAAAATTAGCTGGGTGTGGTGGCACATGCCTGTAATCCCAGCTACTCGGGAGGATGAGGCAGGAGAATTGCTTGAAGCCGGGAGGCGAAGGTTGCAGTGAGCCAAGAACACACCACTGTGCTCCAGCTTGGCAACAGAGAGAGACTTCATCTCAAAAAAAAAAAGAAGAAAAAGAAAAAGTTTTGTAACAAAAATATATATTTTACACAGATATTTACAAATATCTAGATTTACGAACGTTTTTGAATATATCCTTTGCAAGTATTAAGTATCTATGCTGTTGTTTAACAGTTAGCTCTTTTCTTCTTCCCTTTTTTTTTCTTTCCTTTCTTCCTTCCTCCCTTCTTTGGACACATTTGTTGATCACCTACCTGGGCTAAGCCATGGGCTCTGCACAGAGAGGCCTGACACCCTTGCTGGGGAGACAGATGTGAACTGATGAGTTATAACTCCAGGCTGAGAACTCAGAGGAAAGCGTGACCACTTCAGGAGGATCTGACATGTGGGATTATGGGCCAATGGCCTGAGGATGGGTGTGAAGCTGACCAGGGCTTAAGCATAGATTTCCCAGAAGCTCTGGAGGGATGGGTTTGGAACAAATGTGTAAGGCCCTGGACTCCCCACTCATTGCCATGTCATGCCAAGAACACCGCCTCCAGGCTGTCCCTACTTCTCCTCGGTTCCCCAGGCTCCTCCTGTCTCAGGGTCTCTGCCTGGAATGCTCTCCATGCCCATCCTTTGCATGGCTGCTTTCTGGACACCCTACAGCTCTCGGTGTGAATCTCTCTTTCTTAGGGATGGGAGGAAACCTACCCTAGACGCTCCACCTAAAGTTCCTATTATTTTTCTTAATGGCGTTTAACAAAAACACATTTTAATTTTACATTGTTTTTGGTGTACTTGTTACATCTGTCTTCTCTCCTAGACCCTAAGTTCCTCAAAATCAAAGAAAAAAATTTTTTGACTCATGATTGTATTGCCAGCACCTGACACAATGTCTCCTGACACATGGCTGATTCCTCACAAATACTGGTTGAATGAATGAATAAACGAGTCAAGACATAAATTAGAGGTTACCTCTTCCACCAGGCCTACCTGTCAAGTCTGGAGCAGGGTCTCTTTGCTGTGTGTGTTTCCATAGTGCCTGTGCTTATCTGGTCATAGCACTTACTAATAATACAAAACAGGAAGTATTTACTTGCCTGCTCTCACCCCTCCCCCTGCCCCAACCAAGAGCTCCCTAAAGACCAGGACCACCTCGCTCTCTCCCATTCAGAGCCTGGCACAAATGCATCCCAAACTGACACTTTGTCCCATTCACAGGAGTGTTTTCCTGGAGGTAGGAGGAGGCTGGGCACTTTCTGTGAGCTCTAAATCATCCCTCCCCACTCATGGAGTCTACATGAACTGGACTTCTTTTGGGGTTCCACAGCTAGAGTTCCTGCTCTGCGGTCCCTCCCCACAGCTGCCTTCATGTGATGACATCAGGGAAGAGGGCTGGCCCCTCCTGCTGGCTGCCAGCTTTGCCTCAGCATCCTGTCTGCCTCCCAGGCATTCATTCCTCTTTGCAAGCCGACTCATACAGTACCCGGAGGCGAGTGCCTGTGCTCCCATGTGTGGATAATGAGGTTGTAGGCTGTGTGAGAAAGCAGAGCTTGAGCAGCCAAGAGGGGCCTCCCACACCCCGCCTATTTCGTTCTCACCCAGGGCACCAGCCAGACTGTAGGGCTTCTCTCAAGAAGGTGGCAGGATTGCACATTTGGTAGGTACTTCACACAGGCAGTCTTAACTATCCCTCTTAACAAAAAGCGCTATGAGTAAACAGTAGGGAGGGTGAGAGGGTCAGAAGTGTGGGAAAGAGGAAGGTGGATAGGTTGTGATTCTAAATAATGTGGTCAGGGTTAGTCTCACTGAGAAGATGACATTTGAGAAGAGATTTCAAGAAGTGGGGAGTGTCTTAGTTCTTTTGTGCTGCTATAACAGAATACCACAGACTAAGAAATTTATAATGAACAGGAATTTATTTGGCTCACGGTTCTGGAGTATGGAAGTCGGAGAAGATGACACCAGCTTCTGGCAAGAGGCTTTGTGCTGCGTCATCCCATGGTAGAAGGCTGAAGGGCAAGAGAGTCCATGCATGAGAGAGACAGAGTGTGTGTGTGTGTGTGTGTGTGTGTGTGTGTGTGAGAGAGAGAGAGAGAGAGAGAGAGAGAGAGAGAGAGAAAGAAAAGGCTGAACTGATTTTTTTCATCAGGAACCCATTCACACAATAACCCATTCCTGAAAGAATAGTATTAACTCGTTTATGAGGGCAGAGCACTCATGACCTAAAGACCTCTTAAAGGTCCAACCTCTCCACACTGTTGTATTGGGGATAAACTTTTTTTAACACATAAACTTTGGGGGACACATTCAAACCATAGCAGGGAGTTAACCACATGAATATCTGGAGGAAGAACATTCTAGGCAGAAGGGAGAGGCAATGCAAATGCTCCCAAGTGGGAGCTTCCTGGAGTTCTTGAAAAACAGCAAGGAGGTCAATGAGGTAGGAGTAGAGTATGGGCAAGTAAAAAGAGAGGTGATATCAGAAAGAGAAATATAAGGGCACAGATCATGTAGGCTACTGAAGAACTTTGGCTTTGATTGAGTGAAATGGGGTCCATGTTTGGGTTTTGATCAGAAAAGTGACATCTGACTTGCATTTCTAAAGGATCACTCTTACTACCGTGTTGAGAACAGACTTTAAGGGGCAAAGAAAGGCAGAATTAGCATAAGAGGCTATTGAAATAATCCAAGCAAGAATAGCAAGGATGATGCCTGAGACGACAGTAATAGAAGTAGAGATAGTGAGAAGTAGTAGCTCTGTGAATGTAGTAGTAGCTCTCTGGATATAAAAAGTAGAGCCAACAGGATTTCCTGAAGGCTTGGATGTGGAACATGAGAGAAAGAAAAAACACAAGGATGATTTCATGTGAGAACAGCAGAGAAGTAGAAAGGATGAAGCTGCTTCCACTGAGATGGAGGAGGCTGCATATGGGGCGGATTTAGGAAGAAGGAAGATGGAGGATTCCTTTTTGACTTGTTGAGTTGGGGATTATCTATGAGTCTTGGGTTTAAGAAAGAGATCTGAGTGGGAGACATAAATTTGGGATTTATCACCATATAGATGGCATTTAATGCTATTAGAATGGATAGGTCACCAACATAGTGTGTGTAACGTTATAGGTGGAGAAAAGAACCAAAGTCCAGCCTGGTACACTGCAAAGTTAAGAGGTTGCTTTGACATCCCAAAGATATGAGTCACATTTAGAAAATTAAATGAAGTCCATCCCCTGTATGCCCCAGCTCACTCACTTCCTTCTCAGTCAAACTTCTTGAAAAAATAACCTAATTTCACAGTCTCCACAGTCTCCCCACCCAGCAATCAAGCTTCAGCTCCAACCATTTTACCAAAACTTCTTCCTCCAAAGTCATCAAAGACTTCCAGTGAAGGAGCTTTAGTATCATTTGACATTGTTCCCTGAGCACTCCTATGTTCTCAAAACTCTCATTTCCAGAATGTAGGAAATAGCAGATGCCCTCAAGGACTTGTATCTTTGAGAGTTAGGCCTTGTGGATTGCATTACTTGGGACCCCCTTACTGATTGACTTCAGACTGGGTTCATCCAATGGGAGATTGGTAGGCAGCAGGAGAGTAGTCAGGGTATTTTTTCCCTGCTTTTGTATATTTCCCCATATCTAGCAATGACTGCATCCTCCTCCCTCAGGATTCGGAACTCTAGTAGAACTTTTTTCTCTTCAGATTCTAGCCTTTCTGTCCCAGTCTTTATGACAGGCTTATCTTTCTCCTGTATACTCAATTGCTGATGTTCCATTCTCTCTTCTTTTCTCACTCGATATGCCCTCTATGACCTTGTTTTTTCCCCCATGGTCGTAGCTACCACTCATATCTTATGCATTATAGCTGTTTCCCACATTTTAACAGTGGAGTGGTAACCCGTGTGTTCAGGCACTCATCAAACACCTCCACTGGACGTCCCACAGACACCCCCAAGGATGATTTCATGTTCACCAGTAAACCGAGCTTCTGCCTCCACAAAGCTACTCCCTTCTCTTCCCCAGGGTCTGTTTCCTTTGCTCTGTCATCCCCTCGTCCTGGAATTCCCTCCTGCCTAGCCCCCTTCTTGTCTACTTTCCTCCTCCCTGTCAGCCTTCTCCTAAAAGAGGAAGATAGTCCTTTTTTTTGTCACTATTACTGTGTTTTTGCTGCCTCCAGCCTTGTGCCCTGTCACTGGGTGGAGAGTCTCTGTTATTTATGCCTCAGGCCTAACTCAGTTAAGCTGTTCCATAATTTATAAGACAGCTAACCTTAGCACGTCTGAGTTATTGAACAAATATCGGAGAGAATTTAGATTTGGTTGCTGATGAGCAGAGAAACCACAGTCTGTGGTCTGGAAAGGGCTACCATGGGGTAGAGGATCAGACGGCTGCTGCTTCAGCTTCAGACTAGTCACGATCTTTCCTCCTGGCATAGAAGCCATCCCCAGCATCAGCCTGTTTAACTGAGGTCCTCACAATTTGCCCAGCCTCACCTACTCTGTGGTGAAAAACACAGAAACTTTAAAATACTACTGGCCAAGATTTGAAGTCATATCTTCATCTTGGCTGTGTGATCGCAGGCAAATCACTTCACTTCTCCGAATGTGTAGAAGGAGGCTAATAATATCTGCCCAGCCTCCTTCATTGAGGAAATGAAGTGGAGTGGCATGGAGTGCCAAGAATTTTATAAGCATTATCTAATATAATTCTTACACCCAATTATTAGCTAGTTGTACCTAGAATACATCCATTGGAGCTTTGGAGGAGAGTGAAGAGAGATAAGGAAATATCCCTTATCCTATAGGATTCTATACAGGTATGTGGAAATGGGGAGCTTTCTCCAGCAGAGCAGCCAACTTCACCCAAGATTCCCAGTTGGAATAACCACAAGTTCTGGTCACCATATTCTTAGTGCATTGAGTCTCTTAGCTCTTCAGTATCATTCCCCATCTCTCACTCCATTCCATGGAAATGAAGTTGGTTTTTTCTTAATGGTCTCCCCTTGGCAAATGAATCACACTAATGTCAGAGATTACAAAAACAAGTGGTTAACACCAACCCCTTTCCATTAAAGGTTCAGAAGCTCAAAAAGGAAGAAATACTAGGAAGATAAGAAAGAAAATAAACAATTAAGAATTTTTGTGTCCATCTGCTCAATGTAGTCAAATGCTGCTCCTCTAATATGGGACTCTAACATGACTTCTTGGATGTACAGTATTTAAATAAGGAAGTGCAATGTCAGTGATGTTCACAGTTTCCATTTGGGTGAATGGTATTGCTACCCCCACATACACCAGTTGGACCACAGGAAGCCTTTGAACCGCTTCTTCTCCTCCATCCCCACACTCAAGCAGTCACCAGTTCGTTTCCATTTGTCACCTGAACATTCTCTCTGTCCCACCACCTCCAGCCACATGTTTTCTCTCAGTCTCTGGGACCTTGACAACAGCCCAGTCCCTGGGCCTGCAGTCACTCTCTGTGTAGATTTCAGATATATCTTTCTAAAACACACATAAGATCAGTTTTCTTCCCTGTTCAGAGCCTCTCTTATCTCATTACCACCTCAGAGAATAGTTGTTAAACGTGAATGTGCCTAAGAGTCGCCTGGAGAGCTGGTTAATGATTCAGATTCTCAGGCCTCACCCCGGGGAGTCTGAATCTCTGGGTCTTGGGAGAGGCCTGGGAACCTGCATTTTTGACACGTACCCTGCCCCCACTGGGCATTCTGATATATATAGTCTAAAGACACATTTTAAGAAAAACTGCAAAAGAATGAACAGAAGAAGGGAGAGAAGAAAAGGAGGGAGAAGGCCGGGCAGGAGGACTCAGTTCCAATCCATCAGAACGGCACGAAAGAGCCTCACCATCTGGCACCTGCCTGCGCCACTTTCAAGATGCCATCTCTAACCGTGCTGTGGAATATAGCGTCCCCTCACCATCCCCCACCCTCTGTATCCGGTTTTGTTCTTCTCCACAGCACATATCACCACCTGAGACATTTATGATTATTAACGTGCTTGCTTTCTGTCTTCCCCCATTCCAGTATAAGCTCTAATGCAAGCAAGAACTTAGATTTTACTTTCATATCCTCCATTACCTAGAACAGTGGCTGACACCTGGTAGAAAACACCTGTAAGTATTTGTGGGGGATACAGCATTAAACAAGATACAAATGTTGTGGGCCCAGTCCTACACCAACACATCCTTTGAGGAGCAGCACTGCCCTTTCAGGTCACGTGACTCTGAGGACCCTCTCAGTGGCAGTTCTGAGCAGGGTGAGCACATGGCCAAGGTCCAGCCATTCGCAGTAGCCCATCTCCATGTCCTGGGTGGAGACAGTTCTGTGGGTGGGCATTTGACTCATGCAGGGCGATCACACCTTTCCAGCAGCTGTGAGGTGTGGACCTGGAGATGCCAGTGACCGTGTTCCCTCTACATGTGCAGTATTAGCAGAGGAGGCCAAGCCAACCTCAGAGATGAGGAGAGAGAAAGAACCTGACTGTGTGGAGGCCCCGTCCTCTCCCTGAGGCCCTGGTGGCTGCAGTCCGTCTGTCCTTCCATTCTGAGTCGCACTCACACCCTTTCCAGCTACCCAAGCCATCTCACTCTTTTTGCTTCAGCTAGTTTGAGTTTTCTGTCATTTGCATATGACAGAATTCTGCCTAATACATGGGGACTAATTACATACATAATTAATTACAATTTGCTATGAAGTCGCAGGCAGGAAAATGTAGGCTGCATTGAGAACAAATAATAGATGGGCCTAATCGAGTCTTGAGGGTCAGACTGCTTCTCTGGGGAAATGGCATTTAGCTGTGATGGAAAGGATGAGAGGAGTTAGCCAGATGAAATGGGTGAGAGAGGGTTCCAGGCAGTGGTGCAGCAGGTACGAAGGGCCTCAGGTAGGAAGGAGACAGCTGGGATCATTCAGTGAACTAAAAGAAGGCCAGGGTGTTGGGCACTATTGGTTTCCTTGACTGCACCCCTGCCCTCACGCTCTGGGATCCCTCCTGCTTATGTGTTTGCTGCTAGCAGCTCACTTACTCCTGTGACCTTCAGAGGCTTGCCCAACACTGGAGACACCACACGTGTACAGAGAGCCAGCAGTGCCTGGACATTCACATGCTCCTCGGGTGTCCAGCGCCAGTATCTGGCTGGTGTGAAAAAACACAGGACAAATTCTGGGATGTGAGTTCTACACCAAAGCTTCCTGCTGGATTAAGTTGAATCTGAAACTCCACCTAAATCACCCTCTGACTTGGCTTCTTCCTGTTCTTTCTCCTGCTTCTGTTGCTTTCTCCTGAGAATACTTGGAGCAGAAACCACTTGCATTTGAATCGGTGGCTTCGAGTCCAGTTTGGAAGAACTGGACCTAAAACAGTCACTGTGGGCGAGGCAGCGCGACATAGGGAGGGTGGCATGAGGTGGCACTGCGAGGGAATCGGGGACAGGGCCTGGGAGCTAACAGGTTCTGTATAGGATTCAGGTCTATATCCCAAGCAGCAGAGTTACCGTTCCCCACCCACACACCCAACATCGTAGCCTCACCATGCTTTTCAACATTTCTCAAACTGTCCTTTCACTACCCAGTTATCATCTTGGGCCCAGGATATTTCCTTTGTCTGGAAAGCTCTCTCCCACTTCTCTGCTCAGCTAACTGATGTATCCCACATAACTCACTTCAAGTATCACCTCCTCCAGGAAGTCTTTCATGACATCCACTGGTCACCACCCCCAGGGCTGGGCTGGATACTGCTTCTCTATGCTCCTCAGTATCTTCTTTTTAGTTTCATCACCCATCCCCCTTCAATAAAGAAACATTTATTGGAGGAATATGCTCAAACTTTTTATTATAGATGGGGTACATAATCAAAAAAGTTTAGCGACCTCAATCCTAGATTCTGAGCTTCCTGAGAACAGAGATTGTCTTAGTCCACTCTTTATTCCTTCAAGTGTTATTCAGTGCCTGGTAAAAACCAGAAATTGCCTACTCCCTTACTCTGTGTGAGACCACTGCCCCCAGCATTGTATATGCTATTTACCTATGCAATCCTGTGAGAAAAGTAGGTATCATGCCCATTTTACAAGTAAGACAAATGAGGCACCGAGGGACTGAATAATTTGTCCAGGACCACACAGCTAGTAAGTGACAGAGAAAGATTCAAACTCAGGCAGTGTTGACTCCAGAATGTGGATTCTTACACAGTATGTTGAGGCCACTCTGTGGAAAGCATCCAAAAGAGCTGGGGGTGATTATGACGATCACTATCATTAGAAGATCTGTATTTTCAGCCTCATTAACCCACGTTTCGTCTCCTGCCTGCTTTTTCTCATATTTTCTAACAGTCCTTAGAAGCTTCTGCCAGTCCAGCATGACTTCACAATGGAGCAGTTACTGTGGTGAGACTCCTGCTTATCTCTACGTGGTCACCTGGGAGATCCTCGTCTTCCTGACAAGATTTTAGGGAGGACTAGACACCTTGATGAAATTGTGGAACCCCCGCAAGAGACCCATCCAACCATATTTACAATTCCTGTCTGCAGCAGGCATGGGAGGAGAAGAGAATTTCCTGGGAAGATTTCCAAGGTGCTTCCAGTTGAGATCTGAAGGCCATGAGACAGACTTTCACGCCGGGCTTCACCCTCTGCCTGCCTTCGCAGCTTACACACTGCTTGGGGTTTGTGTTCTCATTTATTCGGCACTCACCAGAACCTACTACGTGCTGGGCACTGGGCTAGAGGCTGAGCTTACAGAGATGCCTAGCTCATAGCTTAAAGGAATAGTTCAACAAGCAGGAGGGCCATATGAATAACCTAGAGCAAATGCTGTGGCTGAGGTCGCAGGAGCACAAGAGGAGGGACCCTTAACCCAGACTGGGTGTATTGAGGAGAACCTCCTGGCCAAGGCAAAAACGGAAGGAGCTTTGAAAGCGAATTTGTGTTTGGATCTTGACATTCTCCTTACAACTGCATGTCTTCGGGAGAAGTATTTAACCTCTCTGAGCTCGGATGGTCTTATTTGTATAATGGTAGTAATAGTATGTACAGTATGGACTTAACGAGGTAGTTAATGAAATAAGTGTTTATCAGACACATAGCTAATATTTGTTGAATTCTCACTAAGTGGCAGGCATTGTTCTTTGCATTTTAAGCCATTTAGCCCTAACAACTCTGTGATATGAGAACTATTATTCTCATCGTTTTATAGATGAGAAAGCTGAGGCACTGTCTGATCTTGGACTAAGCAACCAGAGGCAGATCCTGAGACAAGAGCTCAAGTGCAAAATAATTTCTGGAGAGGTGCAAAGAGCATGGGTAACATCAGGAAAAGGGCAGCCAGCCAATAATTGCATGATTAAGTCAGCTACTACAGTGGGTAACTAGTGCTTAATCTTTCGGGGAAACTGTGAAAAATAGTGCAAAACACATGCCTTGGAACTATCCCAGTCAAGAGGCAAGGGAGTTGGGGCATTTATACCCTCATTATCTGTCAGTTGTTGGTTAAAAGCTTCCCCTAGAAGACTGGGCCTGCAATGCACATTGACAAAGTGGGTTCTGGAGGCCCAAACACAGTCCTCCAACAAAGATGCAGGTGCTGGCCATAGAAAGTGGGGCTGGATCAGATGCAAATACTGAAGGGATCTGAAGGGATAGATGCCAAGAACTCACAATGTCTGCTCTAAGTCCCAGAGGTTAAGGAACTTGCCCTCCGGCCACACAGCTATTAAGTGACAGAACTGGGATTTAAACCCAGGCAGCCTGGCTCCAGAGCCCACTCTATAAATCCACACTGTCTGCCTCTCTCAGTGCTGGCTACATACAGTGTAGCTCTTGTGGTTGTCACTGTTACCATGACTATTGTTTTCATATTCTACCTCTAGAGATTAAACCAAAGGTCAAGTAATCAAGTCATTCTTTCTACCTGGTGTTGTGTTGGGAAGAGTGAATTTGGGAATTGGGCTCTTTAGTTCAAGTCCAAACTCTGCCCTGTCTAGCTGGACAGATCGTTTTCCCTTTCTGGCTCTGATTTCCTCAGTTATAAAAGAGGTGTCAGATTGGATGATCTCTAAGGAAGTTTCTGTGTCTGACATTTCTTTCATATGGTTTTCCTACCAGCGTGCAAAATGTCCTCCTGGTAGGTCCCGGTCAGTGGGTGTCTCTGGCTTGACCGTCTCCGCCCCTTTAGACGGCCAGTTTCTGATTAAGCAGGACTGACGGTAATTTATGTACTTACGAAATCCTCCTCATTGGGAACAAGAGGAAATTAAATTGCTCACTGGAGTCGGTAACAGATGGTTGGCTCCATCTTCTTTCTGACTGGGACCCCCCCAGAGAGAGTAATTGAGGGCATCCTGTCACACGAAAGAGACCGAGGGGGCAAGGGAGGCTGAGGGATGGTCGGGAGGCCTCTCTCCAGCACATCACTCATTCTGATGTCTCCCCATTTCTCAGTGAAGGAGAAAATCAAATAACACCCAGAAGGAACTAAGCGGTTTGTAAATAGGGCACACTAGGGTGCCTCCAGCTTTTTCATTCGACTTTATTTATTGTGCGTGCGTATGCACATATACGCGTGTGTGAATGTGCATGCATGTGCACGTATGTGTGCATGAATGCATGCGTGAACCCTCAAACCCAAGTTGGAGGTTTCCCAAGCATCCGACCCAGGAAACAACTTGGCCAGTTTCAAGGGAACCCCTGGATGGACCTGGAGGCTGACTGAGCCCTGTTCATTCATGCACATGCTGGCCCCCCTCCAAAACCTCCAGAATGCTAGTTTTAATCAGGAGCTAACACAAGATGTCTTATTATTGCTCAGCTGAGGGAGAGAGCGGTAAGAGATTGAAATCTACATCAACTCTGCAAACAAACATCCACGCAAAACTCCACTGTGCCTCCTGAAACCTTCTTATTCTTTCCCTAAGTGTCCCTTCAGGCCTCTTAGCCAAATGCCCAGTAGAATGTTAGGACCTCCCTTTGATGTCAAATTCCAAAAAGACTTTTTTTGAGGAGATGTCAAAAAAGTATAATTTGGAACATCAAAAAACTCAGAAAAACCTGGGTTTAAATTCTTGCTCTGCCACTGACAAGCTATGTGTCCTTGGGGCAAGTCTCTTTTGACCTCTCTTTTGACCTCTCTTTTGAACTTTAAAATGGGAATATGGGCCTGGCATTGTGGCTCCTTCCTGTAATCCCAGCACTTTGGGAGGCCGAGGCAGGAGGATCACTTTAGCCCGGGAGGCTGAGGCTGCAGTAAGCTGTGTTCACGCCATTGCACTCCAGTCTGGGCAAGAGAGTGAGACTCTGTCTCAAAAATAAACAAAATAAAATATGGATGGAATACAGACATCTTATTTTGAGGATTCTAGGAGACAGTATATGTAAGGCAGCCAACCGAGAGCTTGGAAAACTGCAGATGCTTAATAAATGTTTGTTCTAAGAACCACAGAAGCCACTTTTGAAGAAATCTTTGAAGTCACTTCCAGATTTACCAATCACTGGATTACAGACTGACAAGGCAGAATTTAGGTACATCCAGCCCCTGCCTCTTCCTGTTCCTCCTTAGTGACAAATGGTGGATCAGCTCCCCCAACACCTACACCCCTCAACACATATTCATGCATGCTTTTCCCTCATACCATGGGTCCAGCAGATAATTTACACCCTTTCCAGTCCACAGCTTGGTTTGAGTTGAACAATGCCAGCCTCTCACAGTACAGGAGGCTTCCAATAATAACATCTCCTAAATAGTTAATGTGACAAGAGTGTTAGAGCTTTAAACATAGGAAAAAATATCACCTATCATTACACTGCCCTAATATCAAATCTTTATTCCATTAGCAAACAAACTTTTACATTATCGTCAAGGCTTTTTGTTCACTTAAGATTTGGTAGTCTTTGGACTAGACCCTGGAATAGACAAAAAGCATTAGTGGAAAAACTGGCAAAATCCAAATAAAGTCTGGATTTTAGTTAATAGTAATGTACCAATGTAGATTCCATGGTTTTGACAAGTGTACCATTGTAAGACATTAACCTTGAGGAAATTCAGGCCAAGGGTAGGTAGGAACTCCCTGTACTATCTTTGCAACCTTTCTGCAAATCTAGGTATTCTTAAAATTAAAAGGTCACTTTATAAAGAGCAAAGTATAAAATAGTGTAGGTTGTATGTAATACTTGTGTAAATAAATGAGCAATTATGTTTACTCTTCTAAAAAGAAAGTAATAATCAACACATTGTTTAAACATAGTAATTACAGTTCCCATTTTTGTTGCTCAATAATAGTTCATCCTAAAATATCAAATTTCTATTTTTTCTAACTCTGCCACTACCTACTAACTGTAAACATTTACTTCACCTGTTTTGCCTCTATTTCCACATCTGTAAAATGAAGATTATAATAATGTCCAGATCAGATGCTTTTGTGAAGTTTAATGAGATAATGCAGTCCCTAGTGAAGAGTAACTGCTGACTTGTTGTTATTACTCTCATTCTCCTGTCTTGGTTCTTACTCAAACTCCAGTATTAAGCCCGATGTGATGTTGAAGAAATTGCTCAGCATCCCTGGAATTTGGTTCCTCACACGTTAATCAAAATTGTCTTTTGAGCAACATATAAGGAAACTTGGTATTCACTGTCATACTGTGCTAGAGAACAAGTAAAGCAGGAGAAATAAAAATAGCCAACCTTAGAGCTTACTGTGTGCCAAACTGTTACAAGAGTCTTACAGGCATTACTCATATAATCTTCATATCAACAGTATAGGGTAGGAATTCTCCCTTATAGAGATAAGAATACTAAGGCTCAGAGATGTTAAGCAACTTGCCTAGGGACACACAGCCTTTCATGTCAGAGCTGGACTTGAACTAGGTGGTGGTCTGACTCCAGATTTGGTGCTCTTAACCCTCCTGAGCAGAGACAGCTATGATCTGTTGGCACCCCAACTCTCACAGCAGCTGAGGAGCGTGTCCCAGCCAGCAAAAATGATATGGGAGAGGCACCATCTGCATTTACTGCAAGGAAGATGAAGAACTGCACCCTGGTTCTTGCATGTTTCTGCCCCGAAGTGATGCACAGCTCTTGCACTCACATTTCATTGGTCGAAACAAGTCACCTGGTCATGGCTGAGATCAAAGGCTCTGGGCACAGAAAGAAGAAAACTATAAATACTGATGAGTAGCACTAATGTTAGATGAGCATTATTAATGCCAAGGGGTTTTCTTAGAAGGTCAGAAGCACTTTGTTTATATTGAAATGGCAGTTCATCAAATAATGAGTGTTACTATATTAATAATATGTATCTTATGTGTGCATTATATATAAGCATATGATATATACATATTATATAAAATGGCAATAATAATTATTGTTGGTTGTGTTTTTAGCAATTTTAGCAAATAACCTTCTACCCCAAATCTATATCAGCTCCATTACTTGCTAATTGTATGATTTTCTAGCTTGACCAACCATCTCAGGTTCCCTGGGGCTAAGGGACTGCCCACAATATGGGACTTTTGGTCCGGGCAAACCATGACAACTGGTCACCCTACCTACCTTGGCAAGCCTCTTAACCTCTCTAAGCCCCATTTTTTACATTTGTCAGATGGAAGAAAACCAAATCTACTTTTTTGATGGTTAAATGTGTATGTAAACACATGGCACAATTTCTTATGCATGGTAAATTCATCAAATTCTGACTATATTAGTAGCAGTAGTATAAAGTTCCCAATAATTGGATGAAATAAATATCAATATTCCTGCCTTACAGAGGAAGACATTAAAACCCCAGCGGATTATGAGACTCGCCTGAGTACACAAGCCCACTGCAAGCCTGCTCTTTGGTTCTGCAGAGGCCAGGCACTGCCCTCCGGCCCCACCCCACCTAGGGCCCTGCCTAGCAGCAGGAAGCTGCTCTTGGGCTGAGGCCTTCTCTGGTCGGGAGGAAGTGCTGTTCTGCAGCATCCCAATGGCTCCCCTCCGTGATTTACACTTCCCATGTGAACTTACGCAGGCACTCCTGTTCTTGCATCTGTGAAAAATGCTTCTTGCTGGAGGATTTAGAAACCTGGATATGTGGCGAGAGATGCGCTCTGAAAAACCTCTTCTGGAGAAATAGGGGCTTTCCTTCAGGGAGTGACAAACTCGTTTCCCTAAAGGAATACTCATCCCTTGTACTTAGGAAGCGCGTGGTATCTGATAAAGGCTTTCCATAGGAATCACTCCACTTGTTATTCCCAAAAAACATAAGAGAAAGGAGACTTCATCACCTCCATTCCCCAGAGACAGAAAGTCAGGCTCAAGGAGCTGAAGCAACCCAGAGAACACGTCTCCGGCCTGGCAGAGGTCTCTCTGCCATAATAAGATTTTCAGATGGCACTCCAGAAGTCATGGTCTATTAGGGCAAGCAACCACTCTGATTTGCCCAGGACAGTCTTGATTTTAGAACTTGAAAGTCACCCATCACAGGACCATCCCCGGTTATGGACACCCAGTATGGCTTCCCTAGTTACCCTTAACCATCTCTTTTATACTATTATTTAAATTTATATATATCTTATGCTCCTCATTGTAGACTCACCACAGTAATAAAAAAGAAATTAATTGGGAAATTGATTTTGTCTTGTCCACTAGACTGTAAGCTTCATGCAGGCATTGGCCAAATCTGTGTCCGTTGCTCCCAGCCCATTACGTTATACAAAGGACTCTCTCAATATATCTTTCTCTATTAAATGAAAGAATGAATAAATTTCTCAGTAAATATTAGATAAGAATAGCTAGTAACCACCCTTGTTCACATCAGCATTTCCTAAAATATCTTCCTTCCACAAGCTGTTAATATTAATTTTTTTAAAATAAGGGTTTCCTTGGTGAAATAAACACCAGAACACTGGTTCAGACGAAGCCAATTGATTTATTTATAATGCAAGGGCCTTCATATTTACTGAGCAAAGTACAGTCAAAAGGGCTGGAGGTGGGGTGGTGGACAAGTAAGTGCACGCTGTTCTCCAAGAACAGTAATTTAACCATGAACCCTTTTAGCAAAGGGCATTTGAGAGACTTGTGCTCTGCCAAACATCTTCTGAGAAATGCTGGACTAGATAACTAACCATGTGTACTCTCTGCTGCCAACTCCATTTCCTTTGAGCCTGTAATTATTATTGTTGTTATTAATGCCATCCTTGTTGTTCCTTGTCAATGGATAAGAGAGAACTAAGGATAAGCTCTGCCTCTCTCCCTGTAAGCTCTAACTCTCCAAACTCCCATACTTTCTCCCTCCAAGGCAAACTAATGTGTCATAAAAATAAATTACCGTGGTGTGCTGACTTGTTTCCGAAATACTCCTGAGGGATGTCAAGCTGTTCCAGTTTATTCTTCCCCAAACCCTCATATCACCTTCTATTCATGATCCTCATGGTCCCTACTGAACAGTGGAAGGAAACTCTTTGGACATCCTATTAGGATGGTGATGGTGGCAAAATTGCTGTTATCTTACTAGCTGAGAGCTGAGTGCTCAGTGACCAGGTGGCCAGATTCCTCCATGGCTCAGCAACCTCCCTGGCCATTATTCACAAGTAATGACTAATCAGTCACCTAGAGCCTGCAGAAGAAGAAAAATCAAAGAAAGGGTTTGCTTAGCTGTCATGAATGCTAAAAGAATAGTAGCAAGGGGTGGCAGGAATTGTACTGACTCCTGAGGGGATGAAATAATGGTGCATTTCAAAGTACATTTAAAGTTGTTTTGAAATACATCAGCCAATGATTGGGTACAAAGTCATCTGTCAACATGAAAAAAAGGAGAAAGTTGATCAACTTTCAGTCTCAGAAAGGACACAAAGATAAACTTTCCTGCTATGTACCAGTTTTTTTTCCTAGTGATATTCACGTATTAATTTTTATTCTTTAACAAATATTTAAGAATCAATTATATGTTGGGCACTATTCTAGCCACAAGAGACACAGTGGTCATCAAAAGAAACACTGCCAGCCTTCCCAGAGCTTATAGATTAGTGAGGGAGAGTGTGAATAACCAGATAAACAAATGCTCGTAAGTGCTATGAAAGAAAAGAAGGAACGATACATTGTGCTAATGGCAAATGTATGACAGAACAATGTGAGCTCGGATGAAGAATCAGGGAAGACTTGCTTGAGGAGGTGACATTTGGACTGAGATCTAAAAGATGAGCAGAAAGTCTCTTATGTGAACATGGCAAGATAGGTATTCTAATACCATATATCAAAAAAAAAAAAAAAAAGTCATATGCAATAAGAAGACTGGAGGAGGCAGAGTTTCAGGGTTAAATGGCTTAACAATGTTATCGAGAACTAGTTTTCTCATTAATCTACCCTGCCATTCCCCTGAGGGTACGGCATGTCCTTTTGGTCTGCCACATGCAGCCTCATGCAATGGCTACCACAGCTCCAGGCATCACATAAGATGACAACATTCTGGGGCAGAAAAGTATGTGTTTCTTTCCCTGAGGCTCCTTTTTCTTTTGCAGAAAGACTTTCCCTATGTCTTCCAGCAAACCTACCCCTCATGCCTCACTGGCCAGAATTTCAACACATGCACATTCCTAAAGCACTTGTTGGCAAAATAAAGGAATTGCCATGATTGGCTTAGATCAAGATTAACCCACTGGGGGCTTCAACCTCCTCCCCAGAAGTGTGTGATTACTTGATATCTGTATAAAAATAGAGTTTTGTTAGGTAGACACATAGATAGGTAGGTAACAGAAGGTAGATAACAGAAATTTTGCCTGTGATCAATTTTACAATTAGAAAACTGAGATCAAAGAGTTGCACAACTTGCCTGACACAATTTTGAATTGGAGCACAGATGAATCTGACCCCAGTTTGTGCTTTTCTCTTTATACTGAAGCATGCAATGAGGATCAGATCCACAGGGAACTGATTCTGTGCTCCAAGATGGGGGGCTGGCCCTGGTGTTGAGCTTGCAGGTGAAGGAACTCCAATTACAGGAGGAAACAAAAGGCTAGGAGCAGCAAGAGCCCAGTACATTTTCAAGGGAGAAATTTGGGGACAGGGGACACAAGCACAAGAAACTATAACTAGGGATCCCATTAATGTCTCAGAAATACGGGGAAAATCCCAGCTACTGGAATCCAGGCTCTGGCAGGCAGACTAAGGGAATGAGTAAAATGCTTGCATTCCTTCCCTGTCTCATCAATGAACTGCACAGCTGCCTCAGCTGTGAGGACAGCAGGGCTAAAGAATGTGAGAGTAGGGCAGATTATGAGAACAGTTCAAAGGTAGTCCATTCACATTTGCAGAGTAGAGAAAAAAATAGAATCAATCAAAAGAAAGTGGAAGAAATAATCATTGAGGTAGAAAGAAAAAACGGAAATAGTGTAGAAGGCAGAACAAAATTTTCATAGCAAAGGGATGGTCAAACCAAGGTCTGGCATAGAATATGAGTGGGATACACTTGGATACATCCATGTGTTCATGAATGAATAAATGGTTGAATGAATTGGCCAAGCACAGAGGAAGGGCCAGAGAGGCCATAGTACCTGCATATACAACGGGAATGCATCTTAGCTCCCAGGGGTTGGAGTCGAGGAGAAAAGAGACAGATGGAATGCTCGTGAGGATAACTGGTCAATCTCAGGACTTGGGTCCTCTTGGACGTGAACATGGGTGGGAGCCAGGTTACCCCCACCCTTTTTCAGATGCAGCTGCAAAGTCAGGCTCTGCTGCCTTTCTGCCCTTCATAGATGACGTGCATGTCCTCTGACAAACTGGCCAGGGTCCTTGAAACAAAGCCGACACTACTGCAAATAATAGAAAACCAAGCAGATGGAACCTCCCAGGATAGGTGAGAACAGGATAGGAGAGACCAATCACCAAATGTAAATTTTCTAAACTCAGGGATGACCTTGGAGGAGTCCTCGTGCTCCAGTCTAGGATTGTGTTCAGTCACACCCCTGTCCTGAAATCTCAGAAAGGCCTAGGTCGGAGGTAAGACACCACTTCTTCAAACGTGCCCCCTTGATTTCCTAATCCAGTGTCTCAGTGCATGCTGTCCTTTCAAAGTGAAATGCCTGCCTACCCCACGTTGATTTGTCCCCAAAGGAGACAACTCCCTGAAGCCAGGATGTTTTCTTACAGATCCCCTCATTTAAGGCAGCTGGGGCTTCCATATATCATAGCAGTCATTCCACTGTCTTTACATCTGATAATTCGTCTGTTTTCCTTCTAGCCCAAGAATTTTTTTGAGATAGGAACTATATTTCATGTCTGTATCTGCAGCGACTAGCATAACACCTGATTATGTGGTCAAATCAGGGGTATTGATTGACATATATATGATTTTATGAGCAGGTATATAATAATGCATAAAAGAATGAGGGATATGTGAATGAGTGAATGGGAGTGACATAATTGGAGAATAAAAAATAAATGAGGGGTTTCTGGTTCCAATCAAGATGGTATATTCACCCTTCACTCTGTCTTGCTCCTACTAAAAGCAACTGAAAACCCTGCAAAGAAATCATAGAACAGCTATCTAAGGACTCTGAAAAGCAAATGATAGCAGGTGAATCTGCAAAGCAAACAACTTCAAGTAACAGCAAACTGTTGGTGAGTTTCCTGTTGATTTTTTCCTCCAGGAGTCCCCCATTGCGCCCTTGACTCAAAGGTGGCCTGAAATCTAGAACCATGCACTGGGTGAAAATAGAAGCCCTAAGAAAAGTCTTCTAATCCTGGTCCACGGAGTGGCTTCCTACTCCAGGAGGTGGAGGTCAATTTCTTTCCCCCTGCATGTGGGCTGGATTTAGTGACTCATTTCCAAAAAACAGAAAATGGAAAGGAAAAATAAAACAGTAACTTGACAGAGAGAAATGTGGCAGACAAGTCTGTAACCAAGTGATCAAGGTTAAGGTCTGCAGTTATGTTGGTATCAGGTATCCCCTGAGATGATACAATGAGACGGGCACTTCACCTGTGCAAGCCTATTCTATCATAGGAAAGTGTCAGACACCCCAAATTGAGGGAAATTTTACAAAATACCTGACCAGTATTCACCAAAATTGCCAAGGTCAGGAAAAACAAGAAAAGCCCAAGAAAGTGTTACAAATCAGAGGAGACCAAGGAGACACAATAACTTTTTAATTAATTAATTGATTAATTATTAATTATTTTAGTGATGTGATTTTTCTCTGTCACTCAGGGTGGAATGCCATGACGTAATCACGACTCACTGCAGCCTCAGCCCCCTAGACTCAAGCAATCCTCCCGTCTTAGCCTCCCAAGTAGCAGGGATGGCAGGCACGTGCCATACACCCAGCTAAATTTTTTTATTTTGATTTTTTGTAGAGGCAAGTTCTCACTGTTTGCCCAGGCTGATCTCGACCTCCTGGGCTCAAGTGACCCTCCCACCTTAGTCTCCCAAAGTGCTGGGGTTACAGGCATGAGCCACTGAGCCCATACCTGACACATGATAACTAAATGTAATAAATCCTGAATTCGATCATAGAGGAGAAAAAAAGTCTTTAGTAAAGAAATGCATGAATCCAAATTAAAGTCTATAGTTTGGTTAATAGTATTGTGCCAGTGTTAATTTCTTAGTGTTGACAACATATCATAATGTAAGATGTTAACATCAGGGGAAAATGGGTGAAGGATACATGAGAACTCCCTGAATACATAAAGTTATTCCAAAGTAAAAAGTATATTTTAAAAGGTAAAGGATAAAGAAAGACATACTCTACAGATACTGATCATAAGAAAGCTAGACGGGCTTTAGTAAACATCAGGATAGAAAAAAATAGCAAAGATAAACAGATGGAGAGACAGTTAATGATAAACGGAGCAATAGAAAACAAACAACAAGTTAGGACTGGAAGAAAATATTTCTGGCTCGCATATTCAATGTAAGACTTATATTCAGAAAAACATAAAGAAGTCTCAAATCTCAACAGTTAGAAGCAAAGCATCATTTTTTTTCTTTTTTTCTTTTTCTTTAGATGGAGTTTCACTCTTGTTGCCCAGACTAGAGTGCAATGGTGCGATCTCCACTCACTGCAACCTCTGCCCCATCGGGTTCAAGCGATTCTCCTGCCTTAGCCTCCTGAGTGGCTGGGATTACAGGTGCACACTAACACGTCAGGCTAATTTTTGTGTTTTTAGTTGAGATGGGGTTTCACCATGTTTGCCAGGCTGGTCTCGAACTCCTGACCTCAGATGATCCACCCACCTCGGCCTTCCAAAGTGCTAGGATTACAGGCATGAGCCACTGCGCCCAGCCTGCATCCATTTTTTTAAAGGGCAAAAAAAGGAGACACTTCACCAAAGAAAGTATTCATATGGTAAATATGCACATAAAAAGATGTTAAACATTATCAGCCTCTAGGATAATGCAAATTAAAAACCACAATGAGATAGAGACACCACTATAACCCTGTGAAAATAGCTAAGAAAAAAGAAGACAAAGCCAAGTATTCACAATGATGTGGGTCAACTGAAACTTTCACTCACTGCTGGTGAAAATGCAAAATCACAGAGCCGCTCTGCAAAGAAGTCTGCAGTTTCACACAAAGCTAAACCTACACTTGCCATATAGCTCAGCAGTCCCATTCCTAGATATTTAATGTGAAAAAAATGAAAAAGTATGTTCACAGAAAATCCTGCACATAAATGGTATAACTTCTCTTTTCATAATTATCAAACACTGGAAACAATGCGGCGTGGATAAACAAACTGCAGTTTATCTATACAATGGGATACTACTTAGCAATTAAAAACAATACCAGACAACATGGATGAATCTCAAAGTCATCGTGCTGAGTGAAAAGACCATCTCAAAAGATGATACTGTGCATGACTCCATTTATATGACCTTCTGGAAAAGGTAAAACACAGTGAGAGAGAACCAGTGATCACCAGGGGGTAGAGGTGGGGGAGTGTGAAGCACTCAAAGCAAAGGGGCACAGGGAGTTTTGGAGGTGACAGGCTCCTCTGTGTCCTGAAGGTGATGGTAGTGTCACTAATCTATACATGTTTACTCAGGGAAAGGAAGTCGACTTGACTGTATGTAAGCTCATATAATAATTACAATTGAGAATAGCATAATAACAATGGTGAATGGTTGTATTCCTACTGGAGAGTCTGCTCACACTGTCCTGACCTGAAAGGATCTCCTTCACTCCTGTCAGCCTATCTGTATCTATAGCAATCTTGACTAATTCCTGGAATCCTGCCTCTGGAAATTCCTCTCCTTTTGAATCTCGCCGTCCCAGGTGGCCCGTGACCTGAGGCGTGCTGCAAAGGCTTTGTGAAATAAGCCCCTCTGGAGTCAACCTCCTTGGTGTGCCGGGGATGCCATCCTTGCCTCTGCAGAAACACTGCTCACTGCCCTCAGGTGCTCTCCAAGGGCTGCAGCTACCTCGGGTTCTGTTTCCACCAGGATTCTTGGCTGTATGGAGGAGAACCTCCCCCACCTAGTGCTAGCTCCAATAGAAGGCATTTATTGATTGTAGGACTTCACAAAGATCTCACAGAACCTGTGACAGGAGAGTCAGGACTCAGGAATGGAGACCTGACCTCTAGCTCCCAGGCCTGCCCAGCCTCTCCTTTTCCCCATGGGTCTGCTCCAAGCCCCGGCTCTCCCTTGCACCTGCTTTCTCCTGCTTGCACATCAGCTTGTACAAGGCCCCCAAGTCTTCCAGCTCCACATCACCCCCGCGCTACACACTAGCAGCAGTCTCTTTAAGTTTTCAATTCCAAATCTTGGAAAGAAAAATCAATTGACTCAGCCCAACTTTTTTAATCTGCTACACAATTCTGGGCTTGGATTGGGCATTCACTTCTGGCCCAATTAGCAATTGGATAAAGAATGGGATCAAATGGCCTATGAGTTGCTCCATTGAGGGGCTGCGGCAAGAGCAGGCAATACAATAATCGCCTCTGGAATTAGCTCACAGAAATGGCAGGCTACAAACACACAGCTTTCCCTGGGATGTAAAGTCAAGACCAAACATCCAGCTGCAGGAGCAACTGCAGTTTGGGGGCAGCCAACGAAGCCTCAGCTTCGGACCCATTCAGATGGGCCAGAGCAAGAGGACGCCCTGGGTGGGTGAGGTCAGGAGGACTGCTAGAGCCAGAGGCTTGCAGGAGTCGTTGACCCAAACTCAGAGTTCACCTTGAGCAAGAGACGCCACAGCAACACAGAAAGGCTTTGTTGACAGATGTCAGGGCAGGCCAGGGGTGGGTGCAGGGGCGTGTCTGTGAAGGGTACTCAAGGAGGCAAGGAAAGGAACCCACATCCGAGGGCCACACCTCCTTGCTTTCTAAGTAGCATCGGCCTCCTCCTGCTCCCCACCACCTGGGGACCCTCCCTCCTCACCCAGGGCTTGATTGAGAGGCGGCTGCCTTGTCCCCTCTGCTCTAGGCCTTTCTGAGATTTCATCAGTTCCGCCTGCTCACAGACAACACAACTCTCCAGACCCAGTTTGTGACAGTAAAGTGCTTTTCTCCTTTCTCAGGAAAGAAAATATGTGGTCACACCCTCTTCCTACCTTTGAATATTTATTTGTTCTGTAAAACTGAAATCTCTCCCTTCTCCTACCATCCCAAGAGCAGATCTAGCCTGACCTGCCCTCGTGCCGCCTTCAGGTCACTCAGCAGTGACTTGCACCGTCCGAAACTGCATTTGCACATTTACTCTCCAGCTCACGAGCTCTTTAAAGAGAATGTCTTTTCCATCTGTTTCCCTATCACCTTGCACAGTTCTGAGAAAGTGTCTACATTTGAGTTCTTCCAGAAGCCACTCTGCGGGAGGGCAAGTAATTCAACTGGGAGAGGACCCCAGGAAACACCTGCAGCGGAACAGGAGCATGGGAGGGGGAAAGAAAGGCAGCCAAGGGCTGATGCATTTAAAATCCAGCTATGATTTTTGGGCAACTGGAGTTTAGCCCCACTGGGAAAGCCCTGGGAGTGCAGGATACACCCTGCAGAGTTGCCCCTCCACAGGGCAAGGGAGCTGGGGTGGTTACTCACCAATACCTGTCAGCCATCTGGGAGGGGTGCTTCTAGGTGGCCTTAATACCCTAGGATTGCAGGCCCCCCCACAGACAGGCACAGTGCACGGCAGCAGTCAGAGATGGTCCTCAGCAGAGACATGCGGGCACTGGCCATTGGAACTTGGCAGAATTGCAAATGAAGTGGTCAGGAGGTGGGGAGAGGGGTGAAGTGGTGCAGTTTAGTAAAAACCTACTGAATTATGCTCATTGAACTTCAGAGGTCTTTGGGAATTGACTGTTTTTCTTTCTATCACTACAAAGGGATACACAAAAAAAATGAATGTTAGTCTACTTAATTATTTACAAATTTGCAGAGAATCTTAGGCTGGTTACTTTGGTGTACTATTCCCTCCCAACTGCCTTTCCTTTAAAAAACAAATACACAAATGTATCCTCTAATTGGGTATGTGTCACCCATTGGACGGTTGATTCTGACTCTGTGGTTCAGTGAGTGGGTGGGTGTCCCTTCTCTCCTTCCTCCCCCTCTATAAGCATCTCTTGCAGAGCTGTGAGGTCAATCAGAGTAGAATATATGTCCCCAAAGGGATAGCTCTTCATCAGTCAGGGGCACACATGCAGCAGGGACTCCAAGTCAGCCCAGAGCAGGGCCCTGGCTCTACCTCCACTCCGTGTAAGACAGTGGGCAGATTACATCACTTGTCTGTGCCTCACTTGCATCATCTACAAAACAGACATCTATCTCGCTTAGTTTTGTGGAAATGAAATTACATAAGGTATGGGAAGTGTTCAGTACTATGCTCAATACTTGGAATCTCTCAATTTTCTTTTCTTCCCTAAATTCAGGGTAACACTGTAAGGGAGGGTCAAAAGGCGGGAGAGCAACTGATTTCAAAGACTAGGATCGTGGGGATCCCCATACACATAGGAGGGAATTGAAGCACAGAGAGGTCAAGAAAATCATTCCAGATGACACAGCTCAGCTGGGATTGGAACCCAGATTGTCTGGCTACAGAGTCTACACTCATAAACACTATGCTTTACTGATTTGTCTGGGGGCAGGGTGTGAGTTGAATACTAGAAGTGGGAAGGTGATGAAATAGGTTCTTTGCAAGGCAAGAACTCAGAAATGCATTAACTATGGTCCAAAGCAGAGCAGGCAGGGGTGGGAGTGGAATGGAGGCATGGACAGGAGGGATGTGGCAATGGAGGAGTGTGAGGACTAGGGAAGGGCGAGGGAGAAGAGGAGAAGGAAGAAAGGATCAGTGGGGATTTGTATTTGGCAAGCCTGTGGCTGGTTTTCGGCATGTATAACTTAGGGCCAGAGAGCAAGGTTTGCAGAAAGATGATGACACAAATCTTTAAAATATCCATTAAGTCACCAAATACTTAAGAAACTCCAGCTACATATAAGCTCCACCACCTCCAATTAGGCCTTAAGTATGGCTCAGAAATACCTAAGGAGCTCGCTGTTAAAATCCTAGCACTCAGACCTTACTATAGACAATTAAGTCAATATCTCTGGAGGTGAAGCTATGGGCGCTGGTATTTTTAAAAAATATTCTAGGTGATTTTAATATACATTCAGAGTTGAGACCCCTGGAATTCATTATCTCATTTAATTCTTACAGCACCCTTGTAAGGTTCTATTATTATTATCTCAGAGAGGCTAAGAAACCGCTCAGAAGGAGCAGAGCCAGGGTTTAAACTTTAGTCTACGTGCCCGCAAAATCCATCCTTTCTGCCACTATGCAAGCTTAGAGCTTCAGGGAGTCTTAAAGGTTGTCCTGTTCCATCGCCTCCCATTTTGCACAGTAGAAAATCGAGGTCCCAGGATTGGAAGTGAATTGTCAGAGGTCACCCATACCAGTCATGTCAGAGTCCAGACTCCAACCTGCCTCTCCTGGCCCTCCGCGCAGAATTCATTCTTCCCAGTCAGGCTGCATTCTCTTTTAGACTAAAATATTGATCCAAGAAGTAGTGAGGAAAACCACCCGAGAGTAAGACAGTGCTCCCTCCCTCCCAAGGCTGGAAAGACAGGCGCTGTATTTCAGGGAGGTAGTGAGAAAAGGAGTCCCAGCTGGCCACCTCCTCATGTCTGCACAATAGCTCCAGCTCAGTGACAGCCAAACCCCTTATTAAGCGGCCAGTGCCATCTCATCTCCTGCCCTTACTGAACTTACACAGCTCATGTTGTAGAGATTAGGGGAAAAAAATTCCTCAACCCCGAGGCAGAGCAATAACAACATGGAAGCCAACGGGGAAGGCAGTTCGTTGTCTTGGCTTGAAAAATAACGAAGGTGACATTTAGGGCTGCTCTGGCCTCCCTGTCATGGAGTCTCATCATTAATTTAACCATCTCTGTTACAGACAAACTTCCTAGTCAGTCTTGGAGTGGGGGTGAGGGCTTCCTGTCCTCTGTGGCCCATTAAAGATGTAGGGGTCTTCTTTTATTTCCCTCTGTCCCCCCAGTCACCTGAAATCTAGTCTGTCCAATTCCGGGTGCTCACATGACATTTCTTCAGGAGAGCATAATTGGCTGTTGACGGGGAAAGGTGGGGAGAAAAGGCAAGAAGGGTCCGCTACACATCAATGCTCTGCTGGCTGATAGATGCTATTTTTTGAAAGCCCACGATGGACCACTCACTCATTCATACATTAATTCATTCAACCATTAATTATAAGTAACTCATTTGTGTCAGGCACTGTACTAAGTGATGAACATGCTGTTTGATCCAAACAGGCATGTCCCCTGTCTTCCTGGAGCACAGAGTCTAGTGCTGCCCAACATAGTGGTCACAAGATTCAGGTGGCTTCTTAAATTCAAATTGATTTAAATTACATATAATTAAAACTTCAGTTTCTCATTTGTACTAGCCACATTTCAAGTGCTCAATAGTCACATGTGACTAGTGGCTGCCCTATCGGATAGACAGAAAACAGTTCCATTGTCACAGAAAGTTCTATCAGACAGCACTGGTCTAGTCGAACAGGCAGACACTTTCTATATATTCTTGCCTCCACCCCTCATAGATCCTTTGGAGATAGGTGTTGTTTCCCCATTTTAGAGAGGAGGAAACAGTGATCAGTTGGTCGATTTGGAGCCAGGATTTGAATCCAGGTTTGTTCTACTCCAAAATCTGTAAGTAACTGAAAGCTACCAGCATCAAAGCTACAGGTAGCAAAGTGGTTAAAAGACTATGTTTTGCAGGCTGGGTACAGTGACTGGCATGTAATTCCAGCACTTCAGGAGGCCAAAGTGGGTAGATCACTTGTGCTCAGGAGTTCGAGACCCGCCCGGCCAACATGGCAAGACCCCTTCTCTACTAAAAATACAAAAATTAGCTGGGCATGGTGGTGCATGCCTGTTATCCCAGCTACTTGAGAGGCTAAGTCAGGAGAATCACTTGAACCCAGGAAGTGGAGGTTGCAGTGAGCTGAGATTGAGCTGAGATCATGCCACTGTACTCCAGCCTGGGCGACAAAGATTCTGTCTCAAAAAAAACAAAAAAACAAAAACAAAAACAGAAAAACACGGTTTGCAGTCTACTTACCAAAGTCTAAATATTAATATGGCTCAGGTTCTGTTAACCTCTCTAAGCCTCAGTTTCCTCATTATATAAGGACAGTCATATAGTCACTTCATATTAAGGTAGAAATGAGTGGTGAGATAATATATGTGTGCATGATGTCTGAAATGGAGAAAGTCCTCAATGCATGGTAGCTGTTGTTTTTGACGAGAAAGCTGAGCTCAAGATAGGAGAATTAACAACAGCAGTTTAGGACCAGAACAAGATTAGTCCAGAAATCATTTCTTTGGAAAACTTGAGAAGACAAAAATTAAAACCACTAAAGAACATAGAGAGTGGGCTCAGGATTTTGAGCATTGCATTATCTACTAAAATGTTATAAAATCACCAAAACCTAGGATCTTAAAACAATAGACATTAATTATCTCACTGTTTCTGAGGTTCAGAAATTGGGGAACAGCTTAGCTGGGTAGTCCTGGCTCAGGATCTCTTGCAAGGTTGCAAAATAACTGTTGGCTGGGACTGTATTATCTGAAAGCTTGACTGGGGCAGGAGAATCAACTTGCAAGAGGATTTAGTGATCAGGCTATTGGCAGGAGGCCTTGGTTTCTCTTGGGCTATTGGTGATCATCCTGGATCTTTGCCACATGGGCCTCTACACAAGGTTCCCCAAGTACTCTTAAGAATGGCAGCTGGCCTTTCCAAGGGCAAGAGGCCCAAAGGAGAAAGAAATAAAAAGAGAGGGAACAAAAATAAGAGTGCAGAGAGAGAAGGAGCATCAAGTCTTTTTATAACGTAATTTCACAAATCACATACTATCATTAATGCCATATTCTATTTATTAGAAACAAGTCACAGGGCCGGGTATGGTGACTCACACCTATAATCCCAGCACTTTGGGAAGTCAAGGTGGATGGATCACTTGAGGCCAAGAGTTCAAAACCAGCCTGACCAACATGGCAAAACCCCATCTCTACTAAAAACACAAAAATTAGCCAGGCTTGATGGCGCATGCCTGTAATCCCAGCTACTCAGGAGACTGAGGCATGAGGATGACTTGAATGCAGGATCCAGAGGTAGCAGTGAGCTGAGATCATGCCACTGCACTCCAGCCTGGGTAGTAGAGTGTGACTCTGTCTCAAAAAAAAAAAAAAAAAAAAAAAAAAAAAAAAGGAAAAGGAAAAGGAAAAGAAGAAAATCACAAAGTCCAGTCCAACCGGGACTAAGAGAGGATTTATACTCCACATCTTGAAAGGAAGAGTATGGAAGAATTTGTGGACATATGTTGAAACTACCACAAACATGAACTGGGCGGAGTGCCCAGAGCTCCCTTTGAGCAGAGAGCATGGATTGGTCCACCAGAGTTGAAGCACAAAGGCTAGGTATATATATACCATTTTACTATCCAGGAGCTCTAGGTCAGACCTAGAGGGTATTAAGATGCCTGATCCTGTCAGAGGAGGAAACTGGCACCAGTGGGACATATCTGTGGTAGAGATGCACATATGTGGGACTGGGCAGGGAAGGAGGGTGCATTACCTGTATTTGAATAGGATATGACACTCAGTACCCATACAACCTTTCTTCTAATTGGGATGTTGTGTTTGGAGAGGTGGGGACCAGAAATACTTCTACTGAGAAACATTTCCAAAATTGCACTGTTTTTTATTTCTGGCCAGCACTGAATTCCCGTCTCCCTTTCTTCACTTGGCATCAGGTTGAATAGTGAGAAGGAGAAGGAAGAAATGAATAGTTACTGAACACTTACTATGCCATTTTATTTATTTCTCATAACTATCTTATCAGTTAGGTGTCACAAGCAGATTATTAGAGAGAGGGTCCCTTCCCACGCATGTGTGTAGCTGTCCGTAGTCCTGAATCTCATTGTTCTCCGAGTGGGCTCCACCCAGACCGTGTGTGTAATGATTCATGGGAGCTATAGGGAAAAAACATATTGGCCTTTCAATTTAGATATTTAAATGTAAAGACTATGAAGGTTTACTAAGATGCAATTTACAGATGAAAACTGATGTTCAGTATTTGTCACCTACTGTTTGTCAGAGATCCTGGAGAAAGTGTAAGTGCCCCATGGTGCAGAAGAGCCACCCATAACACTCTCACTTCATGTCTGGCTTTCAACATTTTATGGTTGATTAGGGATGACTTGTGCCCAGTCAAGTAGAGTTACAGATTATATTATTTAAAATACTACAGCTGAGAAAAGATTATGAAAACCTTCTGTATCAGCTAGAGGTTCACTGGTTATCCCAGTGGGCTGGGTATTTAAAAGAGTCTTCAGTGTAAGCAAGCATTTTTCTTCCATTAATAAATTATTTTAAAATACTATTTATTTTTATCGCATGCTTTTAAAAACTTCATCTTAAAAATGTCCACTTCTGTATGTTTTAGAAAGAAAATACTAGTACAGAAGTTAACTGTGTACTGTGTTAATATAGAAATATATATACGTCGGTACTAGAAGCTCAAAATTTTTATTGCCAGTAAAGGAATATGATCAAAAAAGAGTGAAAACCACTGCCTTAGAGTCTAGTTCTGTCTTTTACGGTGATTGAAACTTGCTCTCATTCTTTTGAAGCAATTAAAAGTAAGGAAAAGGCAGGGGTAGGTACGGTGGCTCAAGCCTATAATCCCAGCACTTTGGGAGGCCGAGACGGGCGGATCATGAGGTCAGGAGATCGAGACCATCCTGGCTAACACGGTGAAACCCCGTCTCTACTAAAAAATACAAAAATTAGCCGGGCGAGGTGGCGGGTGCCTGTAGTCCCAGCTACTCGGGAGGCTGAGGCAGGAGAATGGCGTGAACCCGGGAGGCGGAGCTTGCAGTGAGCTGAGATCTGGCCACTGCACTCCAGCCCGGGTAACAGAGTGAGACTCCGTCTCAAAAAAAAAAAAAAAAAGAGTTAGGTAGTTAGAGAAAGCAAAAATGGAGACACAGAAGAGATGCAGGCTTTGGAGGGCCAGCACTGCTCAGGGATGGCCCAGGAGAAAGCAAGAGAAAAATCTGTCTGAAGCTCTTTTCACATAATCACAGTAGCCAAGGACAAAACTACAGTAAACCCCAGCTAGGCTACTAAGCAGCTAAAAAAGGGTCAGAAAGGTACACATCAAAGGATGCGGAGCCAGCAAGTGTGGATATGAACAACGGTGGTTCTGTGAGCACCCCAAAGAGTACCGATGAAGGCGCTGAACTCTCTCTGTGGCTAAATTATTCCCAACCGCTCCTGATTTTTTTCTGTTTTTATTTTCTATCCTGATGAGAAATGCGCAGATTTTCACCCTGTCTCAGGACAAATAGAACTTTGACATGTAGTTCACAATTTATGTAACTGATTTCATATACTTCTGCCAGTTGTATCATGTTTCTGACAATTACAAGTGTTTCTCTCCTCACTCCAAGGAATTGTGAGGCATCCACAATCATGCTGCTATCCCTTGTATGCGGCAGTCTGGGTGCTATTACTTCCATCTGACGCTGCAGGCAAACTACTGAGGCTGAGAGGGGTGATGTCACTTACCCAAGGACCCTGGGGGTAATTGGCAGAGACAGGATTGGGATCCACGTCGATCTGAGAAGGTACGTACCTTAACTAAATTCTTTTCTGTATTCTAGGTGTTAGTCTGGATACCCTCAATCCCAAGGCATCTCAATTTTTAGAGGTTCAGGGTATCCCCAAGTTGTTCTCAAAACTTCAAAAGTCTCATTAAAATGGCACGATACAGGGTTTTTTTTTTTTTAAATGAATAGTGTTTGTATTGGATGAAGTCTTTCAAAGGTGGAGTTAATGATGCAAGAAAATCAGGTATGTGGTCAGCAGTGGTCAGAATATGGGGAGCCATTGTTTAGATTTTCACCCAGAAGACAAAGAGCCCACATTAAATCCGTTTAACTTTAGCATACAACTTGACCAGACTGTTTACTAAGTAGGTAACCTCAGGCTGTTCATTTGACCTATGTGCTTCAGTTTCCTCCTCTGTAAAATAGGGATGAAGACAGACATACCCGAGTGTTATTGTAAGGACTGAAAGAACTGAAACATGTACAGAACTTAAAACCGTGCCTGACACATAGTAGGAAGTCAGGGACAACTGTTGTTCTTATCGCTGTAACCTCAGCTTCCTTGTCTGTAAAATGGGGGTGGTTTATATACTATCTACCTCATAGGATGATTGTAAGACTCAAATGAAATGGTGAAGAAGTGCTTCATAAGCAATATCATGCTCTGCAGATGAGAAAGTATGCTGTAATTTTCACTCCTATGTCTCACATATGGAGCAAGTCTAAGAACAGTGTATTCCAGCCAAGAAATTAAAAGCTTTGTTCCTTTGGAGTCAGAGTGTGTCCCTGCACAGATCAATGTTGCTGAAGTGAAAAGAGAGAGATTTAATTACCTTGAGCCTTAGTGCCTTCCCCACCGAGAGCAGAGAGTTCCTGGTGAGAGGAGTAGCTGAGTGCGGAGGTGACAGGTCGTCGTATGAGTGCCTGGGGACTCCTAGACATAAGCTCCGTCACCTTCCTAGGGCCAGACAACTTGACAAGGGAAGAGCTGGCTCCAAGGAGAAGGTGTGAACCTGTGTCTTTGAAAGGCCATGATCTGTGATGAAATCTGTTCGAGTGAGGCACCCGGGGAGAATGAGGCTAAGGCTGCCTTCCTGGCCCTTGCACGGCTGTGTGTAAATCTTCATGTTCAAGGCATGTGGTGTTTGCATACACTGGTATCCACATTCTAAGGGGGTATGCGTGCCCACATACTGAGCGTCATATGCATAAGGTCATAGGCATGCTTGAGAGTCTGTGTGTACATGTATCTATGGCCTGGGCACATCCTGCATGCATAAATGGGTTTGCATGTGAATGCTGCTTCTGTCTCCATGGGCAAAAATGTGCATCTGTGTCTCTGCACTTGGCCTGGTGGACACGTACAGATGTGGATGGCCATGTGGACCCACCTGTGTGAGTCCATGGCGTCACAGATGTATGAATTCTGTACATGTCCTTGCCATGTGTTTCAGTAGAATTTGAGAATCTGAGACAGGCTGTGGGGTTGTCCACTGGGACCATCTGTGGAGCTGGGTCTCCAAGATTGTGGGTGAATGCCCCAAAGCTAGGAAGAGACAAGAAGGTTTGCATGAGAGAAGCTGAGCTCACAGCTCCAAGCAAATGGATCCTGTATCCAGCCATAGGGGTCAAGGAAGACCAGATACTAAAGGACAGGAGGTGCAGAGCCTGGGCTGTGAAGAGGAGAGTTGAAGAGCAGGGAAGAACACACGGCAGAAATGTGGAAGCAAAGTGCTCTGGCCACCAATCCACAACTGCCAAGCAGGCCCAGGCAGAACAGCATTTTCGTCGTTTAATTAGAGATGCTTCCTTAAAGGTATCATACCAGCTGTACCGTGTGTATGCATGGAAGACATCAGTGTGTGTATTGTCGTGTATACACTGAGGTCTGTGTTTGTACAGGTCCTTCCCGGGGCTTGACATATGATGTGATTGCACGTCAAGGATTTCCACTGTTACTCGGACAGCATTTAGACAGCACTTACTGTGTGCATGATGTGTTTGGGAGAGAATGGAATGAAGTGGGATCATGTCCCCTGTCCTTGAGGTTTTCATATTCAAAATGGGGCCAGAAACAGAGAAATATGCAATTCAGAGAAAAACTATAAGCAGCATAAAAGGGTAGGAATTCTGCCTAGACTTGTGTTTGAGCCTGAACTTGGCCTTGTACTAGCTGTGTGGCCTTGTGAATGTTATTTAACTTCTCTGAGTTCCTTTTCCCTCATCTATCAGACACAGCATCAATATAATACCAAGATATAGCACTAGGTTGCTGTGAGAATTAAAGGAAGTAATATATCAAAGGCACCTAATAAAATATAAAGTACAAAGCAAATACGATGGATGTGGGCTTGCTCAGGCAGGCTCCTTGGAGGAGGAGGTGAGAACTGACCAGGGTGATGGGCAAGGCTAACCCGAGCCCAGGAGAGGATGCGACCATCCTAAACTCCATATCTGGCAACCCTTGACCTCACACCTCAGCAGTATCCAAACACCATGCTTCCTCTAATCACTGCATATTGGGGCAGGAGAGGACCTTAGAAACTTGAATCTAACCCATCATGTTGCTAAGGCAGAAACAGACTCACAAGAGCTCATCAAAGCCTTTCCAGAAGTTTGCAGCAGTAGCTGACACAGTGTGAGGCACTGTGCTGGTGCCTCACATTCTCAGCCTGGGTTATTGGCTGAGCTGTTGTTAACCAATACGGTATCTTTATCAAATAAGAAAAGTACCCACCTCTGGACAGGTGCAGTCCATCAGAAACTCGCATGACAAGCTGTAAGCAATGTTGTGTGAATGCAAACTAGAACACTGTGCCTCCTTCAGGCAAGCACAGCCCCTGAGCCCACCACTGGTCACCCAGTCACAAGGTGGACTGCAGTCCCCCTCTCCTCTCAGGCAAGTGCCCTGCATGACCCTAGAGAGTGGCCCTGGGTTTGAGCCTGGCTAGGACAGGAGTCAGCCAACATGTAGGCACTGATGATGCAGCAGGAAACAGGACATCGTCCTCACTCCCACAGGAACTCTCAGTTTATTTCAAGAAATGAAAACAACAACAACAAAATGTGCAACCAATCATTGTAAAAAGTTCTGTGGGAAAGGGAGGCTACAGGCTCAGAGGAGGACCCCAAACCAAGCCTCAGGATCAGGAGCAGCTTCGTGGAAAGATGGTGAAGGATTCAGGACAGAGTGAGGTGTAGGTCTATTTGGCACGCAGCAGCAGTGGGAGTACAGGGCTTTTACATTTTGATGCAGCCTCATCAAACCAATGCATTGAAATGCCCCCTAAATCAAAAACGGATCCATTAAAATAATAATAGGTACCATTTATTGGGCACTTACCATGTGTTTTAATTCATGTACTTCTGTCACAACCTTAGGAGACAGGAACCGTTATTATCCACACTTTCCCACGAGGAAACTGGGGGGTTCAGTGCCTTGCCCGTGATACCCATGGTCAGTGGCAGAAATGGGGGCTGCTGCGAAGCTGTGCCCCTCACCACTACGCGATGCCACCTTTTCTCAGGACTGTTTCCCTTGGCAGAGCCCAGGAACAGGGGCTGAAGCAGAAGCCAGATGTGGAGGGATACCAAACCTAGGGGAATGTGGTGGCCATGGAGAATACTCTTCTCAGATACCTAGCTTCAGGGAGCATGACTGCCCAGCGGTTCCCACAACTGCTTTCCAAAATCCAGCACAAACACTGTCCTGACTGCCCCTGGCCAACCCCAGCCGATGGAGGAGCAGGGCAGGGATAATGAGGAAGGGCCCTTCCTAGAGACTTGGGACTCCTCTCGTGGGCAACCTTGGCTCCAGGACTCCCAGACAGCCCTGCCAAAGTTTCTGTAGGATTGTCTAAAACACTTCTCCCATCCCTCCCTCCCCTCCCTTGCTCCTTCGCCGGGAGTCAAATCTGCATCGTGGACTTGTGGCTTTTCCAGCCTCCCCTGGTCTCCACATTTTTCCCCACAGGCATTTCCTCTAACAGATTTCTTGCATGTTTAATCCTGTCTCGATTTCTGCCTTCTCGGAGGGCCTGGATTAACACAGATGTGGGTGGGTAGGTCTGTGTGGAAGCAATTGTGGGAGGTCCCAGAAGCCAAGGACTCAGAGCCTGGAAGGCAGATGAATGGGATACTTGGGAAGAATGCACAAGCGGCTGTCACGGGAAGCCCTGACACTCTGCTCTTTCATCTTCAGGCCTCAGAGAGGTTGCTCTTTCTTGAAAGGGACAATCCTCCTCCCCTGCCAAACACCCTCCTGTCTTCCCTCCACCTACCCTCACCTGGGTCTCATCTGCAGGTCATTCTTCCAGGAAGCCTTGACATTCTACACGGGTGATGTTTCGCCTCCTTTTACCACCACAGCCTGGTTGACCAGCGCCTGTCCCATAACTGGTCTGTGACTGCAGGGAGTGCCGTGTTTGTGCATCTAAGCCCCCACTAGTTGGGGGGCTCCTTGTGGTGGGTGTCAGTCTGAGCCATTCATCACTGTATCCTAGTGCCTGGCGCAGTAGTGCCTGGAATGCAGGTGTTTTTAATAAATGAATACATGAATACGTGAGTGAGTGGCCCCACAGCAGATCCGCGGCTTGCCTTGTGTGACGCAGATACAGTGCCTGGATGCAGTGCCTCCCAGGGGACAAGTGGGACCAAAGAGTCTGATATGAACCTGACCCTGCTAATGAGCAGGTGGGTGGCTCTGGCCATTCTCAAATTCGCTGAGCGTTAGTTTCCTTATCTGTGAAAAGCAGTGATAATGCTGAACTCTCCAAGTTGTGAGGATAATGCCAAACTTTTTGCCTGAAACATGTAAGTGGCTGCCACCGTAACAGGAACTCAAACACGTCAGGCCCTCTGGCCTGGCCCCCAGCTGCCCCACTGCAGACCTATTGCCCATATGTAGCAGCGCTCAAACGAAAGCACAACGTCTGCTTTTTTGATTATATTGAAAAAATAATTACTTAGGCTTTGCCGTCTGCACTACCTGCCATCTCTCTCCCCAGTCCCCGTTTTCTCTTCTCCTGATTATTAAAAACATAATAAACACATATTGCTCCCTGGCTACTGTCATAGCCACTGGGGATTAAGAAATAAGGAGATGAGAGTCTTTTTTCTTAGAGCTTGTGGTCCAGTGAGGGTTGGGGAGAGAAAGAGACTAGAAACAAACATAAAAATAAATAATTGCTATTTGATGCAGTAAAAGCCACAATAGAGTAAGACTCAACTGCTGGCATGTGACAACATATATCCGAAATTTCCCAGAACATAGCCAATTTCAAATTATTTTATTATTTTTCACTCGAGGCAATTTGTTGGGTATGATTTAATATGTTTTGAATTTTTATTATGAAATACTTCAGGCATATAAAAAGCAGAGGTATTATGAACAACTGTGTACCAACCACGCAGTTTAAAATACAAAACCTGTTTGCATTTTTCTTTTTCTCCTCAGTGGTAACCTCTCTCCTGAATTTGGGTTTATCTTTCATTAGTGTGTTTTTGGTTTTTTGTTGGTTTGTTTTTGTTTGTTTGTCTGTTTTGAGACGGAGTCTCTCTCTGTGCCCAGGCTGCAGTGCAGTGGCGTGATCTCAGCTCACTGCAACCTCCACCTCCCGGGTTCAAGTGGTTCTCCTGCCTTAGCCTTCCAAGTAGCTGGTACTGCAGGCGTGCGCCACCACATCCAGCTGATTTTTGTATTTTTAGTAGAGACAGGGTTTCACCATGTTGGCCAGGATGGTCTCAATCTCCTGACCTCGTCATCTGCCCTCCTCAGCCTCCCAAAGTGCTGGGATTACAGGCGTGAGCCACCGCACCCAGCCCTTAGTGTGTTTTTATGCTTTTGTCACATATGTACACATCTACAAATTATATATGACATTGTTTCACAAGTTTTAAAACTTTGTATAAATGTTACATACTGTATGTATCACTGCAACATTTTTGTTTTTGCTCAACATTATTTTTGAGATGTATGCATATTGATGCCTATATCTCTAATTCATTCATTTTTGACTGCTGTATAGTATTCCATTGCATGATGATATCATAGAATTGATCTGTTTCCCAGGTGACAGACATGTGGGTTGGAGAAACAGAGTCACTGTGTCTTTCCATTAGCATTCTTCAGGAAGTAGACACCAAGATGGGATTAGCTGTGCATGAGATGTATTGGAGAAGCTCTTGTGCATGACAAAGGAGAGGATCAGGAGCAGGCAGGGAGAGCCTTCAGACCATGATGTGGGTCTGACATGCGAGAAAGGAGAGTGGGAAAGAAGGAGAAGGAAGTAGGAAGAGCTGTGACTACAGTAAAGTTGTAAGAAAGTTTTGGCCAGGTCAACAGGGAGTCCTCATGCAATAGTCATCCATGACACCATCTCATGTGCAGCAGGAATGGCCCAGCTCTAGTGCCCCTGCTATAGTCAGTTACTATGGGTCTGAAGGTGTGGCAGCTAGAGCATTTGTCAGTCATGACTCCACAGAGGACTCACTTGAAGAGTGATCTGAGTGGTACCCCTCCATGGCCGCTACACTCTATATTTATCCCCTATCTTATGAAAAGAAAAGTGAGATGTTAGAGAAGGTTATCACAGGACAGTGTCATTAAAGCTGGGTCTTAAGGGACTGTCACAGGCATCATTGCTGGCCAGCAGTCACAGCAAGTCACTTTCATTTATGTTTTGTATCTATGTTGAGCTCTGCTGCCAGGAATCTGCCATCAATGATCCAAGAGGCTCCATGGTAAGGCTTTGGAATCACACAGACCTGAATTTTATTCTCATCTTAGCCATTTGGGCATTGCATAACATTGTATAAGTCTTTTCACTGATGTAGGTCTCACTTTTGTTATCTGAAAAATGAGGATGGCCAGACCTATCTCATGCAGTTGTTATGGGGATTAAAAACATGGTGTAAGCATAGAGTCTGGCACCCACAGTAGGTACTTTTAAAAAAAAATGTTAGTTCCTTCCCCATCCCACTATGACATTATTGGGGAAAAGAGATCTATTCTTACATGTAGCAATTTTTCTCAAACTGATAAATGTTAAAAAACTTAGGGCCTTAGTTCTGTAAACTCCAGTTATCTATAGCAATCGGGGTGAATCAGAATGATCTCCACTGAACCTTCTAATTCACACCCATCACTCTTTCTAAAGCAGCAATTTGTGATTAATCTCACTCGAGGGCTAAATCAGTCCCAAGCGCTTCCAAGGCACTTGATAAAGAAGCTCTCTGATTTATAGCAAACACCATTATTGAGCGGTGGCAGGGAGAAGCCACTGGGGATTTGTCTTGCTGGAAACTCTCTCTGTTGGAGGCATTTCTTCTATTTTCCTGGGTAAGAGCTCAATTTATTTCAAAATAGATGGATGGAGTTCCTTGGTGAGGTAGGAGGAAGAGAGGACTTAGACAATTTTTAAAAATAAATTATAATACTTAATATTTTAAATTTGTGAAATTCTTTCGGCTTACACAGACATCAGGACTTGACAGAAGGCTAGGCATGTAGTAGGGCTTCCATAAACATTTGTAGAAGTGTACGATCATCTCATTTACTCTTCACAGCAGCCCCAGGAAGTACACTGAGGCCATTATTCCCATTTGAGAAAGAGGGAATTTGAGGTTGGCAGGTACGAAATAGCAAAGCTGGGACTTTCTCTTTATTTATTTATTTTTATTTTTGATTTTATGTATTTATTTATTTTTGAGATGGAGTCTCACTCTGTCACCCAGGTTGGAGTGCAGTGGTACAATCTTGGCTCACTGCAACCTCTGCTTCCCAGGTTCAAGCGATTCTTGTGCCTCAGCCTCCCAAGCAGGTGGGATTACAGGTGTGCAGCACCACACCCAGCTACTTTTTGCAGTTTTAGTAGAGATACGGTTTTGCCATGTTGCCCAAGCTGGTCTTGAACTCCTGACCTCAAGTGATCCACCTGCCTCGGTCTCCCAAAGTGCTGAAATTATAGGCATGAGCCACCGCACCTGGCCAGAGCTGGGACTTTCATGCAGATCCAGGCCTGATCCTTACCCTTCACCATGCCATCACCCTCAGTGGTCCAGGAGCAGCACTGTCAAACCCATTCCTGGAGCACAGATGTCTGAAGCACTGTCTCATCACCAAACTGGAAGTCTGGTTAGCCAAGACTGCAGTTTCTTTTTTGCCTATCCTTTGTGCCCATGCGGTTCTATTCCAGAGCACATTTATGATACATTTGCGTCTCGCACACGGTCCGTCTTCCTGACTCCTGTCTACTTAGAGCCTGGCTCTCCTTCCAGTGACCTTCATGAATGGCTGTCTTATCTTTGCTTGAGCTTCTCCTATGACTGAGAACTCCCTACTCGGCTGCCCAATGTCAAGAGCTCTTCTTACTTGATTGAACCAACCTATTGCCCCTGGAATGTAATTCCCCTGGACTGTATAGACTTGGATCCAGGCAGAATCGTAGCAGCAAAAGCTTATTAGGCCTTCCCACTTATGAGCTGTGTGACAGAGGGGAAGGGATTTCATTTTTTTAAGTCCTGGTTTTCTCAATTATAAAACAGAACCAATACTATTTTATCAGTAGGAAAACTTGTAGGTGCAAGTAAGAGAATACCAAATTAATAGTGGCATAAATAATAAAGACATTTAATATCTCAGTTCACAAGAAGTTTTGAGGCAGGCAGTGCCAGCACCACCCCAGCAACCCAGTGCCACTGGGGTTCTGGGATTCTAGGTTGGTATCCCAGGGATTTCCTAGGCCATCATATCTTCACACAACACTTGGAAGGCAAGGATAAAAGACATAGGTAAAAACAAACAAGCAAAACAGACTTTTCTGTGATCTCTCTCTTCTCAGGGAGGAAAATATTCGCTATTCTTGGAAAGTACTTGACTTTGCTTTCCTTCTTATTCATCAGATATAGCTACACACCCGTTCCTAGACCTGGTCCTGGCTTAGGTGAATAGCATTACATAATTGACTTAGACATTCATGATGTCTCGGGCAGGGCATACTGCCACCTAAACAAAATGACGGTTTGCAGAAAAAGAAGAGGAAGAGTGGCTGTTGGTTGGTGACACGGTTTGGATCTGTGTCCGCATCCAAATCTCATGTTGAATTGTATGTAATCCCCAATCCCCTTTTTGGAGGTGGAGCCCAGTGGGAGGTGACTGGATCATGGGGCAGGTTCTGATGAGTGGTTTAGCACTATCCCCTCTGTGCTGTTCACGTGATAGTGAGTGAGTTATCACAAGATCCGGTTGTTTTAAAAGTGTGTAGCACCTCCCCCCCGCCCTGCTCCCGCCATCTGAGGTGCCTTGCTCCCCTTTGCACTTGTGCCATGATTTTAAGTTCCCTGAGGCCTTCCCAGAAGCTGATGCCACCATGCTTTCCTGTGCAGCCTGGAGAACCATGAGCCAATTAAATATAGTTTCTTCAGAAATTAGTCCAGGTATTTCTTTTAGCAATTCAAGAACAGACTAATACAGCTGGGCAACAACAGCATTATTGGATAATATATGCAAAGTGTTTAGTAGAGTTCCCAACACTGTCTGCTTCATAAATGTTAACTATTACTATTGCCTACTATTATCATAAACTTTTCATAAAAAGTAACCAGGGTCCCTCTGATCATCTCTTCTCCACCTAGGACTTCTGTTCACCTTCAATTATGCCCTACCTTGATAGTCATGCTCCTTGGAAGAAAAAGACTCCCTGGGTAGGGCTATCTTATTGCCTAATCCCATGGAGTGTTACTTACGTGTTACTCCAGGAGAATGTACCCTCTGGAGGTGTGATTGCTAGCCTCAATCCTGAATAGGAGTAAAATAGTTCTTCCTCATCTGTCTTCACTATTTCATCTTATCTGAGATGTGGCCTCCCCTTGTCCTTGGTATATTTTGTCCTGATACAACTTTATAGTTTTTATTTTGTTGTATTTTTGTCATTGGCACTTTTCATAAGTCTTGCTTAGAAACTTAGCCTGAATCAACCTCTTTTCAACATCATGGGTAAAAGAGGGAGAGGCGGTTCCCTTCAAGTGAGTCAGTGACCAACTGTGGCCCCTGAGCTTGACCATGGGTATGCTATCTGTCCTTCTTAGGTCAGTGGTGATGTGGGGAGGGGGCCTCCCCAGCTCTACTGGGACATTTGAAATAGTTCAAAGAAAGAGACCTCACCAGTAGAGGACAGAAAATCTAAGGTGGGTAATGGCTGGTTATTACTTAAAGCTATCTTGAGTAGAAAACAAAAGACTGATGAAAACCCTTTCTTATACTTGTCTCTTGAAGTTCTCTGCCTTACAAAAGGATCTCTTAAATAAATGCAGTCCTGGCAAGAAGTGAATATGCTCTCAGGGTTTGGCCCCAAAATTTTCCTTTGTAAATCACGTGTGGAAGTAGGTGGAGCACATACCACAAAGCAAGAAGCAAAGAGGAGCAGCTGGCAGTGGCCACTCACCATGTGCCAGGCCCCTACAGGCATAAACCCACTGCCTTCTCAGGGTGCTCTATGGGCAGGTGCTATCGAAGATTTGTTAAGAGAGGAAGTAGTCCCAGGAAAACAAAGTAATTTAAATGACATTTCCCCACACTGCACTGTATTGCCATGCTTTACAAACCATCCAACCAGCCAGAGCCAACCTCCCAATGCTTAATGCTTCCAAATGGCATTTCATCTGGGACCCAAGAGCTTGTGAGGCCAAGGTAAGTCTTACCTGGGATGTCTGAGTCAAGTCACTCAGACTCTCTGGGCTCGATTTCCTCATTCATAAATAACATGGGACAATTTTATCTGCCTCATAGAATTGTTGCGGGATTCAAGCGAGCTACTGCATGTCAAGTGCTTTCAGAGCTTGGTTTGTAAGAGGTCTCAGTAATGAATGGTGGCCATTATTATTGCTTTTGTTACTGCTCTTATTGTTAGGGACTTGATCTTACCAAGCCCTAATGACACCATCTCCAGAACAGTCTGACCCAAGGACGCTCTGCAGAGAAAGTCTGAGCACCACCAAGCATGCTTCCCAAGACTGGTGTGTCTTCCCAGCCTGGGTTTCCTTCACATTTCAGCTCTGACAGATTTCTGTGTTCTGGATGAAGCTGTTGAGCGCTCACTCTGCAATCTGTTCTGGCTGTTCAATAAACTTCTCTTCCCGGACAAGCTGTCACACGCATGTAAATATCACACGCATGTAAATATCACTGGACTTTGATTTCTGAGTCAAACTTCTACTTCATGGTGGCTTTTAGGGTCATTCCCAATCCAGAGCCTAGGAATCACCAATAAAGTATCAAGCTTTCCTGTGGAGTGTGGATGAAAAAGATGAGGATGAAAGAGCTCCTGCCCTCAAGGAGCTTTCAGGACAATAGCCAGCTTGCAGCACAATGGGGTAGCTGCAGTAATACAGCTCTTTCCATTGCCACAACATACAGGTGATGATAAACTGAGCTTTTGAGAGGCTTAGTGACTTGGTGGATCTCACAGCTGGTAAGGAAGGCAGGATGTGAACTCAGATCTTCTGACCTTGAATCCTCAGTGGTTTCCTAAAGTACAGGTTTATGCAAAAGTAATTGCCTTTTAAAAAGTGCCATTTAAAGGTAATGGAAAAAAAAAAAAAGCAATTACTTTCGCACCAACCTAATAGTTCCCCCTGGGAGAAAGAGTTGGTTCATTGTGATGAGCTCAAGTCAAAGATGGTGGCCCATGTGACGTTAGGTAGCTACTAGGGTCCAAAAAGAATCCTAACCCCTGTGTCACCAAGGGTCAACTGTATGTTCCTGAGGCTGCTAGGCCTTTTTCAGGAATACCTTTCAGTTAGTTGATTGGCTCATTGCAAAGGGAGCTGGTGTTGAGAGATGAGATCATGGAAAGTTTCAGGGACCATGGAGCAGGATAAATGCTCTAGGCATGCAAACAAAGCAAAGATCCCAAATAAATGTTTCCCACATTGCCCTGCCAATTGCTCTCATTTCTTGTGTGTGAAGGGAGGCGTATTAAAGACAGTGAAAGCCTTTGAGTCTCACAGACCTAGCTAAAGTCCTGGACTACTGTGTGACCTCGGTAAAGTTATACAGTCCTGTGAACCCCCATTCTCTTATCTGTAAATTAGGAGAATAAAACATGCCTCACAGGGTTGCTGTGAAGATTAAAAGGAGGGAAAAGTTGTAGAATCTTGCCTCAGTAGGGCTCAACAAATACTAATTCCCATTTTCCCAGTCCATCATCTGGCAAATGGATTGGTGATTCCAGGAAAAGACTGCCCTTATTTCGCCAGATTTAAACATTAGAATGTAGAAATTGATGGAAATCAGGAACAATCTCCAGACAGGAGCCGTAATGGATTAATAGAGTTAGGTTAATTATTATTAGTAGTAGTAGTATTGAGACTGAGTCTTGCTCTGTCGCTCAGGCTAGAGTGTAGTGGCGTGATCTCGGCTCACTGTAACTTCTGCCTCTCCTGGGCTCAAGTGATTCTCCTGTCTCAGTCTCCCGAGTAACTGGGATTACAGGCACCTGCCATCACAACCACACCTGGCTAATTTTTGTATTTTTAATAGAGACAAGGTTTCACCATGTTGGCCAGGCTGGTCTCAAACTCCTGACCTCAAGTGATCGGCCTCCCAAAGTGTTGGGATAACAGGCGTGAGCCACTGTGCCTGGTTGAGTTAGGTCAATTAAATACACACACACACACACACACACACACAATCGAACTAAAAAAAACATGCCATGTTATGAGGTGATTAACAGGAATTTCATCCTTCACATGTATACCTATGCTTAAAATGGATATTTTTATCATCTATCATAGACTATTAAAATGGGTGCTTTTAAATAAGGGAAAAGAGGTGTTGGCCCTGCTGTTCACAAGTGAAGGGTGGAGGGAAACGCACATTGTTCATCATCACTTCCTATATGAGATTTGTTCATGGAAGTGGCAGTACCTGGAGGAAGAGGACGGACTTTGGAGTCAGAAGATGAGAGGGTTTGAACCAGTTCTGCCATTGAGAGGTGAGTAGTGCTGGACACACATTGACTAATATTTTTGAGCTTCAGTTTCCAGGTAAGTGGAGGTAACAGCTCCCTTTCCAAAGAATGCAGTATTGCAGAAAGAACACTGGATTACAAATCAGTGAATTCCTTAGTTCCAATCCCATTTCAGCCATTTACTTGAATGCATACTTGGATCACTTGCCTAATTCCTCCAAGCTTTAGTTTTCTCCCCTATGAGTAAATAATGCCATTTGTCCTTTCAATTTCATAGGCTGGTTTTGAGGATATAATTCAGTACAAAACAAGACAAAACAAACAAAAAAACCTTGTAAATAGTAAAGCAAACATGCTAATGAAAATCTGCTATCATATCAATATAAAATTTAAGCTTTTTTTTATCAGATTAAATGTCATTTCAGATAAAATTCTCAAGGGATCTATCTTGTTTCTTTGCCTACTGAAAGGATAAACATTAGGTTTTAATTCTAGTTCTGGCACTTACTTCGTAAGCCCTGTGGTTGCATATCTCCCACCATGCAGTAGCCATTCTCTTTGAGTGGTGTTGACTCGTACTCATCCTCAGCTCCAATGGTGGATCCTGATAAGTCCAAGCCAATCAAGATAATGCCATCTCCTGCCAGGCGATTGCTTCAGGGGTGCAGTTAGAGTGTTAAAGGCTTTGCTTCAATAGTTGGGGTGTGAGTCAGTCACACATCCAGCTGGATGTGAAAGCATGCAACCCTGGGAGCTGCTGGCAGCCATCTTGATATCACCAGGGAACAGCTGAGAAAGATTGCAAAGAAAAGAGCCCTTGCTCTGACAATTATCATGAGCCCCTGGATTAAACTGTGCCTGAAGCAGCATACTTCTGGGCTTTTCTGTTAGGTTGAGGCAACAAATTTTCTTGGTTGGGTTTGTGTTGGTTTCTTTGTTCTTGCAAGTAAAAAACCTTAAGAAATACACCATGTAACCTTGAGCAACTTCCCTTACCCCTCTAAACTTCAGTTTCATGATAACAGGGCATAGTAGAATAGAATGCCAACAATAAATAGGGTCACTGTGGGGTTCGACAGTGCTTGAAAAATGCTTAGCACCATGCATAGTTGATATGGTTTGACTCTGTGTCCCCACCCAAATGTCATTTCAAATTGTAATCCCCATGTGTCAAGAAAGGTAAGTGATTGAATCATGGGGGCAGTTTCCTCCATGCGGTTCTCCTGATAGTCAGTGAGTTCTCACCATACCTGATGGTTTTAAGGGGGAGTTTTTCCTGCTCTTGCTTGCTCTTTCTTGCCTGCCACCATGTGAGACATGCCTCTTCCCCTTCCGCCATGATTGTGAGATTCCTGAGGCCTCCCCAGCCATGTGGAACTGTGAGTCAATTAAATCCCTTTTCTTTATAAATCACCTAGTCTCAGGTATGTCTTTATAGCAGTGTGAAAATGGACTAACAGTACAAAGTATGCATTCAGTATATGGTAACAATTTTTATTACATTTGCAGCTCTAAACTTTGTGTTAAATGCTTTAAGTATATCATTTCACTTGGTCATTGGTCAAGCTAGGAGGACTTTTTTTGTCCCCATTTTACAATTAAGAAATGAAGGTTGGAGAGTTTATGTGACTTGTCCAGGGTTCCACAACTACAGAAGCAGAGATTTTACAGAGTATGATTGTTTCTCCTTTTTTTCAATCCTTTGAACAGATGATTATTGTACAGTGTCAATAAAATGTTAGTTGAATGCCTATAATGTGCAAAGCATTATAAGTATATAGCAGTAAATATATATGCTGTCCTTCAGTTTTAGAGGATAGTCTCACACTATCTGAATTACAGAGAAGATCACGTTGAGTTTGTGTCTTGGATTTATCAGCATCATGCTCCTAACAACTAAGTTAACCAGCCTATCATCTAAATCCTATAGGCACATGAAAAGTATTGATACAAAGAAAGTAGTTCTGCAACTAAGTGTAGAACATAGAGCTTATTTCCATATAAAATTAAATATATATATATACACATATATATATATATACACATACACACATACACACATCTTGTATTTCAACTGCTATTTAATTTCTTCTAAAACATTGAGCTGAACTGTAACATTCCTGTTACATTTGATTCCACTGGTTAAAAAAAGTCTTTTTCATATACTATAAAGATATTATCTCTGCTCTTTCTGACATGGTGTCAACTTATATATGTTTCTAGCAAGTCTGAACAACACTATTAGAAGTGACAATGGGATGGAAGAATAGGTCTTTGCTACATTGTTTTCTTAGGAAATCTGCAGGAAAATCTAATGCTGTGTTTTACTGTTTACCTTTAGGTGACATTCTCCAAGTGTCTTTATGTGTTATCGAGTGCCTTTCACAATACTCCAATCACAAGGCGTGTAAAAAATGATTATATGGAGAATAGTTAATGTAAACCTCTTTATGACCAATGTTGTCTTATGTGCAGATCAGGAAATTCCTTACAAGTAATGTATAATAAGCCCTGAGAAACATAAACAGCCTCTGAACTTGTCTTCTTAACATCTGGATATTTTGTCTAAGAAGATTTAATAGTGTCAGGACACATCCCAAATGAGATTTCACAGGCTTTCACAGGCAGGGGGAGAGGTTCTACTCTCCTACACTGCCTCATCTTCAGCTTTTCATGTCAATTTTGATAGAAGGGTCTGAGAGGAGAACCTACAAAATCAACCTGCAGAAAACACAAGTGGTCCCTGATTTCCTAATTATGAGATTTTTACTTACATTGAAGCCATATGTGGGGAAGCTAATGAACAACTGAGAATAGTTTGTTCCTTGTCTTGATAGCTTAGTCTTAGATATCTGAGAGTTGTGAAAAAATGGACAGATTTGTAGTCAGATAGATTCAGCTTTGTTCTATCTAGGTGAGAGCCATTGGGTATATTATGTAACTTCTCCAAGCCTATTTGTCATTGTAAAGTGAGAATAATAAAAACTAGTAGGGTGATGGAATAAAGATAAATACAGGGCCCCGTTCATAGTAGGTACACAATACAAAGTAGACCCTTTCCTCTTTAATTCTCTAAGAAAATATTTATTTAATATAATGTATTTCAAGAAAAATGTCCTTCTTAGAAATATAACCTAAGCATAACTAGACTTCACTAGTTTGGGAATATAAATATTAAATAACTCGTATTTCCACATTTATATAATGCAGCAATTTCTGGGCACCACTGGGGGTGTGTCTTGTGCTGCTTCTCTCGTCGTTTTCCTCCAGTCCCCTTGTTGATATCCACTGCTCAGGAAGGTCAACTTGGGGACAGCGCCTTGCCTCAGCCTCTTCTGATGGGACAGTGCCTTGCCTTTGCCTCTTTTTCTTCTCTGGGAACCCCAGAGATTCCCAAATGGTAATCTCATGGAGCAATCAAATGACACAACCTTGTTAAGACTTCAGTGCACCAGGAACATGCTGTGTCTCTGTGGAAATGCCCTCTTCCCAGTTCTGTTTCTTGCTTTGTCATCTGAACCGCTAACTGTACTTCTTTTGCCTCCCTATGAAAATGGCTTCTGCCAGTAGCATTTTCTCCAGTCATCCACAGGTGAAGACAAGGACATTCTCTATCCTGAGGCCCCCTTTTCCACATAATCCCACCCCAGTGCAAACTATTTCCTGCAAAAAGACAGCTTCAGACTGTTTCCTACTTCATCAAAACCACCCAGACTTAAAAATCCAGTTTAGGCTCAGTTGAAACCTTCTCTACAATAAAAACTACTGTATGTGCTCATTTCTCATCCACTAGGGGTCTGCCTTCTAAATCAAAAGCAAGTAGAAGACAGAGTAAAATGTGTAATATAAATTTATTCTGTGACATTTTCCTCATTCAAGATATTTTAACATAGATTAAAATATATCAATATTTCATGAAAAATAAATTCTAGAAGAATTTAGATAATATCTGTAATATACATGATTTGACCCAGAATATCCTTTTTTTTTTTTTTTGACTTCAAACATCATTTTTTAAAAAGTAACATAAAATGATAAGGACTGCAACATTCTTCATATATCTTGTGTCTCATAAATTTTAATTCAACTGCCAGTTCTTTTCTCAACTACGTATGTTAATGGTATTTGCTCCTGTTTTTGAACGGGACGAGTATCCATTTTCTGTTTCTTTGTGATATTTAGGTCTTCTTTCTCTGATTCTTCAAGAAAATGCTCCATGCTGAGTTTGAATACTAATCGAGGGTCTGGTTTAGACAGTGGTGGGCAATTACACATCTCTCTAATTTTGAGAGCCTATAAAGACATAATAAGATAAAAAAAAAACTATATATACATCAATGTATTCAGATTGTTTCAGTAATCCGTAATATGTTCCATGTAAAACAAATAAAGAATGCATTCTGTATTTTTTTAATAAAAGGTATCTTGATTATGACACATAAAAGGGAACCACTGATAAATCCACAGTGAACAGTTGTTTTAATGATTTGGTCAAATAATATTATTTTAAAAACAACAACAACAATAGTATTAATAATCTGTAACCACTGCCCAAATGCTGTTTTGAGGGTAAACAAATCTTAGAGATATCTCTATGGTTTCAGTTAAACTCTAGCTGACCTGAGAACAATCATTCAGATTTTAAGAGACTCTATGAGAGGTTTTTTTCAAGAAAAAGAAAACTGCAGAATATAGATGACTGAATATATTGAAAAAAGATACATATAACTGATATAGTCTTGGGTAAAACTGATGATAATAACCTAGTGATACAGTTTGGATATGTCTCCACCCAAATCTCATTTTGAATTGCAGTTTGCATAATTCCCACACGTCATGGGAGGTAACTGAATCATGGGGGCAGGTCTTTCCCATGCTGTTTTCATGATAGTGATTAAGTCTCACAAGATCTGATGGTTTTATAAAGGGCAGTTCTTCCTGCACACGCCTTCTTGCCTGCTGCCATATAAGACATGACTCTTCTCCTCATTTGCCTTCCACCGTGATTGTGAGCATCCCCGCCCAACCCCCGGCCATGTGGAACTGTGAATCAATTAAACCTCTTTCCTTTATAAATTCCCCGGTCTCAGGTATGTTTTAGTAGCAGCATGAGAATAAAACATTGCAAAGGAAGGAAAAGTAATCATGGTGTACTATGGCGCTCAGTGCTTACAGTTGAAAATACCAAATCTTGATGAAACCAAAAAGTACGATTTCATCATACTGAGAAAGGGGGAGTTGCATGGGTGTGTGCACGCACAGGGTGTGACACTGGAAAGAGAGGGCTTACGTCTCATCCTGTACAGTGGAAAATGAGTAAGGCCCAAAATTGAAGTTAGAACGTAGCAACATAAGCATGTTATTTAGACACAATGGGAAATACTAAACAAATCCTCCAATAGAACTGGAAATAGTTATCCCTGAAACGGATGGCAGGGTCGGAGGACTGGCTGCCGATTTAAGTAACTAGCCTTAGAACTATTTAACTCTTCAAAGTGGGTATATGGATAATTTTAAGATATAAGAAGTAAAATAATTTTTAAGGAAAAATGGTCTCAGTATTTAAGGAGTTTTAAAAGACAGACATTTAGGAGAAAAAGCTAATTTAGTTTTTTACTACTTCTGGCTTTCTGATACTGATGTGTCTTAAGGGAAGTTAATAAGGCAGTAAAGGAGACAATGTTTGGGGGACAGGTAAAATCTTAGAAAGACTATGCAGGCAAGGCCTCACTGACAACATAATGATTTGGGGGGTCAAGAGGGGGACAGACCTGAAGGACACGAGGAAAGAGACCATGTGGCAACCTAGGGAAAAACCATTCCAAGAGGGAGCTGCAAGTACAACGAAGATGGGAGTGTGCCTGGGGTGTTTTGGAACAGTGAAGAAGCAGGTACAGCTAAGTGGAGCAGGGTGGAGGGCAGGAGCAGATTATGTAGGACCTCACGCTAAGGTCATGCTAAGGATTTTAAGTTTTACTCTAAACAGCCTGCCTCTAATATTTGTGGGGTCCATGGCAAGAATGAAAATGGAGGCCCGGATACCATGTCTCTAAACACCTAAAAGCAGTAAATCAAGCTAATACATTACTACATAAAATCTGTTCTATTCTTCTACTTTGAGAAATACACATTCGAAATTACCTGGAAGTCCAGGTACAAAATTAGAATTCTTGAATTTCAGAACACGTTAAGACTGCAGGGAGCTTACTGTGTAGCTGTTGACACTAGCCTGCCCCTCTCCCAGTCCTAGCTTATCTGGCACTGTAAAGGGCCTTGTGTGCATGTGTTCAAGGAAGAGGTCCACATGGGCCCTGAAAGCAAGCTCAAACATGTTTCGGCAAGGAATTCCATTATCCCAGATACCCTGAGTTGGGTGTGGTAGGGGCACAGGTTCTTGTATGCAAACATTTCATTGAGTCCCACAGGAGAGGGGGACTTGTAGTCAGAGACGAGCCAGATAGACGTCCTCTAAGCGAATGGGGTCAGGGCAGAAGCTTGGGTCTAGGAGCACTTCTAGCTCTCATGAGGCTATGAGTTACCATTAAGGTAAGCTACAGAGTTTGAAAAAATATTACGTAATATGAAATTCTTCAGTGGCAGTGGCCTTGTCTTATTTTTCTTTGTATTTCACAGCAGATTTAAGATGTTCCTTATATCTACTGAGTGTTAAGGAAATGTTTAAGTAAACTGAATTGACATAAAAAGAAAATGTTTCCCAACTATAGCACGTATAGTACTTAAGTAAACAGAAAATCAGACCCTCAGCTAAATGATGACCTACTGTCCAAACTGGGATACCTTTGAGAATGAAAGGAGATGCTAGTGAGATTTGCACTGAGACATCAGGCATGAGCCAAGACTGTCTCCACAAAACTGGGACATACGGTCACTCTTGCATTAGTTCCTTTACAACCATGTTAATTTTCTTTCCCAAGTGAGAAGTTTACCTGTCATGGCTGCTATATCAGTGTAGTGCCTATGTCTAAGCACTGCACTGGGATCAGTAAAGGGGGAGATACAGACTCCAGCAGGTAACAGCTGGCATAGCTGAGTGTGGCAATGAGAGATGCAAAGCAACAAAGAGAGGAATAGGATGCCATCCCCTATGATCTCTGTGTATTCAGTAAAAACTCTTCTATTTTTCTTAAATTCTCTTATTCAGTCTTTTTAATACAACAAATATTTAGAACACCATAGTGAGTAAAGTGCTAGGTACACATTGGTCAGAATAGTCATGGTCCCTGCCCTGATGTAATTTACTTTGTATTTCTCCATTACTGGGCATTAGAATTGTCCCCATGGTTGTGTCTATTTGGCTTTTATAAACTACCCTGCTATAAAAATCTTTGTTTAAAAAAATCTTATTTTCTCACCTCCATTTGGAGTTATGTGAAGTCTAACACCCAAAACAGAATGATCTGATCAAAGAGTAAGTGCAGGTAGATTATAATTTATGTTATATAGGACCAAACTGTGTTCTACCAGAAAGGCTTTATCAACCTTTAATGTCACCAGCAATACAGGCATACTTGAGTTGTTCACAGTTATTCACATAAGATTTCGTGACTTTTATGTAGATAACGACAGAATTTCAAACCTCAGAATCTTTAGAAAATATCAGTTCAATTTTACAGATGAGGAAACTGAGTCTCAGAGAAGTTAAACACCAGGCAAGGAACAAAAAGCTGGCTTGATCAATGTTTTTAAGAGCTTTATTTGCTAAAACTTCGAAATAACCAAGATGTCCTTCGACAGGTGAATGGATAAACTGTGGGATATCCAGACAAAAGAATATTATTCAGATCTAAGAAGAAATGAGCTATCAAGCCATGAAAAGATATGAGGAACCTTAAATGCATATTGCTGAGAGAAAAAAAGCTAATCTGAAAAGGCTACATGATTCCAACTATATGATATTCTGGAAAAGGCACAACTATGGAGACAGTAAAAAGATTAGTGGTTGCCAGGGGCTAGGGGGAGGGAGGAATGAGTAGGCACAGAGTGTATTTTTATGAGAGTGAAACTACTCTGCATGATGCTATAATGGTGGATACACGTCATTATACATTTATCAAAATGCACTGAATGTATAGCACCAAGAGTGAATCCTAATGGACTTTGGGTGATAACGATGGGTCAACATAGGTTCATCAATTGTAACTAATATTTTCAATCTGGCATGGGATTTTGATGGTATGGGAGGCTGTGAGTATGCGAGGGCAGATATATAAGGGAAATCTCTATACCTTCTACTCAACCTAAAAGTTGAGGCTTTAGAGTCTAAAAATAAAACAGTCTATTATTTAAAAAAAAAAAGAATGTTGGCCTGGAAGTAAAAAAGCTGGGTTTAGAACCTGATTTGTTTTTACTGCTTTTGCCCTACATGCTTTTTGTGCTCATGCTTTTTTGCACCACATGTTTCCTGAGTAAATTTTTTACTGAATAAACGTACTTTGGAGATGTCTGAGCTAGGTTTCTTTAATTGCTAGAAATACTATGTATTCTTCATACAGGTTTTCTATCACCACTCCTTCATGTGTGAACTGCTTCTCCTCTCCAACTATCTATCAAGCAGAATCGTGTTATGACCATACATATTTCTAACAAATCTTCATCTATTTTGCATAGTAAGATTTTATTGGATGTCTTGGTAACTTATTTTTTCTTTTTTCCTTTCCTTTCCACATTCATTTTATACACATTTCAGGGTGCCAATGTCTTTTTATTTTTATAAATTCGAATCTATCTTATTAAATATACCTTCATCTCTTCAAAAGTGAGCAAAATTTTCCTACCATATAGCTAGAATATGTCTTTCCACTTCCTTTACTTTGTTTTCTGTGTTTAACTCCATGCACTGCACATAATAGGCACTTAACAAACGCATGCTAAATTTTAAACAAACATTTATAGAACACCAGCTATGAATAAATCATGATAAATGTCATAGAGAAAATACTCTTAGGAGTTTATGGTTTAAGAAAAAGCAAGAATGTATTCTAATAGCAAGAATGTATGGTTCTGAGAATCCTGAGGAAGATTTGAAGTTAAATATAGAATTAGCCAGCCTAAAGACTACAAGTGAAAGAAACTAACATCTACTGTTCACTTTCTATGTACCTTTCACTGTGTGAGGTATTTTACACATCTAAATTGACATTGGAATTTGAACCACTTTTGAAATCTTGGGCCTGGCATAAAACATTTATCATTAAAGTGTCTATGCCAAAGAAAGGGGTACAAGGGAGAGAAGGCAGCAGGACCTTACCTACAGAAATGCACAAGTAAGTACATCCAACATCCAGGAGATACTGCTATCCTGATTTCACATACGAAGAAAACTAAAGGTTGGATTAGGTAACTTTCTCCAAGTTAGATGGCTGAGTCAGAATTAAAACCCAAGACCCCTAAGACCACTGTTATCTTTATATTACTATTTCCTGTGACCATCTTTCTCCCATTACCAACTATTAATTTCCTACACGCTAAATTTCTATAAGGGAGTGGAAGTACTGTTCAATTCTACTGCCAATTTTTCTATTTTTCACTCACTATTATATTGCTTATCTTGCCTATTATCACACATCATGCAATAGTTTAACAAATATTCACGGCCAGGCGTGGCGGCTCACGCCTGTAATCTCAGCACTTTGGGAGGCCAAGGCGGGTGGATCACGAGGTCAGGAGATCGAGACCATCCTGGCTAACACAGTGAAACCCCGTCTCTACTAAAAATACAAAAACTTAGCTGGGTGCGGTGGTGGGCGCCTGTAGTCCCAGCTACTTGGGAGGCTGAGGCGGGAGAATGGCAAGAACCCGGGAGGCGGAGCTTGCAGTGAGTGGAGATCGCGCCACTGCACTCCAGCCTGGGCGACAGAGCAAGACTCTGTCTCAAAAAAAAAAAAAAATTCACTAAGCATCTCAACTTGTCATAGGTACTATGGATACAGCAGTGTACAAAGGCCTTACACTCTAGGGTAAAAGACAATAAACAAATCGGCAAGTAGAGGAGCTGTAAGGAGGACACTAGCTTGATGGGGAACATACATTGGTCTTGTATGTTTCCTAGACCAAGGAAAGCCTAAGGAAAGGGGCATGTGGTGAAGTTGGTGAGGTAGGCAGTGGCCAAATTACGTGACTGGAAGACCTAGGAAGAGTCTGGATTTTTATTCTAAGTTATGGAATAAGATGAGAGGTCACTAGAGGGTTTTAAGCAAGGAAAGGACATTACAGTGATCACTCTGGCTACATACTGAAAATAGGTTGTCAGGAGTTGACGTGAAATGTGACATCATGAGGTGAAAAGTGGCAACAGGAAATGACTGGGTAACGTGGGAGGAGATGATGGTGACTTTTACTGGGAAAGGAGCAGTGGTGAAGTTGAGAAGGGCATGGATTCTTAATGTACTTGTTGAGGCAGTCAAGAAGATTTTTTCATGAATAGGATACGGAAGTGAAGGAAAGAGGAATTGAAGATGAGTCTTAAATTTCCTCTTCTGTTTTAATAGCTTTTCTTTTATGATGCTGCTCATGCATCTGAGGATAATTAACTTGCTCACAGTAAATAATTACTATAATGTAATATCATATTGTCAATTAATGACCCCAGCCCATAAATTCTTTTAAAGTTATTTTTTTTCTCAAATTGTCAAAACAAAATCACTTATGCTCATAAAATTAATCAGAAACTTAATAACATACCTTTCTATACTTTGAAGGTAGAACTAATTAGTAACTAGGCAATTGTTCTCTGAATTTTTGAAAAAATTCTCCAAATTAAATCCCATCAGTGCTAGGCGTCCTTTTCTTTGCTAATTTATTATGACTCTATGGGTTCTAATATAGTTTTAAAAATTTGATTTATTTATACCTTACTTCTTTCTAAAATTAATTTGAGAAGCTTCATTCTAGCTATAATTTCTACTCCTAGCTGCAACCACTCTGGCAATTCCCCTCCTCCCTCAACACACATACACTTTAATTACTACTGATTTTGACCTGAGCTAATAATTAACATCATCTAACTAAAAATAACATTCTCTCAAATATTTTGGTTTTCTTGCATGTTACCATACCTCTTCTCCTGATCCTATTTACATTTTACTCTTTGTCTAACTAATCTAATGATTATGACTTTGAGTAAATTTCCCAAAGAACTGTCACTTTGCTTATTTCTGCTTAATTTTATTAATTATATTTACCCTATTTGAGACACTTATAGTTCTATATTTCTTTTCTCTAATATAGACATTTAAACTGATAAAATTTTCTTTAAATACAGATTCAGTAAACACTCATGAAAATATAACTACATCATTATGAAGTTCATTGATTTTAAGGCATCCTCTTATTGTCTATAGATTTCTCTCTTGCTTTACATGTGCAGAATTTTAATTTTCATGCGGTTATCCATCTTTTAATTTTTGTTACATTAATTTTACTATACTATGTTCTGATGATTGGAACCATAACTTTTTATTTATTTACTTATTTATTATTTCAATAGGTTTTTGGGGAACAGGTGGTGTTTGGTTACATAAGTAAGTTCTTAAATAGTGACTTCTGAGATTCTGGTGCACCCATCACTCAAGCAGTGTACACTGTACCCAATGTGTAGTCTTTTTTTTTTTGAGATGGAGTTTCGCTCTTGTAGCCCATGCTAGAGTGCAATGGCGCGACATCAGCTCACTGCAACCTCTGCCTCCTGGGTTCAAGCAATTCTCTCGCGTCAGCCTCCTGAGTAGCTGAGATTACAGTCATGCACCACCACGTTTGGTTAATTTTTGTATTTTTAGTAGAGACAGAGTTTCTCCATGTTGGTCAGGTTGGTGTTGAACTCCAGACCTCAGGTGATCTCCTGCCTCGGCCTCCCAAAGTGCTGGGATTACAGGCATGAGCCACCATGCCCAGCCCCAGTGTGTAGTCTTTTATCCCTCACCCCCTTCTCACTGTTTCCCCTGAGTCCCCAAAGTCCACTGTATAATTCTTATGCCTTTGCACCCTCATAGCTTAGCTCCCACTTATGAGTGAGAACGTAACATTTTTATATTATGTACAGATATTTTTGTCCAAGTTTTATAATCAATATTTTCATGAAAGATGTGTATTTGAAAATACATTCCTTTTTTTAGGATTTAAAATTCTTATGCCACTTAAAATTTATTTTTCATACTATTCAGCTGAATCATTTGGTAGTTCCTTACTTAATCCGTGGTTTTCTAAGAATGGCAGGGTGCAAGCTAGTTACAATTATATTTAAACAAACAAAACTGTATATTTTATCTAACTCTGATGGTTAGTAGATTCTGGAAACAGCACTGTTGCAACCGAGCACTTCACTGACATGTTGTTCTATGTGTTTCATTTACTAAGGCTCTTCCATCATAATAAAAAAAAAAGTTAGTTTTTCTAGATATCATACCAAAGTGTATTAGTTCCACTGTTTTTTGTTTGTTTTATTTCTTTTCTCCTAAACCCTTACACTTCCTCCAACAGCAAGAAGTATAAGAACTTAGAAGGAAAGAAACATCTTCCTTATACTTACAAAAAGCAAGGTCCAAAGTCATTCTTACTCTTGTATGTCTTTAAGTTTTGTCTTTTTACCTAGGTAGCTTGTAAGAACCTGTCTTTGCAATGAAGATTAAACACTTCATAACTTTACATATCTACGCATTGTCATTTCAGGGCTTCTCATGGATGATACTCTGGGAATCTCCTAAAAATCCATCTTAAGAAACGTTACCTAAATAAAAAAATGTGATATAGAAACCACAATCAAAGAAATGAAGACATGTACAAATGAACGAATGTATCTTTCCCATTGTTAAATGCAGCTTGGATTTCCTGGTGCCTTTTCAATATTCTTTCATTTTTTTAGACATTTTTTTTTTTTTTTTTTTTGCTTTGGGCTTTTTAATTTGGTTGTGCTATGTTCCTCTATCTTCCGCATCAATGAGTCTTTGCTCTGGGGTATCAATTCTGCTCTTTACAGCCTCCACCGAAAGTTTTACAGCTTCTCTGCTGAATTCACAAGTTTAACAATTTTCTGAAATGGATTCATCTTACATTTGTAAAGATGTTCTTTCAGCTTCTGTCACTTTCAGTGCAGCTAAATCAACCTTATCATGCCAGCTTCAAGTGGCATTGCTTCTATGTTCTTGCCACCTTGCCCATCCTCTCCCATAAAGTAACATTTTTAAGTTTGACCTGGGATTTGGTTTTGTTTTTCATATTTCTGCTCTTTAAAACTTATCTCACTGGGGAACAATGAATATTTCAGAGGCTTTGTTTTGTGTTGCTACTGCTGAATTTAGTTTACATGAGGGTCCTTGTGGAGTTATTAAAGACACTTAAATATTCAATACTCTTAAATAAGATTACCCTCATTTTTCCTTTCAACTCTGTTTTTCCAACTCTTGTACACTTACCGTTCTGATTTTTTAAAAGTCTCTCTTATATACCTCTTAAATCTATTCTTAAATAAGAGAAAAGTGTCTGCAACATCTTTTACTCGTAATTTGGCTGGTCTGAGTTCTAAATAGATTCTACATAGATTTCTCCTGAAGGCACACTTCTCAGGTTGTTTGAAAACTGATTATTTGCAGGGGGGTGCTAAATTATCACCCCACAATCACTTGCTGGCCACAAGGAAGAAAACCATCTTTACAAACAAAGAACCAGGCCATCACCATCCAACTCCCTGATGGCCTTCAGCATCACCAAATGTGGGGCAGCCAGGTAATAAGAGACTTCCAACGCAAAGCACTTTGAAGCATAGTTGCATCACCTATAAAATACCGTTCCCAAAATTTAACTTCTATTTACAGGTATACATAGAAACAAGTTAGAAATACCATGAAGAAGCAGTCGAGTAAACCCAGAATCTATAATGTGGGATTATATGTACTCAACAATTCAATGACAAGTTTTAAAACAAACAAAACAAAAGGGAGGGGGGCACTGTTCTAAAGTCCAAAGGACTTTAGGGACGTAAGGACCAAATGCAATGTGTGGATCATGAAGCATCCTCATTTAAACAGGCCAACTGTAAAACCGTTGAGATAGAGAAATCTGATGTAGACAGAATATTTAATGTTAAGAAATCACTATGAGTTTCCTCAGGCATGATAATGTTATGATTGTGGAAGAAAATGATACTACTTTCTGAAATGCATACTAAAGTTGATGGAGCACAGGACAGACATATCATTCAAAATATGACTCCAGGAGACCAGACTATGCCACCTCAAATACACCTCTTGAGCGTAAGAGTTATTTTCTACTAATTATTTTGGGAAATAGCAGACATAGGGGAAGTTCTGAAAACAGGAAGAAGTTACCCTTTTCTCAGAAAAATATGTATTTATACAGGAAATCTCTAAGTGTGTCTCCCTCTCTGTACCAGGAAGAGAAGGATGACTCTAAATCACTGGAAACTCTTATCAACAAAGAAGGTACAATCTACATAACAAACCTTACCCTTGCTCACTGTGCTTTTCCTGACCACCTCCTCTACAACCTGGCTTTCCCTACACCCTTCTGTCTTTGTTTCAGTTGAAGATGGTATTTCTGGCTGAACTCAAAGCCACCTCTTGGAGAATTATTCATTCCGTGGGTATCTCCCAGGTATACAGGAAGTATACCTGTTAATAAACTTCCATTTACCTCTTGTTAATCTGTCTTTTAATACAGGGGTTCATCTCAACTAAGAACTATGAAGCATAGACAGAAAATAATTTTTCCTCCCCTAAAAAGCCCTGATATCTGGGCTTTATATCAAAATACTTCTGGGAAAAACAGAGAGATGGGACAGATGAAGCAAGTGTACAAAAGGATTATACTGTTCAATATCAGTGAGTGAAAAATAGGGGCTCATTAAGCTATTCAAATTATTCTCTATCTTGACATGTGTTTTAAACATTGATAGTAATAGTAAAACTAAAAGTTAAAAAAACAAAAACCTTTTCCATTGTCTTCCATTCTCCTCTACCATTTTTGCATTTCTATAACTTCACTCTTGATTTTACAACTATGTTTTAGTTCTAAATGGCTCATGAGAGGTTTGTATCTTAAATATTTCTCCGGAAAATGAAACTAGTCACTTTATTACCACCTCTATTTCCAACTCTCTCCCTTAATTTCTAAAAGCAAGCATATACTTCTCAGAAGGCCTAAGGAGTTAGGTGTCAATGACTCTAATCCAAAGACTCACTATGCAATAGATTTAACAGAAATTAGTCAGAATACTGGGTAACTACTTTAAAAGACAGAAAAGAAATACAACAAGGATAATGCCTACATGGCTACTTATTAACAGAACAAAAACTCTACAAAGGAAATCTCTAAGTCATTTCGGCATTCCTTATTGTCTATATATCTATGTTTCTTGAATTCTCTTTTGAACTAGTTGTAACATATTACAGTTTCCCTCATTAATTAGTTAAAAAAAATCTCAGAGATGTGTTCATTTTATATTTGAATGATTCATGATTTCACCTTTTAAAAAAATTATTGTTTAATTCATTTAATTTCCTTTCACAAACACTGCAATGGAAATTGGAGTCTGACTAGTTTTTGAAGTGTTCTAAAGTAAATAGGTATAAATAACTGAAGTAAATAATTTAAAGTAAATAAACATAAAAAATTAAAAAGTAAGGTCACCTTGACATAGGGCAATTATCCTCTGGAATGATAAAATAATTAGGAAAGGTTTTCAAACAAACCTATAAAAGCATTTGATAATCAACTACTCCTAAATATGAAAATGATAAAATCCCATCATTTGCAACAGTATGGATAAATCTGGAGGACATTATGCTAAGTGAAATGAGCCAGGTACAGAAAGAAAAATACTGTATGGTCTCACTTACATGTAGAATCTAAAAAAGTCCAACTCAGAGAAATTGTGAGTAGAATAATGATTACCACAGGCTGGGGACTGGAGAGTAGGAATGGGGAGGTGTTGGTCAAAAAGTATGAAGTTTTGCCAGCCTGGGCAACACAGCAAGGCCACATCTCTACAAAAAAAAAAAAAAAAAAGGCCAGGCATTGTGGCACATTACTATAGTCCTAGCTACTCTGGAGAGTTGAAGTGGGAGAACTGCTTTAGCCCAGGAGTTCAAAGCTGCAGTGAGCTACGATCACACCACTGCACTCCAGCCTAGGGAACGAAGCCAGACTCCAGATAGCTAGCTAGCTAGCCAGATAGATAGATAGATAGATAGATAGATAGATAGATAGATAGATAGATGGATAGATACTAAAAAGCACAGTTTCAGTTAGGAAAAGTAGCTTCTGGAGATCTGCTATACAGCACTGTTACTACAGTTAACAAAACTGTACTGTATATTTCAAAATTGCTAAGAGAATAGATTTTAAACATTCTTGCCACAAAAAATAAATATGTGAGGTGATGAATATGTTAGTTGGTTTAATCTAACCATTATACAATATATACAGATATTGAAACATCACGCTGGACTCCATAAATATACAAAATTTAAAAAATTAAAGTAAATAAAAAATAAACACTCGTATTAAAAAAAAAAAAAACACTGGCTATACTTATTCCCAGTAACAACTAAAGTATTTACGAAACAACTGCTAATACACATCAGTATTCTGACAGGTATTACATATCAAGTAAAACATCAAATACTTACAAAAAATAAAAGTAAGTTTAAAAAAAAAGAAAAAAATGGAAAAAAATTAATACCAGAGAGTCTTCATGACTGTATTAAAAGCTTCCTTTGAAAACAGAAAGCAAGACATTTCAAGGGGGAAAAAAATCATCTTTATTTTTTAGCATGTTTTTCTAAAAATATCAATCCTTTCCCCTTTCCCCTCAAAAGCAATTTTTTCTAATAGCCCATTCATTTCAGCCTCAAGTAGATACACATCGCATGCACCACAATGCTTTTTTTAAGGGTTTAGACAATGTTACTGTCAGGCTTCCTGGCTTTATATGATTCACAGGCCAATTCAATTACAGTAGCTGCTATGATATTTGCCTTCTCCTCAACACTCTTTATGTCAGACAAAATGAAATTCTGTAAGGTGAACAGTGTATGTTTGTGTACACTGGCCAACAACGACATTTCACTTCAATGTTAAACACTCTCATATTTTCTGCTCATGAGATGTATAATATTAATGATTTATTCATTTACTTTGTCCAATTATAAATGTATAAGAATGATTTACATGAGTTCAAACCCCTGGCTTCCTGAAAGTGTAAAAGATTCAGAATAAAATGAGATTAATATGAATGCAGCCATCAAGTGATTCTGATATCTAAAAATTGAATGAAGTGAATTTGATAAAGATTTTTTAAAGTTTCTGAATAAAGCCAGAATTGAAAGCTCTAAAAACATTCAAATATATATCCTATTCAACTTATGATTATAAACATAACCATAAACAATGAGTAAGTTCAAATTAAATATTTTTCCTATACGTTCTATTATTCTCCATACCCTTCACTCAACAAAGAGGGGATGGTGGAGAGAAACAGGGTTCATAAGTGAAGTGGAGAATAAGAAATTCAGTCTAAATATTTTCAGTTTTAAAATAAATCTTTGAAGCAGATTTCTCTTATTCACATCTATTCATATTTTATAACAATCTTTACAGAAAAAAGTTAAATAAGGTGTCTCTTTCAAGGACAAATTATAATATACATAAAGTCTGAACAGTCTAACTACAATTTTAAAACTGTCATACTATTAAACATCAACAAATTGATACATCTCTCTTCATTTTTTCACCCAAGTTGTTATAACCAAAATATGTGTAATGTGTGTTTAACTGATTATTTCAAGTAAATAAAATTATAACATATCAGCTTATTAACTACAAGTAATAATTGCTACAAACCTGTATTTATCCTTTTTAAATGCTAATGGATCACAAGATCATATTTAACTAGGCAATTTATACATGTTTGATCTTGAAATTCACATTTAAAAAAGCAAAGATTTGCTTTTTTTTCTAATGTGATGTGTTATCTTGACTTAAAAACAAAGCAAGAAAGGAACTAATCTATTTTCTGAACAATATACTACGGTAAAATGATCCAAAATTATATTACACTACTGCTTTGCAGGAGTTGTAGATCACATTGTTTTCAAACATAAGTGACCTTGTCACTCCTCCAGTCCTCTGCTCAAATCCCTCCACTAGTGTCCCATCTCTATTAACAAAAGCCAAAGGCCCACGCCCTCCTCCTTCCCTTGCTCACCCCATTCCACCCACACTGGTTTTCTTGTTGTTGCTCCTGCCCCACGGCCTTGTACTCTTCCCCAAGACAGCCACAAGCCTGGCTCCTTCACTTCTGTGTTCAAGTATCAGCTTCTCAATGAAACCTTTGATTGCCGAATGACCCCATTTTCCACTGCTATTCCTGCACCCCTCCCATCTCTGCTCAAACATAACTGTCTGCTAAGGACTCATGTGTTCCTCTAAAATTCATATTTTGAAGTCCCAACCTCCAGTGTAACTATATTCGGAAATAAGGCCTAAAAGGAGGTAACTAAGGTTTAATGAGGTCTGAAGTGTGGGGCGCTGATCCAAAAGGATTAGTAGCTTTATAAGAAGAAACAATACATTTATAGTAAGAAACAATACATTTTTGTGACGATATGCAAGGCATCCAATAAGAAATAAAAATATGCAATCTTAAATAAGCTAAAGTTTAAAAATCACAATGGTCAAAATTTGTGTTCTAATCACAGAACCACAGAATTCTGCTTTCTTTGTTCTCCTCCTATGAATCTGAACCAAAACAGGCTCTGTCTTCCTCCCATCCATTAAATGTGGAAAATATGTAATACTGTTACTTTGATCTTTTTCTGTAATTACTTCCTACATGAACTCATCCATTCTCATTGTTTCAACTATCGCTTCTGTTTAGATGACTCTGAAACTCTGAAATCTTTATCTCTGGTCTGGACTTGTCTGTGCTTTCTAGTGCTGTATTCTCAACTGCCTTTGAGGGGATCATCACTTCACCATACTGCTAGAGACGTCAAAGGACAGGAGCCTTAGGTAGAACATAACATACTCACTAGAGCATGCTACATAAAATATAATTTTAAAACGTAGTAGTAATATATAGACTCACATAATTCTATACACTGCCTGAGAAACTGCCTTCTTTCATTACAGAAATTAGACTACGATAATAGGGAATTCCAATCTTTGAGTTATGACTGTGTATTCTAATTAACAATATACGCTTGTACTATCAGTTTCACTTCAACCACTGAATTATTCCCAATATTGCAATAGAGTTTTATTACTTTCAAATTGAATTTAATCACTTGGGGTGGGGAATATAAGAAATTATATGAGGTTTTCAAATTAAGTTTCTGAACTAGGATAGTTTATTTTTAGAAGAAAAATGTGTCATGTCTTTGTCTTCATCATTGGCTCCCAAATAACATTTGTTTCTCTAGCCATTTTTCTTCCTACTCATTAATCAATTCATTATTATTTTAAAGACTTCTCTAAAGCACAGTTTTTACCTCTCTGAAGATGCTCAGTAATTTGATGATGAAATGACCACTCAAAATTTAGGAAAGTCTTCACATGAAAAGTTGGCTAACAGAATTTATTATCTAATTAAACAAACCACATATTTTTAGAATTTCATTGAGCAAAAATACAAAGAAAAAATCCAAGAGAAAATCATACTGTTATTATTGCTTTAGAGACAGGCCCAGGCCTCCCAGGTGCAATAAAGTCCCGGGGACCTTGGATAGCATGAAGGACCTTACAGTACAAGTCAGTTACTGATGAAATACATAATGTCCCATGCCTATAGTGCCTTTTTAAGAGGAATAATTACTACATATTATATCAGGTAAATTTCACTGCTACTTCTTTCTCAAATATTTTTTATTCAAATTAAGAATATAAATGACATCTAGTTAAGATAGGTGCTGATATAGACCGAATGTTTGTGTCCCACCAAAATTTGTATGTTGAAATTCCAACTCCCAGTGTAACAGTATCAGGAGGTAAGGGCCTTTGGGAGGTGATTGTCATAAGGGTGGAGCCCTCATGAATGGGTTAGCGCCCTTATAAAAGAAGTTATTGAGAACTCCCTTGCCCCTTCTACCATGTGAGGTTACAAGGAGAAGATGGCTGTTTATGAGTTGGGAAGTGGGCCCTCACCAGACACCAAATCTGTTGGAAACTGGATCTAAGACTTCACAGCCTTCCAAACTGCGAGAAGTAAGTTTCTGTTGTTTATAAGCCACCCAGTCTATGATATTTTGTTATAGTAACCTGAACAAACTAAAATAGGTGTTAAGAAGTCATGCTTGGCTGTCCTCAATGCTCACAAAAGGCACAAAGTATGCCTAAACTACCAACAAATCCTGTCATTACTCCTTTCAAAATATATCTAGAATCTGACTGATTCTCTCTCCCATTTTCTGCCACCAGATACCTTGGTCCAAGCCACCATCATCTCCTACCAGGATTACAAGTCTCCTAAATAATCTCCCTGTCTACTAGTCTACTCTCCACATAATGATGCCAGTGATCACAATAAAATATGAGTCAAATCAAGTCATTCCTCTGCTCAATATCCTCAACTAGCTTCCCCTATCACTTAAAGTGAAAGTCAAGTCCTTAAAATGGCTTAGAAGATCCTTCATGGTCTGGTCCCCCTTCACCTCATCTTGAACTGTTCTTCCCCTCCCTTACTCCATTCAGCCCCAATGTCTTCCTTGCTATTCCCTGAACACATCAAACATACGTTCACTTTAGGTTCTCTGCATCAGCTGCTTCCTCAGCCTCCAGACAGCTAGAGGACTTGCTCCCATGGTTCCTTCCAGATTCTGATTAGTGAGGTCTTCCTTGACAACAGAACACAGACTAGTACCCCTTCTCTGCTGCCTGCCCCTCTCTAATACCTTTAACCTGCTTTATTTTTTCCCAAAGTGCTTATTATTGCTAGGCATACTACATGTTTGTTTCTTATTTTCATTACCTAACTAGAATGTTAACTCCAAGAGAACAGACTGTTTTGTTCCTTGCTCATTCCCCAGCAATAGAATACAGAATAGATTATCAATAAGTATCAATAAATATTGATCAAATGAATGAATGAATAATTCTTGCACTAGTTTCTTATCCCAAACCGGATGCAGATTCATCTTCCTTCAAACTGCACACCACTATACTTTTATTTTTCTTATGATAAATCATATCCTTGTATTAATAATTATTCTTTATGTATCTTAGCATCCTGTAAATATCAAGAACCATGTCTTATTCCTCTTTGTATCCCCCACATCTAGCATCATTTCTTTCTTTTAAGAAGTACTCAGTATTTGTTGGGCTGAATTTGAAGTTATACTGAAAGATACTTTTTTTTTTTTTTTTGAGACAGAGTCTCACTCTATCGCCCAGACTGGAGCACAGTGGAGCAATCTCGGCTCACTGCAACCTCTGCCTCCGGGGTTCAAGCGATTCTCCTGCCTCAGTCTCCCAAGTAGCTGGGATTACAAGCACATGCCACCACGCCGGGCTAATTTTTGTATTTTTAGTAGAGATGGGGTTGCACCCTGTTGGCCAGGCTGGTCTCGAACTCCTGACCTCAGGTGATCCACCCAACTCAGCCTCCCAAAGTGCTGGGATTACAGGCATGAGAAAGATACTTCTATAATACACCTGGATCTGTTGTGCTATGCTTTAGCGCGTGGCCCAGTACCAATTCTTAAATTGCTAAAAAATGTTCTGCTTTCATAACAAGCCACCAAATTTAACACAAGTGAGATAGAAGAGAGCATGTAACCTGCCTCAGAGATGCCTAACATCCATTTTGTCCTGATATGGAAACCATAAAAACATTTTGAATGATGTCAACAAATCAAAAGATTTTCAGAGGATACTGAAAACTGCTTGGCAGAAAGCCATCTCAGCTTGACCCACTTATGAATTCTACAAAAAGCAAAATCAGAGAGCAAATGCTTCACTCTTATCTTCAGAAAGAAATAAATAACCAGAAACTAACATGAAGATTTTTTTTCCTAAAAAAACAAATTCCAGCATCACTACTACAATTAATATCCATTTGACCCAAAACTTTTGTACAGCTCATTAACTGGGTATTTTTAACAAAAAGCTTAAATCATCAAGGAAAGATTAAATTATCATCAACATGTTTAAAAAACTTAATATGCCTTGAGTTTTAAACTTTCATCAACTCAGTTAAAATTCAAGTCTCATACTAAAGGAGTTAAACCTTCATTATTAAGAAAAGTCAACCGTACACAGCAATTTATTCTCCAAGACTTGTGGACAAGCAGAATTTTGCTTTTCAGTCAAATTCTTTGACAACTGATAATCCATAATTATAGTAATCAAAATAGTTAATAGGCTAGAACTCTCTTTTACCAGGCAGAAGTGACAGCATTAAAAATAAATGATACGGTAAAAACAATGTCCCACCTGCTACAGTGTCAGCTCACCTGAGGTATAAGTCTGTCCAGATGTTGAACTCGATTGCCATGAGAAGGGTGTGTAGATAACCATTCTGGCATCTTGGGTAGGCCATGCAGGCTATCGACAAACTCCATTTGCTGCCAAAACACTGAACTGGCTCTTATGTCTGCACAAGCCTAAAACCAAAATTAGTAAAACCACACAATGAGCTCAGTTTTGAGGATTTTTTTTTAAATACAACTTTATGTCACTACATGCTTTAAAGTCATTTTCTATCATCATTTTAATAAAAGTAGAACATGCCCGTTGCTTAGAAAAAGACCCACCTCAAACAACATGGTATCACAGTACTGAAGTAACAGAATGCCTGCCCTTCCCATACACAACATTCACAATAACCCTGCTAACCAAAGATAGCTCACTATTTTCAGTATGATGAATATTAAGAACATGTATTAAGGGTAAAATCTTTTACACAAATTAAAAATTTTGTTTTCATAAAAATAAAGTTTTAAAATATAATCTGTTATTAAACTGCATTAAAGGAACTTTACTTCTATGCCACTAGAACAATCAGAAAAAAACTTCAAATAAACATAAAGAGACATTTTTATTGTGCACATCAATTTACCCACTTTTCTCAATGTATATGGAGGATATATTTAATTCCTATTATACCTTATAAAACACAGTACCTTATAAAAGTATATTAAAGTACATTAGTGCTTTTTAAAAGAATATATGTAGATATTGTATATGTGTATGCACAATTCCATTATACACTCATGTACATACTCATACATATATACTTGTATATGCAGAGAACATATCTGAAAAGGTATTTAAGAAATTGTTAACAGTAGCTACCCTAAGAATGTATCTGAGGTATCTGATAGTGGAGAGGGAGCAGGACTTTTATTTCTGAACTATATTAAAATACATTATTTTATAATTAAAATTATTTTTAAATCCTCCATAAAGTGGATTATTAATAAATATTTTATTAATTTGTTCAATTTATTCACATTTCTTAACTTATCCTTTCTATAATAAGTAACTGGAAAAAAAGTGATTATATTTCCCAACCATTTTACTTTTGATTAAAACTAAGAAAAAAGATACATACTATACTGACTAAAATGTACTTTCAAAAAGGTTTATAATACTGTAATTGTGAAACCCCAAAAGGCAAATATATTAATAGAACACGGCATGCTAGTCAATATCCATGCTACATCATTTCTTAACAAATACCATTAAAACATTTCCAAATGTTAGCAAAATAAAAAATTTTAAATTCAAGTAAATCTTAATATTTAAAGAAATATAATTCCTTAAGACCTCCAAGTATTTTAAGTTGAAAAGAATTCAAGGTACTTTACACACTATTGCACAGATATGGATATACATGTTTATATGTATATAAACAGGAATATACAAGATAAATGTATATAACAAACATAAACATGATTCATGTTTGTACACATATACTTATCTATATATGCAAGACGTGTGTGTGCTTATGTGTAAAATACATATGTAACATATATCTCTCTGCAGAAATAATTATTTGATGCTGAATTAGAAACACCCACAGGAATATGTCCCTCAATAATAGGTAATCACATTCACAATAAAAATAAAAGCTGAGATTAACAAGTATTCTTCTAAAATAATTCATAAAAATATAAAATGACTTGAAAGAATTCTAACAAACAAAAAACCCCTCTGAAAACTGGAAGATAAACATTTGAATGGACTACAAATTCGTGAATTATCTAACATGAAGTTTGTCTGGTATACAAACCAAAAGCATACTTATCTAATATTTTTAGCCTAAAACTGTTAATCAAAAGACAAAATATTTCCCTATTCAATCTCTAATTAACACAGCTGAAGGGACTCTTTAAAGCAATATTTGATATGCAGAAATAGAAAAAGAAATTAATTATCCCAACAGACTAGAAAGTATTCCAAACTAAAAGTATTAAAAAGGGACTTGAGATATCTACTTTAATGTTAAGATAAGAGTGTTGAGTTTGTCTGTACTTCTCAAACCCAGTTCAAAGACCCACTAAAGTCAGATAATTTTGTTTCCAAAATGAGTATTTTATTCACATTTTTCCAGTTTAGGAAAAATAAGTAACAGGGTGACATCAGCAAGACGGAAGAATAGGACGCCCTGAACCCTCCTTCCCCACATGAACACACTGATTCAACAATAACATACAAATTCCCTTTGTGAGAAATCCTGAAACTAAAGGTGCAATGCTTCTGCACCTGCACAAACACGAAATGAACCACATCAAACCTGGTAGAAAATTGTAGACACCTTCTTGCCATAATCTGCAAGGGCAATTACGTACCCCCAATACAGCACACCATATGATCGTAAGAACACCTGCAGCTCCCCACCACTCCTTAGGGAAGGAAAAAGTTGGCTTGTATATCTAACATTCCAACTTTTTTAAGAGCTGCCCTAGGAACTGGCTTCTGTCTTGCCAGCCTTGTAGCACTGATGGAATCTAGAACACTCTAGATGTCTAGGAACCAGTGATAACGTAACAGAAGTTTGAGCAAGCATACAGGCAGTTGCCATGACCACTCCCTGAAGCTCAGCATGAAATGAGTTGAAGAAAAACTCCGGAGCCCAGTTTCTCCTGGGGCAGGGCTTGGGGGAAGAGGTAGATCACGTGTCTAACATTCTAACATTTCTGAGGGTTGTCCAAGGGACTGACTTCTGTCTCATCTGTCTTGTAGCACTGCTAGAACCCAGCATAAGGACCAGATGAACCAGATAGGACCCTAGACGCCTAGGCACCACTAAGAACAAAGACAGCAGTTTGGACTAGCATGAAGGTTTAAGAAGTTCTCAGAATCTCTGCTATGCTGACTGATGAAGATCTTCTCCTGTACAACGACAGTCGGTAAAGGCTAAGAGGTTGCTGTTTTTTCCTAAGGTGTAGATATCAACAATAAGAGTGAACAAAATAAACAGAGAAATAGGTACCAAGGATCAAGATAAATCTTCAGAAACCTACTCTAATGAAAGGCAAATATATTATTTATCTAACAAGAGAATTCAAAATAACCATCAAAAAGACACTCAATGAGGTCAGAACAATGCATGAACAAAGTGAGAATTTCAACAAAGACTCAGAAAATGTAAAAAAGTACTAAACAGAAATTCTGAAGCACACTCCCAAACTACACACTCCTGAACAGCCTATGGGTCAAGGAAAAAAAACAAAAAGAAAATGATTTTGAGACAAATGAAAATGAAAACACAATATAACAAACCTGATGGGATACAGCAAAAGCAGTTCTAAGAGTATATAGTGATAAACGCCTACATTTAAAAAAAAAAAAAAAAAGAACGCAAGCAAATAAACAAACTTTATACCTGTAGATCCAAAAAAAGAAAAAAAAGAACTAAGCCCAAAGTTTGCAGAAGGAAGGAAATAATAAAGATTAGAGCATAAATAAAGGAAACAGAGAATTAAAAAATAGAAAAAACTAAAACTAAGAGCTTTTGAGGGAAAGATTTACAAAATTGACAAGTCTTTAGAGTAATTAAGAAAAAGACTTAAATGAACAAAATCAGAAATGAAAGAGGACACATTACAACATACCATTATAACTTATACCATACAAAGGATCATAAGAGACTACTCTGAACAATTATATGCCCACAAATTGGATAAGCTAGAAGAAATGGATAAACTCCAAGAAATATATAACCCACTAAGATTGAATAATAAAGAAATAGGAAATATGAACAAATCTATAACTAATGAGATTGAATCAATAATAAAAAACTTCCCAACAAAGAAAAGCCCAGAACCAGAACCAGATGACCTCACTGGTGAATGCTACCAAAAACATTTAAAGAATTAATGTCAATAACTCTCAAAGTCTTCCAAAAAATTGAGGAGGGAACACTTCCAAACTCATTTTATGAGGCCAGCATTACCCTGATACCTATGCCAGAGACACTACAAAACAAACAAACAAAAAAAATTACAGGCCAATATCCCTGATGAACATAAATGCAAAAATTCTGAACAAAATACTAGCAAACCAAATTCAAAAGCATATTAAAAGGATCACACCTCATGACCAAGGAGTATTTATTCCTGGTAATCAAGAATGATTCAACACACAAAAATCAATTAATGTGATATACCACATTAACAGAATAAAAAAACACATGATCATCTCAACAGATGCAGAAAAAGCACTTGACAAAATTAAACATCCTTTCATGATAAAAACTCTCAAACACTAGAGATAGAAAAAAATTATCTCAACATAATTATAGTTACATATGAAAAATCCACAGCTAGCATCACACTTCATAGTGAAAAACAAAAATTTTTTCCTCTAAGTCCAGGAACAAGGCAAGAATGCCCAATCTTGCCACTTCTGTTCAATATAGCACTGGAAGTCCTAGCCAGGGCAATTAGGCAAGAAAAAGAAATAAAAGGCATTTAAATCAGAAAGAAAGAAGTAAAATGATTTCTGGATAATATGATCTTATAAGTAGAAAACTAAAGACTCCACACACACACACAGAAAAACTCGTTAGAACTAATAAATTCGGTAAAATTAGGATAAAAAAATCAGCATACAAAAATCAGTTATGTTCTACGCACTAACAACAAACTATCCAAACAGGAAATTAAGAAACAATTCCACTTACAGGAACATTAAAAAGAATAAAATACTTATTAAACCAAACTAAGGAGGTGAAAGCCTTGCACACTAAAAAGTATTTTTAAAAAAAAACCGATGAAAGAAATTAAAGACAACTCAAATAAATGGAAAGACATCCCGTGTTCATGGATTGTAAGACTTAATATTGTTAAAATATCCATACTACCCAAGGTGGTCTACAGATTCAATGAGATCTCTATGAAAATCCCATTGGCGCTTTCTTATAGAAACAGAAAAAAATATCCTAAAATTCATATGGAACCACAACTAACCCCAAATCGCCAAAGCAATCTTGAAAAAGAGTAAGACTAGAGGCATCATGCTTCCTGATTTCAAAATATATTACAAAGCTACAGTAATTAAAACAGTATAGTATTAGCATAAAGATAATCATTCAATGAATGGAACATAATAGAGAGCCCAAAATTAAGCCCACACAAATACAGATCTTTGATGAGGGTACCAAAAATATACAGTGGGAGGCCAGGCATGGTGGCTCATATCTGTGATCCCAGCAGTTTGGGAGGCTGAGGCACATAGATTGCTTGAGACCAGGAGTCCAAGACCAACCTGGGCAACATAGTGAAACCATCTCTACAAAAAATTAGGCAGGTGTGATGGTACATGCCTGTGGACCAAGAGGCTTAGGTGGGAGGATCACCTGAGCCTGGGGAGTCGAGGCTAGAGTAAGCTGTGATCACGTCACTGTACTCTATCCTGGGTGACAGAGCAAGACCCTGTCTCAAACACACACACACCACACACACACACACCCCACAATGAGGAAAGAGCAATCTCTTCAACAAATGGTGCTAGAAAAACTGAATATCCACGTGCAAAAGAATGAAACTGGACCCTTATCTTACACTACACACAAAATCCAACTAAAACTGGATTAAAGATTTAAACATAGGACCTAAAACTATAAAACTCCTAGAAGAAAATATAAGGGAAAAGTTTCATGACTTTGGTCTTGGCAATGATTTTGTGAATACGATACCAAAAGCACAGGAAATGAAAGGCAAAAATAGACAAGTGGAACTACCAAAAAGATCTGCACAGCAAAGGAAACAGAGTGAAAGGCAATCTATGGAATGGGAAAAAACATTTGTATATCAAATATCTGATAAACAGTTAATTTCTAAAATATATAAGGAATTTCTACAACTTAATAGCAAAAAAACAAAAAACCCAATTCAAAAAACGGCCAAAGGACCTCAATAGACTTTTCTTCAAAAAAGACATTCAAAAGTAGGTAACAGGTATTAGAAAAAATGTTCAATATCACTAATCACCAGGGAAATGCAAACCGAAATCACAATGAAATATCACCTTACACCTGTTAGGATATCTATTATTAAAAAAACAAGAGAGATATGTGTTGGCAAGGATGTGAAGAAACTGGAACTCTTGTACACTGTCAGTGAGAATATAATGGTGTGGCCTTTATGAAAAACAGTATGAAGATTACTCAAAAAAATTTTAAAAAGAACTAACATTATGATTCAGCAATCTCACTTCTGGATATTTATCCAAGAGTTGAAATCAGGATCTCAAAGGGATTTGCACTCCACATTCATTGCAGCATTATTCACAATAGCCAAGAAGTGGAAACAACCTGAATGTTCTTCAATGAACGAACAGATTAAGAAAATGTGGTATAAACATACATCGAAATATTACGTGGCCTTAAAAAAGGAAATCCTGTCATATGCAACAATATGGATAAACCTTGAGGACATTAAGCTAAGTGAAATAAGCCAGTCACAAATGGACAAATACTACATGATTCCACTTAGATGTGGTATGTATCTAAAGTAGCAAGCTTGTAGAAGTAGAGAAGAGAATAGTGTTTGTCAGGGACTGGAAGTAGGAGGAAATGAGGAGTTGCTATTCAATGGATATAAAGTCTCAGTTATGTAAAATGAATAAGATCTAGAGATCTGATATACAACATGTGCCTATAGTTAAGTATGTATTGTACAATTAAAAAGTTAAGAGGGTAGATCTCATGTTAAATGTACTTACTAAAAAAGAGAAAAAATGGAACAAGGATAGGCCAAAATAAAGACATTTTAAAAATAAATATTCAGTTTATTACAAGTCTAACTCATCTGCTTCAAGAAAATTATTGAAGAAAACTAACAACTTATTAAGCAACTGATATGGTTTGGCTGTGTCCCTTCCCAAATCTCATCAACAACTGTAATCCAAATTTTAATTCCCATGTGTCGAGGGAGGGACCTGGTAGGAGGTGACTGGATCATGACAGCAGTTCCCCCATGCTGTTCTCGTGATACTGAGTGAGTTCTCATGGGTTCTGATGATTTTATAAGGCAGTTTTCCCTGCTCTTACATACTCTCTCTCTCCTGCCACCATGTAAGACGTACCTGCTTCCCCTTCCACCATGATTGTAAGTTTCCTGAGGCCTCTCCAGCCATGCAGAACTGTGAGTCAATTAAACCTCTTTCCTTTATAAATTACCCAGTCTTGGGTATTTCTTTACAGCACTGTGAAAATGGACTAATATAGCAACTAATTCGGTCTAACTCATTGCTTCAATAAAATTATTGAACTGAACTAAGTAACTTATTAAGCAACTGGAAGTACACAAAGAAATAATTAGACTCTAGGTAAGCTTTCCTTCTTAAAACACAACTAAAAATGGCTACCACTGGCCAGAGAAACATAAGAAAATATGTCTCAGTGAAATACTTTGGTCCTAGAACATTTTTTGAGACAGCAAACTACAATAATGGAAAGACTACAGGTTTTAGAACCAGAAATATCTGGGTTCAAAATACTAATTATTTTATTTATTAACAGTCATTTATATGACACCACATACCAGGCAGTGTTTTAAGTGTATTACAAATATTAACACATTATATTAACTCATTTAATCCTCATAATAACCTCATGAGGTAAATACTGGTAGGACCCTCACTTTACACATTAGATGAAGAAACCAAGATCCATGGTGACTACATAACTTGACAAAGCTCAAACAGTTAGTTAGTGACAGAGCCATAATTTGAAACCAAGTAGTCTGGTGACAGAGTTTTTGCCCCTAGGTCAATAATTTAGTCTCTAGGAGTCTCAGATTCATCTGTAAAACTAAATTAAAGCAGTGAATTATCAAGTTAAAATGTGATAATTCTTGCAAAGTAGCCAGTCTAGGGTTCAGAATATAGTGGACACTATTTCTATCCTTCCTTTCCCCTGGTGAGCAACCGGAGGCCTATGGTAATTGCAAGATGCTATGTTTGGTCCTAAGTGATGATGTCATGAATTTACAAGAAGGTTCTAGTACAATCCAGAGAATATAAATGTATATGAATATGCATTAATGAACATGTTGCGAAAGAATTTGCTACTATTAAATTATAAACTCAGTGGGATATATTCATAAAGAATACAGTAGTATAAAAATTGTTCTTATAATTTCACCATTTCCCAAAGCCAAAACAATACTAGAGAAATACGTATAAATAGATCTAGACCAAGTAAAAGCCTAACTGTACCGTTACCTGTAGCCAACGTTTTCACTAGAAATGCAAAGATGAAAAGTATCTCTGAATTGTGCTGTCTGTATTCACTAGACGCTCCAACAAAGCTCCTCTTAGCCATCACCCCCTTCCAAAGGTAAATCCTGACACTGAATGAATCTGAATCTTTTTTTAGGAAACCATTAACACCCTACACTTGTCCCAGTCATTGACACCCTATGCTTGTCCCAGTCATTGTAGCATCCTCTCCTGTATTCCACATAGACATGTGATAGGTAAAATAATCATCTGAGACAATACTACAAAGGATTGTGGCCGGGGGAGTTGGGTTCCTACAGCTAGCAAAATACACTGAGGCTGTTATAAGATTTAAAGGGACCAAAACAGATATAAAAATGATCATTATTTTAGAGGCAATACTGCAGAAAACCAAAACTGTTTCCAGCAGGCAAATATGAGATGGAAAGCTCCCTTTCAGAAACTAATCTATCTCCACTTCGGGAGGCAGAAATTTTACTGTCTGTGAGAGCTTTGCCAAGTTACTTAACTCCTCCATCCCTCAGGTTTACCCATACCTCACAGGGTTGTTATGAAGATCAAAAGAATGAACACATGTAATACACTCAGGACAGTGCCCAGCACATTAAGAATGTTATTGAAGCTGGGCGTGGTGCCTCACGCCTGTAATCCCAGCACTTTGGGAGGCTGAGGCGGCCGGATCACAAGGTCAGAAAATCGAGACCATCCTGGCTAACACGGTGAAACCCTGTCTCTACTAAAAATACAAAAAATTAGCCGCGCATGGTGGCGGGCGCCTGTAGTCCCAGCTACTCAGGAGGCTGAGGCAGAAGAATGGCATAAACCCGGGAGGAGGAGCTTGCAGTGAGCCCAGATTGAGCCACTGCACTCCAGCCTGGGCTACACAGCGAGACTCCGTCTCAAAAAAATAAATAAAATAAAATAAAATAAAATGTTATTGATTATTATACACTACCATCATTATTGTCATCATCTACCAGAAACTAGTTCATTTCAGTCTCACATACTTCCATAGGCTCATCATTTTCCAATATTGCTGATGGCAGCACTTCTTAAAGCTCATTTTATTTTGTAACCCACTTATTCTCTAAACAACATTTTCCTAGTCAATAATTTAAAATTGCTCTTTTCCAACTAAATGCAACATAATTTTGAGGTAATTTCAGCTAAGCCATTCGCAGTATTTGCCAATCCCTCACACTAAGAGAAAATTTATTAAAAATACTTCATGTGCTCCAACATAGAAATGAAAGACATATGTTGGTCATTTAATCTTGATTTTTTTGCCCAATTTTCTGCATCTTTTGATTGCCAGCATGTCAGTTCACCAATCAATAAATTAAATTTTAATAAATTTTCATGTTACTTTTTTCCCTCTATCTTAGGTAAAGTTTAATCATAAGACTTAATGGCTCAAATCATAGCAATGAAAAATCAGATGAATACACACAAGCCTATCTCATTTATCTGGGTGATAAAATTAAGTTCAAAATAATGTATGCATTATGAAAGTTACTTTACAACATACCTATTAAATAAGATGGTCTCCTTACTTACTGATTCTTTTCTTTCTTAAAAGAATCATTAAGCAAAGAACCTAAAACAGTAACCCAAATAAAACAAAAAGATAGTCTGCTGTGATGAAAGCTCAGAATACTAACCTGAAAAACAAGAACTAAGGGTCTTCCTACTAACTAGGTATAGGTTATTAGATAAATCACTTCACATCTTTGGACTCTGGTTTTCTTATCTGTAAAATGAGAAGGTAGATTAAATTAGCTCCAATTTTCCTTCCTGCTCTAAAAGTCTACGATTCTACAAGGTACTATTTTAAATAAAGTTTAGAATTTGAAATTTTCTCATTTCTGTGATGAAAAGTGGATTTTGCTTATTACCTAATGCCCTCACTAGATGGTGCTATTGGCACAGTTATCTCAGGTTACTTGAGGAAACTAGCAGGCCGTGTTTCCCAAACGGGGCACTTAACAGGCTTTGGGGATTACTCCCAGTGACTGCTTTCCAAGCCACCACAGGATATTTATTATCCCCACTCCCCTCCCATTAAACATCAATAATTCCCCCCACTTCCCCAATAACTGTGACAATCAAAAACAATCATACACAATGTCCTCCAAGAAAGCTACCCCATCCCAGTTCAGAACCACCAAAAGAAACTCAGTTTTCCAAACTTAAGAAATTGTTATGAAAAAATTAAAACTGACAGTTTAGTTGTTTGTGAAATTTTTAAAAAGTCATTTCCATAATGACTGTAACGTGTCAAAAGTTCTTTACAGTGACAAATGAATATTCATATCTCAAAAAATCAAATACTTAACAGGACATCTTTTGTCAGCTGATGACTGAACAGCTTGCTATTCTATGCTTAATTCATATGTTGGTCCTACCAGTCATTACTAATTCTATATTAATCATTCTGATAATTTATATAATGATAAATTAAATGCCTTCCAAATGAAAAATTAAAAGAACTCCTATAAAAACGTAAATATGCACAATAAAATCACTCATAGCCAACAGCAGAGGAGCAGCAGAGAACTCCAGGGAAAGTAGGCTGCCTACTTTGAAAGAGGCTTCATGAGTAATATCATTTTTGTGAATTTTGCATATTGAAATCTCATAAATCCAATGGGACTGCACATGACCAATAGAACCATCTCTCAGAAATAGTTCCCATTAACCAAGCTCACAAGATTGACATAAAATCAGAATGCAAACTTCTTAATTTACAGAGATAACTACAGCTGCCCAAACCAGCAAGAGCACAAGCATCTATGTCCTTGGGTCAGCATTTTCTCTCCTTTTAGGCATGCTACACAGGAAGCCAGGCTATAATCAAAAGGTTGCCTAGGAAGGAGAGAATGAGGAAAAGGAGGATTATGTTGACATGATTTGAATGCTATAATGGCAAGAAGTCAAGGGAGCCTGATGCATCAGGGTCCAAAAAAAGGATACAAGCCACAAATAAGAATCAAGTCCAGGAGGCGGTTCCAAGATGGTCGAATAGGAACAGCTCCAGTCTACAGCTCCCAGGGCAAGCTACCCAGAAGATGGGTGATTTCTGCATTTCCAACTGAGGTACCAGGTTCATCTCACTGGGGTTTGTTGGACAGTGGGTGCAGCCACTGAGCATGAGCCGAAGCAGGCGAGGCATCGCCTCACCCAGGAAGTGCAAGGGGTCAGGGAATCCCCTTTCCTAGCCAAGCGAAACTGTGAGAGACTGCACCTGGAAACTCGGATCATTCCCACCCTAATACTGCGTTTTTGCAAGGGTCTTAGCAAAGGGCATACCAGGAGATTATATCCTGAGTCTGGCTCAGAGGGTCCCTCACCCACAGAGCCTGGCTCATTGCTAGCACAGCAGTCTGACATCAAATTGCAAGGCAGCAGCCAGGCTGGGGGAGGGGCGCCTGCCATTGCTGAGGCTTGAGTAGGTAAACAAAGTGGCTGGGAAGCTCCAACTGGGTGGAGCCCACCACAGCTCAAGGAGGCCTGCCTGCCTCTGTAGACTCCACCTCTGGGGGCAGGGCATAGCCAAACAAAAGACAGCAGAAACCTCTGCAGACTTAAAAGTCTCTGTCTGACAGCTTTCAAGAGAGTAGTGGTTCTCCCAGAACGGAGTTTGAGATCTGAGAACAGACACACTGCCTCCTCAAGTGGGTCCCTGACCCCCAAGTAGCCTAACTGGGAGGTACCCACCAGTAGGGGCAGACTGACACCTTACACAGGCAGGTACCCCTCTGAGATGAAACTTCCAGAGGAATAATCAGGCAGCAACATTTGCTGTTCAGCAATGTTCGCTATTCTGTAGCCTCTGCTGCTACTACCCAGGCAAACAGGGTCTGGAATGGACATCCAACAAACTCCAACAGACCTGCAGCTGAGGGTACTGACTGTTAGAAGGAAATCTAACAAACAGAAAGCATATCCACACCAAAACCCCACCTGTATGTCACCATCATCGAAGACCAAAGGTAGATAAAACCGCAAAGATGGGGAAAAAACAGAGCAGAAAAACTGAAACTTCTAAAAATCAGAGCACCTCTCCCCCTCCAAAGGAACGCAGCTCCTCGCCAGCAACCTAACAAAGCTGAACGGAGAATGACTGACGAGTTGAGAGAAGAAGGCTTCAGACGATCAAACTTCTTCAAACTAAAGGATAAAGTTCAAACCCATCGCAAAGATGCTAAAAACCTTGAAAAAAGATTAGACGAATGGCTAACTAGAATAACCAATGTAGAGAAGTCCTTAAATGACCTGATGGAGCTGAAAACCACGGCACAAGAACTACGTGACGAATGCACAAGCTTCAGTAGCTGATTCGATCAACGGGAAGAAAGGGTATCAGTGATTGAAGATGAAATGAATGAAATGAAGCGAGAAGAGAAGTTTAGAGAAAAAAATAGTAAAAAGGAATGAACAAAGCCTCCAAGAAATACGGGACTATGTGAAAAGACCAAATCTATGTCTGATTGGTGTACCTGAAAGTGACGGGGAGAATGGAACCAAGTTGGAAAACACTCTGCAGGATATTATCCAGGAGAACTTCCCCAACCTAGCAAGGCAGGCCAACATTCAAATTCAGGAAATACAGAGAACACCACAAAGATACTCCTCGTGAAGAGCAATTCCAAGACACATAATTCACCAAATTATGTGTCTTGTCAGATTCACCAAAGTTGAAATGAAGGAAAAAATGTTAAGGGCAGCCAGAGAGAAAGTTCGGATTACCCACAAAGGGAAGCTCATCAGACTAACAGCAGATCTCTCGGCAGAAACCCTACCAGCCAGAAGAGAGGGGGGGCTGATATTCAACATTCTTAAAGAAAAGAATTTCAACACAGAATTTCATGTCCAGCCAAACTAAGCTTCATAAGTGAAGGAGAAATAAAATCCTTTACAGACAAGCAAATGCTGAGAGACTTTTGTCACCACTAGGCCTGCCCTATAAGAGCTCTTGAAGGAAGCACTAAACATGCAAAGGAACAACTGGTACTAGTCACTGCAAAAACATGCCACACTGTAAAGACCATTGATGCTAGGAAGAAACTGCATCAACTAACGAGCAAAATAACCAGCTAACATCATAATGACAGGATCAAAATCACACGTAACAATATTAACCTTAAATATATAAATGAGCTAAATGCTCCAATTAAAAGACACAGACCGGGAAATTGGATAAAGAGTCAAGACCCATCAGTGTGCTGTATTCAGGAGACCCATCTCATGTGCAGAGACACACATAGGCTCAAATAAAGGGATGGAGGAAGATCTACCAAGCAAATGGAAAACAAAAAAAAAGGCAGGGGTTGCAATCCTAGTCTCTGATAAAATAGCCTTTAAACCAACAAAGATCAAAAGAGACAAAGAAGGCCATTACATAATGGTAAAGGGATCATTTCAACAAGAAGAGCTAACTATCCTAAATATTTATGCACCCAATATAGGAACACCCAGATTCCTGAAGTAAATCCTTAGAGACCTACAAAGAGACTTAGACTCCCACACAATAATAACGGGAGACTTTAACACCCCACTGTCAACATTAGAGAGATCAACGAGATAGAAAGTTAATAAGGATATCCAGGAATTGAACTCAGCTCTGCACCAAGCAGACCTAACAGACATCTATGGAACTCTCCACCCCAAATCAACAGAATATACATTCTTCTCAGCACCACATCGCACTTATTCCAAAATTGACCACATAATTGGAAGTTAAAGCACTCCTCAGCAAATGTAAAAGAACAGAAATTATAACAAACTGTCTCTCAGACCACAGTGCAATCAAAGTAGAACTCAGGATTAAGAAACTCAATCAAAACCGTTCAACTACATGGAAACTGAACAACCTGCTCCTGAATGACTACTGGGTACATAATGAAATGAAGGCAGAAATAAAGATGTTCTTTGAAACCAATGAGAACAAAGACACAACATACCAGAATCTCTGGGACACATTTAGGGCAGTATGTAGAGGGAAATTTATAGCATTAAATACCCACAAGAGAAAGGAGGAAAGATCTAAAATCGACACCCTAACATCACAATTGAAAGCACTGGAGAAGCAAGAGCAAACACATTCAAAAGCTAACAGAAGGCAAGAAATAACTAAGATCAGAGCAGAACTGAAGGAGACAGACACAAAAAACCCTTCAAAAAAAATCAATGAATCCAGGAGCTGGTTTTTTGAAAAGATCAACAAAACCGATAGACCACTAGCAACACTAATAAAGAAGAAAAGAGAGAAGAATCAAATAGATGTAATAAATAAATGATAAAGGGGATATCACCACCGATCCCACAGAAATACAAACTGCCATCAGAAAATACTATAAACACCTCTACACAAATAAACTAGAAAATCTAGAAAAAATGGATAAATTCCTGGAAACATACACCCTCCCAAGACTAAACCAGGAAGAAGTTGAATCTCTGAATAGACCAATACCCAGGCTCTGAAATTGAGGCAACAATTAATAGCTCACCAACCAAAAAAAGTCCAGGACCAGATGGATTCACAGCAAAATTCAACCAGAGGTACAAGGAGGAGCTGGTACCATTCCTCTGAAACTATTCCAATCAATAGAAAAAGAGGGAATCCTCCCTAACTCATTTTACGAGCCAACATCATCCTGATACCAAAGCCTGGCAGAGACACAACAAAAAAAGAGAATTTTAGACCAATATCCCTGATGAACATCGATGCAAAAATCCTCAATAAAATATGAGCAAACCAAATGCAACAGCACATCAAAAAGCTTATCCACCATGATCAAGTGGGCTTCATCCCTGGGATGGTTCAACATACGCAAATCAACAAACATAATCCAGCATATAAACAGAACCAAAGACAAAAACCACATGATTATCTCAACAGACGCAGAAAAGGCCTTTGACAAAATTCAACAGCCCTTCATGTTAAAAACTCACAATAAATTAGGTATTGATGGGACATATCTCAAAATAATAAGAGCTATATGACAAACTCACAGATAAAATCATACTGAATGGGCAAAAACTGGAAGCATTCTCTTTGAAAACTGGCACAAGACAGGGATGCCCTCTCTCACCACTCCTATTCAACATAGTGTTGGAAGTTCTGGCCAGGGCCATCAGGCAGGAGAAAGAAATAAAGGGTATTCAATTAGGAAAAGAGGATGTCAAATTGTCCCTGTTTGCAGATGACATGACTATATATCTAGAAAACCCCATTGTCTCAACCCAAAATCTCCTTAAGCTGATAAGCAACTTCAGCAAAGTCTCAGGATATAAAATCAAAGTGCAAAAATCACAAGCATTCTTATACACCAATAACAGACAAACAGAAGGCCAAATCATGAGTGAACTCCCATTCACAATTGCTTCAAAGAGAATAAAATACCTGGGAATTCAACTTACAAGGGATGTGAAGGACCTCTTCAAGGAGAACTACAAACCACTGTTCAACGAAATAAAAGAGGACACGAACAAATGGAAGAACACTCCATGCTCATGGATAGGAAGAATCAATATTGTGAAAATGGCCACACTCCCCAAGGTAATTTATAGATTCAATGCCATCCCCATTAAGCTACCAATAACTTTCTTCACAGAATTGGAAAAAAGTATTTTAAAGTTCACATGGAACCAAAAAAGAACCCGCATTGCCCAGTTAATCCCAAGCCAAAAGAACAAAACTGGAGGCATCATGCTATCTGACTTCAAACTGTACTACAAAGCTACAGTAACCAAAACAGCATGGTAGTGGTACCAAAACAGAGATATAGACCAATAGAACAGAACAGAGCCCTCAGAAATAATACCACACATCTACAGCCATCTGATCTTTCACAAACCTGACAGAAACAAGAAATGAGGAAAGGATTCCCTATTTAATAAATGGTGCTGGGAAAACTGACTAGCCATAAGTAGAAAGCTGAAACTGGATCCCTTCCTTACACCTTATACAAAAGTTAATTCAAGAGGGATTAGAGACTTAAATGTTAGACCTAAAACCATAAAAACCCTAGAAGAAAACCTAGGCAATACCATTCAGGACATAGGCATGGGCAAGGACTTCATGTCTAAAACACCAAAAGCAATGGCAACAAAAGCCAAAATTGACAAATGGGATCTAATTAAACTCAAGAGCTTCTGCACAGCAAAAGAAACTACCATCAGAGTGAATAGGCAACCTACAGAATGGGAAAAAATTTTGCAATCTACTCATCTGACAAAGGGCTAATATCCAGAATCTACAAAGAACTTAAACAAATTTACATGAAAAAAACAAACAACCCCATCAAAAAGTGGATGAAGGATATGAACAGACACTTCTCAAAAGAAGACATTTATGCAGCCAACAGACACATGAAAAAATGCTCATCATCACTGGCCATCAGAGATAATGCAAATCAAAACCACAATGAGATACCATCTCACACCAGTTAGAATGGCGATCATTAAAAAGTCAGGAAACAACAGGTGCTGGAGAGGATGTGGAGAAATAGGAACACTTTTACACTGTTGGTGGGACTGTAAACTAGTTCAATCATTGTGGAAGACAGTGTGGCGATTCCTCAAGGATCTAGAACTAGAAATACCATTTGACCCAGCCATCCCATTACTGGGTATATACCCAAAGGATTATAAATCATGCTGCTATAAACAGGATTATAAACACATGCACACTTACATTTACAGTGGCACTATTCACAACAGTAAAGACTTGGAACCAACCCAAATGTCCATCAATGATAGACTAGATTAAGAAAATGTGGCACATATACACCATGGAATACTACACAACCATAAAAAAGGATGAGTTAATGTCCTTTGTAGGGACATGGATGCAGCTGGAAACCATCATTCTCAGCAAACTATCGCAGGAACAGAAAACCAAACACCGCATGTTCTCACTCATAGGTAGGAATTAAACAGTGAGAACACTTGGACACAGGGTGGGGAACATCACAAAACGGGGCCTGTCGTGGGGTTGGGGAAGGGGGGAGGGATAGCATTAGGAGATATACCTAATGTAAATGATGAGTTAATGGGTGCAGCACACCAACATGGCACATGTATACATACGTAACAAACCTGCACGTTGTGCACATGTGCCTTAGAACTAAAAGTATAACAGTATTTAAAAAAAAAAAAAAAGAATCAAGTCCAGGATACCCAAAATAACCCTTTGATGGAAATACTATTATTATTCTCACTATTCAGACTATAAAACAGATTTGAACAGGTTAAGTGATTTGCTACAGTCATGTGGAGGAGACAAGAGCTCAAACACACATCTGGACTACTGAACCCAAAGTCCTGACCCCTATGCTACACAAGGTGTAAAATCCTTAAAATTGTTAATAAAGAAGTTTCTGCCTACCCTTCAGTTTTATCTGTTGCCATTGGTGCTCCTGAACTCTGCTGACATTTTAACCATAATAAATTTTCAATTCCTGGAATAAGCCATTGTTTCTCTTGCCTTTGAACACACCATGCCAAACACTACACCTATCAATATCTTCAGGATAATTACTATTTATCTTTTGGATCTCCATTTTAACTATTTCTTTCTCAGTCTAATCCCAAGACTAAGTTTTCCTGATCCCTCAAGTTACATCTCTGCTATATTCTCCCAGAGAATGAATGTTTCCTGTATCTCCAATTCATAATACTTCAAACTTTGTTAAAATTATTAAATTACTGCCTCTTGAATTCTAATGTCCATGAAGATATTATGTGTCCCCATAATCTGGAAATTAATTACATTCAATTAATAAATGAAAATCATCATAATGGATCAGAGAAGGCTAGCACCTAGGTCTGTAAGATCAAACTGTCTTTTGATTGTATTAACGTTAAATGTCAATCCGAAGTGGGGGATTGGTCAAGTGAGAAAGGGAAAAGTCTGGAGGAAAATTCTGGTCAATGTCTTCTTAAAGTCTTATCTGAAGAAAGCGAGTATCAGGACAGGCACAGTGGCTCATGCCTGTCATCCCAGCACTTTGGGAGGCCAAGGCGGGTGGATCATCTGAGGTCATCAGAGGTCAGGAGTTCGAGACCAGCCTGACCAACATGGAGAAACCCCGTCTCAACTAAAAATACAAAATTAGCCAGGCGTGGTGGCGCATGCCTGTAATCCCAGGTACTCAGGAGGCTGACGCAGCCACAGAATGAAAGCAAATATTTGCAACACCCCTGTCTGACAAAGAACTTGCACCTAGCATGTATATGAAAAACTCCTTACAACTCAAGAATAAGAACACAAACTTCTTTGCTCAATTTGAAAATGGGAAAAATATCTGAGAAGATAATTCACAAAGGAATATATGAAGCACCAATAGACACATAAAAATGTTCCACATTATATAAATAATTATAAATAAGAAATGCAAATATATATATTTATTGGGAAAAGGGAGACCAGAAGAAAAACACGTGTAGGGAGAAATTAAGAATTTAATATTGAACATACCGGGTTTGAGACAATGTATTTGTGAAATAAAGAGGAGATAGCAGACAGTCATTTTAAGATAAATGATTTATCCACATCCTCTCCAGCACCTGTTGTTTCCTGACTTTTTCTTTTTTTTTTTTTTTTGAGACAGAGTCTCGCTCAGTTGCCCGGGCTGGAGTGCAGTGGCACGATCTCGGCTCATTGCAAACTCTGCCTCCCGGGTTCACGCCATTTTCCTGCCTCAGCCTCCCTAGTAACTGGGACTACAGGCGCTCGCCACTACACCCGGCTAATTTTATTTTGTATTTTTAGTAGAGACGGGGTTTCACCGTGTTGGCTAGGATGGTCTCGATCTCCTGACCTCGTGATCCACCTGTCTTGGCCTCCCAAAGTGCTGGAATTACAGGTGTGAGCCACCGCGCCCGGCCTGTTTCCTGACTTTTTAATGATCGCCATTCTAACTGGTGTGAGATGGTATCTCATTGTGGTTTTGATTTGCATTTCTCTGATGGCCAGTGATGATGAGCATTTTTTCATGTGTCTGTTGGCTGCATAAATGTTTTCTTTTGAGAAGTGTCTGTTCATATCCTTTGCCCACTTTTTGATGGGGTTGTTTGATTTTTTCTTGTAAATTTGTTTAAGTTCTTTGTAGATTCTGGATATTAGCCCTTTATGGGATGGGTAGATTATAAAAATTTTCTCCCATTCTGTAGGTTGCCTCTTTTATTTCATTGAGCAGTGGTTTGTAGTTCTCCTTGAAGAGGTACTTCACATCCCTTGTAAGCTGGATTCCTAGGTATTTTATTCTCTTTATAGCAATTGGAATGGGAGTTCACTCATGATTTGGCCCTATTTGTCTGTTATTGGTATATAGGAACGCTTTTACACTTTTGGTGGGACTATAAACAAGTTCAACCATGTGGAAGACAGTGTGGCAATTCCTCAAGGATCTAGAACTAGAAATACCATTTGACCCAGCCATCCCATTACTGGGTATATATCCAAAGGATTATAAATCTTGCTGCTATAAACAGGATTATAAACACATGCACACTTCTGTTTATAGTGGCACTATTCACAATAGCAAAGACTTGGAACCAACCCAAATGTCCATCAATGATAGACTAGATTAAGAAAATGTGGCACATATACACCATGGAATACTATGCAGCCATAAAAAAGGATGAGTTAATGTCCTTTGTAGGGACATGGATGAAGCTGGAAACTATCATTCTCAGCAAACTATCACAAGGACAGAAAACCAAACACCACATGTTCTCACTCATAGGTGGGAATTGAACAATGAGAACACATGGACACAGGAAGGGGAACGTCACACACCGGGGCCTGTTGTGGGGTGTCAGGGGGGAGGGATAGCATTAGGAGATATACCTAATGTAAATGATGAGTTAATGGGTGCAGTGCACCAACATGGCACATGTATACATATGTAACAAACATGCACATTGTGCACATGTACCCTAGAACTTAAAGTATAATAATAATTTTAAAAAATAAGAAAATTTTTTTAAAAAGATGAATGATTAAAAGACAGAAGCTCTAAGAATTTTAATTGTATTAAGTGTATGAGATAGGTCCAAGTACTGTTCCTATCCTACAGACGAGAAAAGTTGAGGCACAAAAAGAATAAATAACTTGATCATAATCACACAGCTAGTACTCTCTCTGGCAAAGCAGATTCTCAAACTTAGGCAGTATAGTTCCAGAGTTCATGCATTCTCTCTACACTTATTGCTCGCTTCTTTGGCAACTGGTTGATTACCCCACACTACAGAGATCCCAGATTTAGTATTTGACATCCAAGAAAGAAAGGTTGAGGTATAAGGGTCATAACAGAGAATTTTAAAAAGTCTCCACAATTAATGGGAAAACCCTACTCCCTTTTCCACTGCCAATCCTCAAACAATGACAAACTAGTTTTTTTGCTTGTTTTTTATTTTTGTGGGCACTTGGTAGGTTATATATTTATGGGTTACATGAGATATTCTGATACAGGCATGAAATGTATAGTAATCACATCAGGGTAAATGGGGTATATCCAACAGCCAGTTTTTACAGGATTCATCTGCAGACACTTGAATGACCACAGAGAAAAGGCCGATATATATTCTATGGGAAGGTTCCCCAAAGAAAGAGCTAGATCGCTATCCTATCATCTTACAGTAGAGCTCATCATCCCAGCCTATGCAAACTCAGCTCAGGCTCTGAATGAGTGAAGAGATCTGCTATGCTCTAAGTGACCACTTAGCACAGAGAATCCCTCTGATGGAAAAAAAACATATCATTCAAAGCCAACAGAACTGTTTATACGAAATATCCAGCATTCAATCAAAAATAAGCAACCATGCCAAGAAACAAGACCAAAGGTAAAAACAGACAACAGAAACGGACCCAGAGATAATACAGATATTAGAGTTAACATGAATTTTTTAAAAAAATACGATTAACATATTCAAGAAAATATAAACAAAGAAACATATGACAAAATGGAGAATTTCACCAGAGAATTGAAATGTATAAAAGATAATTAAAGGGATATTCTAGAATGAAAAGACAAAGTAACTGAAATTTAAAACTTAATACAAGTTTAATGTAGAACAAATACAGCTAAAAACAAGATTAATGAACTTCAAGATAGGTAGTGGAAAACATACATTCTGATACATGGACAGTCAGAGGTTAAGTGATTAGCCTATTGCATGTTCTCACTCATAAGTGAGAGCTAAACATTGACTACACATGGACACAAAGATGGGAACAACAGATACTGGGGACTACTAGAGGGAGGAGGGTAGGAGGGGAGCAAGGGTTGAAAAACCACCTTTTGGGTACTATGCTCACTACCTCAGGGACAGGATCATTTGTACACCAAACCTTAGCAATGTGCAATTTACCCATGTAGCAGACCTGCACATGTACCCTGGAACCTAAAAGTTGAAAAAAATAAAAAAAGAGCAAGCCACAGAATGAAAGAAAATATTTGCAAGACACATATCTGACAAAGAACTTGTACCTAGCTCGTATATGAAAAACTCCTACAACTCAAGAGTAAGAACATAAACTTCTTTGTCCAATCTGAAAATGGGAAAAAATATCTGAGAAGATAATTCACAAAGGAATATAAATGAAGCGCCAACAGACACATAAAAATGTTCCACATTATATAAATAATTATAAATAAGAAATGCAAATTAAACAAAGAGACTAACTTTTCCCCAAAAAGGGCAAAGATAAAACCAACAGCAATGTTCTGTTTACAAGAGCTACACACGTAAGAACATGGGAAGTTTGAAAGTAAGAGAATATTAAAGATCTACCATGCAAGCACTAACTGAAAGAAAGCTGAAATAACAATACTAAAAGGAAAAGTGGACATCAGGCAAGAAGTATTACTAGAGACAGAGTGATTTTATTGTGAGAAGAGGATCAATCCACTAGGAAAATCTAACAATCTAACAAGTATGTATACCAAAGATACTTTTAAGATGTACAAGGCAAAAATTAATAGCACTAAAAGGAAAAAAAGAAAAATCTACAATCATAATGAAATATTACCAAACGTCTCTTGATAACTACAAAAAAAAAAAGGAAAAAAAATCAGCAAGAATATAGATCTGAAACAACAAAATTAACAAACTTGGCAAAACTGACATTCACAGAACACTGCACCCACAATGGCAGGATATACTTTTAAGTGCACATCATTTTAACAAAATTGATCACACCCTAAGCCACAAAGCAAGACCCAACAATTTTCAAAGGATTCCAATCATTCAGTGTATTATTCAATCAGAGTATAACTAAGCTTGAAATCGAACACAAAAGATGACGTTAAAATCATCAAATGTTTAAAAACTAAGCAATATACTTCTAATTAACCCATGAGTCAAAGAAGAAACCACAGTGAAAACAAGAATACATTTTAAACTGAAGAAAAAATAACACATCAACCCTTGCAACATAACAAGTAAAGATGCTCTCAGAGGAAAATGTACGGCCTTAAATGTATGTAACAGGAAAAAAAAAAGAGTTTAAAATAAATGATGGTAGTATTCATCTTAAGTTAGGGAAAGAACCGCATATGAAACCCAAAAAATGAATGCAGAATAAAATAATGAAAAAAAAACAACAACATGGTAACCAACATAACAGAAAACAAATATAATAGAGAAAATAAGCAAACCCAAAAGATGGTTTTGAAAAGATTGATGAAAGTGATAAAATCTAGCAAAAAAAGACAAGACACAGATTACCAATATTAACGAAGGGGACATTTAAAAGATGCCTGTAAAATACAGGTATCCTTCAGACATTAAAATATAATAAGAGTGTATTAAAACAACTTTATGCCAATCATTTTGAAAATTTAAACAAAAATTCCTAGAAAAACTACAAAAACTGAAACAACAGAAAAATCTGAATAGTTCTATATCTATTAAAGAGACCGAATCCATAATTAAAGATAAACTCACAAATAAATCTTTAGGCCTATATGGCTTTACCCAGGAATTCTCCAAACGTTTAAAAACTAAATATAGCTAATCTTACAAAAACTCTTCTGGAGAAGAGAAAATGAAGAACACTTCCCCGACCAATTTTATGAGGCCAGCATAACTTTGATTCTAAAACCTGATAGGACATTACAAGAAAAGAAAATTCTAGGCGACTATCTCCTTTGAAGATAGAGATAAACATTCTAAACTAAGCATTAAACCAATTCTAGCAATATATTATGGGATAATTGACAAAATGGGGTTTATCTCCCCAAAAATGCAGCTTAACTTTTTAAAAAATTAATGTAATTTGCCACATTAACAGATTAAAGGAGAAAAATCATATAATCATCTCAATACAGGCAGAAAATGCAAGGGGAGGAAGAGCATCAGGAAGAACAGCTAATGGATCCTGGGCTTAACACCTATGTGATGAGTTGATCTGTGCAGCAAACCACTGTGATACATGTTTATCAATGCTACAAACCTGCACATCTGCACATGTACCCCGGAACTTAAAAGTCGAAGGAAAAAATGCAGAAAATGCATTTGATAAAATTTAATATACATACATAATTTTTTTAAATCTTAGGATATTAGAAATGGAAGAGAAACTCTTTCATTTGATAAAAAGCTTACTACAAATATCATAATGGTGAAATACTGAATGCTTTCTTGCCCCTAAGATCAGGAAGATACAAAGTTGCCCATCACCAACTTTGTACTAAAGTTTTTGGCTATTGCAATAAAGCAAAAATGAAAAAGTACATTTGACCCTTGAACACCACGGAGGTTAAGGGCACTGACCCCTCTGTGCACTCAAAAATCCACATATAACATTTGACTCCCCCAAAATCTAACTACTAATAGCCTACTGTTGACCTTGCCAGTAACACAGTAAATTAACGTGTTTTGTATGTTGTATGTATTATATACTGTATTCTTACAATAAAGTAAGCTAGAGAAAGGAAAATGTTATTAAGAAAACCATGAGGAAGAGAAAATATGTTTACTATTCATTAAGTGGAAGTGGATCATCGTAAATGTCTCCATCCTTGTCTTCACACTGAACAGACTGAAAAGGAAGAGGAGAGTTGGTCTTGCAGTTCCAAAGGTGGCAGCGGCAGAACGGGAGACAGGAGAGGCAGGCACAATCAGTGTAACTTAATGGAAATACTTTATAATTTCCATCATAAAATAAGTCAAAAGTAGTCTTGAATAATCAGAATCCTTCTGCTAGATTGTCTAACGTCAATTTGTTTTCTGGCACTACTATGTCTTTTCTACCTGGCACCATTTTGGAAGCACTCATTTCCATCAAGTCATCCTCTGTTAATTCCTCTGATAAGGTGTTTCTTTTAGCTCTTGAACTTCTCTAAGATCCATATCTTGAAACCCTTCACAAAAAAAAAAAAAAAAAAGATTTTTTGCCATATCCACAGTCTTTTCATCATTTCCTTGACTGACTCTGTGTGGTCACGTACAACATCCGGACAGTCTGCTTCATCAATAATTTACTATTTCAGGCTTGATGGCTTTTTCTATAACAATGATGGAATCTTCAGTGGTGTACTCCTTACAGACTTTCATGATGTTCTGTGGGGGTTCTCTTCCATAGCAGTAACAACCTTTCCCTAAAGTACCCTGCTATAATGAGGCTTAAAGGTCCTTATGGCCCTCTGATCTGAGACTCAACTAGAAATGCTGTGTTTGGGGGCAAGTAGACCACCTGGATGCCTTCAGTGTTGAACTCATGGGGTTCTAGGTGGCCAGAGGAATTGAGAATGTAAAAAGAACTGGCAGTCCTTACTGGCAAGATACTTCCTAACTTTAGGAACAAAGCATGGATGGAACCAATCCAGAAAAAGCATTCTCATTGTGTAGCAGGCCTTTTTGCTATACAACCAAAAGACTGGCAGTTGGTATTATCTTTTTCCTTAGAGGCTCAGGGGTTACCAGCTTTATAGATAAGGAAAGTACTTAGAAATCCAACTCCATTTCTGCAAAATAGTAGAGTTAGCATATTCCTTCTGCCTTAAATCTTGATGCTCACTTCTCTTCCTTACTAATAAATGTCCTTTATGGCATTATCTTTTTCCCAGAATAGCACAGTTTCACCTGCATTAAAAACCTGTCCCAGCAGTTGTTCTTTCTCCTCAATGATTTTCTTAAAGCATCTGGGAATGCATCTGCTGCCTCTTGGTCAGCAGAAGCTGCTTCTCCTATTATGCTGACATTTTTAAGCCAAATCTCTAAAACTATCAAACCATCCTTTGCTGTCATTAAGTTCTCTAGCTTTAGATCCTTCATCTTCCTTTTAAGTTGTAATATAATGACTTTGTGCTTTTTCTTGAATCATATTACAGTCTATAGATATGCCTTTCTTATGGCAATCCTGCACCCACATAAAGGGTGCATCTTCTATACAAGATAAAAGTCATTAGCAAAAAGTGCAAGGTTTTCATGCTTGCTGGTATAGTTGCAGCTATGGCTTCACAAATTTTCTTTTCCTTTTTTCAATGGTCCTTATTCTGGATTCATTTATTTTGAAATGGCAGGCAACCACAGCTACAGACCTCAATCTACAGTATATATCAAGCAACTCAACTTTTTCTTGTAATATCATGAGTTTACTTCTTGGGAACATTTCCAGTATCACTAGCAGCAACTCATACGGGTTTCATGGTATTATTCAAGGTGTTTATAGCATTGTACGAAACACAATGAAAAACATGCAAGAACTGCAAGACACCATTTATTAAGATACTCAATTTACTGGAGAGAAAGCTGCTCATATGGAGATGATTAGTGTCTAATGGTGTTTTAAGCAGATATTCACAACATTTGAGATCACTGCAATAGCAACAGGAAGTGAATACAAAACTATAAGAGTAGTACAATAGGTATCACAGTTAATTCTATGCAGTTATGATTTAATACTGCATCTTTACATTTGTTTACATTTCTCTCAACTGCAAATAGCACCATGTATGGTCTGTGTAGGCACACGTTTTGATAAATTTTCATAAAAGATTTGTATTTTATGGTAGCAAATTATAACACAAACTAATATCTACATGTATTTTATGCATTCGTGACCTATCTTTTTCTTAATTTTTTTCAGTATTTCTAGGCTACGTGGTTCATCTGAGTTTTTTCAAATTGTTGCACATTTCCAAAAAACTTTCCAATATATCTATTGAAAAAAATCCTGTGTATAAGTGGATCTACACAGCTCAAAAATATGCAAGAGTCAACTGTATACAGATTGGAAGGGAAGAAATAAAGGTTGTTGGGTACAACGCCAATTATAAAAATCAATTGTATTTTTATATACAAGCAATTTACTTTAAAAATGACACTATTTATCATGACATCAAACACTTAGCAATAAATCTAACAAAAGATGTGTAATTCCTACATACAAAAAAATTTCAAAACATCAAGAAAAATTAAACATCGAAACAAATGGGAAAATATATCATATTCATAGATGTGAAGAATCAATACTATAGACACTAGTCAAGTGTCCCCAAATTAATGTAGAAATGCAATGTAATTCTAGTCAAAACCCCATGTGTTTTTCTATGTATGTATAGTTTAATAAGCTGTTTCTAAAATGTATATAGAAATGCAAAGGTCCAAGGATAGTCAAATCAATTCTGCAGAAAAACAGTGGAGGACAGAAGCTTCAGGTATCAACACTTACTACAAAGTTATAGCGATAATATGGTATTGGCTGAAACATAAACAGGCCAATAGAACAGAATAGTGTGTCTAGAAAGAGACTTCGTATATACACCCACCTTTATGACAAAGAGACACAGAAGTCTGGTGAAAAAAAGATGAATTTTTTCAATAAACAGTGCTGAGTCTATTAGTTATCCATATGGCAGAAAAAAAAAAGATGTTGCCCTCCTCCGCATAATATATATTTAAAAAATAGTAAAGTTCCTTAGAAATAAAGCAGGAATAACTTACTGAGATAAAGATTTCCTAACCAGAACACAGAACACACTTAATATAAAGGGAAAATTTGACAGACTGTAGTACATTAAAATTAGAAAATTCTTGATACAGCCAATCTGTAGCCCCCTTATTTGGGAACTTATTAGTGTATGCAGTCTGATAATTCACTTAACCATATTTATTTAACATTCAAAGAACTGATTTGCTTTTGTGAAGGAGTAATACCTTGATTTACAAAATTAAATCCATAAAACTTACGAGGTTCAAATAAAATGATTATAGTTTTAACAACTACCAGAAACATAACAAAGGATCGAATACAATATGAATTTAATATATGAAGTGGCATTGTTTTCACTCATTTTTTAACATGCAGTTTTACTTCTAATCTTAAATGCTACTAATAACACTCAGTTATCACAGGTGATTGAAAATAGCTGCCAGGTGCCCTGTTAAGTAGACAGGAACAAAGTCAACTTAAACAAAAGTAAAGGCCCAGAGCTGCTCTCTACGGCTAGCAAAAAAAAAAAAGCCATCTGCTACAACAAAAATAACCTAAATGTCTGTTGGTCTACTGTTTGTTTAAATGGTGAAAATCAGTTTGCTTAGCCAAGATCATAGCTACAACAGGATTAACCTGTCTTCAAGTGGGGGAAACAACTACCTATCATCCTGTTTACTCAAAAAGCCTCCTTACATCAGAGAAGCAAGGGGTAAAATATTGGAGTACTGGAGTAAAATAAAGATAACATTAGCTTTCCAGAGGCGACAAATGTTAAAAGGCCAGAGGGGATGACACATTACATACCCAAATGTTTTAAAATTTCAATTTATATGTTTCATGTCTATAATAAAAAAATTTACACATGCAAAAAATTATTTCTAATCAAGAACTGACTTTCTTTTAATAGAACCTGATAATTACTAATCTTATGGATTCTGTCTAAGGCAAAATACAGCTTTAAATATAGAAGGGAATTGAGTATCTTCAGTTATACATTCTTTCAAGGTCCATAATCTTCAAATTTCTAGATTAACAGAAATTGCGTAAAGGGCTAATACAGTCCAACTCTCATTCTCTGCTTATGCCAAGCCTCATTAAAATAACACACATTTATCTTTCAGTCTGGGAAGGGCATTATGTATTCTCAACTACTAAACACTTTACCTTTGCAGCAAGCAGTAGACCAATTTCGTCAGCTTCAGCCTCCAATTTTCTGCTGTATGGTCTATCAAACATATACTAAGAAGAAACAGGACAGAAAAGCTCCATTAAGACAATTTATTTCATGACAAAAGGAGTAACAAAGAGAGGTGTTTTTTAAAGTTTCATGGAGTATCTAGGATAAAATTCCTATACTGTCTACTAACATTAAAATAACTCCATGATCTAAAATATAAACACAGCCTTTATTTCCCTGATTAGAAATTAATACTTTAAAAACATGGTAAGAATAGAAGTCATGCCTATAAATTTCTTGACAGTCTGTAGTATGAGGAATTTACTTCTATTTTTCCAATTATAGTCTCCACCTACTGAGTACAGGATTCACTAAGAAAGCTTATTGATGAAGGCTTTTAATATGGCCAAGGAACATTATGACCTTGAGTTTTAAAAGAAAATCAAGAAAACGTAGGTATATAATATCCAATGACACTACTAGACAATTTATTTCAGTAAGAAAATTAACCATATAGCAGAATGTTCTTTCTTTGATAAATTATCTTAATTTCCTTTTTCTTTTCTAAGTATTGATTAGTTGGGAAAATGAAATTTTCTTCTGACTTCAATAAAAAACACACGTAGATATAGTAACTTTAATTTTCCTAATTACTTGTATTTATGTGAATGCTTTCCAGTTAAATTCTAATTTTCAGTAAGTACTAAAACTTTGTCGGAGATGAATCAATAGGCAGGACTTTTGAGAAAAGAGCTATTAATTGGGGAAGCAATCTTTCAAAGGTAGCCACATGTCTGTGATGGCCTGAAATAATACAATAAATCTGATATACAGTATGTGACCATTAGAAATGACTTCCTTCCTTTTTAATCAGTCAGTTTTAGGTCGATGATGTATATCATATAGTGCCTTCACTCTCCATGAGCAGGCTGTATGTGCCTCCATCAAGTCTACTGATAGCATAAGGATTTAAAACGTTGGCTTTAAAAAGACAGAAACTTAAGTTCAAGTCCAAATACTGTTAACTTACTGTTAACCCTGAGCTAATTGTTTAACCCCACTAAACCCAGGAGTATCATACGTAAAACGAAATGAGTAACAGTGCCAAGCTCACAGAGCTGCAGAGGGGATTAAATGAACAAAAATAATAGCTCATATTTATTGAGTCCTTATTTGTGCCAGGTATTGTGCTAAGTATTTTAAATTAATGATTCTAAACCTAGTGTGATTTTGTCCACCAGGGACATTTACAAATGTTTGGAAATATTTATGACTGTCATAACTGAGAGAAGGGAGAGCTACTGACATCTAGGGGATAGGGGTGAGAAATGCTACTAAACATCCTACAGTGCCCAGGACAACTCCCCCACAACAAAGAATTATCCAGTCCAAAGCATTAGCAGTGCTGCGATTGAAAAATCGTGCTTTAAATGTATCATTCCGTCCTCACAACAAATGAACGTCAGCAATTCCCACACCCTTATGACTTCACTATCAACATTCCTCTCTGTTCTCCAATCACAATGAGCAACTTTCTAGAGAAAAACATCTCCTTGTCACCAGAATTATTGAGGGGCCTTGATTTAGGGGAAAAGAATTCAAATAGAATCATTCCTACTTTATTTTCATTGAAGAATTACAGTGAAGTGGCAGAATTTATCAAATATTTAAAGAAAGAAATAGCTACATGTTACCTTTCTTATGACCCACTCTGCTGATTCCATTACAAAAAAAGCAATCCACAGATAGATAGAGAAAATAACTAAATTAATTCTTTTAATTTCCTGGCAGGTCAGTGACAGAAACAAAATTCAAAATATGAGATCCTATAACCTAAGGAATAACCATTCTTTTGTTTTCTCTTTAAGAACCTTTACTTCAATATAAACGAAGCCAAATGATATGGTAATACTGAATAACAGACTTAGTTATCCAATCTCAAAAACAATTTGTCTCATAGAATTTTGCACATTAGATTTAAACAGCACCCAGTTGGCACTCTGATGGATACTCCACAAATCATTAAATAAACAAATAACAGATTGTTCCTAAATAACCCAACCTCCCGAGACAAGAGGAAATATTCCAAGAAAGATGTCAAATAAAATAATCATGGTTAACAAAGTAGTTATAAAGATTCCAAGACCTACTTTCAGTAGTACAGTGTTTTGAACAAAACGAGGCACTCAATACATTTTTGAGATGGTTATTATACGTAAGCACTAAAATCAAAAGTTAACAAACACCTAGTAAGACTTTCAATAATTTCAAAGCAATGACAGTTTAACAGAGAGAGAAGGAAGGAAGGGCGGTAAAGCAGCTTTAGCCAATTCTGTGCCCATTAAAGTTCACAGGTTTTAATACTGCCCCATTAAAATGCAAATACAGTTGGCTCTCTATATCTGTGGATCATGCATCTGGTGGATTCAACCAATTTGGATAGAAAATATTTATGAAAAAAAAAACTACAACAAAATTAAAAATATATAGTAAAATAACAATTTACATAGTATTTACATTGAATTATACATAATCTAGAGATGATTTAAAGTATACGAGACGATGTGCATAGTGACATGCAAATACCATGCCATTTTTTATCAAGGACTGGAGCATACTCAGATTTTGGAATCCACGAGAAGTCCTGTACACCAAGGGACGGCTGAAATTGGGGAATGGGGGAGTCATTCAGTTACTATGAAAGGAAGGGTCAGTGGCTGGGTTTTCTCTCTGCAAAACCAATAAATATATTTTTAAAAATCATATTAGCCAAAAGTTGCCAAGCCCTTCTAACCTATCCATACCTATCATTTGAGATATTCAGTAGTATTCCTTAACTTAAATATTCATATATAAGAATATCCCCTAAAAATGAGAAAACGTTAAGACACTAAAAATTTGTACCCATATTTGATAGTAAAATGTAAAAACATCTCTGGATTTGCTGCTTTACAGTAGTATTAAAATATCCTCACCACAAGCTATGATCAATTCAAGTTATTGTCTCAGACTTACCTCCTGCAATTTAGACTGTATCCACTGGCCCAAAAGTGCCAAACTATCTCGAGGACAAATGGCCCAAATCATTGTGAGGAAAATCATACCTAGGAAATCCAAAAAATGAACCATGCCAGCCTTTTCTGCCTGAGAATAATCAAAATAATAAAAATTACATTTCATACATCGAGACAGTATATGCCTACATTTTCTAGTTCATCAGGTGTTACAATTACCCAACCTTCTCCACCTAAGACTGAGAGTTCTCTTTGTCTTCTTTTGCTTTTTCTTTCCTGGTCTGCTTTTCCCTTCCTTTATCTACTTATATACCTATTCATTCATTTAACTAGTATCTACTGAGCCACTTATTATTACAGGATATTAATCTACAGTTTCTTGCATTAACAAGCATAATAATCTTGTGAAATAGGTACAATTATCCCTACATTTATAGATAATGAAACTGAGATAGAGGTTAAAAGAGTTGCCCAAATTTGCACAGCTATTACTAAAAGGACCAGAAATCAAACCCGGTCAGTTTTAGTTTTTAATACACTTGCATCATTTTAAAAAATCAAATAAATGTTTCATTTTACTAATATTTTTGGATGAGGACTAAACACTAACATATGAAGCACTTAAAACAAGAAAAAACTCAGAAAAAGACTGGAAGTTTATTTTAAATAAATATATTCTGGTCTTCAAGACCTAATATATGAAACATTACTCCTTTATACAAGTTTGTAAATTTGTAAGTCTAGTATTTATCATGAGAGAATCGGGTTCTATGAATTTCTGTATTTACTTTTATCAGTTACCAAAAAAGATTTTTCATAAAACAGTTGTTTTGAGTAGTAATATCTAAATACAAGTTTAATGAACTAGATTGTTCATGGTTTGCCAGTAAAATTGGTTAGTAAATGTTAATGTTGTAATGCTGAAACTGAAAAAATTGCAGTCATTACTTGAATGTATGAAAAATGACTGAAAACTAAAACCAATGACTTAGAATACTGTCCTTTAACAAATATTGTACCCTCACAAAACATACTTTACCTCCTTATATTTGCCTCATTACTTTGCCTCAAAACACAACTGTGTATTTTGAAAAACAATTACGGATTTTTTTTTTTTTTTTTTGAGACAGAGTCTTGCCCTGTCGCCCAAGCTGGAGTGCAGTGGCGAGGTCTCGGCTCATTGCAACCTCCGCCTCTGGGTTCAAATGATTCTCCTGCCTCAGTCTCCCGAGTCGCTGGGATTACAGGGGCCCGCCACCACGCTCAGCTATTTTTTGTATTTTTAGTAGAGATGGAGTTTCACCATGTTGACCAGGCTGGTCTTGAACTCCTGACCTCGTGATCAGTCCACCTCGGCCTCCCAAAGTGCTGGGATTACAGGCATGAGCCACCACATCCAGCCCAAGTATGGAATTATTTTAACATGAAAACGTGAAACTCAAAATAAGGAAGTCGTTACAGAAGAGAAAGCCCTTGTTATTAAAGAATATAATTGCTATTATACAGTCTTAGAAAACTGGAAATACATACACAAACGTCTGTATTTGTAGAATAAAGAAAACATAAAAACCTAGATAAAATCAAAATTGAGACTCCCCAAAGAGAAAATATTGTGCTGACAATATTTAAGATATCTGCAAAAACATACTAATAACTATGCTCTATTTTTAAGGCTGCTGTTTGCTTTTTACATCTCACCTACTACTGTTCTTGCACTGATAGAGATGACAATACACTGAATATGAGGCACTGAACTATACGCCTGAAAAACAAATGTACTGAATAGTAACACCTTTCAAATGCTAAAATGGCCAAAATTGATTTTATGATTTCAAGTTATGAAGCCATTACTTGAAATTAGAGTGCATATAGTAACACTGCTTAGATGTACTCTTGTATATATTTAAGAAAAAAAGATTTTTTCTTTGAGACAGTGTCTCACTCTGCCACCCACGCTGGAGTGCAGTGGTGTGATCATGACTCACTCTAGCCTTGATCTCCCAGGCTCAAGCAATCCTCCTGCCTGAGGCTCCAGAGCAGCTGGAACTACAGGTGTGAGCCACCATGCTCAGCTAATTTTTTTAATTTTTCTGTACAGACAGAGTCTATGTTGCCCAGGCCGGTCTCAAACTCCTGGGCTCAAGCAATCCTCCTGCCTCAGCCTCCCAAAGTGCTGGGATTACAGGTGTAAGCCACTGCACCCGTCAAGAAAAATGTTTTTAAAATCTTCCTGTAACTCAGAAGAAATCAAGGAGATAATTACTTTTGGTGCTTCAGAAAAACACTTTGCCCATCTTATTTTATTAATACTCTAAGGAATAGGTAGAATTTGAGATGACTCTTAGAAGGATTAGAGTCATTATCATTTCCATTTGAAGTTAATGTTACTTGTATTTCTGATTTAGCATTTCAGTCACTTCACTATGTACCTTTGTGTTTACAATTAAAAAAATACTTATCTCTAATGTAGACAAAAGAGCCATTCATATTTTTAAATGAATAACAATTTTAAAAAATCTGTGAAATAGATGTGTTATTTTCCTGGACTCATATCAAGATGAACAGACAGGTATTCACAGGAGCATACATCAACTTTAATTCTATGACCTATAAGAAAAGTGCTGCTAAAAACCAGGTAACCATGGTGAAAGGAAGAAACACTGGATTAACATACAGAAGACCCAGGTTAAAGTCCCAATTCGGTTACTTTGTCAAGTTAGTCATGTTACTGTTTTTCTAAACATTAGTTTTCTCTTATATAAAATAGTAATAATAAATACATACCTCATTTGGTATTAAAATTATGAATGAGAAGCTACATATACTAAAAAGCTCAGTAAACTGTAAAATGGCAAGGTATCGTTATTACTCTGCATTAATTATACATGACACATCATTTTAGAAATTTTCAAAGATGCTCCAAGCTATCTTCTGAGAATGAATAAAAAAGAAAGATGATTTACCCACTTAAATAGTAATATCACTTTCCTACAATTAATTTTCTGACTAGATTACAAGTATATTAATAATTACAGAAAGTTTAAAATTTAATTTGAAATAATTAGGGGTTAAGAATAATTACTTTTTAGCAAAAGAGACAGGTGATAAAAATAGTATTTAAGCAAAATCTTATTCAGTATCAAATACTAAAGACCATAAAAATTCTCAAAATTAGCCAATCACATTTTTTCAGGTAGCAGATTAAGGCAATTACTCAAAACTAAAAGTCCATCATTTTAAAAAAAAGCTAAAGAAAATCAGTTCTTTAAAAGATTTAACTTGTTAACTTCAAAGCAGTTTTTCCAAACCTGAACATTCATTTTAGGTACTTACAGCATGTCCAAGTACTGCATGTGCTATTTCATGGCCCAGAAGGAAAGAAAGTTGATCAATATCGGTTACACTTTTTAACAATCCACTGAAAACAAACATTTGTCCATTCTGCACCACAAAGAAAATAATATAAGCAATTAGAACATCATAAAAAACAAGGACAATAAATTTAACAACTATAATGCATTTGAGAACATTTACTTACTGGAAGTACAAAGGCATTATTAATTGGGGAATCAACCACATGAATAATCCAATTGATCTGAGAAATCCCTGGAATATCTTTATTGCATTCAATTAGATGACAAAGCACTTCTTTAACAGCCAGGTATCGGGCATCTTTCTCAGTTAGCATATCATTTTTAAATTCTTCCATGTGCTGAAAGATTAAAAATTACTTCTTATTTTAAAAGAGCACTACGAAATGCTTACTCTGCTTCATGGAAAGTTATATGACTATTTATTGTTGAACATTTTAAGTTTTAACTATATAAAAATCTGCATATATTAAGCACTCAAATTTCTCAAATCTGAATTATTCATGCAAAGACAATGTGGTTTCTCGCAAAGGAATAAATTCTAATACTAAGATTTTTTTATGGATTGAATAGATTGACATCAAAATTTCACTCTTTTCGATTAAACTACAAACGAATACTTAAGTATTATTTCTACTTTCCTAAGCATTTTAGAAAACACTGCCTAGGCCAGGCAAGATGGCTCACACCTGTAATCCCAGAACTAGGGGAGGCCAAGGCAGTAGGATCACCTGAGCTCAGAAGTTCAAGACCAGCCTGGGCAACATGGTGAAGCCTCATCTCTACCAAAACACAAAAAATTAGCCAGGGGTGGTGGCATGCACCTGTGTTCCCAGCTACATGGGAGGCTGAAGTGGGAGGATCGCTTGAGCCTGGGAGGCGGATGTTGCAGTGAGCTGAGATCTTACCACTACACTCCAACTCCAACCTGGGTAAAAGAGTGAGACCCCATCTCGAAAAGAAAAGAAAGGAAAAGAAGGAAAGAAAGCCTAGAGAACTTAAGATTTCATCTAAGTAAAATACAAAAGAAAATTACATTCACAAAGCATTGAACAGAAAAACACCCTATACTTAATAAGAAAGTTAAACTACCAAAATAGATATTTCATTAACTTTCAGGTGTTTTATTTAGATTGAAAGGAAATTACTGAAATCTCAGAACTAATGAGCATATCACTGTCTCTACATGATGCTGATTAAGACTAGCCATCATAGAAGATACTTTTTCTGAAGTTATATTCATGAGAGCTCTTTCAAGTGTACTGAGAAAATTAAAAATGTTCTGAAATATTACTTTAACTTTCATAAAGTAGCTGGGTGTCGTGGCTCATGCCACCTCAGCACTTTGGGAGGCTGAGGTGGGCAGATCACAAGGTCAGGATATCGAGACCATCCTGGCCAACATGGTGAAACTCCATCTCTACTAAAAATACAAAAATTAGCCGGGCGTGGTGGCAGGCCCTGTAGTCCCAGCTATTCGGGAGGCTGAGGCAGGAGAATCACTTGAACCCGTGAGGTGGAGGCTGTAGTGAGCCAAGATAGCCCCACTGTACTCCATGCACTCCAGCCTGGGTGAAAGAGGGCGAGACTCTCAAAACACCACCACCAAAAAAAGAATCAACAAGTTAGTAACTTTTCTCCTTGAGATGCATTACAAAGACATTATTTTATAGAATATGAACTTACAAGTAGTTTTTATTTTAAATACTTCTAAAAAGCATAATTCACCAATGTGAACTGCCTAAAACAGACAAAAACCCCCACTATTTATTAACTCTTCTGAAGTAGATAAAACAAGAATAAATGTAATTATAGCACTTTATAATATCCCTATAAGAACATGTGTTTAAATTTTCCTATCACACAGATATTACATTTGTAGCTAAAATAAGATAAAAAGAAAAATGCATCTATGTCTATATGTATATACATGTACACAGATATACATAAATTTTAAAACATTTCTTAGCAATGTGAATGGTAAAAGATGCACTAATACTAGGCCTGTCTCAATCTTTCCAGAACACTTTCCTTAAACCTGCCTCTGACTAAAGCCTAAGAAACATCTCAAATCTCTATACACTCTACTAAAAGAGACTGGTCTTGCCTGGACTAAGAAAAATTTTTATAACTAAGAAAACATTATTTCTTTTTTTCATGGTAACTTTCCATTGACAAACTCAGAAGTTCATTTGGAATAAAAAGATTTAACCATGCCAGGTACAGTGGCTCACACCTGTAAACTCAGCATTGTGGGAGGCCGAGACAGGTGGATCACCTGAGGTCAGGAGCTCGAGACCACCCTGGCCAACACGGTGAAACCCCGTCTCTACTAAAAATACAAAAAAAATTAGCCAGGCATGGTGGTGCACGTCTATAGTCCCAGCTACTCCGGAGGCTGAGGCCGGAGAATAACTTGAACCTGGAAGGTGGAGGTTGCAGTGAGCCGAGACTGCGCCACTGCAGTCCAGTCTGGGCGACAGAGTGTCTCTGTCTCAAAAAAAAGAAACAAAAAAGATTTAGCCATGCCAAAGCTGTCGAGTGAGGCCACTGGACATGAATTCAACAAATATTAATTGAGCCACAGGGCACATAACATGTATATGTGTTATGAACTGGAGAGAAAATGATGACCTCTGTCGCGAAGAAAATCACTAGGGTATAAAATGTTTAACTACCTGAGTTATTACACTTTCCAAAAAGGTAAGACTTCTAAATTACAACCTCAGTTTGGATTCAAAAAACATAATAAATTGCTAAAACTGATGTTTGGAGAAAAATGATCTTATATTACTTGATTTTCAAAGTATAAAAATTCTGACAATAAATCTATTTATCCAATAGATATATACTAAGCACTACTCTTACACACTGTGTTAGTATTTAAAATAAAACCATAAACAAAAACAGGCATAATCCCTGCCCCCATAAAGCTTAGTCTAACAAGGGACATGGACTATCGAATAAATAATTATGCAAATAATTGTTACTCTCACGAGTGCTTTGAAGGAAAAGTACAGTATGCAGAGAGAAAAAGCCTAGGAGACCTAACCCCAGTAAAGCCAAGCAATGGGCACAACTACAAATGAGCTGGTTCATAATTCAGTCGGTATGAGGGATACCTCCTCGGGCCTCATCTAGTCACCTGCGTAACCCAGTCTGGTTATCACGGAAGGCTTTCTGGAGAAAAGTGGCATTTAAGGAGAAATGTGCTGAGCAGGAGTTGGCTGGGTGAATGCTAGGAAAAGCAATGTAGGCAGTAGGAATACTAAGTGTGAAAGGTCTGAGGCCTTCTGGAAAAAAAAAATGCTAATTTCATATCAAAGACTAAAATTTAAAAACACCGTATCTTTCATATTTAAGATACTTTCCTACATTGAGTGTTATACTAAGCAGTCTAATTAAAAACAATTCTTACTACTTACTGCTTCATATTCCAGTTCTGATAAAAGTCTGAACTGCTCTTTCCCCAATAATAGTAGCTTGCTCCTTCCTGTGACTGGACTTACTTCCAGGTGAGTAAAATAAAACACCACAAAGAGCAATCCAAAACTACTCAAACCAAGGAATAGCTTCCATTTATTCTTCCTTATACTTTGTTTAAATAGTTCCTTCTTGTTAGGAGGAAGTGCCTGCCACCATTTCCTTATGCCCCTAAAGCAAAAAGAAAAATTCAAAGTTCTGATCATCATTACAGCACATATCACTAAAGCTCAAATGCATACACTAGAATTTTATGTCCTCAAACACCTGAATTTATATATTTTGCTGAACACATCGCGTTTCCAGTTAACAAAATTCTTAGCTAAATGATGAAGAAATCATCAACGATGTAATGTTACAGCTAAAAAATTCTAATACTCATCGAAATTTTCTTCTTCAGCTATTTTAAGGATAAACACTAAATGAGATGCTAGTTTACTATAACTACCACTGGTTAACATTTATTACTATGTAGTATATGCAAAATTCTCTCTCTCTCTCTCTCTCTCTATATATATATATATGCCATCTCATTTAGTCTTCATAATAATCCTGTCACAGAAGAGAAAATTGTTAGGTAACTTGTCCATGGCCACCCAGGTAATAAGAATAAAACCAAGCAATGAAGTCAATGACATTCCAGAGTCTGACCACTTAGCCACTTAATAGGGATAACTGTCTAATTAATTACGTAAGAGGTTACAGTACAATAAGTCTATACCTGGAACTACTATTCTTCCCACTGCTCCTCAGACCTCCAACACAATTTGCCAGTGATTCAACATGGTACAAGGAAAACTGCCTCAGCATTCATTTTGGAAATAAATAGTGCTCAGTAGCAGAAACTCCACTATCCTCTTTAGAAAATGAAAAAGGAGAGATAATAATATCATAGGTACTCATAAGAAAGTGAGAGATTTTGTAGATAACATCTGAGAAGATCCAATTTCTACCAGGCAACAATACTGTCTGCTGCTTAGCAGTGTTCAGAAACTTTTCTGACAACAGCAATGTTTTCAATACTGGGACAAACATTTTCCTTGTGAGCTGATCTGTAAAACCGCAACAAAAATTTACCATATACACGATTCTCTTGACAAAAATTTATTTTACAAAATAACTTCTTAAAGTTCTCTTTGTGAAGTGACACTCCCCAATGCCTTTACACAAAGTGTCTCAATTTAAACGGACATAAACCAAACTATCGAGTACACCTATTTCCTATTTAAAACTTTACAAGACATTATTATTTATTTAAAATGTATGAAAGACATATTCTAAATGAAAAATTTTAGGTGATCAACAATAGTAACAAAAACAAGAAAGTTAAAAACAAATAATTTAAAAGGATGAGAACACATCAGAAATCAGAAAGAGCATCCCAAGAACCTGGGATGAGCATATTACTTCAACCAAGAGTCAGTACAGCTGTATCTCCTCTGGGTGCCAACACCAAATCATGAAGAACACAATAAATTACAAATGGAAGTCCTTGGTTTTTTATCAAAAGCAAACTGGGTTGGTTCATGTGGAAGAAAGAAGGCTAGAAGGGACTTCACAGTCATCAAATACAAGAAAGCTTTATGAAGAAACAGCGATTAGCTTTCAATCTTCATAAAACAAGAGAAAAAGGGTTAAAGTACTATCAAGCTGTGAAAGTTTATTATAAAGCCAAGAAAAAAAACAAAGATCTGTTGGGAACAGAATAGAAAAAAAAAGGAGCATTAATGATTTAAGAGTTAACTAGGAGTGGGCCCACCCTTATATAAGTAAAGTTCCTCAGTTTTATGATTTGCTGCCTTTAAATTCCACAAATTAAAAAGAAATGTTTGTAAGTACTCTTCTTATATGTGAGTGATAACCAACACTTCTGATCCATATATCCTAAGATCTTGTAATCATAAATATAAGACTTTTTAAAAAATGCCTATACAAAATGTAAGAATAACTTTTTAAAGAGACCATATTTCTATACCATAAATTAATATGCAGGAAATTGTTTCAGGATTATTAAATCATACATAACAAAATTGGGCAGGACCTACTGTTTAGAAACTTCACTTTGAGCTAAATGAGGGGAGACGGGATCTAACAAGGTTTCTTTAAAAGTACAGTTTTATAAATAAAAAAATTTAATTTCTAAAAGTTAACACAAAATACTAACGCAAAAGGTTAATACAAAAGTTTAATTTTCTAAAAAAGCATTTTACCTGCCTACAATGATTGCAAATAACTTCTGCACTGGTTTAAGAATCATCAACAAGAGAGGAACCGGAGCAGCTTGAAACCGTGGAGAAGTATGGAAATTCCTAATAGCTCTTACAGGAGAAGGGCTTAGAGGATGCAATACTGACAGACTAGGAACTGCTGTAACTTCTTTTATTAGTAGCTGTCTTGAAAAAGAGTCATTCCATACAGTACATTTGCTGGTAATCATCCAAATTTCCTTATTTTTGGTACTTGAGAGGCATCCTGTTCTTTTGTTGTTAAAAGTCCTATAAAAATGGAAGTTTCCAGGCAGAAAAGTCCACCTATCACACTGATTTACTCCCAGTCCCTGATACTTATTTACTATATGGTTAACTTGTACTTGATGACAGCCCTGCGAGGTTGATGCTAATGTGTTACATTTTCTCCAGTTAGACAGTGAATTAAATCGGAAGAAAACATGGTTTCTAGCAGCAGACTGCAATCCACAGATGAAGCTCATCTTTTTCACTTGATTACCTGAAACACAAAAAATAAACTATAAATATCTGTGGAAAATATTTACTTACCAAACTGGGAATATAACACTTATTAAATAGGTGTGTCAGCTGTTCTTCTAACACATCTCAGGCTAAATTACCTTGGGTTTCAACTCATCACCCCTACAGCAACGCCTTTCAGCAAGATAAATCAGAGTATACATAACATGACATTTACTATGCAATGTGTACTTTAGAAGCTTGAATTTTTTTCATTTCATTTTTAATTTGTAGTTAGGGGAGAGCCATTTTTATTTTAATGGCAAATTATTTGGGCAATAAAGTGGATTAGATAAAAACAGTAGTAAAACTTTTATCAGTTTGCAATAACTGGAAGGAAGCATGTAATACGGAAGAGTAAAATCTAACTTATATAAAATGCACTGGACATTAGGCACTGAAGAACAGTGATCCCTGAGAAATGGGAAGCAGAGCCCTGCAACTGTCCTAGCTTACTGCCTGGAGAGTGCTTCCAGGCCACAATGCAGACAGGGTAAACCTAGGTGGAGCCCAGTGGTTCCCCTAAATCAAAGAGATAAGGCTGCTACAGCTCACAGGACAGAGGACAAGAGAAGAAAAGAGCTGCACAGAGAACTCTAGAGTTCTGCAGAGAATCCCCGTCCCATATTCAGCTGAATCCTGCCTGGGCATATGTGTAAGAAAATCCCCTGGAGCTGGGAAAGGACCACCTGAAAAGACTGGAGAGAACAACATACAGGGCTCACACATGGCATGGCATAGTGCCTGTCCCTACCCCCCAAGCAAAGTGGAAAACCTTATCATTCGTCAAGCACTCAGAAGGGTTTTGCCTGAACATTAGAGAAAGATTAGTCCTAGGCCGAAAGCTGCTGTGGCCCCACCTAACAAATATTAAAAGCAACACCCAAAAAGATTAAATGCTTCCAAGCAACAACTGCATCCCAGCAAAAACAAAAAACAAAACAAAACAAAAAATCTCAAGAACAGGTATTAGGACACAAAACTATTTAGCACTTAACAAGATGCAATTTACAATTAAAAATCACCAAGCATGCAAGCAGCAAGATATGTGATCCGTAATTAGAAGAAATATCAATCAGTGGAAACTAACTCCTAAATAAACAAATAACAGTATTAGTAAACAAGGATATTAGTTATCGTAACTATAATGCACAAGTTTAAGAAGCTAAAGGAAAATATGAGCATGTTACATAGAGATGCATATTTCTTTAGAAGACTTACACTAAACTTTTAGACACGAAAACTATAAGATACAAGATGAAAAACATACTAGATGAGACAATAGCAGATTAACATTATAGAAATAAGGATTTGTGACTTTGAAGATGTATCAATAGAAACCATCTGAAATGAAACGCAGAGAGAAAATACAATAAAAAAAGGCACAGGGCATCAACGAGGTATGTAATAACTTCAACAGACCTAATATTCATCTAACTGAAGTCCCCAGAAAGTGGCGGGGGTGGTGCAGACAGAAAAAAGAATACTTGAAATAATGGCCAAAAGTTTTCCAAACTTGATGAAAACTATAAAACCACAAATTCAAAAAGTTTAACAAACCCTACACAAAAGAAACGCAAAGGAAAAAAACTGCAAGGCACATAACTTCTCAAAATCAATGAAAGATAAAATCTTAAACTGGACATCTTAGATGAACTGTATAAATTCGTTAAAAAACACAAAAAAGGCTGGGCATGGTAGCTCATGACGTGTAATCCCGGCACTTAGGGAGGCCAAGGCAGGCAGATCACTTGAGGTCAGGAGTTCAAGACCTGCGTGGCCAACAATGTGAAACCCCTATGTAATAAAAATACAAAAATTAGCCAGGTGTGGTGGCACTTGCCTGTAATCCCAGCTACTTGGGAGGCTGAAGCAGGAGAATTGCTTGAACCTGGGAGGCAGAGGTTGCAGTGAGCCGAGATGTCGCCACTGCACTCCAGCCTGGGCAACAGAGTGAGATTCTGTCTCAAAAAAAAAAAAAGAAAAACACACAAAAAAGTACATACTCTGATTCCATCTCTATAACATAAACTGCCAAAAATGCAAACTAATCCATAGTGACAGAGAGATCAGTGACCGCTTGAGGAGTGGTAGGAAAAAGGGCCAGGGGAAGGGATTACAAAGAGTGGCGCTTGCCTGTAAACCCAGCTATAATTCAGAGGCTGAGGAAGGAGAATCACTTGAACCTGGGAGGTGGAGACTGCAGTGAGCCAAAATTGTGCCACTACACTCCAGCCTGGGCAACAGAATGAGAACCTGTCTTAAAAAAAAAAAAAAAAAAAAAATCAACAACCAAAAACAAACAAAAAACCCAGATTGAGGGAATCTAAATACGAATTGAATTTCAAGTTGTTTTAGGTAATTATTATTTTCTTAGGTGATAATATTGTGGTTATGTGACTATTTTATTCTTGAGATACTTGCTGAAGGATCTGTTCATGATAAATAAAACTCACTTTCAAATTGTACAGCAAATGTACACACACAAAGGACATAAAGTCAATAAATAAAATATCAGCAATCATTGTATCTCAGTGATAGTTACATACATGTTCCTTAAATTTTTCCTCAATTTTTCTGCATGTTTCAACACCTTCATATGAAAGTTGGGGGAAAAAAACAGGTAAAACTCAACCTAAGCTAATACAATATTATCTAGAAAGATGCTTCAGGACTACCAGTTTTAATAAATAGTACTATCTATATATCAAACTATTTGAAAATTACTCAAATTTATTTTTTATGTAATTCATACACCCTGCCCTTGCACTGTTAATGTATAATGTTAATAAAGGGCATGCTAAGTAAAACATTAACTTTGAGTTAACCCTTTTTGAAATACTACCAATTTTAAATTAGTAAAGTCTAGGCTGATATATAATAGTTTGACATTATTAACAAGATACTTTGTTTTTACTTTTTTGAACCAAGCTGAAAAGTGGTAAAAGAATTTAAGCCTAGAAATCATTTCAAAATTCATATTGGAGCAGCTAGTAAGGTTTTCAGTGGCTAGGGGGCATGTGAGTTATGCAGCACAGAATACAGTCCTGCTCTCATGGAGGTTATAATCTAGTTGAGGAGACAAAATTGAACCTAAGTAAGACTATTAGGGGATAATAAAATTCAGTTATTAAAAATACATACTGGATGCATTTTTAAAAAGACATCCATGAGTAGCTGAAGAGCTCAGGAAGGCAGCAATTATTTTTCATGCCATTTAGACAGATCAGAAAGAGAAAAAACAATGGAAAGAACTGTTTTCAATGGGAAAGTGTATTAAGGTTTAAATGTAAAGTCTTCTAGAAGTCAAACTGCAAAAACAACACAAGCCCACCTTCTTTCCTTGACCTCAAATCTGATGATTTATTGTAGTAGATAAGCTTCAGACACTTGCCCAAGCACAACTTCTTTTCCAAACGTGCTCTCATGGCCTCAGTTTAGGGGATGGGCCTAGTTGGCCACATTCATCCCTAGCAACCCCTACCATTAGCTACAGAACTAGGAGTAGGCATTTGACACTAAAAAGATTTTACATAAAACAGTATCCCGCACAGGAATATAAGGGCATGTGTAAGTTGGGTCTACAGCAGGTGCTATGGCCAAACAAAGCAATACGTAAGCAAGAACTACAAACAAAAAGCTTTAAAAAAAAAAAAATTGGATCCACAGAAGAGACAATGGAATACAAGTGCAGACAGAAGATAAGTGAGAGACCATGAAGCCAGAGTGAACACGAGAGAATAAGACCTCCCTGTTTCCCATTAAACCATTGTACTTCCTACACTTAATTGAGCTTCATGAGTTTTTACTTTATCCCCAAAATAATTCCCTTTCTTCAATGAGTTTCTGTATTCTACAAATAAATGATCTCTAAGACGTTTACATGGTATAAAACAGTTGCACATTTGTTTTTGTAAATTGACAGCATTTTAATATTATACATGTTGTTTACTGGAACTAGCTGAGGGTTCCTCCTACACTTTGCAAAGCCAAATTTACCAATTTTCAACATTTAATCAGTTCCAGAAATACTGGATTATCTCTACAGCAACTTTAGCATCCAAAATATCTCAGCCCACATTAAATCAGTCATGTCAATTCCACCTCCTTCTTATCTCATTCTAGCCTTTCCTGGGCTCTGTGGTCTTATGGTGTTGATCACTACACACCTAATCTCCCTGCCTTATTTCACCACCAACCCCTCCCACTCCAGTTTGACCCCAAACTGCAGCTAAAGCACTATTTCTAAAATGCAAACCCCAGCAACAGAATCCTACCCCCACAATTTACATAAAGTCCTACCCTGGTAAATACCATGTAATCATTTAAAAGATAACATGGTAATCTGTAAATCTTTAAAAGATTTAAAAGATAGCAATCTCTGGCAAAGGGATACATAAGTTTAAAAATAATAATAAATGCTCTAAAAACTTCTGTATAGCAGAGGTGGCAAACTCAAACGTCTAAAGAAGCACCATACAACAGACCTTTCTGCAGTGATAAAAATGTTCATGTCCGCACTGTCCAATAAGGTAAGGCCCTACATGTGGCTACTGAGCATTTGAAATGTGACTGGTGCACCTGAGGAATGAAATTTTTAACTGAGTTAAATGGCCATATGTGGCTAGTGTCTACTGTATCGCACAGCACAGGTTTGTAGGGTCGAGGCAAGTGAATATCAGTAAAGCAATATTGATGTGAATGCAGATTCATGCCCATCTAAAGGAAGTGCAAACAGTATGATGGAATTTGAACTTGCTGTGGCCAAATGATTCAAAACTTTCAAGTAAAGCCAGAATTTCAGATTTTATGTGAAATTTATTAATTTTTAAATGTTGGCAATGAACTTAAAAAATTTTAATGACCTTAACCAAACATTCAGATTTTGTATTTTTGACCTCTGAACTGTATTATTATTCATTCTGAAAATGTTTAAAGAGTGCCCACTAAATGCTAGGCACCATTATGAATGCTAGAGATACTGCAGAGACCAAATAGATTTAAAAATACCTCCTCAGTTTGCAAAAATAGTAATGAGAATATATGCTAGTATATACAAAAATAAATCTGAAAAAAGATACACCAAACTATTTACAATTATTTTGAATGACAGGATGGTGGTTAAGAGGAATTATTAGTATTTTCACCTTATATATTTCTGTGCAGTTCAAATTTCTACAGAATGTATTATTACTTTTTTAAGGCTCCACTCAGGCAACTATTTCTGTAATTTCCATTGTTTTTCTTTTCTTTCCTTTTCGCGACAGGGTCTCACTTTGTCGTCGCCCAGGCTGGAGCACAGTGGTGCCACCTTGGCTCACTGCAACCTCGCCTCTTGGGTTCAAGCAATTCTCGCGCCTCAGTCTCCTCAGGAGCTAGGATTACAAGCATGCGCCACCACACCTGGCTAATTTTTGTATTTTTAGTAGAGACGGGGTTTTCCCAAGTTGCCCAGGCTGGTCTCGAACTCCTGGCCTCAAGTGATCTGCTCACCTCAGTCTCCCAAGGTGTTGGGATTATAGGCCTGAGCCACCGCACCCGGCCAACCTAGTTAATTTTCAAAATTTTTTCGGAAGACACAGTGTGTCACTATGTTGCCCAGGCTGATTTTTAACTCCTGGGCTCAACTGATCGTACTGCATTGTGAAGTGCTGGGATTACAGTCATGAGCCACCAAGCCTGGACTTTCATTGGTTTTCCATGGCTTTCATAAACTCCTTCATATGGTGAACCAGGCCCTCCTACTACTTCTCCAGGCACCTTCCCCAACCCTCCTTCACCCATTCCTAAATTCCAACCTCCCTGATTTACTTACAGCCCCCAGAAAAAGAAAGCTCTCATCTCTCTGTCTATGCACATCTACTCACACTGCTTAGCTCTGCTCATGACAAGCAAACTCCTTCTCATTTCTCATGACTTCTGTAAAAATTTTTAAAAAGAATCCTACTGACACAGAAGGTATAAGCAAAAGCCCCAACACTACACATATATAATTAAAACCATTATCGTTTCTATCACTGACAAGCAAGTGTCATTTTGAATAGAAACAGTGCCTGATATTTTGTAATCCCCGGGTTATCCTGAAGAAAGGGTAAAGAATGAGGGAAGAAATCTATTCATGCATTTTCAACGAGCCAATCAACTAGACTATGGAGCACATAAGAAAAAAAAAAAATCAGGGCTGACATATTCTCTTCAAAGAGCTGTGGCGGGTCAACAAACATAGCTGGCAGACTCCTAGGATTACAAAATTAATGATGTGAGAAAATTAAACAATTTGGATTGTTAGCCTCTAAGAACATTTCAGATCCTTAATTCTTTAAGTACCATCTCAGAATGAGCAAGTGCAGCACTCACTGGCACTCATTGCTGAAGCCTGGAAGACAGTTTTAACAACTCCTGCTGAAAATGACTATTTCTTCTCTAGTTTCTATGGAAACAGCTGTCAGATTGGCAAAAATAGGGCATGTACTTTAAAATAATCATTCAAGCAAAGTACACACATGATGGAAGGCTTTAAAAAAGAATTGGACGGCAGCAGACTTGGTTCTTAAGCTTCCAAATGTTAGACTACACCCCTTTACCCCGGCTGAGAATGACGGAGATGAACCTAAATCCTTTTAGCGAGGGTTGCACGGCCTTGATCAACGCCTGAATGCCAAATAAGAGATTTTCATCTCCCTGGACTACAATTTCTTGTTGATCATTGAACGGCACAATAAAACTGTTGCTCCACACACAGGCGACATTTACACAGCATACAGTGAGTTCTGTAGAGGAGTTTACCAGGAAGTTGTTAAAACTCCCCGGAACTGCTTAGACGGGGAATGTTCTGGTTTGCCCTGCCGAGTCAGGCTGGAAAACGTGTTCAGTTTCTCCTGGAGAGTGCAGGGGTGAAAGAGACGGATGCCCGACGCGGCGGGAGGTGCCGGGTGAGGCGCCCGAAGCCACGCGGGTGAGAAACGCCGCTCTGAAAGCGGGGCCGCCAATGAGAGCAGGCTGAGGGGGAGGGCAGGCGGCCCCCGAAAGTACTGCCGCGGGGCAGACACACGCGGTCGCCGGCGTGCCCCGGGCCAGGCGAAGGGAAAACCAGGCTCTCCCAGGGCAGATGCCCTCCGTCTCCAGCCCCCGCGCCCCGCGCCCCGCGCCCCTCCCCTCCACGCAGCCTTGTCGCCCACCGGCCCACCCACGCCTCCTCCCGTATCCCCTTCCCCACAGATCCCCACTCCTTGCCCTGGCGCCCCCGCAGGCGCTCTGCACTCCGCCCCCTCCCCACTCCCGCACTCTGCCTCCTGCCCTGGGCACGAGCCTACTCGGAAAAGCAGGGGAAAGGCGTCACCGTGAGGACTGACTCAAGCAGAAGCAAAAGCTGTGACACCTCCGACCCGACCTATGCGCAGGCGCGCACCCGCACTTCCTGGCCGCCACCCCGGCCTGGGCGCCCTTCGCTCCGCCCACACCGGGCAGTCAATACAGCCGCCCGGAGTCTTTCTCCCAGCGGCCCCGGGCCCCGCGCGGACTGTGGCGCTCTGACGCCCCCGTGTGGCTTAAGGAGGGACATGGCCCTGGGCTGGGCTGCTTGCCTGGGAACAACTTTCTCCTGTCCTTGGTGAGTTGGGTCCTCTAAAGAATGATCCACCTAAGAATGTGTCCGTTGTGGTCTCTATGGCAGTACCGGCCAGAAGGGAAGAGACTCGAAGGCTGCCAAAAGACGGAGGCTTCCTGGTTCTGAATCTGCATTCATAGAAATAGTCTTTGGAGTGTGGGAACAGTGCTTTCATATGATTTTTGGAGGGACGCATTTTACGAATGATGAAATATAATCTTAAATGTCTGGAAGTTAAAGTAGCTGGCTCCAAAATTATGTGTATAGTATGTTTCATTCATTTCACCAAGACATATTTATTGAGCGTCAACTACATTTTAAGTGCCAGGGATGTAGCAGTGAGCAAGACAGACCTGTCCTTCGTGAAGTTTATATCACAGTGAGGAAAGACAGGCTATTTAAAAAAAAGTGTACAAATAAACAAGCAAAATACTGGATTGTGATGGATGAGTAGTGAGATCCCATATTAGTTTATTATGTTTATACTCTGTGCACAATGAAAACATCTCAAAGGACATAAACACTATGAACAATTCTAGGTATCTCTTTTGGAAATTTTGTAAGTTACTGTTTCTTTTATCTTATGTGTACTTTATGATTTGCCTTTTACTTTGAAAGGGATATCCTGGAAAACCCCTGACTACTGGATCCCTAAAAACCGAAGTAGGAGGTTCTTCAGTCTTCCTACGGTTTATCTCCCAACCTCTGGAGTGCATGGGTCTTACCAAAGTTTCCAACATGCTAGCCACCTCTTGCTCATCCTGCCTGATTAGCATAATGTCATTGGTGAAATAGATGGATGTGATATGCTCTGGAATTTCCAGGTGATCCAGCTCCTTTTGGACTATGCAGAGCCATTATGTCATTCTCCTGGATCCACCTGATTTCCAAAGGGGCCAGACTGGCAAGTTAAATAGAGATATGACAGGGATGACCAACCACCCTTGTATACTTCAGGTCTTTAATTATGGCATTAATCTCCACCATCATCTCACTATCCCCTCCAATGAAATACCGGTTTTGATTTGTTATCTTGACTTGGAAAGAAGGACAGCTTCAGAGGCTTCCCATTGGCTTTCCGCACCGTGATAACTCAAGACCAAGGACCTTGAGCTTCTTATCAATGTGGAGATTGCTCCAGCTGCCCAATATGTACTCCTAATTATGCACTCAGGAACTAAGGAAATGACTGCTGGATGGGTCCATGTATTTCTGGACCCACTGTAAGCTGGACATTATCCAGGACTCTGCTTATTACCTGATCCCCATAAGCCCCCACACTTAGAGAGGAGCCATGTGTGTTACACACATTGGGTGTCTGGGTAACACCTGTGAAATGTCTGGGTATTCCTCTTTCCTCAACATATATTCAGTCAAGAAAATGGCCATGGAACACAGACCAAAGAGTAATCATTAATTACAGTAAATATTTGTTTCAGTATTGCAGGATTCTTCTTTCTAGGGACCCAACAACCTCTTAAGTCAACAGATTCTGTGGTCTCAGTGTGAAGATGGGCTCAGGTCTGAGACTTGAGCAATGAGCAGTGCTTTTTATTAAACAACTGCTCCCTGCATAGGGTAAATAGCTTCTTGTCTTCCTCCAGTTGTAGATGTTAAGCAACACTATTGTTGGCTGCCCATCTATTTTTCCCCTAGGGAGACCTTATGCTATGAAAGCCCTCCACTACCTCCTGTGGATCAAGCCCTCTTGGCTGTGCCTCTGCCCTTGCCAGGTGTTGCAGTCATCTCATCCTCTGGGGTCCTCATGGTTAAAGCCACCACCTGGCTTCTACTACTTCAAGATCCTGTCATCCCAGTGGATATTATCAAGCCCAGCCTTGTGATCGCCTCTCCTACCGTCATCCCTTCCCTTCAGAGGAGAGCCTCTCTGAACTTCTTAGTGATTCTAGTGTCCCTCACGCCAGTGCATTCCCCATGGCCATATAGATGATGCGTCCTCTGGGCCTCCCATGAAGCATTCCCCTCTGTCTGCCTTCAGGCTCTACACAAAAAAATTCATTCAGGCAAGTCCACTTCCCTCAGCTCCTCTGTCCTTCCTCTACCATTTCCAAGGGCAATTCGGGCATTCCTGCTTTACTCTGCATGGACCATTGCTTTCTCTCAGCTTCTAATAGTCACCTAGCAGTGAGTTTACCCCATCTTCTAGAGTCCCAAGTCCCGAGAAAGTGCCCCCAAGACAATGAATTTGTATTTAGCCAGGCTTGCTGTGAAACATGAATTAAAAGAAATTAAAGAATGTGTAAGCAGAAACTCAGTTCTATGTAAGAAAACCCAGTTCACCCTGAGAAAGAGAAAGAGCTGGAGTCCTTTAAAAATTAACTGCCTGTTTTTCCGTGGCTAGTGAGCCTTATCTCTCCCTTTCCCAGGCATTGTGAAGACCCTGTTTCTCTAACTGTGCAGCTGCAAGGTCACTAGACAGATAAACTCAAGCCATAAAACATGTTTTCCCTTGAAAAGTTAGAAATGATGTAATGAATGTCTCAATTAATTAAATAACTGTCTTTGTTTCTCGCTTCTGTAACATGCTTCTCCCCACACAGATCTCCCCCAGCCCCATGAAATGCTTCAAAGGTAACTTGACTCTGTTCAGGGCTCAGTCCTTTGGATGTTAATCCAACTGGGTCAGTGCACCTAAATAATAAATCCTCCTCAACCCCTCAGTCTCTCTGATTCCTTATCAATCCCACCACAGTTCCTGCCCACTTTGATCAAGCATCTTCAGAAATCCAATTCCAGGGGTCCTCTCCTGGCTCCTACTGGTACACGCTAAGTAGTTCTTTTGGCTCCTACATTATGCGATCTTCCTCCTCCCACCTTACCAGGCCCAACACATCCCCAGCTGGGTGATGCTGGAATTTAACCTGAGTTATCACCCTGTCAGATAAGAGGAGATGGGGCAGCTCCTGAGTGGGCACCTGTTTATTCCTTATGCTAGAGGCTTCAATACTGCCTTCCCACATGAGGGAAGTGTTAGCTTTGACTAGGGAAGGGTCAGCCACCTCTGCAAGCTGTCAGGGTCTGCAGAGTCAGTATCCTCAGGGATTCTATCAGGATGTTCCATTTTGTGCTTCAAGGTTCCAGATTTTCCCAACCAGGGCCCAGACCTGCCTTGGCTAAGCATTTAAACATCTCTGGGGCTCTGCAACTCTTATCATGAAAATCTCTTTTGTTTCTCTGCTGTCCACACTCCTCCACTGCAGGAGATAAGAGCCTGTCTGTTACCTACCAAGGAGACCTCTGACTCCCACTCAGCCTTAACTGTTTACTGATGACCCTCTCTTTCTCATTATCTCATGCAGGCCATCAACACAACGTAGCAATAACAAGCCCACTGCACTGTTCTTTCAGACATTGCTCCCTCCATCTTTCAAGTGCCTTAACTATCCCACGTAAATGGCATTGCCCTCCACTGGGTCAGTTTCCCAAGTCGCCATCACTGAAATCCACATGTGGGCCACTATCTTGTGCCAGACACTATCCACGACCCCACAGTCCACCAAGATGGAATTCTTGTAGCCAGTTGGGCAATTAGTGAGCCACTCTCAAAGCCAATCTTGCCATCTTCTCAAATCACGCCACTTCCAGTCCACCTGTATCACGGGCCCTCTAAAAAGCAGATGCCAAGGTGGAATCAGATGTGCAAGACTTATTTACTGGGTGGAAAATCGTGGGAAGGATAATGGAGCAGGAGCAGGAATAGACATGAAGGGCCCTCAGATCATGACACTGGTTAAAGGAGAAAGGGAAAGAAGAAAGATTGGATAAGAAGCACCTCAGGTTGTAGCACAGTTCTAAGAAGGTTTTGAAAATGAGGAGTCCTTGGGCCAAAATTGCCTGCTAGAGGAGTTCCATATTTCACAGAGATGGGCATCCACTAGTGTTCACACCGTGCGTGATCATTGGCTAAGAGGAGTATAGGGGGAGCTTGCGCTTGTTACAAATGGAGTTGGGGAGCCAGAAGGTCAGGGGCAGGACCTGGCAGTCAACCATGCTCCCCAGAGCAGATCTGAGCAGCACGTTTTCACAATCACAGCTGCTGGGGGATTTAGAGTTTGAATAAGTGACTGTACGTCTTCTTTGTGCTGCCCTTTAAGCAATTTTTTAATCAACGTGCTGTGGACTGAATGTTTGTATCCCTCTGAAATTCTTATGTTGACCTCTAAATTCCCAGTGTTAACAGTATTTGGAAATGAGGGCCTTTAGGAAGTGATTAGGTCATGGGGGTGGAGCTCTCGTGAGTGAGATTAGAGTCTATAAGGAGATAAAGAGATCAGAGAGCTCCCTCTCTGCCACGTGAGGATGTAACAAGACAGCTGTCCGTACACCGGGAAGAGGGTCCTCACCAAATCCAACCATGCTGGCATCTTCATTTCAGACTTCCAGCCTTCCAAACTGTAAGAAAAAATAGTTTGTTGCTGAAGCCAGTCTATAGTACTTTGTTGTAGCAACCTGAACTGACTGTGACACATGATCAGATGCCATTCTCAGAACCAACCTTCCAACCAAGCAATATTGATTTGCTATGCTTTAAAGTTTTGCTTTTGTCAAATTTCCCAAGCTATTTATCCCATCTGAATTGAGATGAATAATTGACATGAATAATTGACATGAATAATTTCCTTTGGATATGCCCTTAGGAAAAGGGCTTCATTTTAAGCACAGCTTAATGAGGTGTGAGAAGCTTTTGAAGGTGTTCTTTTCTGAGCATTCATGGTAAGAGGGTTGCTTGAAGGGTTACACTGAAGACTGTGTCCTGTGACAGCATCACTGAAGTTCGATTTTGGATAGAACACTGAAAGCAGGTGCTGTGCTGCACCAGCAGATCGCCATTCACTGAGGTTCTCATTCTGGCAGCTGCCTGCCTCCCTAGAGATTTCCCTTGGCTGGAGACACTTGCTTCATCCAAGGATCGGCCCTCTGCCCAGCGACAGCACTTACCCCACAAACTGTGGGAGGACACAGTCCTGACTCCTATGCTTCGATTGAGGATAACACTGCAAGGCCATCCAAGCTGCAGAGACCTCCATGGGACTGGAAGCTCCACTTCTCCCTCTACCCAGTCCTCTTTCCCTTACTCCCTTTAAGTGTTGTTCGTTGGCCAGGCACAGTGACTCACACCTGTAATCCCAGCAACTTGGGACGCCGAGGCAGGCAGATCTCTTGAGGTCAGGAGTTCGAGATCAGCCTGGCCAACATGGTGAAGCCCCCTTCTCTACTAAAAATACACACACATACACACACGCACACGCACGCACACACACACACACACACAATTAGATGGACATGGTGGCTCGTGCCTATAGTCCCAGCTACTCAGGAAGCTGAAGCAGAAGAATTGCTTGAAGCTGAGAGGCTAAGGTCGCAGTGAGCCGAGATCACACCACTGCACTCCAGCCTGGGTGACAGAGCAAGACTCTGTATCTAAATAAATAAATACATATTGTTCCTGAGATCTCTCCTCTATAAGCCTGCATACAAAGATTTATCTCAGAATCTGTCTCCAGGGAACCCAGTCTAAAACAATTCAGTCTTCTCCAGTGGAAAACTATATTAAATGCCGTGGCACAGAAAGACATTCATTCACACCTCCTATAGAAAGTGCTGGATGCTGAATACTGAGTTAAAGAAGAGAATGACTCTGAAGAATTATGAGGCATAGCTTGTCTTATAACAGGTTTAGACAGAAGTTCAACAGACAACAATCAGGCCTCTGATGATCTAGATTCAGGATGAGAACCTGGTGAAATAGCCACAGGATTTGATGAGGGTCACGTACTTGGAAGGCTGCAATTTATGGGTGGCACCTTGACTGAAGTGGCCTTTCATTTTTCTTGAATATGTGCCAGGCATGACTGTCCAAAAGGGTTGAAATGACTGATTGTGAATTTGAAATCACTCCAACACAGAGAATTTCAGCATCTTCATTGAAACGTCCTACTCCAACGAAAATCAGCTCAGCGCTTTCTTCAACCGCACTTCTTTTTCTTTCTTGTCATCCCAGCCCTTCTTCCCACGTAACATGAATAAATCTACCATTTTAAAGTTAATGTTTGCTTGAAGAGAATGGTCACACCAAGTTCCAGTGTGTTATTTTTACAAATTATCATCTAAATTATTAATGCTCTAGTATCCTGACTGGTCTCCCTGTCTCCAGCCTCGTCCCTCTTGTCTATACTGCAGCCACCTGGACCCACCTCCTGAAATTGGGTGTGGGACAATTCAGTATGGCTCAGTAAGCTCCACGCAGGGCCATGGGGGAAGGTCTCACCATGGACATTCCCTTGCTCACTCCCCAGAGATCTATTATTCAGAGATGCGAGGTGAGCACCTGCCTTAGTGTCAGTGCAAACTATTATTTCTTTATTGCACAAGTGAAATACTAATACCATAGAAAAGCAAAACAAAAAAGAGAAAAATCATCCTTTATCTCACTATCCCAAAATAACCACTGTTGACATTTGGATACGTAACCCACTAGAAAAGCAAGATTTAAATTACTTTAAATATTTAAAACATTGATGAGATCAAAGCTTCCTTGTTGTTTTGATGTGCATTCCTTTGATTCATAATAATGTAAATGCTTTTTCATGCTTATATGCTGTTTGGATTTCTTCTTTAGCAAATGCCTGTTCATGCCCTTAACCCATTTTTCTGTAATATATTCATTTGTATTTTATAAACTTAAAAATTTTTTTTATACATTTAAGAATTGTCTGTCGTTTATGTAGCAAACATTTTCCCCATTTGAAGTTTGTCTTTCAACTTTGTTGATTCAGGGGAAAAATATACTTAATTGCTAAAATTTTGATACAGTCAAAGATATCCATCTTTTCATTATGACTTCTTCCTTCAAGATCATATCTACTGTCTGTCTCAAAATTAAGATTCAATATTTATCATTATTTTCTTCTAGTACTTTAATGACTTTGTTCTTTCTTAAATCTTTTAAAATATTTAATCTACCAGGAATTTATTTCAGCATAAAATAGGAGGAAAAAAAAAACCTAAAATATTTTTGGAATAATTAGGCCAGTGGAGCTTTTACAAAGGATGCATGCATGTGCCCTCCCCATGGATAGGACCACCAAAGTAACTGCTGTTCCAACCATTAATTTAATGTGTCCTGACTGACTTAAAGCATCACTGTTACAATATGCTAAATTCCTGTAAATATCTACATATGTTTCTGCAGTTTCCCTTTTTTTTCCTTGGTCTGACTGTTCTGGAGCTAGTGCATGATTCTTTCTATTTATTGTAACTTTGTAGTATACATTTTATTTTCGAATATTGTCTGGCTCTTACACATTTGACCTTCAAGATGAATTTTTGAACAATTTTTTTCGGCTACCTTCCTAAAAAAGAAAAGGAATGGGGATTTTTAATTCTGTTATGGTTGTTGTTTTTAATCTTGGATTAATTTGTGTGAGATGTATATCTTTGCAATGTTGACTATCAATCAAGGAAATATGTGCATCTCCATTTATCCAGGTCTTCTTTTATGTCTCTCCATAAAGTCTTACAGTTTTCTTATATGGGTCAAAGCAGTATATTTTTAAGTGGAACTATAAACTTTACTTCTTAGGATTACGGAATCTCAGAGCTGGAAAGGACTTAAATATCACCCTACCGGCTGGGTGCAGTGGCTCACGCCTGTAATCCCAGCACTTTGGGAGGCTGAGGCAGGTGGATCACGAGGTCAGGAGATGGAGACCATCCTGGCTAACATGGTGAAACCCTGTCTCTACTAAAAAGACAAAAAATTTAGCCAGGCATGGTGGCGGGTGCCTGTAGTCACAGCTACTTGGGAGGCTGAAGCAGGAGAATGGCGTGAACCCGGGAGGCGGAGCTTGCAGTGAGCGGAGATTGCGCCACTGCACTCCAGTCTGGGCGACAGAGCGAGACTCCATCTCAAACAAACAAACAAACAAACAAAAATCACCTCACCCCATCTGCTGCTGAGTCCTCATCTCAGCCAAAGATATGCGGCACATTTTTAGTGCTTTTTTTTTTTTTAACATAATGATATCACACTATGAATATTTTCTGTAACTTCCAGGTTATCACTTGCACAACATGCCTTGGAGAAATGTCTTTATCAATACTTGTAGATCAATTTAATCCATTTTAAGCACCACAAGATGTCCTCTGGAAAAGATTTTGCGTCACTTATTACTGTTGATGGACATTTAAACCATTTCTATTGTTCTGCTCTCACAAACAACTCAGCTCACAACCTTGAGCTCTAACTAAAGTAAGTCTCCAAATTCCTACAGCACACACCACTGGGGGCACAGTTCCCCTCCTCATATATCACTATCAGGTGATGCAATGCCTGTTCAAAGAAAGGCATTTCTTTACCTTTCCATGGAGTCTCAATTCTGTTCAACAAACATCTATTGAGCGTGAATTATTTAGTAAGTACCGGGCTTTTTGTTTTAAATCACTAAGATTTATTTTTTAGGGAAATTTTAGGATCACAGCAAAATTGAGCAGAAAGAGGGTGTTCATCTACTCCCTGTCCCTACGTGGGCACAGCCTCCCCCACCACCAAAAGAGTTACATTTGTTAAAATTAACACGCCATTATCACCCTAAGTCCATAGTTTATATTATAGGCATTTTGAACTCACTAATTTTGATACAATAAACAAATCCGTAAGTTCAGTAATACTATGGAGGCTATACTATATGCCAGATACTCCACAGAACCTGGCGCTCCAGGAAAAATAGGCAATCCCCTACTCCTCCTCTCAACCTAAACAATTCCCAAAATAAAACATGGGTCATCACATCATGGTATCTATTTATTTATAAGCACAGGTAACTCTTCATCTATCAGATCACTAGACCAGGTAGCAGATTTCCAAATAATTTGGATAACCTCTGGAATTTGTCCATGCTTAAATTTCCATGTTCTTTTACATGCTACTTTTTCTGTGTGTCTCCCAAGGAGACCTCCCTATTAGACAGCATCCCACACAAAAAGAGAAGCATGTATAAGATATGGATGCAAATGTGACAAGCACAAAGATTCCAATACGAGTAACTTATTTGGGAGGTGATCCTAGGAAGCATCCACTGGTGAGTAGAGAAGTAAGACAGGGAAGGAAAGGAAGCTAATAAACAATACATTAACAAACTAGTTTCAAAAGGGGTCAATGAAGTGCCGTCCCTCTGAGGAATGCTAGGAGAACGTTTAAAACAGGCCACAGAGTTTTACCAAGTGAGGATGAGGAAGCTGGGCTATTTACCCACCATTCCTGCCAGTAGCATTTGTTGAGGGCTGTCCTAGTAATAATTAATTCTGTGACACTTCTGGCCTCCTACATGTGCACACAGAGTGGGCTCCTACAGGCCAGAGAAAGACTCAAGCAAAGAGCTTCAGGTTCTGGCAGTGGCAAGTTGAACCAGTATGTGCAGAAATATAGGCCAGGCACCAACATAAAGGGAAATGTGAGTGGACACCGGTGGCATCTGCTACAAATACCTTTTTCTATCAACACCTGGCTAATTCACTCTTCAAAACACAGGGCAAAATCGTCCACTCTGGCAAGTCTTGCATGTATCTGCACCAGGCCTGGGGAGCTATCCTACTTCTGTATACCTGGGGCACTTTGTGCTTATGTCACTCCTACTAAAAGATTGTAAGTGGTTGCACTGAGTCCAGGTTGGCCTGACTCCACATCCCAAGCTGAAGCCACTAAACCAATATAAGTGAGCCACCTTAGCCCATAGATGCATTACTCTAATCTCTGCCTCCATCTTCACATTGCCCTATTCTCTGTGTTTCTTACTGTCTCTCTTCCTCTTATAAAGACAGTAGCCATTGGATTTCGGCCCACAAGATATTAACTTAATTAACATCTGCAAAGACTCTATTTCCAAATAAGATCACCATTTATTATTATTATTATTATTATTATTATTGAGACAAAGTCTCTCTTTGTCACTCAGGCTGGAATGCAGTGGCACAATCTCGGCCCACTGCAGCCTCCGCCTCCCGGGTTCAAGCAATTCTTTTGCCTCTGCCTCCCAACAAGTAAGATCACCATTCTAATTTTCCAGATGCACATAAATTTTGGGACTCTCTTCAAACCACTACATGGACAAAACAAACCGATTAGACTAATGTCATATTTTATCATTGAAGGAGATAAAAATTCTACTGTGTGACTCTTAAATTAGGCAAATACGAGACTAGTACTACTGATGTGCATTTTGGCCATGATGAGGAAAAAGCTGGCCTAGAAAATAAAATGAAGCCAAGAGCAGATGAAGATATTAAGAAACAGAAAATCAGAATAAGCTTATATCTATTAAGGAAACTGATCCAATAATTAATAATCTTCCATAACAGAAAACCCCAGGCCCAGGTGAATTTAATGGTGAATTCTACCAAATATTTAAGAAAGAAATTATACTAATTCTCTACAATCTACTTCAGAAGATAGAAACAAAGGAATATTTCCAAACTCATTCTATAAAGCCAGCATTACCTTAATACCAAAACCAGACAAAGACATAAGAAAATAAAAGATATGAATGCAAAATTCCTCAATAAAATGCCACCATATTTAATACAACAATGTATAAAAGGAACCTTATAGCACAATCAAATAGGAATTATTCTAGATATTAATGGGTCAACACTTAAAAATCAATTAATGTAATTTATCACATCAGCAGGCTAAAGAAGGAAAGTCACATGATCATATTATTACATGCAGAAAAAGCATTTGACAAAATCCTATATCTATTCATAAAAACAAAAACCTCTCAGTAAACTAGGAGCAGAGGGAAACTTCCTAAACTTGATAAAGAATCTCTACAAAAAGCCTACAGCTAACATCATACTTAATGGTGAAAAACTAGATGCTTTCCCACTAAAATCAGGAACAAGACAAGGATGTCCCCTCTCACCACTGCTTTTCAACATTGTACTCGAAGTCAAAACTAATGCAATACAATGAGAACAAGAAATGTAAGATATATAGATTGGGAAGGGAGAAATAAAACTGTCTTTGTTGTGGATGACATGTTCATCTAAAGACAGAATCCAAAAGAATTAACCAATAAAAGGAAAACAAAAAAACAACCCTCCCAAAACTAATAAGAAATTAAAGCAAGGTTGCAGGATACAAGATTAATATGCAAGTCAACTACTTTCCTACATGCCAGCAATAAACAAGTGAAATTTGAAATTAAAAACACAATGCCATTTACATTAGCACCACTCAAAATGAAATACTTATGCATAAATTTTTCTTTTTAAGTATAAGATTTATATGAGAAAAAGTACACAATTTTAATGAAAGAAATCAAGGAGAACTAAATAAGAGATATTCCGTATTCATGGATGGGAAGACTTAATATTGTCAGTCAGTTCTTCCCAACTTGACCTACAGATTCAATGTAATTTCAGTGAAACTCTCATCAAGTTATTTTATAGATATTGCCAAACTGATTCTAAAGGCAAAATGCCAGAGTGGCCAAGACAATATTAAAAGTGAACAAAATTAGAGAACTGACACTACCAGACTTCCAGACTTACTATAAAACTATAGTAATCAAGACAGTCATGTATTGGCAAAAGAATAGACAAATAGACCAAAGGAAAAGAAAAGGGAGTCCAGAATTAGACCCACATAAATATAGTCAACAGATCTTTGACAAAGAAGCAAAGGTAATACAATGGAGAAAAGATAGTCTTTTCAAAAAATGCTGCTGGAACAACTAGATATCCACATACTGGAACAACTAGATATCCACATATAAAAAAAAAAAAGGGGATAGCATTAGGAGAGATACCTAATGTAAATGACGAGTTAATGGGTGCAGCACACCAACATGGCACATGTATACATACGTAACAAACCTGCACATTGTGCATATGTACCCTAGAACTTAAATTAAAAAAAATTAATAAATCTAGACACAGACCTTACACTCTTCACAAAAAATAAAAATGGATTACAGATGTGAATGCAAAATGCAAAACAATAAAACTCCATTTTGCATTGTAAAATGCAAAAGTATAAAAATAGATTTTCTCACTGTGTTGCTCCAGCCTGGGAGAAAATCTAGATGATCTTGCATTTGGCAATGATTTTTTTTTTTTTTTTTTTAGACGGAGTCTCACTCTGTCACCCAGGCTGGAGTGCAGTGGCACTATCTCAGCTCACTGCAAACTCTGCCTCCCGGGTTCACACCATTCTCCTGCCTCAGCCTCCAGAGTAACTGGGACTACAGGCACCCGCCACCACGCCAGGCTAATTTTTTGTATTTTTTAGTAAAGACAGGGTTTCACCGTGTTAGCTAGGATGGTCTCGATCTGCTGACCTCATGATCCACCTGCCTCAGCCTCCCAAAGTGCTGGGATTATAAGCATGAGCCACTGCGCCTGGCCGGCAATGACTTTTTAAGTGCAACACCAAAGGTATGATCCATGTAAAAAACAATTAATAAAATGGACTTTATTGAAATTAAGACTTTCTGCCCTGAAAAAGATACTGTCAGGAGAATTAAAAGAAAAGTGACAGACCAGGTAAACTATTTGCAAAAGACATACTTATTTTTTAAATGTCATTCAAAATATACAAAGAATTCTTAAAACTCAACAATATAAACACACAAAAAAATATGATTAAAAATGGGTCAAAGACCTTAAAAAAATCTCACCAAAGAAGAAATACAGATGATAAATAAGCATATAAAAAGATGCCCTACATCATATATCACCAGGAAAATGCAAATTAAAACAACAACAAGATACCACTATACACCTATTAGAATGGCCAAAATGCAGCACACTGATAACATCAAATGCTGGTGAGGCTGTGAAGCAACTGGAATTCTCATTCACTGCTGGTAAGAATATAAACATGGTACAGCCACTTTGAAAGAACAGCTTCTTACCAAACTAAACATACTACTTTTATCAATGATCCAGCAATTGCACTCCCTGATAGTTACCCAAAGAAGTTGAAAACTTATGTCCACACAAAAACCTACACACAGGTGTTTATAGCAGTTTTATTCATAATGCCACAATTTGGAAGCAATAAAGATGTCCTTCAGTAGGTAAGTGGATAAAAAAAGCTGCACTACATCAAGACAATGGAATATTATGCAGCAATAAAAAGAAATAAGCTATTAAGCCATGAAAAGACGTGAAAGGCTGGATGTGGTGGCACATGCCTGTAGTCCCAGGTGCTTCAGAGGCTGAGGTGGGAGGATGACTTGAGCCCATGAGTTCAAGTCCAGCCTGGGCAACATAATGAGACCTCATCACTAAATAAAATAATAAAGAAATAAAGTTTTGAAAGAAAAAGGTATGGGAGAAACATAAATGCATATTACTAAAATCAAGGAGCCAATCTGAAAAGGTGACGTACTGTATAATTCCAACTATATAACATTCCAGAAAAGGCAAAATTATAGAGACAATAAAAAGATCAATTGTTGCCACAAGTTAGGGGAAAGTGAGGAATGAATAGGCAGAGCCCAGAGGAATTATTTTAGGGCTGGGAAACCACTTTGTATGATACTGCAGTGGTAGATACATGTCATACATTTGTCCTAACCCATTAAATGTACACCACCAAGATTGAGCCCTAATGTAAACTATGTACTCTAGATGATAATAATGTGTCATTTTAGGTTTATCAATTGTAAAAAGTCTACCACTCTGGTGAAGGCTGTTGATAACGGGGGAGGCTGTGTGTGGAGGGACAAGGGATATATGGGAAATCTCTGTACCTTTTGCAAAACTTTGTTATGAACCTATAACTGCTCTAAAATATAGTTTATTGTAATGGTTAATTTTATGGTTAATATGATGGTTGATTTGACTGGGCTAAGGGATGTCCAGATAGTTAGTAAAACATTGTTTCTGGGTGTGCCTCTGGGGTGTGTCTGGAAGAGATTAGCATTTGAATTGGTAGACAGTAAAGAAATAATCCTCACCAGTGTGGGTGAGCCTTATTCCGTCTGTCGAGGGACCCAATAAACAAGAAAGTGGAAGAAGGATGAATTCACTCTCCCTATTTCAGCTGTGACATCCATCTTCTCCTGCCCTCACTCATTGGCACTCCTGCTTCTTGGGCCTTCAGACTTGGACTAGGATTTACACCCCTGGTTCTTCTGGTTCTCAAGCTTTCAGGCTTGATCTAAAACTCACCGTTGGCTTCCCTGGGCCTCCAACTTGCAGATGGCAGGTGGTGGGACTTCTTAACCTTCATAATCACATGAGACAATCCCTCAGAATAAATTTCTCTCTCTCTCTCACTCACTCACTCACTCACTCACTATCCTATTGCTTCTGTTTCTCTGAAGAAGCCTAACTAATACATCTGTTTAAAAAATATAAAGATATTAAGAAGGAAAGAGAGTCCTGACAACGTTAATTGAACCCTTGGATCCAGCTATGACTAAAGTTAACACCGCCCCTTCACTTTTCAGTTACACAGATCACTGTATTTTCTTTTTGCATAAACTTACTTGAGTTGAATTGCTAACATTCATAGCTGAATAGTCCTTGCTAATATAGTCAGTTATTGCACATCTAGTTTTCTCTGCAATACATTTCCCTTTCCTCTTCTTATACATGACAAGCTCCTGTTTGTCCTCAGGTCTCAGCTTAAGCAGAACTTTCTCTAGCAGATCTTCCCTAAACTGATTCCTATTTCCACTTCAGCTTACATCAGTTCTCCTTGGTGGATGTTCTCATAAGGCCCTGTATTTCCTCATAACAATCATCCCAGACTATTGTAATTACTTCTTCCATTTATTCTCCCTGTTCCACCACCACTACCACGCTGAACTATTAAGATCTTCGAGAGCAGAAACAAAATATTCTGTTCATTGCTATATTCCCATTCCTATTGTGATAGAATGAAGTGGGTAGCCAGTGTCTGTTCATTCATAGATTTAAATCTTCTTTTGATTTTCAAAATTATAGTAAAATAAATTATGAGCGAGTAAGTGTTTTTGTATGGTTACTAGACAACTGTAATATGTTCTGATTAATTTTTAGCATAAAAGCTAGTAATTGCTTTTACTTAGGGAGTTCTAGATGAAACTGTAATAATTTTTTTTAAACTCCCCAGGCTGATCAAAGGGAAAAATTTGAAGAAGATAATTATGCACATGGAGGATGAAGATTATTACTTCAATAGTATTTAGCAGTCTGATTAAAGAAAGAGAGAACCCAGTCTGCCAGTTCTTTGAGCATTTTCTGAAGATCTGGATTGAAATCTAAAGAGATTCCCAATCCGTGCATAAAAATCACAAGCATTTCCATACACCAATAATAGACAAATCATGAGTGAACTACCATTCACAATTGTTACAAAGAAAATAAAATACCTAGGAATACAACTTACAAGGAATGTGAAGGACCTCTTCGATGAGAACTACAAACCACTGCCCAAGGAAATAAGAGAGGACACAAACAAATGGACAAACATTCCATGCTCATGGATAGAAAGAATCAATATTGTGAAAAATAGCCACACTGCTCAAAGTAATTTATAGATTCAATGCCATCCCCATTAAGCTACCATTGACTTTCTTCACAAAATTAGAAAAACATACTTTAAATTTCATATGGAACCAAAAAATAGCCCACATAGCCCACTAAGCAAAAAGAACAAAGCTGGAGGCATCACGCTCCCTGACTTCAAACTGTACTAGAAGGCTACAGTAACCAAAACAGCATGGTACTGGTACCAAAACAGATATATAGACCAATGGAACAGAGCAGAGGCCTCAGAAATAATGCTACACATCTACAACCATCTGATCTTTGACAAACCTGACAAAAACAAGCAATGGGGAAAGGATTCCTTATTTAATAAATGGTGTTGGGAAAACTGGCTAGCCATATGTGGAAAACTGAAACGAGACCCCTTTCTTACACCTTATACAAAAATTAACTCATTATGGATTAAAGACTTAAATGTAAGACCTAAAACCATAAAAACCGTAGAAGAAAACCTATGCAATACCCAATAGGCATGGGCAAAGACTTCATGACTAAAACACCAAAAGCAATGGCAACAAAAGCCAAAATTGACAAATGGGGTCTAATTAAACTAAAGAGCTTCTGCACAGCAAAGTAAACTATCATCAGAGTGAACAGGCAACTGACAGATGGGAGAAAAATTTTGCAATCTATCCATCTGACAAAGGGCTAATATACAGAATCTACAAGGAACTTAAACAAATTTAAAAGATAAAAAACAACCCCATCAGAAAGTGGGCAAAGGATATGAACAGACACTTCTCAAAAGAAGACAATTATGTGGCCAACAGACATATGGAAAAAAGCTCATTATCACTGGTCATTAGAGAAATGCAAATCCAAACCACAATGAGATACCATCTCATGCCAGTTAGAATGGCAATCATTAAAAAGTAGGAAAGAACAGATGCTGGAGAGGATGTGGAGAAATAGGAATGCTTTTACACTGTTGGTGGGAGTGTAAATTAGTTCAACCATTGTGAAACACAATGTGGCGATTCCTCAGGGATCTAGAACCAGAAATACCATTTGACCCAGCAATCCCATTATTGGGTGTATATAAAAAGGATTATAAATCATTCCACTATAAAGACATATGCACATGTATGTTTATTGCAGCACTATTCACAATAGCAAAGACTTGAAACCAACCCAAATGCCCATCAGTGATAGACTAGATAAAGAGAATACAGCACATATACACCATGAAATACTATGCAGCCATAAAAAAGGATGAGTTTATGTCCTTTGCGGGGATGTGGATGAAGCTGGAGACCATCATTCTCAGCAAACTAACACAGTAACAGAAAACCAAACACTGCATGTTCTCACTCATAAGTGAGAGTCGAACAATGAGAACACATGGACACAGGGAGGGGAACATCACACATTGGGGCCTGTCAGGGGTTGGGAGACTAGGGGAGGGATAGCATTAGGAGAAATACCTAATGTAGATGATGGGTCGATGGATGCAGCAAACCACCATGGCACGTGTATACCTATGTAACAAACCTGCACGTTCTGCACATGTATCCCAGAACTTAAAGTATATCGAATAAAATAAAAACCACACTCACACAAAAATATTCCTTTTGTTTAATTTCAGAATAAACAATATCCATATAGTACACTTGCTTAGCCAACTTAAACTGAAAATTTTGGGGAAAAACCAAGGAGGTGTTTATATCACAGTTCCATATACATCACTCGTTCATTTATTCATTCAGCAGTCATAATCTTTAAAATAAATGGAATATTAGAATTCCTTTTTCTTAGTCAAGTCACAAACTAGGGGTCTGATTGATACGGGAGTTAAGAAGAAATCACTTAGTCAGATAGTAAGGGCACGGGAGTCCACAGCGAGGCTTTTCTTTTTAATGAAAAGCAGTCCCAAATTGTTTTCTAACAAAGAGCAAGCCCGGAACTTGCATGGATGAATGCTGGCAGGAACTAAGAACTAGACATTTTCAAGATGGCAGCTCCATCTTCCCTTGTCTGCCAGCCACATGTACTATAAAGGAGGAGAAAAGATGGTTCTGGTTAAGTGGAAATCTCCTTTGCATAAGAAGATTAGGGTGGGGTGACCAGCCTTCCCCATGCACTATGTAAACGTTATACCTGATCGAACCAATCTATGAGCCCTATGTAAATTAGTCACTGCCTCCTCAAACTGGACTATAAAACTTGGGGGATTCACCACCAACTGGTCCTTTCCTCTGGGAGACCCCTTCCTCCATACAGGAAGCTGTTTCTCTTTCTCTTCTTTTCTACCTATTAAACCTTTACTCCTAAATGCCTCATGTGTGTCCATGTCCTAAATTTTTCTGGCATGCAACAATGAACCCCAGGGGAATATACCCCAGATAATGTAGCCACTTCATGATCTCAGTTGAATAGTATCCTCCCCTAATTCATGTTCACCTGTAACTTGTATATGTGATCTTATTGGAAATAGGGTCTTTGCAGCCATAATCAAATTAAGATCAGTTCATGCTGGATTAGGGTGGGCCCTCATTCAGCAAGTAGTGTCCTCATGAGAAGCCGAAAGTTTGGACACAGAGATACACACAGAGGGAAGACAGCGATGTGAAGAAAGCAGAGATTGGAGTTATGCTGCCACAGGCCGGGGACTGCCCACAACCACAGAAGCTGGAGGATGCGAGGAAGGATTCTTCCTTAGAGCCTTAATTTCAAACTTCTAGCCTCCAGGACTGGAAGAAATTAATTCTGTTATTTTAAGCCTCCGAGTTTGTAGTAGTTTGCTATGGAAGCCCCAGGGTACTAATTCATGGTCCAATCTTCTGCCAAGTGACCCTTCCTTTCCCCCCACCACCCAGCCTCCATCCAATTCCAAAACATTTTCTCCCATGTCTTTTTTGTTGTTTCCTTTTAAAGGAGTTGGGTTTTGCCACGTTGCCTAGGCTGGAATGTAGTGTCTGTTCAAACGCTCGATCCCTCTACTGATCAGCACAAGAGTTTTGATTTGCACCGTTTCTGATCTGGGCCAGTTCACCCCTCCTTAGGCAACCTAGTGGTTCCCCGATCCCAGGAGGTCCCCAGATTGATGTCGAACTTGGTACGGTCATCCAATCAACACAGCACACAGCAACCCAGAACTCCTGGGCTCAAGCAACCCTCCTGCCTTAGCCTCCCCAGTAACTGGGACTCCAGGCTCCAGCCACCAAGGCAAGTCTTTATGCAAAGCAGTTCAGGATCTTTCGCCCCTCACCCAAGCAAAGGCCTTCCCTTTGCATATAGGAAGGCTCAGACTCTGCCTCACCAAATGGGAGGCGCCTAGATGAAGCAGGTTTTCCTTTCCTCCACCCTAGCAGGCTCTTCAAAGGGTGAAGAGTTCAGTAAAATGGGAGTGTAGTAGAACAATTGATTTCTCCACTGATTAAAATTATACCACTCCCTTGACGTTTAAAAAAAGAAAGACAAAAAATAAAAGAGAAAATGAAAGCAGTTACAATCGATTTGGATTTAAAACAAGAAATTTTGCATTTAAAATAAGTTTGTTCCCATTTTTTTAAAATGGAGTCATTTTATAATTTTGTTACTTTTCCCCCCTCACTTAACTCAACAGTATATTGTGAGCATTTTCCCATATTAGAAAGTCCTCAAGGATTATACCATAATGTACACAGATCCACAATCCCTTGTCCACCGTTCGGGACAAAGGAAGCTCCTTTTCACTCTCTGAAGTTTCCCTGGAAAATCAGCTTACAAAGGCTGATTAGTTGGACAAAAGGCATACAAATTTATTTAACATATATACAATGGGAACCTTCAGAATGAGGACCCAAATCCCTAGTGGGGGTGCAGAAGTTTGTATACCATCTTTAGGTTACAGAAAGAATTTGGGGCTTGGATCCTGGCAAAACAGTTATGGGAGGAGAAGTCAATGGGCTTGAAGAACATATAATGGTCTGTTGGGCCCACAGAGTGAACGATGATTTGTGTCAAAAGTCTGTCGAGGTTTGGTGTCAGACTTCGGTCTTCCTTCCTGTAATACGGGTTCAGTTAATGAAAACTTAAGGAAGGGATTGGAGGTAATTGTCTTCTTTTTTTGTAGGTCTGGACTTTAGGCAGATAAGGAAGCTTTGGAGAACAACTTTGTCGCGTGCTTTGAGAGAGATGGAGGTGGGGGCAGATCTGGAGAGAGAAGTCCGAGAGACCTTGAGGCTGCTTTTTCAGTTTAGCATGTATGAAGCACTACATTTTGGGATATCGATTTCTGAGCCCCGACACCACAAATCCCAAAAACTGAAAACCCAAGAGTTGTTTTAAAAGTTTGGCAGCAAAACTGACCTGAAGTGACCTAAGCCTACTTACGGTCTATTTATACCACGTAGTGTGACTGTTAATGTTTCACGACAGAAATCTAAAGGTATTGAGTAGAGATGCTGTCACAGACCCTGCTGAAGGGATTAAAAAACATGCCCCAAATTATCCTTCTAAAATCCAAACACTTTTGAATTCTGAAACACACTGGGTCTCAAGGAGTTGTGAACCTATATAATTATCCCCCGTAGTTAGATATTTATTTTCACCTTTTTACTATTATAAGAAGTGCTGCATGCAACATGTTATACACGTGAATCTTGTTTGCATCACTATTCATGTCCTTAAGATAAATTGCTTGATATAGAAATAGAAAGTCAGAAAAACTAAACACGTTCTTGGTAGATATTGTCTACTTGTTTTCCAGAAAGGTTATACCAATTAACACACCCCTCACCAGCACTGGAAAACATCAGTTTTATTAATTTCACAAAGGAAAATTGTCATACCATTGTGCTTTTAACTCATTTGGTTACCGGTGATGTTAGATATATTTTTTAAAAGAGGTTTATTAGTATTTCAAATTCCTCTCCTGGAATTGTCTATTTATGACCTTTGTTCCTTTTCTACTGAAGTTCATCTCATAAGCTCGCTTTGTGTATGTGCTGCACAAAGGCCCAGGGGGTGGGGACCAAAATCAAGCCTGACTCTGATCACCTACCTGTGTACCCTCCACAGAGAAAGGATCACTTTTTCTTCTTTGAAAGGTGTCTCCCCACCTGGTACACTTGTCAAGCCCTGCACTGCAAGGGGGAGTCCAATTAGATGGACTGTCTTTTTCTAATTTGTCTGCCCAGAGCAAGCAGGATGCCCTTTCTAATTTATACAAAAGTACCAAGCTGAGATCTTAACTAGATGAATTGTGTTTCTAATTAATTTGAGTTTAAATTATTTATATAGGCTGGGTGTGGTGGTTCACACCTATAAACCCAGCACTTTGGGAGGCTGAAGCAGGTGAATCACTAGAGCAGAAGAGTTTGAAATCAGCTTGGGCAACATGGTGAAACCCATCTTCACAGAAAAATACAAAAATTACCCAGGCCTGGTGGTGCATGCCTGTAGTCCCGACTACTCAGGAGGCTGAGGCAGGAGAATCGCTGGAACCCAGGAGGCGAAGGCTGCAGTGAGCCGTGATCATGCCACTGCATTCCAGCCTGGGGGCAGAGTGAGACCTGGTTTCAAAAGACACAAAAAAGGTTCTTTATCTAGTAAAGCTATTATATTAAATTTTCGAGTGTTATATTGTGCGACTGTATTTTTCTTGCTTATTGCTTTGTATTTGTTTGACTCATAAGTTATCTAAACGTCTTCCATTTTGCTTTTTCTTAAGAAATGTTTGTGGAGCTCTAAGTAGCTTTGTTTTTCTTCCTTTTGCTTCTGAATATTATTTTAAGTGGTGCAATATGGGTAGAAACATATGAAATCTAATCCTTGAACAGTTAATCCCAGCTGTGAAAGGGACCTACTTGGCCCTGTTTAAATGCCCAGACCAGAGATAGTCATTCTGCAAGACATCTACACCCGTATCATCTATCCATCCATTCAACCAGCACTAATTATTGAGCATCCAGTATGCTCCAGGCACTGTGTGAGACATTGGGAATACAGACATACATAACAGAAACCGGAATTCCTTCCTTTATGGAGCTTGCAATGGACACCATGTGTTCAAGTTTCATATAACCATAACAACAGCTAACATTTAGGAATACTTACTGTGTGCAGGCACCAGTCTAAGTGCTTTACCTGCATTAATGTATTTACTTCTCTTAGCAACCCTATGAGGAAGTAGGTATATTATTGTTCCCATTTTACAAGTGAGGAAAATGCACAGGGAGGTTAAGTAACT